>NC_057806.1:658424174-659024174 GCF_018294505.1 Triticum aestivum
CGGGGTGCGGCCAAGCAGTGCGCGGGAGGCGGCGATGCAGGCCGGAGCCGCAACGAGGCCGGGTTGCGGGCGTCGGAGGCCGGTAGGCCGGATGGCGGAAGTCGGCGCGGGCGAAACCGGCTGGCCGAGTTGCGGAAGCCGGCGCGCAGGACGGGCACGAGGGTGCAGGCGGAGCCCGGCAGCGGGGAAGCAGCTGGCGCCGGGAGCCGGTGCAGCGGCTGGAGGGCCGGACCCGGCCTATGCGGGAGAAGCTGGCGCGGTGTGGTGTAGGCGGAGCTGGCAGGCATGACCCGGCCACGGGCGGAGGCAGAGACAGACGGGGTCGCGACGACAGCGCAGGGAGTGGCGCGGAGGCGGCGGCTTAACGCGGTGCGAACGGCGGTCGATGCGCCTGAGACAGCGAGCGCGTGGGAGGCGGGCGGCCCGACGCGGAGGCGGAGCAGCCGGCCAGGCGCAGGCAGCGTGGTGGAGACTAAGGCGCGGGCCGGTCGGGTGCGGGCAGAAGCCGGCGCGTGAGGGTGCGCGCGGCACGAAGCGGGGAGGTGGGCCGGCCGAAGGCGGACACGCGAGGTGCACGGCGTGGGAGCCGGCCGGGAGCCACCACCGGCCGGAGGAGACGGCGCGAGCCGCTCGGCGCATGGCGCGGGAGCCGGCCCGGAGCCGAGGCCAGCTCGAGGAGATGGAGCGTGGGGCAGGAACCCAGGGACTGCAGCAACACGGTCGCGCAGACGCGCGTTGTGGAGCCGTCTGCGAGCGGGAGGCCGGGCCCCTGCGGGAGGCCGTAGGCAGAGGAGCCGGCAGGGGCGCGGGCCGGTGCCGACCGGGGCAGGAGAAGGCACAGCGTGGCCGGCGCGCCCGCGGGGCGGGCCCAAGGTCGAGGAAGATCCTCACGGGGAGCTCGGCGGGGCCGGATGGCCGAGGGAGCTGGACGCGCCCAGGCACGAGGCAGCTCCACGCACGGGGCAGCACGGCAGCGGCCGGCAGGCCGGTGCTACGGAGGCCGGCGCGTGGGGGTGGAGCCAGCGACGGGCGCGGCGATGTGGAGGTCCGAGCCGGAGCCAGCGGTGGACGCGGCAGCGGCCGGTCGTGTGGGAGGAGCTGGACGGAGGTAGCTGAAGAATCCATCAAGCTGCCAGGCTGTGTGCTTGCTTGCTAGCTTTGCATATGCGTGCAACTGCAGGAGAGGCGGGCGGCAGCCAGGAGCTCGGAGCAGAGGACGGACGTGACGCTCGGAGCAGAGGACGGCCGGAGCTGCGGGCACACAACGGAGGTGCCGGGCAGGAGCTGGGCGATGCGGGAGCAGCGGCCGCAGCTGTGGAGGCTCAGGAGCGAGCGCTGGTTTGCTAGTGCACAACCATTGTCTGGCTTGTGTCTAACTATTATCTGGGCTATGAGTTTGGGAAGTGTACAAGGCATGTATGGCTATGGTTTGACCATACTTTGACTTGCATCTATCTAGCTCGCAAAGATGGCATGTGGAGAAGCTAATGCGCGTTCCGGCTAGAGCAAGGCGTAGCACGGAGAGTAGCAAACGCGAGCGGCGTGTGGGTGGCCACGGCCGACCGAAACGAGGCCCCGCGCGCGGCACGCGCGCGGACGGACGATCGGTGTTGCGGTGGTGGTGAAGAAGATGGCGAAGCCGACGGCGAGGGCGCGCCATCCCGCACGGCCGCTCCGGGGGCGGGTCGAAGTCGAGCCCCCGAGCGCTACCGGAGAGACGGCGCGACGCCGTGGCGGAGATGATGAAGATGGTCCCGCCCGGACTGCGAAACCAGCAGCAGCGCGGTAGCATAGTAGTAGTACCGCCCCAAGGTGGGCGCCAACTGTCGTGGTATTTCTCACGGGGGGCTTGCGATTCGACAGATGCCACAAGGGCTTAGTGTGTGGGTAAGACTGCTGCTGATAGGCCCGGGAGCGGGTATGCGAGTAGCACGCGGTGGTTTACCCAGCTTCGGAGCTCTCCGGAGAGATAATACTCCTACTGCTGCATGTCTGAGTGTATCTGACATATCTAGTACAGAGTTGCTCCTGGAGCTGTATCAGGGATCAGTGCCATAGGCATCTGACTTTGTAAATGCATGTATGTGGTATGCTAGTGGCTGGCTATGTATGGCCATGGCTTGCGGCCGTGAGTGTGCGTGAGTGTCCATCATCCTGGATGGATGGATGGATGCCCATATATATAGGCATGGCTAGCTTAGAGAGTAAGCTATGTAGGCATGGTGGGGTGTTATGCTTGTCCCCTGGGTCACTTCATAAATAGTGCCAGAGGACAAGTGACACTATATATGATGGCATCGAGGTACAGCCGTCTTGTCCGCGGTATGGCCGCCACGTCGGGGTCTTGTCGATGTCGCTTCGGGCTGCAGTCGGCAGCCGGCTGGCTGGTGCAGTCGGCAGCCGGTTGGTTGGCGTAGTCGGCAGCCGGCTGGCTGGCGCAGTTGGACTGAGGGGCTTTGCTAGCCCTGATGTCTTGAAATATCGTCTTGTCGTCCTCGTGGTCGATTACTCCGACAATTATACAAAATTTTTATGCCGGATTGAATTTTGCTTCTAGAAATCTTTTAGATTCGACCGCGGGAGGCACTTTTATGGAAATCACTTTAGGATATGCTACTAAACTCCAAGAGAATATTATGTGAAAGTGTGTTATATCGACTAGAGGGGGGGTGAATAGGCGATTTTTATGAAAGTCTTCAAAACGTGGAAGTTATGAAGACAAACGACCGAAATAAACCTATTACCCTGCAGCGGAAGGTAGACTACACTAGGCAAGCCATAGTCAAGTATTCAATAGAGTGAAAGCACAATGACTAAGAGCAGCAATGTAGTGAGGATCAAGTAGGAAGAAATTATGAAGCCAAACAGAACACGCCGTCACTCAGTGAAGATAAAAGATAGTGTAATCATACAATGTCTTCACAAGGAGTAACAATACGTAAATAGAAGGGAAGGATGAAACCAGTGACTTGTTGAAGACAATGATGTGTTGGACCAGTTCCAGTTGCTGTGACAACTGTATGTCTGGTTAGGGCGGCTAGGTATTGAAACCTGAGGACACACAGTCCCGGACACCCAGTCCTGAACACGCAGCTCAGGACACCCAGTCCTCACCGTATTCCCCTTGAGCTAAGGTCACACAGACCTCGCCCAATCACTCTGGTAAGTCTTCAAGGTAGACTCACAAACCTTCACAGACTTCGTTCACCGGCGATCCACAATGTCTCTTGGATACTCAGAACGCGACGCCTAACCGGCTGGAGGATGCACAGTCCTCAAGTGTAATAAGTCTTCAGATCACACAGACAAGAAGACTTAAGTGATGCCTCATTCTCTTTGGCTCTGGGTGGTTAGGGCTTTATCCTCGCAAGGAATTCTCTCTCAAAGGCTTCGAGGTGGGTTGCTCTCAAACGACAAAAGCCGTACTCTGAATCTGAGCAGCCAACCGTTTATGGTTGTAGGGGGTGGGCTATCTATAGCCACTTGGCAACCCGACCTGATTTGTCCGAAATGACCCTGGGTCACTAAGGAACTGACACGTGTTCCAACGGTCAGATTTCAAACTCACACGGCAACTTTACTTGGGCTTCAAGCAAAGCTGACTTGCCCGACTCTGGACAAGATTCGCTCTCAAAGTCTTCACTCGAAGACATAGGTTTTGTTTAAGCATCACTTCAGTCATTCTGACTGGTTCTCTTGGACCCCACTTAACAGTACGGTGGTTCCTATGACTCATTTCGCTTGAAGCGGTTGAAGAGGTTGCGAAGGACACTGATTCTTTGATCTCTCTGGGTTGAGACACCTTCATTGACCTTGGAGAGCCAGTCCCAGACCAGCTTAGATGTTTCCAAAGCACTCACACGACCATGCTGTCCTTTGGTCAGATGACCACAGATGATATTCTTGGCAGTAGAGTCCAGTTAAACGAACTTCTTGACATCAGCAGCAGTGACACCTTCTCCAGCCTTGGGAACGCCGTTCTTGACGACATACCATAGGTCGACGTCAATGGCTTCAAGATGCATGCGCATCTTATTCTTCCAGTAGGGATATTCAGTTCCATCAAAGACGGGGCACACAACGGAGACTTTAATTATCCCTGCAGTCGACATAGCTAAAACTCCAGGTGGTTAAACCGAATCACACAGAACAAGGGAGCACCTTGCTCTGATACCAATTGAAAGTGCGTTATATCGACTAGAGGGGGGGTGAATAGGCGATTTTTATGAAAGTCTTCAAAACGTGGAAGTTATGAAGACAAACGATAGAAATAAACCTATTACTCTACAGCGGAAGGTAGACTACACTAGGCAAGCCATAGTCAAGTATTCAATAGAGTGAAAGCACAATGACTAATAGCAGCAATGTAGTAAGGATCAGGTAGGAAGATATTGTGAAGCCACGCAGAACACGCAGTCACTCAGTGAAGACAAAAGATAGTGCGAACATACAATGACTTCACAAGGAGTAACAGTAAGTAAAGGGAAGGGAAGATGAAACCAGTGACTCGCTAAAGACAACGATTTGTTGGACCAGTTCCAGTTGTTGTGACAACTGTACATCTGGTTAGGGCGGCTAGGTATTTAAACCTGAGGACACACAGTCCCGAACACCCAGTCCTGAACACGCAGCTCAGTACACCCAGTCCTCACCGTATTCCCCTTGAGCTAAGGTCACACAGACCTCGCCCAATCACTCTGGTAAGTCTTCAAGGTAGACTCCCAAACCTTCACAGACTTTGTTCACCGGCGATCCACAATGTCTCTTGGATGCTCAGAACGTGACGCCTAACCGGCTGGAGGATGCACAGTCCTCAAGTGTAATAAGTCTTCAGATCACACAGACAAGAAGACTTAAGTGATGCCTAATTCTCTTTGGCTCTGGGTGGTTAGGGCTTTATCCTCGCAAGGAATTCTCTCTCAAAGGCTTCGAGGTGGGTTGCTCTCAAACGACAAAAGCCGTACTCTGAATCTGAGCAGCCAACCGTTTATGGTTGTAGGGGGTGGGCTATTTATAGCCACTTGGCAACCCGACCTGATTTGTCCGAAATGACCCTGGGTCACTAAGGAACTGACACGTGTTCCAACGGTCAGATTTCAAACTTACACGGCAACTTTACTTGGGCTTCAAGCAAAGCTGACTTGCCCGACTCTGGACAAGATTCGCTCTCAAAGTCTTCACTTGAAGACATAGGTTTTGTTTAAGCATCACTTCAGTCATTCTGACTGGTTCTCTTGGACCCCACTTAACAGTACGGTGGTTCCTATGACTCAACACAGAAGAAAGAGAACTACGAAAGATCCAAGTCTTCGAGCTCCATAGGCTTCATGTGGTGTCTTCTCTTGTCATAGTCTTCAATGTGAATATCTTCATATACCACTTTTGACTTCAATGTCTTCATACATTTTTAGGGGTCATCTCTGGTAGGAAAACCGAATCAATGAGGGACTTCTACCTGTGTTATCCTGCAATTCTCACAAACACATTAGTCCCTCAACTAGGTTTGTCGTCAATACTCCAAAACCAACTAGGGGTGGCACTAGATGCACTTACAATCTCCCCCTTTTTGGTGATTGATGACAAACTAGTTGAAGTTTTCAACGGGGAATAAAATCTGTGAAATTGTAAAGGATAAGGAATTGTCTTCATAAGTTGCAAGGGCTCCCTCTGAAGATGTGCATATAAGTAATTTGCTTTTGGAATGCAAATGCACATGGCAGGTTGTACTTGTGGAGATCCACTTCAACTTATGATGACAATCCACTATGCATGTGAAAGTATATGAAGATAATGACATGCATAAATGGACGTCTGCAGAATGACCTAAGTGCAGAATTTATCGTCGCAACACAAGGTGGCAAATAAGTAGCAGACGACCATCGAGTTTAAGTGTTACAACTCAAAGAACCAAATGTAGCAAAACGAGAGTTGTAAGCACGAAGCAAAATATAAAGCACCCGCCCATATGGACCCGCTTGAAGACTATCAACCTCATATGCTTCACCCCCTTCTGTCAGTAAGGACCAAAAAGGTTTGAAGACATAGAGCATCTACTCGTTCCCATGAGGAGTAGGTGAAGCAGCAGGGTCGTTGGTTGTGTTTGGCAGTGCTGAAGAGCTTGGAGCAAAGTCGAAGCGTGCTGAAGGAGGTGGCGGTGAAGTAGCATCGTCTTCATACTCAATTACTCTGGCATTAACAGTTGCAGCAGAGGAAGAGAACTCAGAGTCTTCAACGAAGAACTCCGTGGGATAAGCAGCATCTTGGGGCAATGGCTTCATCATACTGACTCATATTAGGTTCAGTCTTCTGAAAGATGCTCTCAATAGCTTCACTATGAAGCTGACAGCCATGCTCGTAGAGATCGCCAGGAGTGGGCAAACCAGTGAGCTCAATGATGTCAAAGGCTTTGGCTTCGTGATGAACGTTTCCTGTCATCCACTCCAGGACCCAAGTCTTCGGATCTCTGCTATACCCGCGGATGTGAAGTGTGGCATAGAATTGGAGCAACAACTCTTCATTCCAATGCTCTTGGTCAGTGACGAACGGCAGCAGTCCAACCTCTTTGAAGCAATCCAGAGCTTCTTCTAGACAGGGCAGACCAGCTATTGCTTCAATGTCAAGGCGCTTGTGTGGGAAGATGCGACCTTGGTTGTAAAGAACGCATGAGTAATAGCTTCGCTGCGGATAACTCCAGAACCGATCAGATGATATTCTTTCCTTGGAGTAGGGGTTCCTGGAGCTGTTGAAGAATGTGTTGTCTGCTCTGAAGCCATTGATATTGAAGGAGCCAGGTGCTGATGCAGGACCTGGGAACCTTGGCAATCTTGGGATTGGCTTCTGTACCTGAGGCATGTGCTCAACATGATAGTCGAATTGGGGACCGGCAGCAGACGCAGGAACAGAAGCAGCGGGATCAGTGGCTTCGCTGACTTCTGGTGCTTTTGTTGGTGAGGGCTCCACATTTGCTTCAGCCATGACAGCGTCAGTGGCTTTAGTGGTGTTGGTGGTGGCAGCCGCAAGATTTTCAATCACGTTCTCCTCGAGAACTGCTTCTTGGTGGGACAGGGGAGTAGCAGCTTGTGGTACTTCTTCTTCATCATCTTCAACATGGTCATGGTGACCAATGTCCTCAGCAGCAAGGGTTTCAGCTGCTGGAAAGTCTTCCGCTTCATGAGCCTCTGTGAAAGCAGGCTCATGGACAGTCAGTTGACGTTCTTGTGGATCGGCGTCGGGGTGAACCATGGAAATGGGTTCAACAATCAAGGGCTCTATGGGAGCAGCCCGTTCCTTCTTGGGCATTCGTTTCTTCTTGGCGGGGGCAGTAGCAGAGGCTTCAGGATGTTTTCTCTTCCTTGCTTCAGCCTCAGCAGTCCTGGTCTTCTTCAGTTCTGAAGCGGTTGACCTGGCCTTTGGCTTCGGGCCAGTCATGCTAGTTGGGAAGACAAGGGGATCTGCCTCCTGCCTTGGTGCTTCAGGTTCAGCCATAGCGGGCTTCTTCTGCTTCTTGGCAGCCATCCTAGGGTCGATGCCAGGACGCCCAAGGGCCTTGCACTTCTCAGCCTCATTGTAGGCTTGCACACACTTATCAGCCAGGACCTTCATGCGCTCACGAGAACCCTGAGCTTCTGCATGTTTCTTTAGAAAGGCTTCCTTGAGCTCGTGCAGCATAATCTTGAAATTCTTCACGTCTTGCACGCTGAGCTTGGCCATATGCTTCTTGAACTGAGATTTCTCAAAGTCAATCTTCTGCTTCAGTTCAACAATGCGTTGGGCGACAGCTAACTCTGAAGCAATGGCGCCATGGAAGGCGACACTGAGGCCAATGGGTAGTTGGAGATCGTCGAAGCTGATGTTTGGCGTGTCAAACCATTCATCAATGAAGTTGTGAATGATTGTTACATCAAAGAGAGGCAGGTCATTGAAGATTTCTGCTTGTTCTTTGCTCTTGATGAGTTGCTCAAGAGCATCATCTGCAAGATCTTCATCACTTGACAGATCAATGGCATCATTGCGCAGAATGGCAGCAGTTGTTAGCTCTTGGCCGGTGTGTGGTAGAGGCATCTTGACCTTCTGGGGCTTGGAGATGCGTGATAAATCTTCAGACTGCACACTGTCTTCAGGAGGTGCAGTTTCCAGTGGCTTCGCTCGTGAGATTTTTGGTGAAGGGGCAGGCTTTGAAGCTTTAGGCTTCTTCAACTTCTTTGGCTTCGGCGCTGCAGGCGCTTCATCTGATTCAGCGTCAGCTGCAGGCTCATTCACTGCAGTCCCTTGAACCAAGATATGGGTGATGAGGCCTTCAAGGTTGTAGAAAGGACCGACGACATTGGGTTCTGCATCTCGTGTGCCATCAGCCCTTGGAGCTGAGGGACCAGGGTTGAAGTCTAGTCCCAATGTCTTCTTGTTTTGCTTCACTGAGTTCTGGGAAAACTGGAAGTTGCGCATGAACAGAATGTCGTTAAGACACCATAGTAGTTATGATGGGTGTGCATCAACAGGTTGTGGCCCACGGACCATGCAGGGATAGACGCCTTGTTCAATGGCTTCATCTCGGGACCTGGGTTGAAGATTCTTGTATAGGATGTCTCCCCACGGTCTCTTGATGGCATTTTTCTCAGCATATTCCTGGGTTACAAATTGGTATTTGAACCATTGTTCTGCCCAATATGTTCGAGTCCATTGGATTCATGTCTTGCCCTGATTGTAATCCTCTTTAGGATCTGTCTTGTACAGTTCTGAGAGGTCATCTGGCAGATCTCTAGATGTTTCTCCACGACGCTTTCTGCCACCCTTCCTTGCTGATTTCTCTGAAGCCATGAACTTTAAACTGAAAGGCTTCAACACGTTCAAAGGCTTAAAAGATTTTCGCTTGCTGGACAAATAGGAACTTGCTTCGGGAGAATTTATATGATGATGTAAGAATTTTGCAAATGAATGCAGACTATGAGAACCAAGGGATTCTCCCACGGACATGTACCTGTGACAGCATTAAGGTGCGAGGGAAGGGGAAGAGGTCATATGCATTCTCAGAAGATTTTGAATATAAATTAATTTAGAAGACATTGACCTCATTGTGCGAAGACATTCACTCATAGATAAGGAGTTGGTTCCAGATTTGTACGAATCCAGAGATCAGTACAAGTGAGGAATCTAACTACTTTGTGAAGCATAAGTGAATATACTAGGCATGTTATGAGATGCAGTATGAGAGAGATCTAACTTGTGTGAATAGAAACTGCTTGTGGTAGAAAGTGACAAAGCCATAGGATCAACGGTGCCGTAAAAAAGGAAGTTTTATTTACCACACTAAGAACTGCTAGACAGAGTGGAAGACGAGGCCGAGCAGTTCGATCTTCCGTGCCCTAACTTGGCGACGGAGGACACCTACGGCGACGGCGGAGAGGACGATGTCCGCGGTCGGCGTGAAGACGGCGCCAGAGAGGTTGCGGCAGCGAAGCGCTTCGTCGCCGGCGTCGTCGAGGGCTAGCGGTGGCGCTAGGGTTTGTGCGAGAGTGGAAGAAGAGATAATGACCGCCGTGAAGTGTGTATTTATAGGTACAGGGGCGGCACTGCGTTATTACACAGGTGCCCCTGGCGATTCACATATGAGGAACACGTGGCCATCATGCAGAATTTTGGGGTTTGTTCCACGTCCTACGCACGCCTGGATTGTCGGGTGGTCATTCCTACTTCTCCGGGTTTCATGTGGAGGAATGAGCATTGAAAGTGGACTTAAGGTTTGTCTTTGTATCTTCTGCTGACAAGGACGCAGAGAAGACATTTGACAGTTTCAATATAATGCATATGATTTGGAGAGATAGAGTTTGAGATAGATAGCATAGAGAGGTTAGGGTCCGATCACATTCACTTAGTTCAAAAGATTCAACAAGAAGACATAGCTATAAGTGAATGCTGTAGAGGACAGAACACTAGTATATATATATATATATAATCAACATAGTGAAGATAATCATGAAGACATGTTGAGATTGAAGCCAAACCAAATGTGAAGACATAGCAAGGTAACGCCATGAGTGAAACACTTCAAAATAGAACATTTGGTGGTGGCGTTACCCACCGTATAGGAAATATTAGACCCAGACACGGCGCACAACTATCGTGGCGCTCCGAAGTCAAATTCCACATTAATGTATTCACACTTAGAATGTATGTATTCATTGATTGAAGATATACTTTACTTTGTGTGTTGCACATCTAAGTCATCAATATGCATAAGGGTTAGGATGTGTGCCTGATCACAGGACATTTGAGGATTCCAGGATATTTAGCTCACACCGTAACTTGCAAAATCTCTTCTCATCCAAGGGCTTGGTGAAGATATCTGCCAATTGCTCTTCAGTGTTGACGTGTATGATATCAATATCTTCCTTCACAACATGATCTCTGAGAAAGTGATGATGAATTTCAATGTGCTTTGTCTTCGAGTGCTGAACTGGGTTGTTGGCAATCTTGATGGCGCTTTCGTTGTCGCGGTAGAGTGGCACTTGCTTCAGATGAATGCCTTAGCCCTTGAGCGTTTGCTTCATCCACAGAAGCTGAGCGCAGCAAGATCCAGCGGGAATGTATTCAGATTCAGCAGTGGAGAGAGATACACAGTTATGCTTCTTTGAAGACCAACATACAAGTGATCGTCCCAGAAAGTGACATGTGCCTGATGTAGACTTGTGATCAACTTTGTCCCCAGCATAATCGGCATCCGAGAATCCAACCAGATCAAACTCTGAGCCCTTTGGATACCATAATCCTAGAGTTGGGATGTGAGCCAAATATCGAAGAATTCGCTTCATAGCTAAGTGATGCGACTCCTTTGGTGCCGCTTGGAATCGAGCACACATGCAAACACTAAGCATAATATTTGGCCTAGATGCACATAGATAAAGTAAAGAACCAATCATGGAGCGGTATACCTTTTGATCAAACTCTTTACCATTGTCGTCAGGACCCAGATGATGCTTGGCTGGCATTGGCGTCGTGAAGCCTTTGCAGTCTTGCATACCGAACTTCTTCAAGCAATCTTTGAGATACTTCTCTTGAGATATGAAGATGCCGTTGCGTTGTTGTCGTATTTGAAGACTGAGAAAGAACTTCAGCTCTCCCATCATAGACATTTGATATTGCTCTTGCATCATATATCCAAACTCTTCACTGTACTTCTGATTGGTGCAGCCGAAGATAATGTCATCCACATATATTTGGCACACAAAAAGTTCACCATCATATGTCTTCGTGAAGAGAGTGGGGTTGAGAGAACCAGGTATGAAGCCTTTGCTCTTCAGGAAGTATTTGAGTGTGTCATACCAGGCCCGAGGGGCTTGTTTAAGGCCATACAGTGCCTTGTTGAGCTTGTATACCATGTCAGGATGTTTTGGATCTTCAAAGCCAGGAGGTTGTGCAACATACACTTCTTCTTCAATCTTGCCATTGAGGAAGGCTCTCTTTACATCCATTTGATAAAGAAGTATGTTGTGATAATTTGCATAGGCCAGCAGTATGCGTATGGCTTCAAGTCTAGCCACGGGAGCAAATGTTTCATCGAAGTCAATGCCTTCCACTTGAGTATATCCTTGAGCAACGAGACGAGCTTTGTTTCTGAAAACTTGACCATGCTCATCTTGCTTGTTGCGGTATATCCATTTGGTGCCTATTATGTTGTGCTTCCGAGGATCGGGACGCTTGACCAGTTCCCATACATTATTCAGCTCAAACTGTTGAAGCTCGTCTTGCATAGCTTGAATCCATTCAGGTTCCATGAAGGCTTCTTCAACTTTCTTGGGTTCTGTTATTGAGATGAATGCGAAGTGCCCACAGAAATTTGCTAGCTGAGTTGCCCTTGACCGAGTGAGTGGACCGGGTAAATTGATGCTATCAATTATTCTTTCAATCTGCACTTCATTGGCAACGCGAGGATGTATAGGGCGAAGATTTTGCTCTTGCTGATCATTGTCGTTGTTAGAAGGAATGTCTTCAGGCTGAGCATTGTATTCATGTTGATCAGGTGCTGAGATGATAAGTTCTTCTTCAGGATGAGCTTCAGAAGGTATAATTTCTCCAGTTCCCATTAGCTTGATTGATTCACTAGATGGAACTTCATCTAGCACATTTGGCAGTTGCTCTCTTTGTGAACCGTTGGTCTCATCGAACCGCACATCCACTGTTTCAACCACTTTGTAATGGAAGAGATTGAAGACTCTGTAGGAGTGCGAATCCTTTCCATATCCAAGCATAAAACCCTCATGTGCTTTTGGTGCAAACTTTGAGGTGTGATGTGGGTCCTTGATCCAGCACCTGGCACCAAATACTCTGAAGTAACTGACATTTGGCTTCTTGCCACTAAGGAGCTCATAAGATGTCTTGTTCAGAAGCTTGTGAAGATAAACACGATTGATTGTATGGCATGCAGTATCAATGGCTTCAGGCCAGAATTTTCTTGGAGTCTTGTATTCATCTAGCATCGTTCTGGCCATCTCAATGAGTGTTCTGTTCTTGCGTTCGACGGCCCCATTCTGCTGTGGCGTGTACAGGGCTGAGGATTCATGTGTGATGCCCAAGGTATCAAGATATGTATCAAGGCCAGTGTTCTTGAATTCAGTGCCATTGTCACTTCTGATATGCTTTATCTTGGCGCCATAGTTGTTCATTGCTTGATTTGTGAAGCGTCTGAAGTCATCCTGCACTTCAGTCTTGTAAAGGATTATGTGCACCCAAGTATATCTAGAATAATCATCAACAATGACAAAGCCATAGAGACAAGCAGTAGTGGTAAGAGTTGAGTAATGAGTGGGACCGAAAAGATCCATGTGAAGCAGTTCGAAGGGTCGAGTAGTGGTCATGATTGTCTTCGAGGGATGTTTGGCCCTCGTCATCTTTCCTGCCTCACAGGCACCGCATAAGTGATCTTTCTTGAACTTGATGCCCTTGATGCCTATGACATGCTTCTTCTTTGCCAGGGTGTGGAGGTTCCTCATGCCAGCATGCCCAAGCCTCCGATGCCAGAGCCAGCATTCTGAAGCTTTTGCTAGAAGACATACGGCAAGCTGTGGTCCTGCTGAGAAATCTACCATGTACAAATCATCTTTTCGATACCCTTCAAATACTAGAGACTTGTCAGATTCCATTAGAACAAGGCAACGATATTTTCCAAATATTACGATCATGTTTAAATCGCAAAGCATTGAGACAGACATTAAGTTGAAGCCAAGGGATTCAACAAGCATGACTTTATCCATGTGTTGATCCCTTGAGATTGCAACTCTACCTAGACCCAATACCTTACTTTTACCAGTGTCAGCAAATGTGATGTGGCTCTTGTCGGATGGACGTAAGGTTGAGTCCATAAGAAGGCTTCTTTTGCCAGTCATGTGATTTGTACACCCACTATCAATAATCCATTCTGAAGATGCTGGTGTCGTACCCTACAGTGCAGTTAGGGGGATAGGCTTCACGAAGAGCATTGTGAAGCAAAAACATTTGACGAACCAGTGGGTTATGAAAGCTTAGATCCAGATTAGGACTAATAGGGAGAGTAGCAAGCGATTCAGGAACGAAGTACATAGTAAGACCATTCGGGCATTTGATCTTGCGCCCTACAAGATGTTTAAGGTCCCCAGCAATAGCGTCAGACGATTTTGGTTTTCTGCTGGAGACCTTTCCCTGCAAAAGAGAGTTAAGCTTTCTTAGCCACCCACATCTTCAAGGGTGGCTTAGAAGCAATAAGTCTAAGTGCAGCATCTGAGAACTTTGGCTTTGGAGCCCTAGCAAATAGTCTTGCAGGCGGACAATAGTACTCATAAGAATAAGCAGAATAGTTCTTGGTCTTATGAACATGGCGGTTTGATGAATCGCTCTCATATTCATAGGCCTGAGTATGGTTTCCCTGCAAAACATTTGCGTTAGTGCGACTCAGGTGAGTCCTCTGTCTGTATGAAGCCTTTGGACCGTATGAAGCCTTTGGTCTGAGGTTTGTCTTCTTCACGTGAGGTGTCATGAGGACATTCACAGGAAGATTCTCCAAACACCTTTTAGGAACCCAGATCTTCTTCATAGGCAGTCCATTCCTGCAGTTAGTACCAATGTACCTGGCAAACACTTCACCATTCTGATTCTTAAACAGTTTATAGTTTGCATCAAAGGATTCATCAATGATAATGGGGTTAACACAAGTGAAGCCAGATAGATTGGATGGATCTGCTGAAGGTTCCTTTGCAGCAACCCACGTGGTTTTGGGGTACTGCTCAGGTTTCCAGTAAGAGCCATCAGCATTCATTTTCCTTACGAACCCAACACCCTCTTTCCTCGGGTTTCGGCTCAGAATCTGCTTTTTGAGGACATCACATAGTGTCTGATGCCCTTTAAGACTTTTGTACATCCCTGTTTCAAGCAATGTCTTCAACCTAGCATTCTGATCAGCAATAGCAGTGGTATCCTCAGAAGAGGGGTTAGTTACCACATCAACAGTTGAAGATATTGCAACAGTAGTAGTAGTAGAACATTCAGCAACAGAAGTAGCATTATCACGCTCAATGCATTTAAGACATGGTGGTTCAAATCCTTCCTGAGCGGAACTGATCTGTTCGGCGCGAAGTGACTCGTTTTCCTTTTGAAGATCTTCATGAGCTGCTCTCAATTTTTCAAGATCTTGCTTCCTTTGAAGATAATCATAGGAGAGCTTTTCATGAGTTGTTGAGAGCGTTTCATGAAGACTTTCAAGTTCCTCATACTTAACGTGAAGATTTTTTATGTCTTCAATTAAGGACTCAGATCGAGTCATTTCAGCACCCAACAGATCATCGCTTTTGTCTAACAGTTTTTAAATATGTTCCATGGCTTTCTGTTGTTCAGTTGCAATTTTAGAAAGTGTTTTGTAGCTTGGTCTTGAACCACAATCAGAGTCATCGTCACTAGATGTTTGATAGTGGGTAGTGCGTGTGTTTACCTTGGCACTGCGTGCCATGAAGCAGTAGGTAGGAGCAGAGTAGTCCTTCTCATTTGCATCAGTGTTGGTGATGAAGTCATTGTCTTTAGTGTTGAAGATGGACTTGGCAACGTATGCTGTAGCCAGACTTGCGACACCTGAATCGGACTCCTCCTTAGACTCCACCTCCGCCTCCTCAGAAGCGGATTCCTCCTTTGAATCCATTTCCTTGCCAACAAACGCACGTGCCTTGCTAGATGAGCTCTTCTTGTGTGATGAAGACTTTGAGGAAGACTTGGAAGAAGACTTTGAGTATTTCTTCTTCTTCTTCTCGTCAGAGTCATATTCCTTGCTCTTCTTCTTCTTTTTGTTCTCATTATCCCACTGCGGACACTCAGAGATGAAGTGGCCAGGTTTCTTGCACTTGTGACATGTTTTCTTCTTGTAGTCGTGAGCAGAAGCTTCATCATTCCTTGAGCTTGATCGGGAAGACTTTCTGAAACTTTTCTTCTTGGTGAATTTCTGGAACTTCTTCACAAGCATAGCAAGTTCCCTTCCAATGTCTTCAGGATCATCCGAACTACTGTCAGATTCTTCTTCAGATGAGGAGACAGCTTTTGCCTTCAAGGCACGAGTTTGCCCATAGTTTGGACCGTAGATATCTCTTTTCTCAGAAAGCTGAAACTCATGTGTGTTGAGCCTCTCAAGTATGTCAGACGGATCGAGTGTCTTGAAATCAAGACGTTCTTGAATCATTAGGGCTAGGGTGTCAAACGAACTATCAAGTGATCTCAGTAGTGTCTTGACGACTTCATGTTTGGTGATCTCAGTAGCGCCGAGGGCTTGAAGCTCATTTGTGATGTCAGTGAGTCGGTCAAATGTGAGCTGGACATTCTCATTGTCATTTCGCTTGAAGCAGTTGAAGAGGTTGCGAAGGACACTGATTCTCTGATCTCTCTGGGTTGAGACGCCTTCATTGACCTTGGAGAGCCAGTCCCAGACCAGCTTAGATGTTTCCAAAGCACTCACACGGCCATACTATCCTTTGGTCAGATGACCACAGATGATATTCTTGGTAGTAGAGTCCAGTTGAACGAACTTCGTGACATCAGCAGCAGTGACACCTTCTCCAGCCTTGGGAACGCCGTTCTTGACGACATACCATAGGTCAACGTCAATGGCTTCAAGATGCATGCGCATATTGTTCTTCCAGTAGGGATATTCAGTTCCATCAAAGACGGGGCACACAGCGGAGACTTTAATTATCACTGCAGTCGACATAGCTAAAACTCCAGGTGGTTAAACCGAATCACATAGAACAAGGGAGCACCTTGCTCTGATATCAATTGAAAGTGCGTTATAACGACTAGAGGGGGGGTGAATAGGCGATTTTTATGAAAGTCTTCAAAACGTGGAAGTTATGAAGACAAACGATAGAAATAAACCTATTACCCTATAGCGGAAGGTAGACTACACTAGGCAAGCCATAGTCAAGTATTCAATAGAGTGAAAGCACAATGACTAATAGTAGCAATGTAGTAAGGATCAGGTAGGAAGATATTGTGAAGCCACGCAGAACACGCAGACACTCAGTGAAGACAAAAGATAGTGCGAACATACAATGACTTCACAAGGAGTAACAGTAAAGGTAAGGGAAGATGAAACCAGTGACTCGCTGAAGACAATGATTTGTTGGACCAGTTCCAGTTGCTGTGACAACTGTACGTCTGGTTAGGGCGGCTAGGTATTTAAACCTGACGACACGCAGTCCCGGACACCCAGTCCTGAACACGCAGCTCAGGACACCCAATCCTCACCGTATTCCCCTTGAGCTAAGGTCACACAGACCTCGCTCAATCACTCTGGTAAGTCTTCAAGGTAGACTCCCAAACCTTCACAGACTTCGTTCACCGGCGATCCACAATGTCTCTTGGATGCTCAGAACGTGACGCCTAACCGGCTGGAGGATGCACAGTCCTCAAGTGTAATAAGTCTTCAGATCACATAGACAAGAAGACTTAAGTGATGCCTAATTCTCTTTGGCTCTGGGTGGTTAGGGCTTTATCCTCGCAAGGAGTTCTCTCTCAAAGGCTTCGAGGTGGGTTGCTCTCAAATGACAAAAGCCGTACTTTTAATCTGGGCAGCCAACCGTTTATGGTTGTAGGGGGTGGGCTATTTATAGCCACTTGGCAACCCGACCTGATTTGTCCGAAATGACCCTGGGTCACTAAGGAACTGGCACGTGTTCCAACGGTCAGATTTCAAACTCACACGGCAACTTTACTTGGGCTTCAAGCAAAGCTGACTTGTCCGACTCTGGACAAGATTCGCTCTCATAGTCTTCACTCGAAGACATAGGTTTTGGTTAGGCATCACTTCAGTCATTCTGACTGGTTCTCTTGGACCCCACTTAACAGTATGGTGGTTCCTATGACTCAACACAGAAGAAAGAGAACTACGAAAGATCTAAGTCTTCAAGCTCCATAGGCTTCATTTGGTGTCTTCTCTTGTCATAGTCTTCAATGTGAATATCTTCATATACCACCTTTGACTTCAATGTCTTCATACATTTTTAGGGGTCATCTCTTGTAGGAAAACTGAATCAATGAGGGACTTCTACCTGTGTTATCCTGCAATTCTCACAAACACAATTGTCCCTCAACTAGGTTTGTCGTCAATACTCCAAAACCAACTAGGGGTGGCACTAGATGCACTTACATTATGGTTAATTATTCTCAATGGCATACTGAAAGAACTTCTAATACAAAAGTGCATGCGATAGAAGAAATTAATGTGTTGAGTGGAAAGATGGGTGAACTTATGAAATTATTTGCTACTAAGAGTGTTTCTGCTGATCCTAATGATATGCCTTTGTCTACTTTGATTGAGAATAACAATGAATCTATGGATGTGAATTTTGTTGGTAGGAATAATTTTGGTAACAACGCTTATAGAGGGAATTTTAATCCTAGGCCATATCCTAGTAATCCTTCTAATAATTATGGGAATTCTTACAACAACTCTTATGGAAATTATAATAAGATTCCCTCTGATTTTAAATCTAATATTAAAGAATTTATTTCTTCGCAAAAGAATTTTAATGCTATGATTGAAAAAAATTGCTTAAGATTGATGATTTGGCTAGGAACGTTGATAGAGTTGCTCTTGATGTTGATTCTTTCAAACTTAGATCTATTCCACCTAAGCATGATATCAATAAGTCTCTAAAAGCCATGATAATTTCAATTGATGAGTGTAAGGAAAGAACCGCTAGGATGCGTGCTTCCAAAGATGCCTTTATTAAAGCGTGTTCTTCCAATACCTATGAAAATCAAGATGAAGATCTAAAAGTTATTGATGTGTCTCCTACTAAATCTTTATTTTGCAATATGAATCTTGATGAAACTGAATATGATCTTCCTTTACCTAGAAGGTGTTCTAAAAATTCAGAGTGTTTAGATCTTAATGATGAAATTGATGAAAGTAGGATTGAAAGAAATAAAAATCTAGATGTTGCTAAACCCACTATATTGGATTTCAAGGAATTTAATTATGAAAGTTGCTCTTTGATTGATTGTATTTCCTTGTTGCAATCCGTGCTAAATTCTCCACATGCTTATAGTCGAAATAAAGCCTTCACCGAACATATTGTTGATGCCTTGATGCAATCTTATGAAGAAAAACTTGAGTTGAAAGTTTCTATCCCTAGAAAACTCTATGATGAGTGGGAACCAACTATTAAAATTAAAATTAAAGATCATGATTTTATGCTTTGTGTGATTTGGGTGCTAGTGTCTCTACTATTCCCAAGACTTTGTGTGATTTACTAGATTTCCGTAATTTTGATGATTGCTCTCTAAACTTGCATCTTGCGGATTCCACTATTAAGAAACCTATGGGAAGAATTAATGATGTTCTTATTGATGCAAATAGGAATTATGTGCCCGTAGATTTCATTGTTCTTGATATAGATTGCAATCCTTCTTGCCCTATTATTCTTGGTAGACCTTTCCTTAGAACGGTTGGTGCGATTATTGATATGAAGGAAGGGAATATTAGATTTCAATTTCCAAAAAAGGGAATGGAACACTTTCCAAGAAAGAAAATAAAATTACCATATGAAACCATCATGAGAGCCACTTATGGATTGCCTACCAAAGATGGCAATACCTAGATCTATCCTTGCTTGTTATGCCTAGCTAGGGGCGTTAAACGATAGCGCTTGTTGGGAGGCAACCCAATTTTATTTTTATTCCTTGCTTTTTTCTCTTGTTTATTAATAAATAAATTATTTAGCCTCTGTTTTGGTTGTGTTTTTTGTGTTTAATTAGTGTTCTTGCCAAGTAGAACCGTTGGGAAGACTTGGGGAAAGTCTTGTTGAACTTGCTGTAAAAAACAGAAACTTTAGCGCTCACGAGAACTGCTGTAATTTTTATTTGGAGAGCGCTATTTAGTTAATTCTTTTTAAGATTATTAATAGATAAATTCCTCACGTCCAGCAATTTATTTTAGAATTTTTGGGGTTCCAGATCTTGCGCTAGCTACAGATTACTACAGACTGTTCTGTTTCTGACAGATTCTGTTTTTCGTGTGTTGTTTGCTTATTTTGATGAATCTATGGCTAGTAAAATAGTTTATAATCCATAGAGAAGTTGGAATACAGTAGGTTTAACACCAATATAAATAAAGAATGAGTTCATTACAGTACCTTGAAGTGGTCTTTTGTTTTCTTTCGCTAACGGAGCTCACGAGTTTTCTACTTTAAGTTTTGTGTTGTGAAGTTTTCAAGTTTTGGGTAAAGATTTTGATGGATTATGGAACAAGGAGTGGCAAGAGCCTAAGCTTGGGGATGCCCATGGCACCCCCAAGATAATATAAGGACACCTAAAAAGCCAAAGCTTGGGGATGCCCCAGAAGGCATCCCTTTTCGTCTACTTCTATCGGTAACTTTACTTGAAGCTATATTTTTATTCACCACATGATATGTGTTTTGCTTGGAGCGTCTTTTATGATTTGAGTATTTGCTTGTTAGTCTTACCACAATCATCCTTGCTGTACACACCTTTTGATAGAGCCTACATGATTTGGAATTTGATAGAATACTCTATGTGCTTTCACTTCTATCTTTTGAGCTTATATAGTTTTGCTCTAGTGCCTTCACTTATATCTTTTAGAGCATGGTGGTGGATTTGTTTTAATAGAAACTATTGTTCTCTCATGCTTCACTTAGATTATTTTGAAGCAGTATTAATAGCATGGTAATTTGCCTAATAATAATATGCTTGGTATTCAAGATTTGTGAAACTTTCTTTTGAGTGTGTTGAATACTAAGAAAAGATTGAAGCATGATAATTGTTTTGAGATATGGAGGTGATAATATTAAAGTCATGCTAGTTGAGTAGTTGTGAATTTAAAGAATACTTGTGTTGAAGTTTGTGATTCCCGTAGCATGCACGTATGGTGAACCGTTATGTGATGAAATCGGAGCATGATTTATTTATTGATTGTCTTCCTTATGAGTGGCGGTCGGGGACGAGCGATGGTCTTTTCCTACCAATCTATCCCCCTAGGAGCATGCGCGTAATACTTTGCTTTGATAACTTCTAGATTTTTGCAATAAGTATATGAGTTCTTTATGACTAATGTTGAGTCCATGGATTATACGCACTCCCACCCTTCCACCCTTGCTAGCCTCTCTAATACTGCGCAACTTTCGCCGGTATCATACACCTACCATATACCTTCCTCAAAACAGCCACCATACCTACCTATTATGGCATTTCCATAGCCATTCCGAGATATATTGCCATGCAACTTTCCACCATTCTAGTTCATCATGACACATCTATCATTGTCATATTGCTTAGCATGATCATGTAGTTGACATAGTATTTTGTGGCAAAGCCACCGTTCAATAATTCTTTCATACTTGTCACTCTTTATTCATTGCATATCCCGGTACACCGCCGGAGGCATTCATATAGAGTCATACTTTTGTTTTAGTATCGAGTTGTAATCATTGAGTTGTAAATAAATAGAAGTGTGATGATCATCATTCATAGATCATTGTCCCAAATAAAAAAAGAGAAAGGCCAAAAAAAAGAAAGGCCCAAAAAAGGGGCAATGCCTAAATCCTTTTCCACAATTGAGCTTCAAAGTAGACAACATGATACTATCCCTTTCCATACTTGTGCTTCAAAGTAGCACCATGATCTTCATATAGAGAGTCTCATATGTTTGTCACTTTCATATACTAGTGGGAATTTTACATTATAGAACTTGGCTTGTATATTCCAATGATGGGCTTCCTCAAATTGCCCTAGGTCTTCGTGAGCAAGCAAGTTGGATGCACACCCACTAGTTTCTTTTGTTGAGCTTTCATATATTTATAGCTCTAGTGCATCCGTTGCATGGCAATCCCTACTCACTCACATTGATATCTATTGATGGGCATCTCCATAGCCCGTTGATACGCCTAGTTGATGTGAGACTATCTTCTCCTTTTTGTCTTCTCCACAACCACCATTCTATTCCACCTATAGTGCTATATCCATGGCTCACGCTCATGTATTGCGTGAAGATTGAAAAGTTTTGAAAAAGTTAGAGTATGAAACAATTGCTTGGCTTGTCATCGGGGTTGTGCATGATTTAAATACTTTGTGTGGGGAAGATGGAGCATAGCCAGACTATATGATTTTGTAGGGATAACTTTCTTTGGCCATGTTATTTTGAGAAGACATAATTGCTTTGTTAGTATGCTTGAAGTATTATTATTTTCTATGTCAATATAAACTTTTGTCTTGAATCTTTCTAATCTGAATATTCATACCACAATTAAGAAGATTTGCATTGAAATTATGCCAAGTAGCACTCCGCATCAAAAATTCTCTTTTTATCATTTACCTACTCGAGGACGAGCAGGAATTAAGCTTGGGGATGCCTGATACGTCTCCAACGTATCTATAATTTTTGATTGCTCCATGCTATATTATCTACTGTTTTGGACTATATTGGGCTTTATTTTCCACTTTTATATTATTTTTGGGACTAACCTATTAACCGGAGGCCCAGCCCAGAATTGCTGTTTTTTGCCTATTTCAGTGTTTCGGATAAACAGAATATCAAACGGAGTCCAAACGGAATAAAATCTTCGGGAACGTGATTTTCTCACCGAACGTGATCCAGGAGACTTGGACCCTACTGCAAGGGATCAAAGAGGAGGTCACGAGGGTGGGGGCGCCCCCCTAGGGCGCGCCCCCTGCCTCGTGGGCCCCTCGGTGCTCCACCGACGTACTCCTTCCTCCTATATATAACACGTACCCCCAAACGATCAGAACAGGAGCCAAAAACCTAATTCCACCGCCGCAACTTTCTGTATCCACGAGATCCCATCTTGGGGCCTGTTCCGGAGCTCCGCCGGAAGAGGGCCGTCATCACGGAGGGCTTCTACATCATCCTAGCCCCTCCGATGAAGTGTGAGTAGTTTACCTCAGACCTTCGGGTCCATAGTTAGTAGCTAGATGGCTTCTTCTCTCTCTTTGAATCTCAATACAAAGTTCTCCCCCTCTCTTGTGGAGATCTATTCGATGTAATCTTCTTTTTGCGGTGTGTTTGTTGAGACCGATGAATTGTGGGTTTATGATCAAGTCTATCTATGAATAATATTTGAATCTTCTCTGAATTCTTTTATGTATGATTGGTTATCTTTGCAAGTCTCTTCGAATTATCCGTTTGGTTTGGCCAACTAGATTGGTAGTTCTTGCCATGGGAGAAGTGCTTAGCTTTGGGTTCGATCTTGCGGTGTCCTTACCCAGTGACAGAAGGGGCAGCAAGGCACGTATTGTATCGTTGCCATCGAGGATAACAAGATGGGGTTTATTTCATATTGCATGAATTTATCTCTCTACATCATGTCATCTTGCTTAAGGCGTTACTCTGTTTTTAACTTAATACTCTAGATGCATGCTGGATAGCGGTCGATGAGTGGAGTAATAGTAGTAGATGCAGAATCGTTTCGATCTACTTGTCACGGACGTGATGCCTATATACATGATCATGCCTAGATATTCTCATAATTATGCTCAATTCTATCAATTGCTCAACAGTAATTTGTTCACCCACCGTAGAATACTTATGCTCTTGAGAGAAGCCACTAGTGAAACCTATGGCCCCCGGGTCTATTCTCATCATATCAATCTCCACCACTTTAATATTGTTTTGCTTTTTACTTTGTGTTTACTTTTTACTTTGCATCTTTATATCAAAAATACCAAAAATATTATATCTATCAGATCTCACTCTTGTAAGTGACCGTGAAGGGCTTGACAACCCCTAATCGCGTTGGTTGCGAGTAGCTATCGCTTTGTGCAGGTACGAGGGACTTGAGCATGGGCTCCTACTGGATTGATACCTTGGTTCTCAAAAACTGAGGGAAATACTTACGCTACTCTGCTGCATCATCCCTTCCTCTTTGGGGAAAACCAACACAAGCTCAAGACATAGCACTAGGGCCTCTGCATCTGGACAGTCGACGATTTGATTTTTCTTTGTTAGGAACCGTGTCCAGAATTGCCTGGCCGATTCCTCTAGCTGCTGAATTATATGGCTCAGGTCATCAGCGTCTGGTGGTCGCACATAGGTGCCCTGAAAGTTGTCGAGGAATGCGGCTTCCAGATCTTCCCAACAGCCAATGGACTCTGCTGGCAAGCTGTTGAGCCAGTGCCGAGCTGGTCCTTTAAGTTTGAGTGGGAGGTATTTGATTGCGTGTAGGTCATCACCCCGGGCCATGTGGATGTGCAGGAGGAAATCCTCGATCCATACTGCAGGATCTGTCATGTCATCGTATGATTCTATATTTACGGGTTTGAAACCCTCTGGGATTTGATGATCCATTACTTCGTCTGTGAAGCATAAGGGGTGTGCGGCGCCTCTGTACTGGGCTATATCGCGACGCAGCTCCAATGAGTCTTGCCCGCTGTGTTCGGCCCGACCGGATTTACTTTTGCTGTATCCAGCGTGACGATTATTGTCTCGAGTAGTGGCGCGCCCTCGTGATCCGTAGATCGATCTTGCATGTTTTGCTTTGTCCTCCAATACGTCTCGCAGGTCTGGCGTATTTCCCCATGCCTTTTTATTTGAATGGCGTTGGGGTGCAGGCTGAGCTTTTGGCTGGAATGCCTCTCTGTCGCGGCCACTGGGTGGCCAATCAGCCGCATCATACGCTTCTTCCTCCAGTCGGGGTAGCAACCTACATTTTGGGTAACTCTTGGAGGGGCGTTCGAGTTTAAATTCCTCGGCCGCCAGGACTTCAGTCCATCTGTCAGCTAGCAGATCTTGATCAGCTTGAAGCTGCTGCTGCTTTTTCTTAAGGCTATTTGCCATGGCTATAAGCCGGCGCTTGAAGCACTCTTGTTCGACGGGATCCTCTGGCACGATGAATTCGTCATCGTCGAGGCTTGCCTCGTCTTCAGAGGGGGGCATGTAATTATCCTCCGCCTCTCCATCTGCCGCTCTCTCTGGAGGGCTGGCCTCTCCATCCTCCTGTGCCAAATCGTGCTGGAGGAGATTGTTGCCATCTTTGGCACTATCCGGAGTGTTATTATCTCCTGTGCCGGTATCACCACTTTTGCTCTGGCGGGACTTAGAGCGGCGCCGCTAACGTCGGCGCTTGGGTTGCTTCTTGGAGGGGTTATCCTCCGTTGTCTCGTCGCCATTGCCTTCTTTGGGTGTGTCCACCATGTATATATCATATGATGAGGTGGCTGTCCAGTGCCCTGTGGGCAGTGGTTCCTCTTCATCTCCCGCATCGTCGTCCATACCGTCGATGTCTTCGGAGTCGAAGTCGAGCATGTCGGTTAAGTCGTCGACAGTGGCTACTAAGTGGGTGGTGGGTGGGCAGCGAATTTCTTCGTCATCCGCATCCCAATCCTGCCGGTCATAGTTCGGCCAGGATCCTTCTGACAAGGATAGAGACCTTAATGAGTTCAGTATGTCGCCAAAGGGCGAGTGCTGAAAAATATCCGCGGAGGTAAACTCCATGATCGGTGCCCAATCGGATTCGCTAGGAACGGACATAGGTGGTTCGGAGTCCATGGTCGGAGAAGGATCCGGCGGTTTGATAACACGGCTCTCGTGCAGGGTAAGGTCGATGTTCGGCTCGATCGCCGCTGAGGGTAAGGCCTCCGTGGCGGGGTCTATCCACCCATCCATGGACGGCGCAACTGGCTCTGAATTGAGGGTCGGAGCGGCTGCCGGTGCGATCTCCTGGACGCTGTCTGATGGTAGAGCTAAATCGTACTCATCGTGACCGCGTGACGCACAAGGCAGAGGCTCGAATCCGTCAAAGATCAAGTCTCCGCGGATATCAGTCGTGTAGTTTAAGCTTCCAAACCTGACCTGGTGGCCAGGGGCGTAACTTTCGATCTGCTCCAGATGGCCAAGCGAGTTGGCCCGCAGTGTGAAGCCGCCGAATACTAAAATCTGTCCGGGGAGAAAAGTCTCACCCTAGACTGCATCGCTAACGATGATCGAAGGAGCCATCAAGCCTAACGGCGATGACACAGAGGAACTCTCAATGAAAGCACCAATGTCGGTGTCAAAACCGGGGAATCTCGGGTAGGGGTTCCCGAACTGTGCGTCTAAGGCGGATGGTAACAGGAGGTAGGGAACACGATGTTTTACCCAGGTTCGGGCCCTCTTGATGGAGGTAAAACCCTACGTCCTGCTTGATTTATTCTTGATGATATGAGTATTACAAGAGTTGATCTACCACGAGATCGGAGAGGCTAAACCCTAGAAGCTAGCCTATGGTATGATTGTCTGTTGTCCTACGGACTAAAACCCTCCGGTTTATATGGACACCGGAAAGGGCTAGGGTTACACAAGGTCGGTTACAAAGGAGGAGATATACATATCCGTATTGCCTAGCTTGCCTTCCATACCAAGTAGAGTCCCATCCGGACACGAGACGAAGTCTTCAATCTTGTATCTTCATAGTCCAACAGTCCGGCCAAAGGATATAATCCGGCTGTCCGGAGACCCCCTAATCCAGGACTCCCTCAGAAACCATACTCAGGCCTGTGAATATGAGCGTGTTTCATCAAACCGCCATGTTCATAAGACCAAGAACTACTCTGCTTATTCTTATGAGTACTATTGTCCACCTGCAAGACTATTTGCTAGGGCTACAAAGCCAAAGTTCTCAGATGCTGCACTTAGACTCATTGCTTCGAAGCCACCCTTGAAGATGTGGGTGGCTAAGAAAGCTTAACTCTTTTGGCAGGGAAGGGTCTCCAGCCGAAAATCAAATGCGTCGGAAGCTATTGTTGGGGACCTTAAACATCTTGTAGGGCGCAAGATCAAATGCCCAAATGGTCTTATTATGTATTTTGTTCCTGAGTCGCTTGCTACTTGCCCTATCAGTCCTAACCTCGATCTAAGCTTTCATAATCCACTTGCTCGTCAAATGTTTATGCTTCACAATTCTCTTCGTGAAGCCTATCCCCCTAACTGCACTGTAGGGTATGACACCAGCTGCTTCAGAATGGATTATTGATAGTGGATGTACTAATCACATGACTGGCAAGCGAAGTCTTCTCCTGGACTCAACCTTATGTCCATCTGACAAGAGTCACATCACATTTGCTGATACTAGTAAAAGCAAGGTATTGGGTCTAGGTAGAGTTGCAATCTCAAGGGATCAGCACATGGATAAAATGATGCTTTTTGAATCCCTTGGTTTCAACTTAATGTCTGTCTCAATGCTTTGCGATTTAAACATGATTGTGATGTTTGGGAAATATCGTTACCTTGTTCTAATGGAATCTGACAAGTCTCTAGTCTTTGAAGGGTATCGGAAAGATGATTTGTACATGGTAGATTTCTCAGTAGGACCACAGCTTGCCGTATGTCTTCTTGCAAAAGCTTCAGAATGCTGGCTCTGGCATCGAAGGCTAGGGCATGCTGGCATGAGGAATTTGCACACTCTTGCAAAGAAGAAGCATATCATAGGCATCGAGGGCGTTAAGTTCAAGAAGGATCACTTATGCGGTGCCTGTGAAGCTGGAAAGATGACGAGGGCCAAGCATCCCTCGAAGACAATCATGACAACGACTCAACCCTTCGAACTGCTACACATGGACCTCTTCGGCCCCACTCACTACTCAACTCTTACTATTACTGCTTGTCTCTATGGCTTCATCATTGTTGATGATTATTCAAGATATACATGGGTGCATATAATCCTCTACAAGACTAAAGTGCAGGATGTCTTTAGATGCTTCGCCAATCGAGCCATGAACAATTATGGCGTCAAGATCAAGCACATCAGAAGTGACAATGGCACTAAATTCAAGAACACCGGCCTCGGCACTTATCTTGATACTTTGGGCATCACTCATGAGTTCTCAGCTCCGTACACGCCGCAGAAGAATGGCATCGTGGAACGCAAGAACAGAACACTCATTGAGATGGCCCGGACGATGCTCGATGAATACAAGACTCCAAGAAAGTTCTGGCCTGAAGCCATTGATACTGCATGTCATATCATCAACCGTGTTTATCTTCACAAGCTTCTGAACAAAACATCCTATGAGCTCCTCACTGGTAAGAAGCCAAATGCCAGTTACTTTAGAGTATTTGGTGCCAGGTGCTGGATCAAGGATCCACATCACACTTCAAAATTTGCACCAAAAGCACATGAAGGTTTTATGCTTGGATACGGAAAGGATTCGCACTCCTACAGAGTCTTCAACCTCTTTCACTATAAAGTGGTTGAAACTGTGAATGTGCGGTTCGATGAGACTAACGGCTCGCAAAGAGAGCACCTGCCAAATGTGCTAGATGAAGTTCCATCCAGTGAATCCGTCAAGCTTATGGGAACTGGAAGAAGCATACCGTCTGAAGCACAGCCCGAAGAGGAACTCATCATCTCTGCACCTGATCAACCTGAAGACAATGCTCAGCCTAAAGATAATCCTTCTAATGATGACAATGATCAGCAAGAGCCAAATCTTCGTCCTGTTCATCCTCGTGTTGCAAATGAAGTACAGATTGAGAAAATAATTGATAGCATCAATGCACCTGGTCCACTCACTCGTTCAAGGGCAACACAACTAGCAAATTTCTGTGGACACTTCGCATTCGTCTCAATATCTGAACCCAAGAAAGTTGATGAAGCCTTCATGGAACCTGAATGGATTCAAGCAATGCAAGAAGAGCTTCAACAATTTGAGCTGAATAATGTATGGGAACTGGTCAAGCGTCCTGATCCTCGTAAGCACAATATCATAGGCACTAAATGGATATATCGCAACAAGCAAGATGAGCATGGTCAAGTTGTCAGAAACAAGGCTCGTCTCGTTGCTCAAGGATACACTCAAGTTGAAGGAATTGACTTCGATGAAACATTTTCTCCTGTGGCTAGGCTTGAAGCTATACGCATACTGCTGGCTATGAAAATCATCATAACATTCTTCTGTATCAAATGGATGTGAAGAGTGCCTTTCTCAATGGCAAGATTGAAGAAGAAGTGTATGTTGCACAACCGCCTGGCTTTGAAGATCCAAAACATCCTGACATGGTTTATCAGGTCAACAAGGCACTGTATGGCCTCAAAAAAGCCCCTCGTGCTTGGTATGACACACTCAAGGACTTCCTGAAGAGCAAAGGCTTCAAACCTGGTTCCCTGGATCCCACGCTCTTCACGAAGACATATGATGGCGAACTGTTTGTGTGCCAAATATATGTGGATGACATTATCTTCGGCTGCACTAATCAAAAATACAATGATGAGTTTGGATACATGATGCAAGAGCAATATCAGATGTCCATGATGGGTGAGTTGAAGTTCTTCCTTGGTCTTCAAATACGACAGCAACGCAACGACATCTTCATATCTCAAGAGAAATACCTCAAAGATTGCCTGAAGAAGTTTGGAATGCAAGATTGCAAAGGTTACACGACGCCAATGCCAGCTAAACACCATCTGGGTCCCGACGACAATGGTAAAGAGTTTGATCAAAAGGTATACCGCTCCATGATTGGTTCTTTACTTTATCTATGTGCATCTAGGCCAGATATTATGCTTAGTGTTTGCATGTGTGCTCGATTCCAAGCGGCACCAAAGGAATCGCATCACTTAGCTGTGAAGCGAATTCTTTGATATTTGGCTTACACCCCAACATTAGGATTATGGTATCCAAAGGGCTCAGAGTTTGATCTGGTTGGTTTCTCGGATGCTGATTATGCTGGTGACAAGGTGGATCGCAAGTCTACATCAGGCACATGTCATTTTCTAGGATGATCACTTGTATGTTGGTCTTCAAAGAAGCAGAACCGTGTATCTCTCTCCATTGCTGAATCTGAATACATTGCTGCTGGGTCTTGCTGTGCTCAGCTTCTATGGATGAAGCAAACACTCAAAGACTATGGCGTTCA
Source organism: Triticum aestivum (assembly GCF_018294505.1). Lineage (NCBI taxonomy): Eukaryota > Viridiplantae > Streptophyta > Magnoliopsida > Poales > Poaceae > Triticum > Triticum aestivum. Next base: position 658,453,540 of record NC_057806.1, read on the forward strand.
TCTGAAGCAAGTGCTACTCTACTGCGACAACGAAAGCGCCATCAAGATTGCCAACAACCCAGTTCAGCACTCGAAGACAAAGCACATTGAAATTCGTCATCACTTTCTCAGAGATCATGTCATGAAGGAAGATATTGATATCATACACGTCAACACTGAAGAGCAACTGGCAGATATCTTCACAAAGCCCTTGGATGAGAAAAGGTTTTGCAAGTTACGGTGTGAGCTAAATATCTTGGAATCCTCAAATGTCCTGTGATCAGGCACACATCCTAACACCTATGCATGTTGATGACTTAGATGTGCAACACACGAAGTAAAGTATATCTTCAATCAATGAAGATTTACATTCTGAGTGTGAATACATTAACGTGGAATTTGACTTCGGAGCGCCACGATAATTGTGTGCCGTGTCTGCATCTAATACTTCCTATACGGTGGGTCACGCCACCACCAAATTCTTCCTTTAGAAGTGTTTTTCTCATGGTGTTACTTTTGCAAAGTCTTCACACTTGATTTGTCTTCAACATTGATTTGCTTTCTTGATTATCTTCACAATGTTGACTTGGTATATGCATATATTAAGTGTTTTGTCCTCTATAGCATTCACTTATAGCTATGTCTTTTCATTTGAATCTTTTGATCTAAGTGAATGTGATCAGACCCTAACCTCTCTATGCTTCTACCTGAAATCTATCTATCCAAATCATATGCATTCTATTGAAACTGTCGAATGTCTTCTCTGCGTCCTTGTCAGCAGAAGACACAAAGACAAACATTTAATCTATTTTAAATGCTTAATCCTTATTGCCTGAAACCCGGAGAAGTGGGAACGACCACCCGACAATCCAGGCGTGTGTGGGAACGTGGAACAACCTCCAATGTGTTGCATGATCGCCATGTGTCCTTCAGATGTGAACCGCCAGGGGAACCTGCGTAATTGCGTTGTGCCGTTCTTTTCCTTATAAATACATGTCCCCTCGCGGTCAAAAATCCTTATTCCACCTCTCCACCTCGTCAAAACCCTAGCGCCTCCGCTAGCTCTCGACGACGCCGGCGACGAAGCGCTTAACTGCCGCGACTTCACCGACGCCGTCCTCACACCAGCCGCGGACATCGTCTTCTCCGCCGCCGCTGTAGGTGTCCTCCGTCGCCAAGTTAGGGCACGGTGGATCGAACTGCTCGGTCTCCTACTCTTCAAATCTAGCAGTTCATCGTGTGGTAATTAAAATATCACTTTTTACCGTCTTTTGATCTAATTGATTCATCCTTCTTCACCAAAAGTGGTTTCTGTGACTACAAACTTGGATCTATCTAGTTCTGCATCTCATACTATGCCTAGCATCTTCACTTATGCATCTAAACTAGTTAGATTCCTCACTTGTACCTATTCTTGGATTTGTACAAATCTGGAACCAACTTCAAACACATAAGTGAATGTCTTCGCGTTATGAGGTCAATGTCTTCAAACTGATTTATCTTCAAAATCTTCTGAGAATGCATATGACCTCTTCCCCTTCCCTCGCATATTTAATGTTGTCACAGGTACATGTCCGTGGGAGAATCCCTTGGTTCTCATAGTCTGCATTCATTTGCAGAATTCTTACAGCATCATATCAACTCTCCTGAAGCTAGTTCTTGTCTGACCAAGAAGCCTTTGTCAGTGTTGAAGCCATACAGTTTGAACTTCATGGCTTTGCAAAAGTCAGTGAGGAAGGGTGGCAGACAGCGCCGCGGGGAAACATCAAAGGATTTGCCAGCTAATCTGCATGAACTGTACAAAACTGATCCTGAAGAAACCTATAATGAACGCAAAACTCGAATCCAATGGATTCGAAGATATTGGGCCGAGCAATGGTTTAAGTACAGATTCGTCACCAAGGAGTATGCTGAGAAGAATGCTATCAAGCATCCCTGGGGAGATATTCTCTATAAAAATCTTCAACCCAAGACTAGAACTAAAGCCATTGCTCAGGGTTTCTTCCCTTGCATGGTCCGTGGACCTCAACCTACTGATGCTCATCCCACATCTCTGCTATGGTGTCGGGATGACAATCTGTTCAAGCGCAACTTTCAGTTTGCCAAGAACTCGGCCAAGGAGAACAAGAAATCTTGGGGATTAGAATTCAATCATGGCCCCTCTGCGCCTCGTGTCGATGACACACGTGAAGCTGAACCAAATCTGGTTGGGCCCTTCTATGACTTAGAAGGTCTCATCACTCATATCAGGGTTCAAGGGGCAGATGTGGATCGACCTATAGATGACGCTGACTCTGATGAAGCGCCTGCACCTCCGAAGCCGAAAAAGCAGAAGAAACCAAAGGCTTCAAAGCCCCCCTCTGCACCAAAGGTCTCACGGGCGAAGCCTCTGGCAACTGCACCTCCTGAAGCCAGTGTGCAGTCTGAAGATCTTTCACGCATCTCCAAGTCTGCCAAGTTGAAAAAGCCCATGCAGCCCACTGGTCAAGCACTGACCCCTGCTGCTGTTTTGAGAAACAAGAATGACGCCATTGATCTATCCAGCGATGACGATATTGAGCAGTTGGTAAAGAGCAAGCAAGAGGCGGAAATCTTCAATGATCTTCCCCTCTTTGATGTGGAAATCTTATACAAGTTTATTGATGAGTGGTTTGACAGCCCAGATGTCAGTTTTGATGATCTTCAGCTTCCAATTGGCCTCAGCGTCTCCTTCCATGGAGCCATTGCTCCTGAGCTGGCTCTTGCTCAGAAAATTGTTGAGCTGAAACATAAGATCGATTATGAAAAGGCTCAGTTCAAGAAGCACATGGCCAAGCTCAATGTTGAAGACATTCAAAACTTCAAGGTCGCGATGCATGAGCTCAAGGAGGCATTCCACAAGAAAAGAGAAGAAGCAAAAGGTTCTCGTGAGCGCATGAAGAATCTTGCTGCCAAATGTGTTCCAGGTTACAATGAAGCTGAAAAGTGCAAGGCCTTGGGATGACCAGGCATCGACCCCAGAATGGCTGCCAAGAAGAAGAAGAAGCCAGTTGTGGCAGAACCAGAAGCATCAAGGCAGGAAGCACCTCGCATTGTCTTCCCAGCCAGTATGACAGGCTCGAAGTCTAAGGTCCCCATAGTGGCTTCAAAATTCAAGAAAACTAGAGCAGCTTAAGCCGAAGCCAGAAAGCACATGACCAAAGCCACCACTGATGATGCTCCCCCAACCAAGAAAAGGATAACAAAGAAGAGATACCGGGCTACTTCCACAGAGCCCCTTCTTGTCGAGCCAATTTCTGTTGCTCGTCCTGCGTATGAACAACGTGAACGTCGTCTGGTAGTTCATGAGCCTGCTTTCACAGAGGCTCCCGAATCTAAAGAGAATCCAGCTGTTGACCCCACCACAGCTGAACACATTGGTGTAAGTGCATCTAGTGCCACCCCTAGTTGGTTTTGGAGTATTGATGACAAACCTAGTTGAGGGACTAATGTGTTTGTGAGAATTGCAGGATAACACAGGTAGAAGTCCCTCATCGATTCGGTTTTCCTACCAGAGATGACCCCTAAAAATGTATGAAGACATTGAAGTCAAAGGTGGTATATGAAGACATTCACATTGAAGACTATGACAAGAGAAGACATCGCATGAAGCCTATGGAGCTCGAAGACTTAGATCTTTCGTAGTTCTTTTTCTTCTTTGTTGAGTCATAGGAACCACCGTACTGTTAAGTGGGGTCCAAGAGAACCATTCAGAATGACTGAAGTGATGCTTAAACAAAACCTATGTCTTCGAGTGAAGACTATGAGAGCGAATCTTGTCCAGAGTCAGACAAGTCAGCTTTGCTTGTAGCCCAAGTAAAGTTGCCGTGTGAGTTTGAAATCTGACCGTTGGAACACGTGTCAGTTCCTTAGTGACCCAGGGTCATTTCGGACAAATCAGGTCGGGTTGCCTAGTGGCTATAAATAGCCCACCCCCTACAACCATAAATGGTTGGCTGCTCAGAGTTAGTGTACGGCTTTTGTCGTTTGAGAGCAACCCACCTCAAAGCATTTGAGAGAGAATTCCTTGCAAGGATAAAACCCTAACCACCCAGAGCCAAAGAGAATTAGGCATCACTTAAGTCTTCTTGTCTATGTGATCTGAAGACTTATTACACTTGAGGACTGTGCATCCTCCAGCCGGTTAGGCGTCGCGTTCTGAGCATCCAAGAGACATTGTGGATCGTCGGTGAACGAAGTCTGTGAAGGTTTGGGAGTCTACCTTGAAGACTTACCAGAGTGATTGGGCGAGGTCTGTGTGACCTTAGCTCAAGGGGAATACCGTGAGGACTGGGTGTCCTGAGCTGCGTGTTCAAGACTGGGTGTCCGGGACTGGGTGTCCTCAGGTTTAAATACCTAGCCGCCCTAACCAGACGTACAGTTGTCACAGCAACTGGAACTGGTCCAACACATCATTGTCTTCAACAAGTCACTGGTTTCATCCTTCCCTTCTCTTTACATACTGTTACTCCTTGTGAAGACATTGTATGATTGCACTATCTTTTATCTTCACTGAGTGACTGCGTGTTCTGTTTGGCTTCATAATTTCTTCCTACTTGATCCTCACTACATTGCTGCTCTTAGTCATTGTGCTTTCACTCTATTGAATACTTGACTATGGCTTGCCTAGTGTAGTCTACCTTCCGCTGCAGGGTAATAGGTTTATTTCGGTCGTTTGTCTTCATAACTTCCATGTTTTGAAGACTTTCATAAAAATCGCCTATTCACCCCCCCCCCCTCTAGTCGATATAACGCACTTTCAATTGGTATCAGAGCAAGGTACTCCCTTGTTCTGTGTGATTCGGTTTAACCACCTGGAGTTTTAGCTATGTCGACTGCGGGGATAATTAAAGTCTCCGCTGCGTGCCCCGTCTTCGATGGAACTGAATATCCCTACTGGAAGAATAAGATGCGCATGCATCTTGAAGCCATTGACGTCGACCTATGGTATGTCGTCAAGAACGGCGTTCCCAAGGCTGGAGAAGGTGTCACTGCTGCTGACGTCAAGAAGTTCGTTCAACTGGACTCTACTGCCAAGAATATCATCTGTGGTCATCTGACCAAAGGACAGTATGGCCGCGTGAGTGCTTTGGAAACATCTAAGCTAGTCTGGGACTGGCTCTCCAAGGTCAACGAAGGTGTCTCAACCCAGAGAGATCAGAGAATCAGTGTCCTTCGCAACCTCTTCAACCGCTTCAAGAGAAATGACAATGAGAATGTTCAGCTCACATTTGATCAACTCACTGACATCACGAATGAGCTTCAAGCCCTTGGCGCTACTGAGATCACCAAGCATGAAGTCATCAAGACACTGCTGAGATCACTTGATAGTTCGTTTGACACCCTAGCCCTGATGATTCAAGAACGTCCTGATTTCAAGACACTCGAGCTGTCTGACATACTTGAGAGGCTCAACACACATGAGTTTCAGCTTTCTGAGAAAAGAGATATCTACGGTCCAAACTATGGGCGAACTCATGCCTTGAAGGCAAAAGTTGTCTCCTCATCTGAAGAAGAATCTGACAGCAGTTCTGATGATCCTGAAGACATTGGAAGGGAACTTGCTATGCTTGTCAAGAAGTTCCAAAAATTCACCAAGAAGAAAGGCTTCAGAAAGTCTTCCCGATCAAGCTCAAGGAATGATGAAGCTTTTGCGCATGACTACAAGAAGAAAACATGTCACAAGTGCAAGAAACCTGGCCACTTAATCTCTGAGTGTCCGCAGTGGGACAATGAGAACAAAAAGAAGAAGAAGAGCAAGGAATATGACTCTGACAACAAGAAGAAGAAGAAATACTCAAAGTCCTCTTCCAAGTCTTCTTCAAAGTCTTCATCACACAAGAAGAGCTCATCTAGCAAGGCACGTGCGTTTGTTGGCAAGGATATGGATTCAGGGGAGGAGTCCGCTTCTGAGGAGGCGGAGGTGGAGTCTGAGGAGGAGTCCGATTCTGGCGTCGCAAGTCTAGCTACAGCATACATTGCCAAGTCCATCTTCAACACTGAAGACAATGACCTCATCACCGACACTGATGCAAATGACAAGGACTACTCCGCTCCTACCTACTGCTTCATGGCACGCGGTGCCAAGGTAAACACGCGCACTACTCACTATCAAACATCCAGTGACGATGACTCTGATTGTGGTTCAAAACTCAGCTACAAAACACTTGCTAAAATTGCAACTGAACAACAGAAAGCCATGGAACATATTCAAAAACTGTTAGACAAAAGCGATGATCTGTTAGGCGCTGAAATGACTCGTTCTGAGTCCTTAATTGAAGATATAAAAAATCTTCACGTTAAGTATGAGGAACTTGAAAGTCGTCATGAAACACTCTCAACAACTCATGAAAAGCTTTCCTATGATTATCTTCAAAGGAAGCAAGATCTTGAGAAATTGAGAGCGGCTCATGAAGATCTTCAAAAGGAAAATGAGTCACTTCGCTCCAAACAGATCAGTTCCGCTCAGGAAGGATTTGAACCACCATGTCTTAAGTGCATTGAGCGTGATAATGCTACTACTGTTGCTGAATGTTCTACTGCTGCTACTGTTGCAATATCTTCAACTGTTGATGTGGGAACTAACCCCTCTGCTGAGGATTCCACTGCTATTGTTGATGAGAATGCTAGGTTGAAGACATTGCTTGAAACAGGGATGTACAAAAGCCTTAAAGGGCATCAGACACTATGTGATGTCCTCAAAAAGCAGATCTTGAACCGGAACCCTAGGAAAGAGGGTGTTGGGTTCGTAAGGAAAATGAATGCTGATGGCTCTTACTGGAAACCTGAGCAGTACCCCAAAACCACATGGGTTGCTGCAAAGGAATCTTCAGCGGATCTATCCAATCTATCTGGCTTGTCTTGTGCAAATCCCATTGTCATTGATGAATCCTTTCATGCAAACTATAAACTGTTTAAGAATCAAAATGGTGAAGTGTTTGCCAGGTACATTGGTACTAACTGCAGGAATAGACCGCCTATGAAGAAGAACTGGGTTCCGAAAAAGTGTCTGGAGAATCTTCCTGTGAATGTCATCATGACACCACACGTGAAGAAGACAAACCTCAGACCACAGATTTCATACGGTCCAAAGGCTTCATACAGACAGAGGACTCACCTGAGTCGCACTAACGCAAATGTTTTGCAGGGAAACTGTACTCAGGCCTATGAATATGAGCGCGGTTCATCAAACCGCCATGTTCATAAGACCAAGAACTATTCTGCTTATTCTTATGAGTACTATTGTCCGCCTGCAAGACTTTTTGCTAGGGCTCCAAAGCCAAAATTCTCAGACACTGCACTTAGACTTATTGCTTCTAAGCCACCCTTGAAGATGTGGGTGGCTAAGAAAGCTTAACTCTCTTTTGCAGGGAAAGGTCTCCAGCAGAAAACCAAAATCGTCTGACGCTATTGCTGGGGACCTTAAACATCTTGTAGGGCGCAAGATCAAATGCCCGAATGGTCTTACTATGTACTTCGTTCCTGAATCACTTGCTACTCTCCCTATCAGTCCTAATCTGGATCTAAGCTTTCATAACCCACTAGTTCGTCAAATGTTTTTGCTTCACAATTCTCTTCGTGAAGCCTATCCCCCTAACTGCACTGTAGGGTACGACACCAGCGTCTTCAGAATGGATTATTGATAGTGGGTGTACCAACCACATGACTGGCAAAAGAAGCCTTCTTATGGACTCAACCTTACGTCCATCCGACAAGAGTCACATCACATTTGCTGACACTGGTAAAAGTAAGGTATTGGGTCTAGGTAGAGTTGCAATCTCAAAGGATCAACACATGGATAAAGTCATGCTTGTTGAATCCCTTGGCTTCAACTTAATGTCTATCTCAATGCTTTGCGATTTGAACATGATCGTAATATTTGGAAAATATCGTTGCCTTGTACTAATGGAATCTGACAAGTCTCTAGTGTTTGAAGGGTATCGGAAAGATGATTTGTACGTGGTAGATTTTTCGGCAGGACCACAGCTTGCTGTATGTCTTCTAGCAAAGGCTTCAGAATGCTGGCTCTGGCATCGGAGGCTAGGGCATGCTGGCATGAGGAACCTCCACACCCTTGCAAAGAAGAAGCATGTCATAGGCATCGAGGGCGTCAAGTTCAAGAAAGATCACTTATGCGGTGCCTGTGAAGCAGGGAAGATGACGAGGGCCAAACATCCCTTGAACAGAATCATGACAACCACTCGACCCTTTGAACTGCTCCACATGGATCTTTTTGGTCCCACTCATTACTCAACTCTTACTACTACTGCTTGCCTCTATGGCTTTGTTATTGTTGATGATTATTCTAGATATACTTGGGTGCACATAATCCTTTACAAGACTGAAGTGCAGGATGTCTTCAGACGCTTCGCCAATCGAGCTATGAACAATTATGGCGCCAAGATAAAGCACATCAGAAGTGACAATGACACTGAATTCAAGAACACTGGCCTTGATACATATCTTGATACCTTGGGCATTACACATGAATTCTCGGCCCCGTTGTCGGTGTACTAGAATAGGGGTACCCTAGTACCCCGAACTTGTGCACGGGCAGTTGCAGCACCCCGCGGCAAAGGCTTGCCAGGCGAATGCCAAAGACCCTCCAAGGTTCCCTTGGAGCCATTCAAGAACAAAGTATTTAAGCTCAGGATACAAGGCCCCGGCAAGAGGAGCTTGCCGGGAAGGCCAACCGAGGCACTCTAAGGAACTTGCCACGACGCGCCACGCGCTCTGGCAAGGCGACAAGGCCCCGGCAAGAGGAGCTTGCCGGGAAGACTAAACAAGGTACCTCGAAGCCCGGCGAGCGACAAGCCTCCGGGCCCGACAAGATAGCAGCAGCGGCAAGGCGCTTGCCGTGGCAGGCGGCCACTCTGCGCCCACGCTCCAGCGCATCCACCAACGTGTCGCTCTGGGGGCCTCTCCAGGCACACGTGGCGGGAGGCTGTGCAGCCAGCGGTAGCAGTGGCATGCGAAGCTGACAAGATCGCCATCGTGGCGAACGGTGGCGCCCCTAACGGTCCTTTTCTGCACTGTTCGGGTGACTCAGACGGGCATTTAATGCCCTTGTCCCCTGCCGTCAGGGTTAGGTAGGACGCACTGTACAAGCAACTGTATCACCTACCTCGCTTTTTACGTTTTTACCCTCCTCTGCGTTGCCACCTGTCGGTGACCCCTTTAGCGTATAAAAGGAGGCCCATGCGCAACGTAGAGGAGGTTCAAAGGTTCGAAGCTTCGGACAGTTTGCTTCGATTCATTCGTAGCCCAGAAAACATCATACTCTCTCGCTCGAGAGCAAGAACACCAGATAATACAACCAGACAAGCAGCAGTAGGAGTGTTATCTCTCCGGAGAGCTCCGAAGCTGGGTAAACCACTCGTGTGCTTCGCCTCGATCTGCTCTTCGTGCAACCTCCGCCCCCCGCCGAACCGAAAGGGGCCCGGTCCGCCGGCCCCATAGGTGTTCGTGGGTCAGTTTCCCCCGACATCTTTGGCGCGCCAGGTAGGGGGCGTCGAGATTGTGTGAACCTGATCCGGTGTTCACACGAGCTAGATCTCCACTCCCTTCATCAGCATGCCACCGAAGAAGAAGACTTCGGCGGCAGCCGCTCCGTCCACGTTGTTTCTGCCACCGTTGGAGCAAACGGGTGGTGGAGTGGACGCCGGCGGAAGAACAGGCGTCGATGAGGGTGCTCACAGTGCTGCCAAGTCCAAGGACAAGGCAGCACAGACCTCGGCGTCCGTACGCGCACCGCGCCCGTCTTAGGAGGCGCGGGACCAACAGAATCATGGTGTTCGCAGCGCCATACGTCCGCTGGGCCAAGATCAAGATGGTGGATCTCGGGACGCTCAAGACCAGCATGCACGCCAGCATGCTGGCACGAGCGGGGCACGGTCACCTGGACGGGATACTGCTCCTTCTAACATAGTTAGAAGTTCGAGCACGTCCCGCTCCTCGCGCCGTCCGCCACTGCCACCCACCACTCCAGCAGAAGCTTTGGCGCGAGCTCAACTTCTTCTCGATTACCCTCCGGCGTCGGACAAGATCGACGAATGGAGGGCTACCATTCAGAGTCTCATCGGCTACGCCAACGGCGACACTCCACGGCGGCCGAGCGCGTCGCCGCCGCGGCAGGGTTGCCAGGCGTGAGCCGGTGGCGACGAAACGGGTGGAGGTGCAACTACCATGCAATCACTGCCCCGAAGGCCAAGATCGCCGACTCGCCGGATCCACCTCGACAGTGACTCCACTGCATAGTCGGATCCACGAGCTCGTCGCGATCAGCGCCAAGTTCTTCATGATCGACAACAAGAAGACGCTCGAACCCGCATCGAGCGCCGAAGAGAAGCGCGACGTCAATCCGACAAGCGCGCTGGGCCCTCTGTTGACATGCATGCGCCAGGGGAACCAGGCGATCTGCCGTACGCGGTAGGTTGTCCTGCGTTCACTCGTGAGCTGCAGCAAGTCCAGTGGCCCAGTACAAAGAACTTCAAGCCAGGCGTACCGGAGAAGTACGACGGCAAGACGCATCCGTCAGAGTTCCTCAGCATCTACACCATTGCGGTGCAAGCTGCCGGGGGACGAGATGACAAGATCCTTGCCAACTACTTCCCGCTGGTGCTCAAGCCCAATGTCAGATCCTGGCTCATGCACTTGCCGGACAACTCCATATCCTCTTGGGCTGATCTGTGCCATCAGTTTGTCGGCGCCTTCACCGGCGGACACAAGCCTCATGGCCAGGAGAGTGATCTTCATTTGCTCGCCCAGAAGGAAGGAGAGCCCCTGCGCAAGTACATTCAGAGATTCAGCAATGTGCAGCACAACATCCCAGATGTCCACCCTGCCGCGGTGATCAGCGTGTTCCATCAGAATGTGCGAAACCGCAGGATGCGGGAGGAAATGGCGATGTGCAAGATCAAGGATGTCAGTGAGTTATATGCACTGGCCGACAAGTGTGCGCGTGCTGAGGAAGGGAGGAGACTCCCCGGAGAAAATATAGGAGCGGGGGGATCTGACAGTGAAGATGCTGCCCCGACAAGGAAAAACCGGCGGCGGAACAACAGAAGGAGGAAAGGTAAAGAGGTGCTAGTTGTTGAGCAGTCCGGCAACGATGGTGGCGCCAAGGAGGCCAAAGCTAGTGACTCCGGCAAGGAGGTTGCCGCGGAGGTGGCGGTCGCCGACAAGCAGGATGGCACCAACAAGCAGTATTGCAAGATTCACCGCACCAAGGGCCATGATCTCCAGAACTATAAGAAAGTCGAGCAGCTTGTTGAGCAACAGAAAGCTGAATACGAGCGGCGCGACAAAGAGAAGGCCCAGGAAGGAGCTGGTGGATCCGGCAAGAAACATCCCGGCCGAGGAGGACGCCGCGGCAAGGCCAAGCAGCGGCAAGGAGACAGACCTCCTCGCGGCCGCGACAAGGATGAAGATGACGACGACGATGAAGACATGGATGATGAGGAGACTGATGAGCAGGAGTTCCAGAAAGCCACAGAGGTCCTGTGCGTTGACGGTGGTGCTTCTCTGCATGCCTCGCACCGCCAGCTCAAGCAGTGGGTGCGAGAAGTTAATGCAGCAGAACCACCCGTCGAGTCACGCAAGCCTCTGAAATGGTCCAGCACGCCTATCATCTTTGATATTGAGGACCACCCTGATCGCATAACTGCGGTCGGGTGCTTGCCGATGTTGGTTTCACCAACAATCCGCAACCTCAAGGTCACTAAGATGCTAGTTGACGGTGGGGCCGGCTTGAATCTAATCTCTTCCGCGGTGCTCCAAAAACTCCAGATCCCTGACAGCGAGCTCGAAGAGACCGGTACATTTCAAGGAATCAACCCGGGAAGGAGCAAGCCGAAGGGAAAAATCACGTTGCCGGTAACATTTGGCAGTGAGTTGAACTTCAGGACTGAGAGGGTCACGTTTGACGTTGCCGACTTTCCATTACCTTACAATGGAATCCTTGGCCGTCCAGCACTCGCCAAGTTCATGGCAGCCTCTCACTATGCGTACAACGTACTGAAAATGCCAGGCCCAATAAGCGTCATCTCTGTCCCTGGCGACAAGAAGGATGCTCTTATCTGTGCCGACAAGATCTACCGGGAAGCAGCAGCCGCAGCAGAACACAAGACCCTTACCGCTGGAGCTCCCGGGGGGAAGAAGAAGACCAAGTCTGGCAAGAGCTCTGATGCCCACTCCGGCAAGCGCACCTCTTCGGAGTGTTGCGCTACCGTCGAGGACGCACCATCGAGCTCCACCGGCAAGTGTAAGAAGGCAATGGCAGCTCCACCTGAGACCAAGAAGGTGTCCGCCAAGGAGGATGGCACTGGTGGTACATTTACCATCAGCACCACTCTTGACCCCAAATAGGAAAGCGCGCTCGTTGCTTTCCTGCGGGCGAATGTCGACGTGTTTGCGTGGCAACCGTCTGATATCACCGGTGTTCCCAGGAAAGTAATTGAGCACCACCTTGCCGTCTGTCCTCATGCGCGGCCTGTCAAGCAGAGAGTCAGGAAGCAGGCAGTAGAGCGCCAAGAATTCATCGCAGAAGAAATCAAGAAGTTGGAAGCAGCAGGCCTTGTCAGAGGGGTACTCCATCCCACGTGGTTGGCCAATCCTGCTATTGTGCGCAAGGCTAACGGGAAATGGAGACTTTGTATTGACTTCACTGATGTTAATAAAGCTTGTCCCAAAGACCCATTTCCCTTGCCGCGTATTGACCAGATTGTTGACTCCACAGCCGGATGTGATTTGCTTTCATTTCTTGATGCATACTCAGGATACCATCAGATCTTCATGGCAGAAGAAGATGAAGAGAAAACCGCATTTATCACCCCGTGTGGCACGTATTGCTTCGTACGGATGCCTTTCGGTTTGAAGAATGCTGGTTCAACATTCGCAAGGGTAGTCCACCACGCTTTTGAACCGCAGACGCACAGAAATGTGGAAGCCTACATGGATGACATAGTGGTCAAGAGCAAGAACAGGGCGACCCTAATCCAAGATTTAGACGAAACATTTGCAAACCTGCGCAAGATCAACCTCAAGCTTAACCCCGAGAAGTGCGTGTTTGGAGTCCCCTCCGGCAAGCTTCTCGGGTTCTTCGTGTCTCAGCGGGGAATTGAAGCCAATCCCGACAAGATCAGGGCCATTGAGCAGATCGAAGCACCAAAGCGCGTCAAGGATGTACGAAGGCTTGCCGGTTGCGTGGCTGTTCTCAGCAGGTTTATCTCTAGATCTGCTGAACGCGCCCTGCCATTTTTCAAAATTTTGAAGAAGGCAGGTCCAATGAAATGGACTCCGGAGGCGGAGGCTGCGCTGCAGGACTTGAAAAGATACCTGTCCTCCACTCCAACACTTGTCGCACCTAAGCCGCAAGAGAAGTTGCTGCTGTATATAGCAGCAACCAATCAAGTGGTTAGTGCTGCGTTAGTGGCGGAGAGAGAGGCAGATGATGAGCCAGCAACCATGGCAGATGCATCCAGCGACAAGCAGGGGGCTTCGCCGACAAGCTCTAGTCCCGACAAAGATGGATCTGCGCAGGAGCACGACAAGATGCAGAAAAGAATGGTGCAGCGCCCAATTTACTTTGTCAGTTCCCTTCTGCAGGGGGCTAGGTCAAGGTACTCTGGTGTGCAGAAGTTGCTTTTCGGCCTCCTCATGGCCTCGAGAAAGCTGCGCCATTACTTCCAAGCACATGAGATCACAGTCGTCACTCGCTTTCCGCTGAAGAGGATACTGCAAAATCCAGAAGCAACAGGCAGGATTGTCGAGTGGGCGCTGGAACTGTCAAGCTTTAGCCTCAAGTTTGAGAGCACCTCAACTATCCAAAGCAGAGCATTGGCAGAGTTCATAGCAGAGTGGACGCCAACCCCAGATGAGGAAATTCCAGAAACGAGCATCCCCGTCAAAGAGGCAAGCAAAGAGTGGCTGATGTACTTTGATGGTGCCTTCTCGCTGCAAGGCGCCGGTGCAGGCGTGCTGCTTATCGCACCCACCGGCGAGCACCTCAAGTACTTAGTCCAGATGCACTTTCCCAAAGAGCAAGCAACCAACAATACTGCAGAGTATGAAGGATTGCTTGCCGGTCTCAGAATTGCAGCAGACCTTGGGATCAAGAAGCTTATTGTTAGGGGTGACTCACAGCTTGTCGTCCGACAAGTGAACAAGAACTACCAGAGTCCATTGATGGAAGCGTATGTTGATGAAGTGAGGAAGCTAGAAGAGCACTTTGACGGCCTACAGATGGAGCATATCCCAAGAGCTCAGAATGACATTGCTGATGGCTTGTCAAAGTGCACCGCACTAAAGTTACCTGTGGAACCAGGGATCTTCGTGCTTAAGTTGACTCAACCATCCGTAACACCATCAACTGGACAAAGCAAGAAGAGGAAGTTGATTTCTGGTGACTACTTTCCGGCAGAGCTCCCCGAAGCTGCCGCCAAGAAAGTCCCCAAAATCAACACCAAGGATGCTGAGGGGCAGTCTGCTCTGGCAAGCCTTATGGTTTGTTCCGTTGAAGCAGACGCTCCCGACAAGTTTTGCTCCGGCAAGCTTGCCGGGGAACATCAAGCTCCGGCAGGGCCGCAAGTCCTTGCCGTAGAAGCGGATGTTCCCGCAGCAGCAGATATGCCTTTAGTCCTTGTTGTCGAGCCGCAAGCTCCAGCATGGGCACAGCAGATTGTCCATTTCCTTCAGACAGGAGAACTTCCCGAAGAACAAGAAGAAGCGGAAAGAGTAGCCCGGCAGTCAAGTATGTACCAGTTTGTCGATAGTATACTGTACAGAAGAAGACTCAACGGTGTGAAATTGAAGTGTATTCGCCGGGAAGATGGACAAAAGCTGTTGGCAGAGATACATGGAGGCATATGTGGCCACCACATTGGCGCAAGAGCGCTCGCTGGCAAAGCTTTCCGGCAAGGTTTCTTTTGGCCGACAGCCCTCCAGGATGCAACTGCACAAGTAACCAAGTGTGAAGCGTGCCAGTTCCACTCCAAACAGATACACCAGCCAGCTCAAGCTCTCCAGACGATCCCTTTATCCTGGCCATTTTCGGTCTGGGGGCTCGATATCCTCGGCCCCTTCCCCCGAGCTGTCGGGGGCTTTGAGTACTTGTACGTCGCAATCGACAAGTTCACAAAGTGGCCGGAAGTGCAGCCAGTGAGGAAGGTGACGGCACAGTCAGCAGTCAAGTTTTTCAGGTCAATTGTTTGCCGTTTCGGGATCCCTAACAGGATCATCACCGACAACGGCACACAATTCACGAGCCGCACCTTCATGCAGTACGTCCAAGACCTTGGCGCCAAGGTCTGCTTCGCTTTTGTTGCTCATCCGAGAAGCAACGGTCAAGCAGAGAGGGCAAATGCTGAAGTGCTGCGCGGGCTCAAGACTAGAATTTTCGACAGGCTGCACAGGTGCGGAAGGAACTGGATCGAGGAGCTGCCGGTGGTTCTTTGGTCGATCAGAACGACGCCAAATCGAGCCACTGGCCAGACACCTTTTGCTCTAGTCTATGGAGCAGAGGCAGTTCTCCCCACGGAACTCGTATACGGATCACCTCGAGTGCTCGCTTATGATGAGCCTGAGCAAGAACAGCTGCGGCAAGACGACGCGCTGCTCCTTGAGGAAGATCGTCTTCAGGCTGTTGTACGAGCTGCTCGATACCAGCAAGCTTTGCGCCGCTATCATAGCCGCAAAGTTAAAGCCAGAAGCTTCGAGGAAGGCGGCCTTGTTCTTTGGCGCGTTCAGTCCGCCAAGAATTCCAACAAGTTGACCCCAAAGTGGGAAGGCCCTTATCGGGTGAGACGAGTCACAAGGCCTGGCGCTGTCCGCCTTGAGACCGAAGATGGCGTTCCGGTGAGCAACTCCTGGAACATAGAACATCTTCGTAAGTTTTTCCCATAAGGCGCGGTTGTCGGAACCCGTTTCGGCAACCACCTTTTGTACAAGTCTTGCCGCTGTTGCATGTAATCCTTTGTACAAAGCCGGGCGCAGATCCCGTGCATAAGTAAAACCCCATGTGCTCCGCACAGCTTGTCCATTTAATGCATTAGTTCCTTTCTTGCATGCGATTATCTGACACTTTGTGCAGCACCTACAACCGGTAAGCAGTAACGAGCCAAAGAGCTCCATATTATTATTTTCTCTCCTTTCTTTTTCTTTTAAAGGAAAAGAAGGTTCTCTCGCACACAAGTTTGCCGGGGGGAAGGAGAAGATTGTGGTATGGGCCAGGCGTCGTTCAAGCAAAGACTTGCCTTACCGGGAAGCAAATGACAGAAAAGCTAAGTTGCCAAAGTTTGAGCAATCGGTTTTTAAATTCTTAGAGTTATCTTCCTCGAACGACCCTGCTTTGTATGGAAAACATGTGCGCGGAGGAACCAACTCGTGGCTAGTTGCGCCCTTACTTTGTTTCGAGTCCGCTCAACAGCTTAAGCGTGCTGCATCTAGTCGCGACAAGGTTTCTTGTCGGAAGCAGCGTCGCCAGTAGGCTGCTGAAGTTCCGCACTCAGCGCTCGCGGCTCGGGCGCCTGCGCCGACAAGTTCCCTAGAAGCGTAGGGTAAAATCATACAAAGGAAGGAATCTAGTAGAGGAAATAACATTGTAATTGATAACAGAAATCAAGTTATATTACAAGATAACTTGTCGCAGCTCTAACAGACTGTTTTCATAATATGATTAGCAGCGACAAGGGAAAAGAAGAAATGGGCGGCCTAATCTACGCGTCCGCCCTCGACTCTCTTGATCTCGCTCACCTTGTCCACAATGGGTGCGACAAGGGCCTTGAGTGCGTCCAGATCGGCGTCAGGCGGCAAGGACCTGAGGACGTTGGTGAAGCTGAGGCCTGGGTTGCGGAAGGCCACCTTCATCAGCACCTTCTAGAGAACCCGGTGCAGATTTTGCGCGACTCGTCGGCCAGCTGCTTCGGGATCCTCTCCCGGAACCGCTGGAGTGCCGTTGCCACGCCCTTGAAGAACAGGATGAGCTTGGCGCTGGGTTGAAGACTCTCGTCGGAAGGATATCCAAAGTCTTCCATCCCCAGCTGTGCCAGCTCCTCGTTGATGACTGCGGCAGTGTTCACCAGACCCTCGGTCCAGTGCTCCACTGTGTCCCTGAACGAGTTCTGGGTAACTGCAATGCTCTCCAGCAGCGCCGCGTCAGCCTTGACCTTCTCCGCCAAGGTCTTCTCCCGCTCCTTGGCAACCTCCAGCGTCTGTGTCAGCGTGGCCAGCTTCAGCTCCAGGTCTGCTTTGGAATCCTTGGCGGCGCTGAGCTCCTTGCCCCTCTCAGCGAGAAGGCCTTGCAGCTCACCGTGGGCGGCAGCATCCTTCTCGCGCTCACGCTTGAGCGCGGCAAGCTCCTCGCCGCTCTTCCCAATATCGGCCTCCAGCTGCGCCACCTTCTCCTCTAGCTCTTTCTTGGCGGCCTCTGCAGTTTCCGCGGCGTCCTTTGCCTCCTTGAGCGCCCCACCAAGTGCTCGCTCACGCTCGGCGAGCTCTTCCTCGTAGCTGTCAAGGTGGGCCTTCCGCTGCACTAGCTCGCCTTCCCGCACGGACTGCTTCTCGGCAGCCAGCCTTTGTTCCTCCTCAGCCTCGGCCTTCTCGAGAAGAAAGGTCGTGCGCTCCTCGTCGACTCGCTCTCGCTCCTGCGCCAGGGACCAGAGAGCTTCTTGATTTTGGCCCCGGAGCTCCTCCGCGCGTTTCTCCATGTCCACTCCCACCTTCGCGACAAGCGCTTCCCGGGAAGCCAGCTTGGCTTGTCGGGTGCGGTAGAGTGACAGTAGCTTCCGCAGCAGCTGCTCCTCCTCAGGCTCGCCGCTGCTGCTGCCGGGCGCGTCAACCAATGACAGTCCAGCAGAGGCGAGCACCTCCCCGTCAAAAGTCTCCCCCTCGACCGGCGCCCTGGAGCTCGACGCCCATGGTAGCTTGATGAAGATGTCGTCGCCGGCCTTCAAATAGGCGCCGGACTGGGGCTCCTCGGAACCCGGCTCCGCAGAAGCGGCAGAGGGATCGGCGGTCGGCGCAGCGCCTGGCGCTCCTGTGGCCTCAGGGTCGTCAGTGCGATCGCCCGACCCCTCGCCGGCTTCCGCAGCAGCAGCCCCGGCGGCCTCCTCACCGGCGGTCACATCAGCACCGGCACCTTCCTCGCCGGCGCCCTCTGTCTCCATTGGCTCAGCCGTAGATGAGTCTGAAGAAAGAAGAAGGGAGGAAAATCAATCGAAAATCCAAGAAAGGAAAAACGGAAGAAGCGGAACCCAAGGGAAAGTTTCTGGGCAAGTGGATTACCTGCGCCAAGATCTTCAGTCGCGGCCTCGGTCGCCGCAGGATCAGCAGTGCCATCCCTTGCCGGAGAGTCCTCCTTTGCCGGAGAGCGCTCCCTTGCCGGGGACTCCTCCCTTGGCGGCGCAGTCGAAGCAGGTGGCACTTAGGGACCGGCCTCCGGGCGCTCCTGATGGGGCTGCCTGCTCCTGCACAAGTCAACAAGCAAGATATCAACAAAGGAAAAAGCACTCAAGCGCGCCCGGCAGCGGCCGGGAGTACCCTCGTGCGCGAATGCGCACGCGTCTCCGTCGCCCAAAAGAGGTAGAAGTACTCCCTCAGCTCCTGCACGCCGAGCTGGGGTGAAGATCGCCCGCTCCTTCCGCAATGCCGCGAGCCGCTGCGCCTCGGCCGACTTCACACCCTTTCCCTTGTCGGCTTTCGGGCCCATGGCGAAGGTGGTGAGGGAGGTCGACGGCGTGGAGATGCTGGTGACAATGGGAGGGGCGGAGCGCTGCTCTCTCGGCTTCGAGGAGAAGGGGGGAGCGGCGGAGTTTGTGAAGAAGGAGTAGTAGCAACCAGCGAGGGGAAACGAACTGCCCCTGTTTCCTCTGCTTATAAAGAGGGACGGGGCGGACGTTTCGCCCTTCCTAATAAACAACCACCCACGATCTCCCCCATGATGCCGCATTCAACGCGTGCCGTTATGGGGGAGCGCGGTGGATACGGAGCGAGATTTGGTGTAGCCCAGCCCGTGTGTGCCCGTGCCCTATCTTGGGCCTGGCCCAACAGCGCTCGGCACCGTGTCTGGCCCAGGCCCGGGGGCTCCTGTCGGTGTACTAGAATAGGGGTACCCTAGTACCCCGAACTTGTGCACGGGCAGTTGCAGCACCCCGCGGCAAAGGCTTGCCGGGCGAACGCCAAAGACCCTCCAAGGTTCCCTTAGAGCCATTCAAGAACAAAGTATTTAAGCTCAGGATACAAGGCCCCGGCAAGAGGAGCTTGCCGGGAAGGCCAACCGAGGCACTCTAAGGAACTTGCCGTGACGCGCCACACGCTCCGGCAAGGCGACAAGGCCCCGGCAAGAGGAGCTTGCCGGGATGACTAAACAAGGTACCTCGAAGCCCGGCGAGCGACAAGCCTCCGGGCCCGACAAGATAGCAGCAGCGGCAAGGCGCTTGCCGCGGCAGGCGGCCACTCTGCGCCCACGCTCCAGCGCATCCACCAACGTGTCGCTCTGGGGGCCTCTCTAGGCACACGTGGCGGGAGGCTGTGCAGCCAGCGGTGCGCAGTGGCATGCAAAGCTGACAAGATCGCCATCGTGGCGAACGGTGGCACCCCTAAGGTCCTTTTCTGCACTGTTCGGGCGACTCAGACGGGCATTTAATGCCCTTGTCCCCTGCCGTCAGGGTTAGGTAGGACGCACTGTACAAGCAACTGTATCACCTACCTCGCTTTTTACGTTTTTACCCTCCTCTGCATTGCCACCTGTCGGTGACCCCTTTAGCGTATAAAAGGAGGCCCATGCGCAACGTAGAGGAGGTTCGGAGGTTCGAAGCTTCGGACAGTTTGCTTCGATTCATTCGTAGCCCAGAAAACATCATACTCTCTCGCTCGAGAGCAAGAACACCAGATAATACAACCAGACAAGCAGCAGTAGGAGTGTTATCTCTCCGGAGAGCTCCGAAGCTGGGTAAACCGCTCGTGTGCTTCGCCTCGATCTGCTCTTCGTGCAACCTCCGCCCCCCGCCGAACCGAAAGGGGCCCGGTCCGCCGGCCCCATAGGTGTTCGTGGGTCAGTTTCCCCCGACACCCGTACACGCCACAGCAGAATGGCATCGTCGAACGCAAGAACAGAACACTCATTGAGATGGCCAGAACGATGCTAGATGAATACAAGACCCTAAGAAAATTCTGGCCTGAAGCCATTGATACTGCATGCCATACAATCAATTGTGTTTATCTTCACAAGCTTCTGAACAAGACATCTTATGAGCTCCTTACTGGTAAGAAGCCAAATGTCAGTTACTTCAGAGTATTTGGTGCCAGGTGCTGGATCAAGGATCCACGTCACACTTTAAAATTTGCACCAAAAGCACATGAGGGTTTTATGCTTGGATATGGAAAGGATTCGCACTCCTACATAGTCTTCAATCTCTTTCTCTATGAAGTGGTTGAAACAGTGGATGTGCGATTTGATGAGACTAACAGTTCACAAAGAGAGCACCTGCCAAATGTGCTAGATGAAGTTCCATCCAGTGAATCAATCAAGCTAATGGGAACTGGAGAAATCATACCCTCTGAAGCTCAACCTGAAGAGGAACTTATCATCTCCGCACCTGATCAACCTGAAGACAATGCTCAGTCTGAAGAAAATCCCACTAACAATGACAATGATCAGCAAGAGCAAAATCTTTGCCCTGTACATCCTCGTGTTGCCAATGAAGTGCAGATTGAGAGAATAATTGATAGCATCAATGCACCTGGTCCGCTTACTCGTTCAAGGGCGAATCAGCTAGCAAATTTCTGTGGGCACTTCGCATTCGTCTCAATAACAGAACCCAAGAAAGTTGAAGAAGCCTTCATGGAACCTGAATGGATTCAAGCTATGCAAGAAGAGCTTCAACAGTTTGAGCTGAATAATGTATGGGAACTGGTTAAGCGTCCTGATCCTTGGAAGCACAACATAATTGGCACCAAATGGATATACCGCAACAAGCAAGATGAGCATGGTCAAGTTGTCAGAAACAAAGCTCGCCTCGTTGCT
Source organism: Triticum aestivum (assembly GCF_018294505.1). Classification (NCBI taxonomy): domain Eukaryota; kingdom Viridiplantae; phylum Streptophyta; class Magnoliopsida; order Poales; family Poaceae; genus Triticum; species Triticum aestivum. The sequence goes on from NC_057806.1 coordinate 658,474,556, forward strand.
CAAGGATATACTCAAGTGGAAGGCATTGACTTCGATGAAACATTTGCTCCTGTGGCTCGACTTGAAACCATATGCATACTGCTGGCCTATGCAAATCATCATAACATACTTCTATATCAAATGGATGTGAAGAGTGCTTTTCTCAATGGCAAGATTGAAGAAGAAGTGTATGTTGCACAACCGCCTAGCTTTGAAGATCCAAAACATCCTGACATGGTATACAAGCTCAACAAGGCACTGTATGGCCTCAAACAAGCCCCTCGGGCTTGGTATGACACGCTCAAATACTTACTGAAGAGCAAAGGCTTCATACCTGGTTCCCTCGACCCCACTCTCTTCACGAAGACATATGATGGTGAACTGTTTGTGTGCCAAATATATGTGGATGACATTATCTTCGGCTGCACCAATCAGAAGTACAGTGAAGAGTTTGGATATATGATGCAAGAGCAATATCAGATGTCCATGATGGGAGAGCTGAAGTTCTTCCTCGGTCTCCAAATACGACAGCAACGCAACGACATCTTCATATCTCAAGAGAAGTATCTCAAAGATTGCCTGAAGAAGTTTGGTATGCAAGACTGCAAAGGCTTCACGACGCCAATGCCAGCCAAACATCATCTGGGTCCCGACGACAATGGTAAAGATTTCGATCAAAAGGTATACCGCTCCATGATTGGTTCTTTACTTTATCTATGTGCATTTAGGCCAGATATTATGCTTAGTGTTTGCATGTGTGCTCGATTCCAAGCGGCACCAAAGGAGTCGCATCACTTAGCTATGAAGCGAATTCTTCGATATTTGGCTCACACCCCAACTCTAGGATTATGGTATCCAAAGTGCTCAGAGTTTGATCTGGTTGGATTCTCGGATGCTGATTATGCTGGTGACAAGGTGGATCATAAGTCTACATTAGGCACATGTCATTTTCTGGGACGATCACTTGTATGTTGGTCTTCAAAGAAGCAGAACTGTGTATCTCTCTCCACTTCTGAATCTGAATACATTGTTGTTGGATCTTGCTGTGCTCAGCTTCTATGGATGAAGCAAACACTCAAGGACTATGGCATTCATCTGAAGCAAGTGCCACTCTACTGCGACAACGAAAGCGCCATCAAGATTGCCAACAACCCAGTTCAGCACTCGAAGACAAAGCACATTGAAATTCGTCATCACTTTCTCAGAGATCATGTTGTGAAGGAAGATATTGATATCATACACGTCAACACTGAAGAGAAATTGGCAGATATCTTCACCAAGCCCTTGGATGAGAAGAGATTTTGCAAGTTACGGTGTGAGCTAAATATCTTGGAATCCTCAGATGTCCTGTGATTAGGCACACATCCTAACACTTATGCATATTGATGACTTAGATGTGCAACACACGAAGAAAAGTATATCTTCAATCAATGAAGACATACATTCTAAGTGTGAATACATTAATGTGGAATTTGACTTCGGAGCTCCACGATAATTGTGCGCCGTGTCTGGGTCTAATACTTCCTATACGGTGGGTAAAGCCACCACCAAACTTTCTGTTTGAAGTGCTTCACTCATGGTGTTACATTAGCTATGTCTTCACATTTGGTTTGGCTTCAATCTCAACATGTCTTCATGATTATCTTCACTATGTTGATTATATATATACATATACTAGTGTTCTGTCCTCTACAGCATTCACTTATAGCTATGTCTTCTTGTTGAATCTTTTGAACTAAGTGAATGTGATCGGACCCTAACCTCTCTATGCTTTCTATCTCAAACTCTATCTCTCCAAATCATATGCATTCTATTGAAACTATCGAATGTCTTCTCTGCGTCCTTGTCAGCAGAAAATACAGAGACAACCATTAAGTCCGTTTTCAATGCTCATTCCTTCACCTGAAACCCGGAGAAGTGGGAACGACCACCCGACAATCTAGGCGTGCATGGGACGTGGAACAACCCCCGATATGCTGCATGACGGCCACGTGCCCATCAGATGTGAATCGCCAGGGGCACCTGTGTAATAACGCAGTGCCGCCCCTGTACCTATAAATACACGCCTCACCATAGTCATTATCTCTTCTTCCACTCTCGCACGAACCCTAGCGCCACCGCTAGCACTCGACGACGCCGGCGACGAAGCACTTTGCTGCCGCAACCTCTCTGACACCGTCTTCACGCCGACCGTGGACATCGTCCTCTCCGCTGTCGCCGTAGGTGTCCTTCGTCGCCAAGTTAGGGCACGGAAGATCGAACTGCTCGGCCTCCTCTTCCACTCCGTCTAGCAGTTCTTCGTGTGGTAAATAAAACCTCCTTTTTACGCCCCCCCTTTGATCCTATAGCTTTATCACTTTCTACCACAAGCAGTTTCTATTCACACAAGTTAGATCTTTCTCATACTGCATCTCATAACATGCCTAGTATATTCACTTATGCTTCACAAAGTAGTTAGATTCCTCACTTGTACTGATCTCTGGATTAGTATAAATCTGGATTCAACTCCTTATCTACGAGTGAATGTCTTCGCACGATGAGGTCAATGTCTTCTAAACTGATTTATATTCAAAATCTTCTGAGAATGCATATGACCTCTTCCCCTTCCCTCGCACCTTAATGCTGTCACAGGTACATGTCCATGGGAGAATCCCTTGGTTCTCATAGTCTGCATTCATTTGCAGAATTCTTACAACATCATATAAATTCTCCTGAAGCTAGTTCCTGTTTGTCCAGCAAGCGAAAACCTTTGAAGCCTCTGAACGTATTGAAGCCTTTCAGATTAAGGTTCATGGCTTCAGAAAAATCAGCAAGGAAGGGTGGCAGAAAGCGTCGAGGAGAAACATCAAGAGATCTGCCCGATGACCTCCCAGAGCTGTACAAGACAGATCCTGAAGAGGATTACAATCAGCGCAAGACCCGAATCCAATGGATTCGACGCTATTGGGCAGAACAGTGGTTCAAGTACAGATTTGTGACCAAGGAATATGCTGAGAAAAATGCCATCAAGAGACCGTGGGGAGACATCCTATACAAGAATCTTCAACCCAGGTCCAGAGATGAAGCCATTGAACAAGGCTTCTATCCCTGCATGGTCCGTGGGCCACAACCTGTTGATGCACACCCATCGTCACTACTATGGTGTCGTAACGACATTCTGTTCAAGCGCAACTTCCAGTTTTCCCAGAACTCAGCAAAGCAAAACAAGAAGACATTGGGACTAGACTTCAACCCTGGTCCCTCAGCTCCAAGGGCTGACGGCACACGAGATGCAGAACCCAATGTTGTCGGTCCTTTCTACAACCTTGAAGGTCTCATCACCCATATCTTGGTTCAAGGGACTGTCGTGAACGAGCCTGCAGATGACGCTGAATCAGATGAAGCGCCTGCAGCACCGAAGCCAAAGAAGCAGCCAAAAGCTTCAAAGCCTGCCTCTGCTCCAAAACTCTCACGGGCGAAGCCACTGGCAACTGCATCTCCTAAAGACAGTATGCACTGAAGATTTGTCACGCATCTCCAAGCCCCAGAAGGTCAAGATGCCTTTGCCACACACCGGCCAAGAGCTAACAGCTGCCGCCATTCTGCGCAATGATGCCATTGATCTGTCAAGTGATGAAGATCTTGCAGATGACGCTCTTGAGAAACTCATCAAGAGCAAAGAAGAAGCAGAAATCTTCAATGATCTGCCTCTCTTTGATGTAACAATCATCCACAACTTCATTGATGAATGGTTTGACACGCCAAACATCAGTTTCGACGATCTGCAACTACCCATTGGCCTCAGTGTCGCCTTCCATGGCGCCATTGCTTCAGAGTTAGCTATCGCCCAGCGCATTGTTGAACTGAAGCAAAAGATTGACTATGAAAAGGCTCAGTTCAAGAAGCATATGGCCAAGCTCAGCGTGCAAGAGGTGAAGAACTTCAAGATTATGCTGCACGAGCTCAAGGAAGCCTTTCTCAAGAAACATGCAGAAGCTCAGGGTTCTTGTGAGCGCATGAAGGTTCTGGCTGACAAATGTGTGCAGGCCTACAATGAGGCTAAGAAGCGCAAGGCCCTTGGGCGTCCTGTCATCGACCCCAGGATGGCAGCAAAGAAGATGAAGAAGCCCGCTACGGCTGAACCTGACGCACCAAGGCAGGAAGCAGATCCCATTGTCTTCCCAACTAGAATGACTGGTTCGAAGCCAAAAAGCCGGTCAACCGCTTCAGAGCTCAAGAAGACGAGGACTGTTGAGGCTGAAGCCAGGAAGAGGAAACATCCTGAAGCCTCTCCTACTGCCCCCTCCAAGAAGAAGAGGAAGACCAAGAAAGATCGGGCTGCTCCCACAGAGCCTTTGATAGTTGAACCCATTTCCATGGTTCGTCCTGACGCTGAACGCCAACTGACAATCCATGAGCCTGCTTTCACAGAGGCTCATGAAGCTGAAGACTTTCCAGCTGCTGATCCCATCGCTGCTGAAGACATTGGTCAACATGACCATGTAGAAGATGGTGCAGTCCTTCCTCGGCTCGAGAACAGCGAACTCATCAGCATTGGTCATCCTCTGACGCCAATCGCTCAGGATGCTTCATGGGCTGATCGCCCACAAGAGGAAGAAGACTTTGAGGCCCAGCCAACTCCAACTACACAGGCGTCGCCTGCGTTGCGCAGGCTTCGCAAAGGACCTAGGCCTCCAGTCTCTGCGTCTGAAGCTGAAACTGCTGAAGACATTCCGGCTGCATCAGCCGATGAAGAAGAAGTCCCACAAGCTGCTGCTACTCCCTTGTCCCACCAAGAAGCGGTTCTCGAGGAGAACGTGATTGTGACCGACCATCCAGCTCGTCAAGTGGAGGTTGAAAATCTTGAGGCTGCCACCACCACTACCAATGAAGCCACTGACGCTGTCATGGCTGAAGCTAATGTGGAGCCCTCCCCAACAAAAGCATTAGAAGTCAGCGAAGCCACTGATCCCACTGCTTCTGTTCCTGCACCTGCTGCCGGTCCCCAGTTCGACTATCATGTTGAGCACAGGCCACAGGTACAGAAGCCTATCCCAAGATTTCCCAGGTTCCCAGGTCCTGCATCAGCACCTGGATCCTTCAATATCAATGGTTTCAGAGCAGACAACACATTCTTCAATAGCTCCAGGAACCCCTACTCAAGGGAAAGGATATCATCTGATCGGTTCTGGAGCTATCCGCAGCGAAGCTATTACTCCTGCATTCTATACAATCAAGGTCGCATCTTCCCACACAAGCGTCTTGACATTGAAGCTATAGCTGGTCTGCCCTGTCTGGAAGAAGCTCTGGATTGATTCAAAGAAGTTGGATTGCTGCCATTCGTCACTGACCAAGAGCATTGGAATGAAGAGTTGTTGCTCCAATTCTATGCCACACTTCACATCCGCGGGTATAACAGAGATCCGAAGACTTGGATCCTGGAGTGGATGATAGGAAACATTCATCATGAAGCCAAAGCCTTTGACATCATTGAGCTCACTGGTCTGCCCACTCCCGGAGATCTCTATGAATCTGGTTGTCAACTTCACAGTGAAGCTGTGGAGAGCATCTTTCAGAAACCTGAACCTAACATGAGTTAAATGCTCAGTATGATGAATCCATTACCCCAAGATGCTGCATATCCCAAAGAGTTCTTTGTTGAAGACTTAGAGTATCTGCCAAGGACTATTTATCACATCATAAGGCGAACTCTCTGGCCCATCAAAGGGCACTCTCCACATGCCAAGCTTGAAGGTGCAATGAAGACTTTGGTCTTCTATATTCTTCATGGAAAATGTTTCAATGCACAGGACTTCTTCATTCACCAACTGGTTGCATCAGGCTCTGATCTGGTTGGCTTGAAGTTCTACGCCCCATGGGTCATGCGGCTGATCAAACTTCACTCCACTGTCTCATATCAGCCATCTGCTCGCAATCATCAGATTTTTCTGCCTGATGTGGATATGTCTATTGAAGCCATCTATCCTGAGCCTGCCAAGGAACCCCTAAGTCTTCAGAATGCAGAGCATCAGAGTTTCTCTCAGAACATTGAAGGAGTTGAAGCAGTCGCTCGTGTGTATCCTTTGGCTGGCACTACACGTGCACCGCATCCTGCTCTCACTGAAGCCACTGACAGTACAACTGCTCCACGACCCAAGAAGCGCACTCGTGTTCTCAACGACCGAGAGCTTCTTGCGGATCTTCATCAGAAACAGGATAGGCATCATGACTGGCTGAAGCGTCAAATGCAAAGCCTCTTGGTGGATGTTAATCGCATTCGCAATCTTGCCACCAAGAATGCTTTTGTTGCCCATGAAACCTCTCGCCGCACATGGAAAGGGCTGACACTGATGTGTTCTGAAGATGATCTTCAAGAGGATGGCTTCATTGAGCGTTTCAAGTTTGACTCCACACCTCCTCGAAGGGCAGTGCTGCGATGAACTCCATCTCTTGAAGACTCTGAGTTCTCTTCCTCTGCTGCAACTGTGAATGTCAGAGTGGTCGAGGATGAAGACGATGCTAATTCACCGCCACCTCCTTCAGCATGCTTCGACTCTGCTCCAAGCTCTTCTGCACCACCAAACACCACCAACGACCCTGCTGCTTCACCTACTCTTCATGGGAATGAGTAGATGCTCTATGTCTTCAAATATTTTTGGTCCTTACTGATAAAAGGGGGAGAAGCTGAGTTTGATAGTCTTCAAGCGGGTCCATATGGGCGGGTGCTTTATATTTTGCTTCGTGTTTACAACTCTCGTTTTGATACATTTGGTTCTTTGAGTTGTAACACTTAAAACTCGATGGTCGTCTGCTACCTATTTGCCACCTTGTGATGCGATGATAAATTCCGCATGTGCGACGATAAATTCCGCACTTAGATCATTTTGCAGACGTCCATTTTCCATTATGCATGCCATTATCTTCACATACCCTTTTCATGCATAGTGGATTGTCATCATAAGTTGAAAAGGATCTCCACAAGCACAACCTGCCATGTGCATTTGCATTCCAAAAGCAAACTACTTATATGCACATCTTCAGGGGGAGCCCTTGCAACTTATGAAGACAATTCCTTATCCTTTACAATTTCACATATTATATTCCCCGTTGAAAACTTCAACTAGTTTGTCATCAATCACCAAAAAGGGGGAGATTGTAAGTGCATCTAGTGCCACCCCTCGTTGGTTTTGGAGTATTGACGACAAACCTAGTTGAGGGATTAATGTGTTTGTGAGAATTGCAGGATAACACAGGTAGAAGTCCCTCATTGATTCGGTTTTCCTACCAGAGATGACCCCTAAAAATGTATGAAGACATTGAAGTCAAAGGTGGTATATGAAGACATTCACATTGAAGACTATGACAAGAGAAGACATCGCATGAAGCCTATGGAGCTCGAAGACTTAGATCTTTTGTAGTTCTTTTTCTTCTTTGTTGAGTCATAGGAACCACCGTACTGTTAAGTGGGGTCCAAGAGAACCATTCAGAATGACTGAAGTGATGCTTAAACAAAACCTATGTCTTCGAGTGAAGACTATGAGAGCGAATCTTGTCCAGAGTCAGACAAGTTAGCTTTGCTTGTAGCCCAAGTAAAGTTGTCGTGTGAGTTTGAAATCTGACCGTTGGAACACGTGTCAGTTCCTTAGTGACCCAGGGTCATTTCGGACAAATCAGGTCGGGTTGCCTAGTGGCTATAAATAGCCCACCCCCTACAACCATAAATGGTTGGCTGCTCAGAGTTAGTGTACGGATTTTGTCATTTGAGAGCAACCCACCTCGAAGTATTTGAGAGAGAATTCCTTGCGAGGATAAAACCCTAACCACCCAGAGCCAAAGAGAATTAGGCATCACTTAAGTCTTCTTGTCTGTGTGATCTGAAGACTTATTACACTTGAGGACTGTGCATCCTCCAGCCGGTTAGGCGTCGCGTTCTGAGCATCCAAGAGACATTGTGGATCGCCGGTGAACGAAGTCTGTGAAGGTTTGGGAGTCTACCTTGAAGACTTACCAGAGTGATTGGGCGAGGTTTGTGTGACCTTATCTCAAGGGGAATATGGTGAGGACTGGGTGTCCTGAGCTGCGTATTCAGGACTGGGTGTCCGGGACTGTGTGTCCTCGGGTTTAAATACCTAGCCGCCCTAACCAGACGTATAGTTGTCACAGCAACTGGAACTGGTCCAACACATCATTGTCTTCAACAAGTCACTAGTTTCATCCTTCCCTTCTATTTACGTACTGTTACTCCTTGTGAAGACATTGTATGATTGCACTATCTTTTATCTTCACTGAGTGACTGCGTGTTCTGTTTGGCTTCATAATTTCTTCCTACTTGATCCTCACTACATTGCTGCTCTTAGTCATTGTGCTTTCACTCTATTGAATACTTGACTATGGCTTGCCTAGTGTAGTCTACCTTACGCTGCAGGGTAATAGGTTTATTTCGGTCGTTTGTCTTCATGACTTCCACGTTTTGAAGACTTTCATAAAAATCGCCTATTCACCCCCCCCCCCTCTAGTCGATATAACGCACTTTCAATTGGTCCTCACGACAATGTTGAAGATGATGAAGTCCTTCCTCAGATCAAGCACAATTTGGTATCATCGCCTATTCTCACGAACAGCGAACTCGTCAGCATTGGTCGTCCATTGACGCCAATTGCTCAGGATGACTCATGGGCCGATCACCCTCAAGAATCCCCTCGTGCTGAAGAAACACCAGTCACTCCCCCACCACAGGTCACCACTCCCGTGATTGACAGTGAAGACTTTGAGGCCCAACCAACTCCATCTCCACAGGCGTCGCCAGCATTTCGCAGGCTTCGCAAAGGACCAAGGCCACAGGTCACATTGTCAAGTGTTCTAGAAGGAGAAGAGTGCCAATCCGTTTCACGCGAAGTCTTTCCTGAAGCCTCTCCTACTGTGAACATTCCTGAATCTGAAGTCAAAACGGCTGAAGATATTCCGGCTGCATCAGCCGATGACCATGAAGAAGAACCAAGAGAAGAAGAACGTTTTGGTACACCCCCATCCAACCCTGAAGTTGTTCTCAAGGAGAACGTGTCCGACCCTCCAACTCCTGAAGTGGAGGTTACCAATACTGAGGCGGCCACCAACATCAACACTGAAGCCAATAACGTTGTCATGGCTGAAGCTAATGTGGCGCCTGAAGCTAATGTGGTGCCAAAAGTGAATGCACCTGAAGCCAATGCAGCACCCGAAGCAAATCCGCTGCCTGAAGCCAATGCCTCTCCTCCTGTACCTCCTCCAAGGCCACACACCATCGAGCAAGCATATGATCATGGACAGCTTGTTACTGTCTGCTGGCCAATGTTGGTTCCTCCGCCTGCTCCCGGACCTCAGTTTGCCTATCATGTGGAGCACAGGCCTCAGGTCCAGAAGCCAAAGCCAAGGCTACCACGGTTTCCAGGTACTGCAACTTCACCAAGATCATTTAATCTGAATGGATTCAAGGCACACAACACATTATTCAACAGTGCCAAGAACCCCTACACAAGGCCAAGAATCTCTTCGGACCGATTCTGGAGTTATCAGCAGCAAAGCTATTATTCATGCATCTTGTACAATCAGGGACGCATCTTCCCTCACATGCATCTTGATTGTGAAGCCATTGTTGGACTGTCATGCCTTGAAGAAGCCCTTGACTGCTTCCGTGATGCGGGTCTGCTTAATTTTGTGACTGTAAAGGAACACTGGAATGAAGAATTTCTACTTCAATTCTATGCTACCCTCCACATTCATGGATACAACAGGGATCCGAAGACTTGGATCCTTGAGTGGATGACAGGAGATGTTCATCATGAAGCTAAAGCTCAAGACATCATTGAGCCCACAGCCCTGCCCACTCCTGGTGAATACTATGAACCAGGTTGTCAACAACGCCAGAGTACTTTGGAGAGCATTTTCCAGAACCCAGAACCCAACATGAGTCAAATGCTGAGCATGATGAAGCCTTTGCCACGCGACGTTGAATACCCAACCGAATTCTTTGTTGAAGACCTAGAGTATCTGCCCCGTACCATTTACCATATCATCAGAAAAACTCTATGGCCTGTCAAAGGACATTCATCTGCAGCGAAGCTTGAAGGACCAATGAAGACTTTGGTTTTCTATATCTTCAATGGCATCAGCTTCAATGCTCAAGACTTCTTCATCAGGTAGTTGGCTGCATCTGGCTCCGACATTTTTGGTCTGAAGTTCTATGCTCCATGGGTAATGCGTCGTATCAAGCTTCACTCTGCCTTCAACTATCAGCCGTCTGCACGCAATCATCTTGTATTCTTGCCAGAGGTTGATCTGTCTATTGAAGCTATTTACCCAGAGCCTGCTAAGGATCCGATTTATCTTCACAATGTTGATCGTCAAAGCTTCACCCAGCCCATTGAAGGAGTTCAGGCAGTCTCTCGTGTTTATCCCTTGGCTGGTAACACACGTGCCCCTCGCGCCCAAACTGACGCCACTAGAAGCATCATTGCCCAAAGGCCTCGGAAGCGATCTCGTGTTCTCAATGACCGAGAGCTTCTCGTCGCGCTACATCAGAAACATGATAAGCATCATGACTGGCTTAAGCGTCAGATGCAAAGCCTCTTGGTGGACGTCAATCGCATTCGCAATCTTGCCACCAAGAATGCCTTTGTTACACATGAAACCTGTCGAAGGTCCTGGAAGAGTTTGACTTTGCTCACTGCTGAAGAAGATCTTCAAGACGATGGCTTCACATAAAGATTCAAGTTTGACTCCACTCCTCCAAGGAATGCTCACTTGCGTCGGACTCTCTCCCTTGAAGATTTTGACTATTCTTCCTCGGCTGCCACGGTGAATGCCAGAGTTATCAATGATCAAGATGATGCCACTTCACCACCCCCACCTTCAGCGCGTCTCGACACTGCACCAAGTTCTTCTGCAGCACCGGACCTCAACGACGACCCTGCTGCTTCGCCTGCACCTCATGGGAATGAGTAGAAGCTCTATGTCTTCAAACCTTTTTGGTCCTTACTGACAAAAGCGGGAGAAGCATATGAGTTGATAGTCTTCAAGCAGGTCCATATGGGTGGTAGCTTTACTTTTTGCTACTTTTGCCAAGTGCTTACAACTCTCGCTTTTGAAACATTTGGTTTGTTTTGAGTTGTAACACTTAAACTTGGTGGTCGTCTGCTACCTTTTTCGACACTATGTGATGCGATGATAAATTCCGCATGTGCGAAGATAAATTCCGCACGAAGTCATTTTGCAGATGTCCACTTTTATTATGCATGCCATTATCTTCGATATATCCTTTCATGCATGATGAATTGTCTTCATAAGTAAAAGAGGAGCTCTGCAAGTACAACCTGCCATGTGCATTTGCATTCAAAAGCAAAATACTTATATGCACATCTTCAGGGGGAGCCTTTCTGCTACTTACGAAGACAATACTTAAATCCTTTACAATTTCACATATTTCTATCCCCGTTGAAAACTTCAACCAGTTTGTCATCAATCACCAAAAAGGGGGGAGATTGTAAGTGCATCTAGTGCCACCCCTAGTTGGTTTTGGAGTATTGACGACAAACCTGGTCGAGGGACTAATGTGTTTGTGAGAATTGCAGGATAACACAGGTAGAAGTCCCTCATTGATTCGTTTTCCTACCAAAGATGACCCCTAAAAATGTATGAAGACATTGAAGTCAAAGGTGGTATGTGAAGACATTCACATTGAAGACTATGACAAGAGAAGACATCGCGTGAAGACTATGGAGCGCGAAGACTTAGTTGTTTCATCGTCCTTTTTCTTCTTTGTTGAGTCATAGGAACCACCGTACTGTTAAGTGGGGTCCAAGTAAACCAGTCAAAATGACTGAAGTGATGCTTAACCAAAATCCTATGTCTTCGAGCGAAGACAATGAGAGCAAATCTTATCCAGAGCTGGATAAGTCAGCTTTGCTTGTAGCTCAAGTAAAGTTGTCGTGTGTGTTTGAAATCTAACCGTTGGAACACGTGTCAGTTCCTTAGTGACCCAGGGTCATTTCGGACAAATCAGATTGGATTGCCTAGTGGCTATAAATAGCCCACCCCTACACCATAAATTGGTTGGCTACTCAGAGTTAGTGCACGGCTTTTGTCGTTTGAGAGCAACCCACCTCGAAGCCTTTGAGAGAGAAATCCTTGCGAGGACAAAGCCCTAAACACCCAGAGTCAAAGAGTGTTAGGCATCACTTAAGTCTTCTTGTCTGTGTGATCTGAAGACTTATTACACTTGAGGACTGTGAATCCTCCAGCCGGTTAGGCGTCGCATTCTGAGCATTCAAGAGTCATTGTGGATCGCCCGTGAACGAAGTCTGTAAAGGTTTGGAAGTCTACCTTGAAGACTTACCAGAGTAATTGGGCGAGGACTGGGTGTCCTTAGCTCAAGGGGAATAAGGTGAAGACGCGGTCTTCTTAGTTGAATCTCAGCCTCCCTAACTAGACGTACAGTTGTTACAGCAACTGGAACTGGTCCAACAAATCACTGTCTTCAACGAGCCACTGGTTCTATCCTTCCCATCTCTTTATTTGCAGATTGGTCCTTGTGAAGTCATTGCCTATTTGCATTATCTATTTGTCTTTACTGTGTGACTGTTTGTTCTGATTGGCTTCATACTATTTTCCATCCTGATCTATACTGCCTAACTGCTATTAGTCTTTGTGCTTTCATTTCATTGAATACTTGACTATGGCTTGCTTAGTGTAGTCTACCTTCCGCTGCATGGTAATAGGTTTATTTCTATCGTTTGTCTTCGAAACTTCCATGTTTTGAAGACTTTCATAAAAATCGCATATTCACCCCCCCTCTAGTCGATCACTAGCACTTTCAGGAGAGCCTTTAGTCCCGGTTTGTAACAGAACCGAGACTAAAGGGGGGGCCTTTAGTACCGAGAACCGGGGCTAAAGGCCCTTTGAAACCGGGACAAATGGGCCTTTTTTCTACTAGTGATCCCTCCACTGGACGTTGAGACCGGTAGCCAACCGCTGGGCCATCCCGACCAAGCGCGCGCTGACACACAGCCACGGAGCTGCCGCCCTACAGCTTGGGCACCGCTGTGAGAAGAGGTCCCGCTGTTGCCGTTTGTCGTGCGGGCTTTGCCGGCAGCCTCCTTCGGCGGTGGAACGGCAAGAGGGGAGGAAATAAGGGTTGGTGGTGCTAGGTTTCTTTGAGCGCCTGAGTCGCCTCGTCTGGGCGAGGGGGGGGTTGTTTCCTCTATTTGTGGTAGCGGGCTTGTGATATGCATGATAGTATCCTCCTCCCATTTTGTAGTATACATGTGGCCTTTTCTAGTTGCCCAAAAGCAGTCGCTTGCTCCATCATCAAGCACTTCCCGTCGGACGAGACTTGCCTGCTCCCCGCGTGTGCTCCCATCCGTGCTTCCGTGTACGTGACTTGATTTGATTGAAACAAAATAAGGCATGGCCTCATCCCTTTAAAATCAGAGGAAAGAGATGATTAGATTGAAAAAAAAAATAGTTGTATGATGAAGTGAAAGCACGGATGGAAATATGAGGAGGAAGTAGGCAAGCCGGATCCCTTCCCGTCCGTCCATCATGCAACGGCTCACAACGCCACCCTAATGACCCGTTGTGCCATATAGAAACCGCTTCATGCATCATTGTCTTCAATCTCAACGCACTGCACGGCACCAGGTGCCTCTACTCTCCTTTGCGCCCGTTTTTTCTTCTTCGAAATGGCAGCGTTCATGCATTCATTAAGAAGCGCCAGATTGAAAACTCCCTGGAAAAAAGGCAAGCCAATTTATGAGCAGCTTGTGTGCACCCGCCTTGGCCGCCTATAGTATTCTCGCATGGTCCTAATAGTGTCGACTTTCGTGCGGTTGATATGGGATTTTTAACAATTTTTTCTTTCATTTTTCGTGCATTTTTTGTGTCTAATCTTGTTCCTTTTTTTCGTGCGGTGTTTTTGATATGGGATATTCTCGCATTTTTTCTATTTTCAGTTTCCTTTATCTTGTTCATTATTCTTTTCTATGTTATTATTATAAATATATAAATAATTTAGAAAAATACACAATTTTTACAGAGGTGTGAACACATTTACAAACTTGCATGGATACTTTTTTAAAGGTGTGAATACCTTCTCAAATAATAGGAAAGTTTCTTTAAATACATGATGACATTTTATTATTTCATAAAAAATCAAACATGTGTGAATACCCTTTTGAATTACATGAACATTTCTTAAATTGTGGAATACTTAATTTAATTACATGATCCTATTTTAGGAAAGTAAGTAATTTTTTTATTAGATTACATAAACATTTAGTAAAAATGAGTGGATTTTTTAACTTGTGAAGTTCTTTTTCTAAATTACTAACCACTTTTTATTAAATAATTTTCTAAAATATGTGAACACTTTAACAGTACATGTATATATTTATGTTTTCATATGTGTGAACAATTTCTATAACACGTTACTCTTCATCGGCGGTGGATTCTGTTCTGCTGCGCTGATCCTATGGAGTCTTAGTACGACGACTTTCTGACTGTCTACTACAACAGGTTTTGTCTGACTCCAGCGAGAGAGGGGCGATGAGGGTGACGCGCATTCAGCTCGATTCAGTGCTTGTAGTCGTCGCTAAGTTGTCTACGTATCTGGATGCAATTTTTATTATTTCTGCTATTCGTTGCGCTGTCATGATTAAAAATGAATAGATTGAAGGTTTTCTCGCAAACAAGTCTATAACACGCTAATATTCTTACTTATTTTATTAAAGAAACGAAAAAATTCAGACGAAAGGGAGAAAATTAATAAAAGGAACAGTTGTGTTTTTTTCCTGGACCGGCCCTTGTTGGCAACTGCTCCTTGGCGCTCGCTAAGGGCGATAGATATATAGCAGCGCCCGCTTTCCGTTTCCCTGCAACTTCACGAGCGATATCCATACAAAAGAACTCCAGCGAGCATACGCGAGGCGAACTGCGACGATCGGCTCATCGCGGTTGCCCACTCGCCCCTCCGGATTCCGGCGTCCGCCGCCGCCCTAGCTAAGGTCGTCGGCACCGCAGGTTTGCAGCAGCCTCGTCCCGAACTCCCCTAGGTGAACGCCCTACACTAACAACTAGGGTTTTGTTCATGATATAATATTTATTTATTGTTTTGGATTTCTGCTTTCCTTTCAAGTCAAAGTCAAACTAAACGCAAATATGAAGTCAATACTACTAGTATAGTACTTCCTCGTAAAGAAATATAAGAGCGTTTAGATCACCACTACTCTGTCCAACATGTACTTTGTTATAACCGAATATGATCGGATTAATGTGACACGCACTAGCACACTTCTCATATTTCAATTTCTAGGATTTGGGGATTTTCTATGCAATTTAATCCAGCAAGCCATTCCTATTACATGTGTCCTCGCCTGCTGCTTCTAGCATATACTACTCTCTCCGTCGTACTAACTTTAGTGCAAAGTTGTACTAAGCTTGAGACACGTATTTTTGGATGGAGGGAGTACTTTGTATTTGAACTTTTACAGTTAGTACTTCAATCAAACAACTCACATCACCGCCTGATCCATCGCGCCATATGCATTAGGTACCACATCGTACGCCGCTTTGATTTTCCGATTTATGTATTGGAACTTGAGGCACCTCATCGGTTGCAAGCATATTCAGTTTCTTCCTTAGATCAGGGCGTGTGCATGTCGAATCGGATCTTCACTCATGTGAGTATGTGACCTGTCGCAGTTCACCATTTGTATTGTGGTCCTAATAGCAAAGCATTGTCACATTGCAGGTTCATGATGAACGCGTCCACGTATCAGTTGCTGCGACCTGGCCTTGCTGTTCTGTGGGGTCAGAAAAAACCACAGGTTGCCGTCTTTGGCAGGAGCAGCAGCCAACGAAGTCGGCTCGCTGCACCCAAGGTCCAACAAACAACAGAAAGTGCAAACCATGATAAGTTTAGGGGTACTGTTAAGCCATGGTACAAGGAGTTCCCTGAAACCATGTGGAGTATTTCCGAGGGCTCCCTTGAGACTCTTTAAAAGAAGGTGTGTATTTTCATTATCTTTTCATAGTTAATATATACGTAGATGTTTGATCCATGTTTCTTTATTATCTATGTGCTTGGTTGTGAATTATTAGACCATCATTGTTTTACCTTCGATATAAAACTATTGTCATTGTAAGGACCGTGAGCTGAATCCGAGTGGATGGAGCACCGACACGGACTTCGATGGTAGCTTCGCAGAGTCCGTTGTGTTTGACAAGAACCTCTACAAGTATGGGATTTTAGGCTGCAAGACCGATGTGGATAAGATTATGAATGGGGTACTCTCACTATGTCTTTTCTTTTTCTTTTTCATGTTCGCATCTGTCATGTTCAAGAGTTTTGCGTGTTTCTTTTGAAAATTTTGCATTTAGTCCGTTCCAATCTTTGTGAAGTCCAGTATAAGAATGAATGCATTGGAATTTAATTAACCTGATGAACTTTCTGATTGCACTTTGTTACTAGTTTTTTAGGGGCCTTCTCCATATGATAAGCACTAATTTTTTTAACGCAGAAATGGTCAGTTTATTATGAATTTCTAAACTATTTCTTACACAAAACGTTGCATTCGTGTAGGGTGCCATATCTGCTTGTCACAGAGATAAAATTATCTGTTGTCTTGGGAATATAGAAGATGACATTAAGCTAGGAAAGTTTGAGTGGAATGATGGTGTGGATGTACATACAAATATTGTGAAAGCACTTGATGATAAGGTTGGACACATACCAAAGGATCTAGTCATAACAAATAAACATGACAGTTGTGTCATGATCCTCGAAATGTGGTGCAAGACCTACCTCGATCAAATTAGGACACAGATGAAACAATTTCAGGTTCTTCCTTTTTCTTGCTTCATGATCTAGGAGTACTTTCGATCCCAGATGTTTATTGTTTAATTACAATTTCACCATATTTTAACTCATATTCGAGCTTATTTCTTGCTTATTTGAGCATATTCAGTTGAGTATTTAACAAAAAACTATCACAAATCGTGAAACCGTGCCTACAAACTACCACTTTACAAATTTGTGCCGAAAACTACCATTTTCTCACTAATTCTTGACTAAAAACTATTAAGTCTGAAAAGAACCCGATTTGGCTCTTTTAAACGTGTTTCTGACTAGTTGAGCCCATACGTAAGCGGGTTAAAAAAGCAATCGGGTCCCTAGTTTCTTTCTCAAAAAAGCAATCCAGTCATGTAGCGCGTCGTGGCTGTGGCCGGCCCCTGGCCATGGCAGCGGCCAAGCCGTTGCTGTGGCCAACCATGGCCGCTTGTGGCGGAGGCAGCCGTGAGTGGTGAGCGGTGGCCAGCCAGCACGCATGCAAGCCAGCCAACCGACCAGCAAGCGGCGGCGCTGCACGCACGCTCGCGGTGACGACGGCCAGCACGCGGCGGCGGGGGCTGCTGCGCACGCAAGGCCGCGGCACGCCAGCACGTCCGAGGCGGCTCCAGCCGGCCAGCAAGCGGCGGCGGCTGCACGCACGCTCACGGCGACGACGTCCAGCATGCGGTGGCGGCGGCTGCTGCGCACGCACGCAAGGCCGCGGCACGCCAGCACGACCGAGGTGGCTCCAGCCGGCGTGGTTGCGCCGCCGTCTCCAGTCCCGACCAGCGTCGGAGAGGTGCTTCGCCGGGGCGTCGCCATGGCGAAGAGCGCGGAGTGCACACGATGTGTTCGAGGAAATGCCAGAGAGAGAGAGGAGGAGGAGGAGGAGGAGGAAGAAAATTAATGCTGACAGGTGGGCCCATCCTGTCAGAAAGGCGTTTAGAAGACGCGAATCGGACACTTTCCTGACATGGTAGTTTTCAGTCAAAGATTAGTCAAAAAGTGATAGTTTTCGGCACAAATTTGTAAAGTGGTAGTTTATAAACACAGTTCCGCGAAATGTGGTAGTTTTTTGTTAAATACTCTATTCAGTTAGTATATAAGGTTAGTTAAATTGTCTGACAATCTTGCAGGTTGCTCTAGTTCTCTTGGTACTAAGAAATGATTGCTTGGTCCTTCCGAGTGGAAGAGAAGTTAATAACAATACATTGCTAAAGACTCTTGTTTTACCAAGTCTTAGAATGGTAATTGTCTATTACATCTTTCGGTACTTAGCATTTCCAGCACAGAGACCATTTGCTAAAATAATGTACCTTGTGTTTACAAAGTTGAAACCCTCCCATGGGTAAAATGCAAAAATCCTATTTATTCCAAGACACAAAGATAAACCATTGGATGCCCAAGAGGATTTATACTATTTGACTCTCTTTTTTCATGCATACAGCTAGAGCATGATGCATCAGATCTTTCTGCCTTCCTTGGTTTCATTTATTCATCAAGTGATGGTGTCATTAATCTCAGGAACAGGTTTCCTCCCTATTTTACATTTTCTTTAATTATTTAGACAACTAGCTCGATGTACACTTCTACATTCTTTTAATCGATCAAATATTACGTTCGAATGTACTACTGTATTTTTTCTAGTCATGGAATGTTGATAATTGACATCTGATTGTACATTTTTCTATCTGTAGCTATTCCTGCTTAAAAAGATAAATATTCCTATTGAGGAAAAAGCAACTTGTTACGTGATAATTCCAAAAAATAGTCAAACTAATGAGGAATGATTATCTTTTTGAGTATTTCAGCCTACTAGAAGTATTGATAGTTGATTATTTTACTTCCCCCCTTTTCTAAACTGTGCAGACTTTCAGAGGATTTTTCGGTTTCCAAATGTTCTACCATTGCTGATTTTGCAAGATCAATCAATTATGGCATTCCTGGACATCTACTACAATTGCTTGAGAAGTTCTTTTCATGGAGGAATTGGCCATTAGTCACACCACATGGTGAAGCAGCAACATATGAGAAAATGCTTAGAAAATTCACTATAGATGAACAGACGAGGGAAAACAGACACTTAGATTTATTAAAATGTCTAAAGATTGGAATTAGTGAATTACCTCAAGATTGTGAAATCCAGGTATAATGATAATATTGTCATGGTGCATCATCATACTTGGAGGCAGTATGTTGTTCGAAACACCAGACATGATGCATGGTAGCATTTGGTTCTAACAATGTGTTTTTTCGTTGAGCAGGATGCTAAGTACCATTTATTTTCTAGTGGTGAAGTTGTGCTAGAAATGATCAAGGTGTTCATAAAATTTGTGGAAAATATGTCCGTCCGTCTGCAAAAGGTGCAAATTTCCCATCCAAGAGGCTACGATGATGTTCTGGGGTTTGCACATTTCCTGACTAGCAAGGTGAGCTCCTAATCTTAGTTTTATGTTCTCACCTTTTTAAGTAATTTTCTAGGCTTTAGTAGGTTCTAGGGTCTGTTAGAAGATTTTTAATATTCGCCCTAGATAAATCTCAGTCACTTTGTTTTAAGTACTAAAGAGTTACTTTGTTATAAAAAGGTTGTGTTTTAGCCATTGGATCTATGCGGAGACGGGTGATCTAAGCCATCTTTGCTTAGTGCACTGCCATTAGACTAGATTCAGTTTTGTGTATGTATTGTAAAACCGTTTTCAACTGTATTTGCAAGAGTTTTGATTTTTTTTTTTGGTACATGTACATAATTTTGTTTAGTATTGTATTGTGCATTCACACTTTTTTGTGGTGTACCTGCAACTTTTTTGTCGAACTAACAACTGGTGAATCGCACTTTAAATTTTCTTTGTATTGTTTTCTGTGAATTTTTAGGAATAGAAGCAACGCTAGAATTAAACATATTATGCAAAATTTCTGGTTTAGAAGTACGAAAGTAAGTATTTGAATTTAATTAATATTAGGAAAAGTCCTGGCTATAAAGGGAAAGTGAAGAACCAATTGGTTTTTCACTTATTTTCAGCCGCCTATCGTTTAGTAGTCCTACGAAAGTTCTTTCATTACAGACGAACACTTGGAAGTGCTAAAAATATTCAAGGGCTCTTATATTATGGGACGAAGGGAGTAATAAGTTTCAGTTAAGGACAGCTCACTAATTTGTAATCACATAACTAATATGAGGATCAATCTTTGCAAATGATACAGGGAATTGCTATGGAAACCGCATATGGCCTGGTTCACTTGTGCCTGGAGAACCAAGTCCAACCTTCGGAGCTCACCCTAGAGGAACTGGCACGGATCGATTTCCCTTGTGAGCGTGCTCATGTCCTGTTGCATGATAAGGTGAATGTCTTTGGCAAATTCACCAGGCGAGATCGAGATGATTCCAAGGAGATGATCAAATGGTGTTGCAAGCTTCAGATTAGTCCAAAAACTATTTTCCAACGTTATATTATTTATTTTTAATTAGTTGTGCTTGATCATTAGTGTTGAATAGCCCAAGCCGAAGATTTAGGTAAGCATTCCTAGTTGGTTGTTATTTGCTTTTGGAGAAAAGAAGCCTACAGATTGATCGTATGGAAAATGATTATAGTTGTTACCTTAGATTTCGCTGTTGCCATCTCCTTTTCATATACAAAAGCACTGTATTAAACATTGGCATGTCCTCGGTTATCTTTTCCACCTGCCCCCGCGTCGTCCGTTTTGGGCGGCTCGGGCGGCGACTCGATCCGGTTTTCCCGGTAGCCGTCCCTGCGAGCCCTCCCCTCGCCGCCACCGGTTGGCGCCGCCGGGCTCGCCCGCGCGGCTGACGGTGGCGGTGGCTGGATACTGTGAAAGCGGGAGTTGCAGCGGCGATCCACGCGGGGATGGATCCGGCGGAAGCATGGCTGTGGGTGGCCAGATCGGCACCATGCCGCCGCACCCGTGGACGCCATGGACGGGGCTGTCACCAACGGCGGCGTCAATTCCTCGGATGGAGCACATGAACCGCTCGTCTCTTCCTCGTCATTGAGTGGAGATCCGCCCGCGGTCGTCCAAGCGGTCGTGTCTAGTACTGCTGCGGCACCTCCATTAGGGACAGCCCAGCCGGTGCGTGTACGGAAAACCAAGGTCCAACCTGAGAATTTGCTCTTACCATAGTCATTGCCCCTGGGCTACCTCTGTGGTGTTGAAGCAGTGGCCCTGGCCGGACCTGCATCTCCGGCGTGTTGGTCTCTTACTTGGCTCGGCCGCCAGGTCAAGGTGACACCGTGAATCTGGCCAGCATGCTGCTGGGCGGTCTTCGGCCAGGCGGTGGTCACCTCAAGAGGTTTGGACCTGTATGATCTGTGTCTGGCGAGGACGACACGGAGTTTGTGGCCGCGAGTCTGCTGTCGTCTCATATAGATCAGCCTACGCTGCCATTTGTGAGGATGGTGCATGGCCTTCGGAGTGTCCCGAACTAGGGATTTCGTGGTGCTGCTGTCCTTCGTCTCCGTCAAAGACTTCTTCGAGTGTTGGCGAGTGGCTCTTGTCGAGTCTCGTCAGCCTACTCGTCCGGGCATGGTCATCATTCGCCGTAAGGACCGTGCACACATGCAACTATTGGGATCGAGGCAAGTGAAGGAGACAACATAAAATGATTTCCATTTGGTGGTACTTCTCGAGTACCCAATCTAGAGCTCCGGGGTGAAAACTCTGGTCTGACCTAGTTGGTTATACCTGGCAATGGCGGCGTTCTTTACGTCGTTACCCTGATGACGGCATTGCTCGGAGTTTGCTCAGATTTGCTCTTCAGGGTGAAAACCCGTGAGCCAACCCTTGGTGGTTGGATTTGGCGACGGCGGCGTTTGTGCGTCGTTCCCTTGTTGGATGCGTCGCTTTTGGAGAACCCTTCTCAGAGTCTTTATAATGTCAAGAGATGATTGGGGCCGATGGTCACCGTTGTACATCGTCAATCGTTGTTTCATTGCTTCGAATTTTTTTTCTTTTCTTCCTCCGCCTAGGCATAGCTTTGGTCTTTGCATGACTTTGCCTTTGCCGGCGTGATCATTTGTGTGTGTGTGTTGTGCTGGCTGTGTGCATCTTAGTTATGCAGAGGCCGGATGTACTCATCATGATTGTATCCCTCGATGTTATTGTATGAGTCAATAAAAAACACCCTTTTTCGAAAAAAAAACATTGGCATGTCGCACATCTAGGAACAAGAGAGCGTTTCATCCACGATAGGTGGCTTTTGACCATTTCACGTGAAAAAGAAAGTCATCAAGAAATTAGTCTTGGGTGCTTACTATGAACCATGGCCTACCTAATGAGTATGTCCATCTATTTCTTATACATCAGGAACTTCGTCATGACCATTGGCCTGAATATATTGTGCCTTGTGCTTTATAAGATTTTCTTGATGATTAATTTCTTATACATCAGGAACTTCGTCATGACCATTGGCCTGAATATATGGGACCATGCCATACCAACTAAACTGGCCATGGCAACTTTATAAGATTTTCCATGATCGGAGGCGAGTTGTCATGTAGCACAAAAAATGGCAGAAAAATTGCCACTGCGCAGAAAAATTGTCATCCGTTCGACCATGATCCGGCGGCTTTAAGGGCATTCGCTGGGAGCCCTAAAGATCATCAAGCGGGGTCAAATTTTAAAAAGCATACAGCAAGAAAACGTATAATTTTGCTGGGTCTCATGAGATAGATGTGTAACAAATTTCAGAGCTTAAACACCTGACCGATGCTTTCAGTATAATACAGATATCCTGTGAGTTAGCTAACCTGATTAATAGAGCTGTTGCTGCGTGCATTTATTGAGATGCAATCCTGCTTATCCGGAACAAAAATGATCAAGCCGCACCTGCATATTGGTGCAAATATGACCATGTGAGTATCAGCGTCAGCATTAATTATTATTGTATCAGAAAAACATGGTTAAATCTTAGAAAGCCGGGCACTTCAAACCCGTCAAAAACGCCCGGGCAGACACTTCAGTTAGCGACCGGTCACAAAAATAAATGCGGCTCAAACGGGCGCCTCAAATGAGCCTCAAACACCCTTGTATCCAGCTCAAATATAGGACAGATATGATGCGACCAGGCGTGTCCGTCACGTCGGACCCGGCCCATGCTGGCCCGCCCGACCTCACATATATCCGTTCTCATCCGCTCGGCGGACCAAACCCTAGCCACTCCCCTTCGCCACCCAAGTTCCCGTTCGGCGATCTTCGGACTTCTCCGGCATGGCGCACAGCGGATCTGACGATGACCAGTACGGATTCGTCGACTGGGGTGTCGTCCCGTGCGGTTTGGAGGAGGCAATGACCGTCCGAATTGCACTTTGCCGTTCCCGGGAGGACAACGCCCAGCCAACGGCAGGATCTGCCCTACGCAAGTCCAATCTTCCTTTCCCCATCACCGATTCGCTGAAGTATGAGTCCACCCGGGACTGGTGTGTCCGCCGTGGGCAGGAGGGGATGAGGGTGGGCAGGCCCACCTCGCAGCTGAAATGGTGGTGGCGGAGTCGGCTGATGCGGCGACGTGGGCTACCGCAGATGAGGAAGCCATCTGCGCCCGCATTGTAAAGAAGCAACAGCGAAGGAACACACACGCCCTCACCCGAGAGCAGAAATCGAGCGGTCCGTACCATCGTCGGACTGCCCCCTAAGGAGAAGAAGGAGCATAGTGATGGGTCGGACAGCTGCGGCTATGAGCAAATCCGGTTCGATCCATGTTTCGTCTTCGATCGCTACTTGCACGATAAGGACAACAAGGGCGCCAGAAAGGGCAAAGGCAGGCGTGGATGATCTTTTCCATAGGTAGCATGTAGGTTAAACATGTCAAATTTTGGTAGTCCGATGACATGTACTGATGTAGTAGCCGGATGATGTGTCAATGCTTCGCTTACGTAGTTCCATGAGTTTATATGGATTTGAAGTATGCTAACTGAGGTGTTTAACTGTGAAATCGATTATCCAAGGTGTGATCGTTTACTGCCCGGATGCGTCCGCAGTCTTGAAGAGTCGATTTGTCAGGTCCGGCCGTAGATACCCTAAGGACTTCCGTGGCGATCACAAAGAGCAAGAAGGAAATTGGATCCCCTGCCACAGTCCTCGCGTGAGAAAAGCTTCTTGCTGGAACCCCGTTCACAATCGGTTTCGTGCTTACCGAGTACAATAGGATAGCCATCCATCTTTTTTTTTGCGAGAGATAGCTAGCCACCATCTTAACGAGTCAAAGCCTTTCACTATGTGTGTGTGTTTCCACTCTGTGTGTTGACTCTCTTTTTTTTGTGGAAAAGGAGCTTTATTAAACAATGATAGGATTACAATCAGCAGCCAGCAAGTTATTCAGAGCCTGTGGGGCATCTTGCAACCACAAGTCGGTTCGATGCTCCGCTCTCGACATATAAGCTAGCCGATCTGTAGCCCTATTCTGCAAACGATCAATACATAAGAAAACATGCTCCCTTTCACTCAACAACTCCTTAATCTCTTATATCAATTGACTGTTGACTGATGTAGGACGGTAGGAGCATCGGTCAAGATCCTAAAGACTACCAGGAGACAGGGATATCACGCACACACTACACGTGCAGCACATGCTAACAATTCCACCACGCGGGCCCTAGTCCAGATTGCTTGGCTGCCACGCCTCACTCACAACCAGGTGACGCGGCCTCGGCTCCTCTTCGATAGCGATTGGCTCAGAATACTGGCCCACCACCGCACAGCTGGCACTCGGCCGTTGCGCGTCGACCGGAAAGCGAGCCCACCCCACCCCAGACCCCTCATCTCCGCCGTCCACCGCGCATCCAACGCCGCACGCACCCCCACCATAGGCGGTTCGCCGTCACACCGGCTTTCCTACCCCGAACCGCCTCCACCTGCCCCTATAAAATGAGCCCCTCCCCTCCCCCTCTCTCCTCCTCTCCTCTCTCGCGGAGGGGACCGGATAAGATCGAGATCCCCTCCGCCTCCGGCGAGGTCGGTCGAAAATCCGAGGGGCGAGATGGACGCGCGGTTCGCGCACTCGCCGGCGGAGGCGGCCAAGGTGCAGCTGGTGCAGTTCGGCATCCTCAGCCCCGACGAAATCGTAATGCTTCCTCCCGCCGCCACCTTGCTCTGTTTCGTTCCTCTTCTCTCTCTGCTTTCGGGTGGAGTCGGAAGTAGCAACTCGAGCGGGTCTGGTTTGTGTGGTTGGGCTAGTTTCCGGTCGAACTCGAAATCTGAGATGAACGAACGAACCGCCATGGGGGCACGGCGCCGGTGCTGGTTGTTAGCTTCAAATCTGCGGTGTCAGTTTGGGGAGGGAACTGGTTTCCGGTCGAAGTCTGGATGGATGTATGAACGAACTGGTTGTTGGATTTGATGTGTGGTGTCGGTTTGGTTGGGCTGCGAACGAACTGGCCGAGTTAGATGAAGCAGAATCATTGTAACTTAACCAAGTTCAAAATTACGAAAAAGTGAAAAACCAACTTACCAAGGGTGGTTGTTAATTCTGACAGAGGGAACAGTACCTGTGGTTGCTGTTTGGCTGAGTCGGTGTGCGTTTTGCTAACTCGAACAGGGAACTAGTAGTGTTACTCGAGCAGGATTAATTACTACTTGGTTTTAACTCGTGACATTCATGGTTCGTTTTGAGTTACAAGTTGTGCTCGGTGTGTCAATATCAATACTACTGAAGTGGGGTCCGAAATTTGGTCAAGTTGAACTTGGCATGCAGTTGTATCACATATGGGACACAAAAGAAGTTTTGATCCGTCTAACAAAATGCTAATAAATGCTCTTATTAACTGCTGTAAGTTATTTGGATAACTCTGAGCTTGGCAGTTTGCACAGTTTTGGGTATAACAACTGCTGATACACATGATTTTACTACAGTATGCCAGCACTTTGATTGGGCCATGATCAATACAAGTTTGAATAAAAGTACACACGTCTGGTGCTACTTGCAGAAGTACGTGTAATAAGATGGATTTGGCAGGGTTTAACAATTTAATGGCTGGGTTTAAATGAACATTGACCATTGTAATGATGGCAGGTGGTCAGTAATGTGTAGGTATCACAAATTTTAGGATGAATCGAATGTGAAAGATTCTGTGTTGCTTTGCTTGTTTGCAGAGACAAATGTCGGTGGCGGTGATAGAGCATGCAGAGACCATGGAGAAGGGGAAGCCCAAGCCTGGTGGTCTGAGCGACCCTCGCCTGGGCACCATTGACCGCAGGACCAAGTGCGAGACATGCATGGCCGGGATGGCCGAGTGCCCGGGCCACTTCGGCCACCTCGAGCTCGCAAAGCCCATGTTCCACATCGGCTTCATCAAGACCGTGCTCTCCATCATGCGCTGCGTCTGCTTCAACTGCTCCAAGATCCTCGCCGACCAGGATGAGGATGAGGTCTCCTTTCCTTTTAAGACATGTACCTGCGCATTAAGTATTTAAGTTTACCAGGTTAATTGTTGGTCGGTGCATATCATCATCTAGCTAAACTGACATCATAATAATCTTAGTTCTCACCATTCACTAGCTATATTTATGTTTGTCCAATTCTGCACCTGTTCACTCAACATGCATGGTAAATTTGAACTTTATAGAATCTTTCCGACGGTTTGGTGTGATGGACCTGTAGATGCAATTGCTTTAGATAGACTGCTTGCATCTTTGTTATGGACCTGCAACTCACATCCGAAGCCAAGAATATTTTTGTGAATTTTCGGTCTCTTTGATAGAGCCTGCTATTGGTAGAACAAAATAAGAATGCATTGATGATGTCATGTGGGGCACGTTCTACAGGCGTGGGCCACGCGGCCAGGAGCAGCAGCCGTCGGCCGCATCAGGCGAGGCGTAGGCTGGGCAGGAGTCCTGGTCCTGATACATTAGTTCCTAGAATAAAAGACTAGTTTGTTACGTATAGGTTTCTAGTTTGTTAGCAGCCCATGGGGCCTTTATATATCGTATAATCAGCACCCTTTGAGGGCAAGCAATAAAGTTATTATCTCCTACCTCTTCCTCCGTCTCCTATCCTCTCCTCCCGCACCATTGAGCAGCCAGGCAAAAACCCTAGCGCTCCTATCCACCGAGACTACGGACTACGTAGTTGAGGCCCCGCTGTCTTGGGCACTGAGGCCCTTGACAACTTGGTATCAGGTTCCAGCCGCTCCTCGGCCTCCTCCACGCTGCACCCGCCGCCCCGCCCACCTCCATCGCCGCCATCCGCCACCGCCTCGGTTTCTTCCGCCATGTCGGAACCCACCACCGCTGATTTGGCCAAGATGATCGAAGCCCTGACTGCAACCGTGACATCCCTGCAGTCGTCCGTGGCAGCCCTCCAGAAGGAGAAGTCGGCCTCCTCGTCAGCCGCCAATATCAGCCACGACGGACAGCACCACAACGATCGGCCCCCGCGGTTTCAGAAGATGGACTTCCCCAAGTTCGACGGCAAGTCCGACCCGCTCGCTTTCCTCAACAGATGCGAGTCCTTCTTCCATCAACAACGGATCGCCGAGGAGGAGAAAGTCTGGATGGCGTCATACTACCTCGAGGGTTCTGCCCAGCTGTGGTACATGCAGGTCCAGCGTGACGAGGGCACTCCGCCGTGGCGCCGCTTTTCCGAGCTGCTCAACCTCCGCTTCGGGCCTCCTCTGCGCGCGAACCCGCTGGGCGAACTGATGGCGTGCAAGCGCACGACGTCCGTCGTCGACTTCCAGGAGCGGTTTGAGGCGCTCCTTCCCCGGGCAGGCTCCTTGTCGGAAACGCAGAAAGTTCAGATCTTCACCGCAGGCCTCCAGCCACCCCTCAGCCTCGACGTGGAAATCCATAACCCGCAGTCCCTCGCCGTCGCCATGAGCCTCGCCCGCAAATTGGAGCTGCGCGACCAGTGCGCGCTTTCCGCCGCGCCACCGGTGCGTTTTCCGCAGAAGGGCATTCTGCCGACGCCAGGACCACGCCTCGCGCCCCCCCCGCACCGGCCCCACCAGCCGCACCCCAGCATGGCCACAGTCTGCCGGACGGGCGCCCAATCAAACGTCTCTCCCAGACAGAGATGGAGGAACGCCGTCGCCTGGGCCTATGCTTCAACTGTAACGAGAAGTTTGGCAGGGGCCACAACCGCGTGTGCCAGCGCATCTTTCTCCTCGACTTAGCGCCGGACGACGACGACGACGACGCGGCCTCCGCTACTGATGATGCATCGCGGGCCGACCCTCAGATCTCGCTCCACGCAATCTCCGGGGTGCGCACGAGCGAAACCATGCAGATGCATATTACTCTCGGGGGTGTCTCCCTCCTCGCCCTGATCGACTCAGGCTCCACCCACAACTTCATCGCCGAGGAGGCGGCCGCTCGTGCTACGCTGCCATCCCCCACCACCGAGAAGATGCGCGTCACGGTGGCCAACGGCGAGCGCGTTCCGTGCCAGGGCACGTACCGCGTCGTGCCCTTCCGCATCGGCCAAGAGGAGTTCTCGGAGGATTTCCTCGCCTTGCCGCTCGCGGGCTACGACATCGTCCTGGGCACGCAGTGGCTGGCGACGCTCGGACCGATCCTGTGGGATTTCCGCGCCCTCTCCATGACATTCTGGCGGAGGGGCCATCGGGTGTGCTGGCGCGGCATTGCAGGACCGGACGGGCCAGCCCTGAAATCATGCAGCGGCCGCGACTTCCTCGACGCCATCATCACCGAGTTCGACGGCATCTTCGCCGAACCCTCCGGCGTGCCACCGCCCCGCAGCCGCGACCACGGCATCACCCTGCTGCCCGGTTCCGCCCCGGTGGCCGTCCGTCCGTATCGCTACCCGGCCGCGCACAAGGACGAGCTGGAGCGTCAGTGCGCCGCCATGCTCGCCCAGGGCATCATCCGAGCGAGTTGTTCCGCATTCTCGTCCCCGATATTGCTGGTCCGCAAGGCTGACGGGTCCTGGCGCTTCTGCATCGACTACCGCGCCCTAAACGCCATTACTGTCAAGAATGCGTTTCCGATCCCGGTGGTGGACGAACTCCTCGACGAGCTCCGGCACGCTCGTTTCTTCACCAAGCTCGACTTGCGCTCCGGCTACCACCAGGTGCGGATGCGTGCGGAGGACATCCCGAAGACCGCCTTCCGTACTCATGACGGCCTCTACAAGTTCCTGGTGATGCCGTTCGGCCTCTGCAACGCGCCGGCAACGTTCCAGGCCCTCATGAACGATCTGCTGCGGCCGTACCTGCGCCGTTTTGTTCTCGTCTTCTTTAACGACATCCTCATTTTCAGCGAGACATGGGCTGACCATCTCCGACATGTGCGCACCGTCTTCACCGTCCTGCACCAGCACCGGCTCTTCGTCAAGCGATCCAAATGCGCATTCGCCGTCGAGTCGATCTCATACCTGGGTCACACCATCTCCGCTGCAGGAGTGGCCATGGATCCGGAAAAGGTGCAGGCAGTGGCCGAATGGCCGCAACCACGCTCGGCGCGCGCGGTTCGGGGGTTTCTCGGCCTTGCGGGGTACTACCGCAAGTTTGTCAAGGAGTTTGGCGTGGTTGCCGCGCCACTAACGGCCCTCCTTCGCAAGGATGGTTTCTCCTGGTCGCCGGAGGCGGCAGCAGCTTTTCACGCCCTCAAGACGACAGTCACCACGGCTCCCGTCCTCGCGTTACCGGATTTCACGCGGCCGTTCATCGTCGAGTGTGACGCCTCGACATACGGCTTCGGGGCCGTCCTTCTTCAGGACCAACACCCGGTGGCTTTCTTTAGCCGGCCAGCCGCGCCACGTCACCGTTCCCTGGCAGCATATGAACGGGAACTCATCAGCCTGGTGCTCGCGATTCGTCACTGGAGACCGTACCTCTGGGGGCGCCAATTTATGGTAAAAACGGATCACTACAGTCTCAAATTTCTATTTGACCAGCGTTTGGCAACCATCCCGCAGCATCATTGGGTCGGCAAACTACTGGGGTTCGACTTTACCGTGGAGTACAAGGCCGGTAGTACAAACACGGTGGCGGATGCCCTTTCCCGCCGCGACACGGAGGAGACGTCGATCATGGCGATCTCGGGTCCTCGCTTCGACTTCATCGATCGCCTCCGGCAAGCGACGTCCACAGATCCGGCGCTCGTCACGCTGCGTGAGGATATCACGGCGGGTACGCGGCAGCAGTCGTGGGCTCTCTTCGACGGCCTCGTCACTTTCAACGGCCGCCTCTACATTCCGCCATCGTCCCCGCTACTCCAGGAGATTCTCAGTGTCGTGCACGATGATGGGCATGAAGGCGTCCTGCGCACCTTGCATCGTCTCCGCCGCAACTTCCACGCACCTAACCTTCGCAAGACGGTGCAAGAGTACATCCGCACTTGCAGTACTTGCCAGAGGTACAAGTCCGAGCACTTGCACCCCGCTGGGCTGTTGCTGCCGCTGCCGGTGCCCACGGGCGTGTGGACTGACGTCGGCATCAACTTCGTGGAAGCGCTCCCTCGCGTGGGCGGGAAGTCTGTCATCCTCACCGTGGTGGATCGCTTCAGCAAGTATTGCCACTTTGTGGCGCTGGCCCACCCGTACACGGCAGAATCAGTGGCGCAGGTGTTCTTCGCTGAGATTGTTCGTCTCCATGGCGTGCCGCAGTCCATGGTCTCTGACCGCGACCCCGTCTTCACCTCGGCTTTTTGGCGGGAGCTCATGCGCCTCACCGGGACAAAGATGCACATGACGTCAGCGTTTCATCCACAGTCGGATGGCCAAACGGAGGCTGCTAACAAGATCATTGTGATGTACTTACGTTGTCTCACCGGGGATCGTCCCAGGCAGTGGCTCCGGTGGCTTCCCTGGGCCGAGTACATCTACAACACCGCCTACCAGACAGCGACCCAAGAAACTCCGTTCAAGCTTGTGTATGGTCGTGACCCTCCCACTATTCGCTCTTACGAGCCGGGCGACACGAGGGTAGCCGAAGTGGCCAGGAGCATGGCGGAGCGCGACGAGCTTCTCGAGGACGTCCGCTATCGTCTACAACAGGCACAGGCGGTCTACAAGTCCTACTACGACAGACGCCATCGGGACATCCGGCATGACGTGGGCGATTGGGTCTGGCTTCGCCTTCGCCAGCGCGCCGCGTCCTCTCTCAACTTGCCAACCAGGGGCAAGCTCAAGCCACGCTTCTATGGGCCGTACCGCATTTCAGAGGTCGTCAACGACGTGGCTTACCGCCTTGAGCTTCCGGCACGCTCGCGCCTCCATGACGTGTTCCACGTGGGCCTCCTCAAGAAGTTCTTCGGCACGCCTCCAACTGCACCGCCGGGTTTGCCTCCGATCCACAACGGAGCGGCTGTTCCAGAACCGGAGCGCGTGACTCGTGCGCGCCTAGCACGCGGCGTTCGCCAGCTACTCGTCCACTGGAAGGGTGAAGCAGCATCATCAGCTACATGGGAGGATCTTGACAGTTTCGTCGAGCGCTACCCCGCTTTTCAGCTCGAGGACGAGCTGCTCGTCAAGGGGGGAGAGATGTCATGTGGGGCACGTTCTACAGGCGTGGGCCACGCGGCCAGGAGCAGCAGCCGTCGGCCGCATCAGGCGAGGCGTAGGCTGGGCAGGAGTCCTGGTCCTGATACATTAGTTCCTAGAATAAAAGACTAGTTTGTTACGTATAGGTTTCTAGTTTGTTAGCAGCCCATGGGGCCTTTATATATCGTATAATCAGCACCCTTTGAGGGCAAGCAATAAAGTTATTATCTCCTACCTCTTCCTCTGTCTCCTATCCTCTCCTCCCGCACCATTGAGCAGCCAGGCAAAAACCCTAGCGCTCCTATCCACCGAGACTACGAACTACGTAGTCGAGGCCCCGCTGTCTTGGGCACTGAGGCCCTTGACAGATGGCGTGCCCCCCTAGCAGTGCATATTTCATCAGTTGTTGTCTTTGGTAAAATAATCAAGTACCATGGAGCATAATTAATTACAAACAACTTTACAGTTTCATCTGAACCAATTCTGAAAAGGTTGTTCTTGCATGTTAGCTGCTAATTAAGCACTGTCATAGGGTGGGCATCTATATATGCTTGTGTGCCTGAGTGCCTCTCTTGATCTTGGCATGTTATTGACCAGTCTGGTATCTCTTGCAGAAGGGTAATAACAAGTTCAAGCAGGCTCTGAAAATCAAGAACCCAAAAAATAGATTACGAAAAATACAGGAGGCTTGCAAGAGCAAAAAGGTTTGTTCTGCGGGTGAGGATGATCTTGAGGGTCAGGACACCGATGAGCCAGTGAAGAAAAGAGGTGGCTGTGGTGCTCAGCAGCCAAAGATCACAGTTGATGGTATGAAGATGGTTGCAGAGTTTAAAGCAACAAACAAGAAGAACGGCGATCAAGATCAACTCCCTGAACCAGTGGAGCGAAAGCAAATTCTCTCTGCCAATAGGGTATGTACACTATTATCTTTATTTACTCCATTAAATACTAGGTTATAAAAAAATCATCTAACCACCTCATGGTAAATTTCTTGGGGCAGGTTCTTAATGTTCTCAAGCGTATAAGTGATGAGGATTGTCTTTTGTTGGGCCTGGATCCTAAATATGCTCGTCCTGATTGGATGATACTGCAAGTCCTTCCAATTCCTCCGCCGCCTGTGAGACCATCTGTCATGATGGACACTTACTCCAGAAGTGAGGTTAGCCCAGTACTAGTAAATTATGACTACGAATCCAATGGTTTGTTGGTTGACATGGCAGATGGCACCCTTTCACTCACTGTTTGTTTATCTTGCCGGTTCCTACAGGACGATTTGACTCATCAATTAGCGATGATAATTCGGCATAATGAGAATCTGAGGAGGCAAGAGAGAAATGGAGCCCCAGCCCACATTATAACAGAGTTTGCTCAGTTGTTGCAGTTTCACATTGCAACATACTTCGACAATGATCTTCCAGGGCAACCAAGGGTGAGTAGTCAGTCTACAAGTGCACTTTCCACATTAATTAATCACTAATGCTATGTGGTTGACCTGATTATCTTCTGCCGAAATATTCAGGCCACTCAGCGTTCTGGAAGGCCTATCAAGTCAATCTGCAGCAGGCTGAAAGCAAAAGAAGGCCGGGTTAGAGGAAACTTAATGGGGAAGCGCGTTGATTTCTCAGCTCGTACCGTCATCACACCAGACCCGAATATCAACATTGATGAATTGGGGGTGCCATGGAGTATTGCTTTGAATCTGACATACCCAGAAACTGTTACTCCATATAACATCGAGAGGTACGTAATTTATTTGCCATTAACATGTAATCACTGTTCTTTCATTGATACTCCCTCTGTTCACAAATATAAGATGTTCTAACTTTTTTGTGAATCGGATGTATAGACACGTTTTAGTGTGTTTGTTCACTCATTTCAGTCCGTATGTAGTCCATATTGAAATATCCAAAACATCTTACATTTGTGAATGGAGGGAGTATTTGATAAGTCATGTCTAAATCTGATCTGATTATACCAGGTTGAAAGAACTGGTAGAATATGGGCCTCACCCTCCCCCAGGTAAGACAGGTGCCAAGTACATTATCAGGGAAGATGGCCAGAGGCTGGATCTTCGCTATCTGAAGAAAAGTAGTGATCAGCATTTGGAGCTGGGTTACAAGGTTAGTACTAACAGTCACAGTTGCAGCATCCACTATTTTAACTAATGGTGACATCACAAAAAGTGCTCACCCATTTTGTGCTTGACTTCTCAGGTGGAAAGGCACCTTGTTGATGGAGATTTTGTTCTTTTCAACCGGCAGCCCAGTCTTCACAAAATGTCTATCATGGGGCATCGCATCAAAATCATGCCCTACTCAACTTTCCGCCTCAACTTGTCTGTCACATCACCATACAATGCAGATTTTGATGGGGATGAAATGAATATGCATGTTCCCCAGTCATTTGAAACCAGAGCTGAGGTTTTAGAGTTGATGATGGTGCCAAAGTGTATTGTGTCACCTCAGGCGAATAAACCTGTTATGGGTATTGTCCAGGACACACTTCTTGGCTGTCGAAAAATTACCAAAAGGGATACTCTCATCGAAAAGGTGAACTAACAATACTCCTTAAACAACACCTTCAGTAGTAGTATTGTCTCTGTAGTTTTGTAGCTTATAACTAATGTTGTGAAGTTTCTTCCAGGATGTATTTATGAACATCTTAATGTGGTGGGAAGATTTTGATGGGAAGGTCCCTACCGCTGCCATTTTGAAACCAAAGCCGATTTGGACAGGCAAACAAGTTTTCAACTTGATTATCCCCAAGCAAATCAATTTAATTAGATTTTCAGCCTGGCATGATGCTGATGCTGAAAAAGAAAGCGGATATATTACTCCCAGCGATACTATGGTATGGATAGAGAAGGGAGAGCTTCTGTCTGGTATACTTTGCAAAAAAACACTTGGGACATCAATGGGAAGTCTTATTCATGTTATTTGGTAAGTTATAAAAGTCGTACTGCAGTTTCTCTTTTTAGTACAGATGTTCTCCACTGCTAAATAATAATTTTGGTTTAACTGTTTGCAGGGAAGAGGTAGGGCCAGATGCTGCGCGCTAGTTCTTGGGTCATACACAGTGGCTGGTCAACTACTGGCTTCTGCAAAATGGTTTCAGTATTGGAATCGGGGATACAATTGCAGATGCAGGTACTATGGGTAAGATTAATGATACAATTGCAGATGCTAAGAAGGCTGTGAATGAGCTTATCAAGGAAGCGCGTGACAAGAAGTTGGAACCTGAGCCAGGGCGCACAATGATGGAATCATTTGAAAATAGAGTGAATCATGTACTACTGCTGAATGACATTGTTTGGTTATTTCATCGTCAGTTTCTTTGGTAGACCTGTTTTGACATATCCGTTTTCCATGCTAGGTTCTTAACAAGGCTCGTGATGATGCTGGTAGTAGTGCTCAGAAGAGTTTGTCTGAGAGCAACAATTTGAAAGCTATGGTTACTGCAGGCTCAAAAGGCAGTTTCATTAATATTTCGCAGATGACTGCTTGCGTCGGACAGCAGAATGTTGAGGGCAAGAGGATCCCATTTGGATTTGCTGGTCGTACATTGCCCCACTTCTCGCAAAATGACAACGGTCCCGAAAGCCGTGGATTCGTGCAGAACTCTTACCTTCGAGGCCTGACACCAGAGGAATTCTTCTTCCATGCTATGGGTGGTAGAGAAGGTTTGATCGATACTGCTGTAAAAACTTCTGAGACTGGATATATTCAGCGGAGGCTCGTGAAGGCCATGGAGGACATCATGGTGAAATATGATGGTACCGTGAGGAACTCCCTGGGTGATGTCATTCAGTTCTTGTATGGAGAAGATGGCATGGATGCTGTTTTGATTGAACCGCAGAAATTGGACACCCTGGGGATGAAAAAGGCCGAGTTTGACAACGTATTTCGTTACAAACTGGATGATGAGAACTGGAGGCCCACTTACATGTCGCCTGAACAAGCTGATGATTTGAAGACCATTCGTGATATCAGAATTGTGTTTGAGGCAGAGATTCAGAAATTAGAAGCTGACAGATTACAGCTTGGGACTGAAATTGCCGCGACTGGCGACATTACATGGCCTATGCCTGTCAACCTCAAGCGGCTTATCTGGAATGCTCAAAAGACTTTCAAGATTGATTTGAGAAGACCTTCTGACATGCACCCCATGGAAATTGTGGAAGCAATGGATAAGTTGCAAGAAAGACTCAAGGTTGTCCCAGGAGACGATGCCATGAGCATCGAGGCTCAGAAGAATGCTACTCTGCTCTTCAATATCCTGCTCCGTAGCACATTTGCTAGTAAGAGGATATTGAAAGAATACAAGCTCACAAGGGAATCTTTCGAATGGGTCATCGGTGAGATAGAATCGAGATTCCACCAGTCTTTGGTAGCTCCTGGTGAGATGATTGGATGCGTAGCTGCACAGTCCATTGGAGAACCAGCAACTCAGATGACGCTGAATACTTTCCATTATGCCGGTGTTAGCGCCAAGAATGTCACCCTTGGTGTCCCCAGGTTAAGGGAGATCATTAACGTCGCCAAGAAGATAAAGACCCCGTCGTTGTCTGTTTTCCTAAAGCCTGAGGTGAGCAAGAAGAAAGAATTGGCCAAGAATGTCCAGTGTGCCTTGGAGTACACTACGCTACGTAGCGTGACCCATGCCACCGAGATATGGTATGATCCTGATCCTCTAGGAACCACCATTGAAGAGGATGTGGAATTTGTCAAGTCATATTATGAAATGCCTGATGAGGATATTGACCCGGATAAGCTGTCTCCTTGGCTGCTGCGTATCGAACTGAACCGTGAGATGGTGGTAGATAAGAGGTTGAGCATGGCTGAAATTGCAGAGAAGATCAGACATGAATTTGATGATGACTTGTCATGCATATTCAATGATGATAACGCGGATAAGCTCATTCTTCGTATCCGCATTAAAAATGATGATGAAACTCCAAAACAGGATGAGGATGATGATGTCTTCCTCAAGAAGGTTGAGAGTAACATGTTGACTGAGATGGCCCTTGGAGGCATTGCAGATATTAACAAGGTCTTCATCAAAGAGAAGAAGGTGAATAGATTTGATGAAAATGATGGTTTCACTCAAAAAGAAGAGTGGATGCTTGATACAGAAGGTGTAAACCTCTTGGCAGTGATGTGCCACGAGGATGTTGACGCTACAAGGACAAGGAGTAACCATCTGATCGAAGTGATTGAGGTTCTTGGGATCGAGGCTGTCCGCAGGTCTCTCTTGGATGAGCTGAGGGTGGTGATATCTTTTGATGGGTCCTATGTGAACTACAGGCATCTGGCCATTCTCTGCGATACCATGACATACAGAGGTCACCTGATGGCTATTACTAGGCACGGTATCAATCGTAATGACACAGGACCTCTCATGAGATGTTCTTTTGAAGAAACAGTGGATATCTTGCTTGATGCTGCTGTGTATGCGGAGTCTGATTACCTGAGAGGTGTCACCGAGAACATTATGCTTGGCCAGCTCGCTCCTATTGGTACAGGAGGCTGTGGATTGTATCTGAATGAGGAGATGCTGAAGCAGGCCATTGAGCTTCAACTCCCGAGCTATGTTGAAGGTCTGGACTATGGCTGTGGCATGGCATCAGCGCATTCATCCATCTCCGGGACACCATACCATGATGGAGGAATGATGTTGCCAGTGCTGAGTCCAAATTTCTGGGCTTCCCCCGTTACAGGTGCTCAGTTCTCGCCATATGTTGGGGGCATGGCATTCTCTCCCGTCCCATCAAACTACAGCCAATCCTATACGTCTGGCCCTCCTTCCTACAGTCCGACCAGTCTATCATACTCGCCAACATCGCCAATCTATAGTCCGGTATCGCCGATCTGTAGTTCGGCATCGACAGTTTATAGTCCAACATCCCCAGTTTATAGCCCGACATCCCTTTCATATAGCCCAACATCGCCAGTTTGTAGTCCAACATCGCCAGTTTATAGCCGGACATCTCTTGCATACAGCCCCACGTCACCATCCTATAGTCCAACATCGCCACTCTATAGCCCAACATCACCATCATACAGTCCTACATTGCCCTCATCATACAGCCCTACGTCGCCTGGTTACAGCCCGACGTCACCGAGCTACAGCCCGACATCACCGAACTACAGCCCTACGTCACCGAACTACAGCCTGACATCACCGAGCTACAGCCCTACTTCACCGAACTACTGCCCGACGTCACCGAGCTACAGCCCTACTTCACCGAACTACTGCCCGACGTCACCGAGCTACAGCCCTACCTCACCGAACTACTGCCCGAGGTCACCGAGCTACAGCCCTACGTCACCTTCGTACAGTCCTTCACATGCTTATTCTCCAAGCAGCCCAAAGATGATGAGCCCGTACAGTCAAGCTCCTCCAAACTACAGGTATTCTGTTGATAGCTTTGGCATCTGTTCATTCATCTGTTGATGCTTGGTCTGCTTACATCTCTGTTTCCCCAGCCCTGCCTCGCCGACTTACTCGCCCACCTCACCATCATATGCACAACCAAGCCCATCGTACAGCCCGACAAGGTGAGTCCATTTCAGTTGATCATCATGCATCCTTGTTTTTAACTTAAAAAACACTGGCGCTGTTATTGTAACAATCAAGACATGGGTTTCCTAACGCATTGCCTGAGTGTTGCAGCCCGCACACTACCTCTGGAGGACCTAGCCCAGATTACAGCCCAACTTCCCCCAACTACAGGTAATGCATCAAGTCAATCTCATCTGTCCAGCCGTGATGAAAGTACACACCATCCATTTGCTGTTCTGACATTTGCAATTTTTGCCATGCAGCCCCAGCGCAAGCTACTCCCCATCACCCACCGGGCCGCAAACTACTGACATGGATGACGAGACTGCTACTTGAAGCCGCTGACTTGTGAAAATGGCTGCTGGCTGATGCAGAACCACCACACAAGGAAACCTATTCGTGTTTGCTTGTATGTCTCTGTAACAAGCCTTTGTATTTTGGCTGCGCTGCTAAAAGCAGCACTAGAGTGTATATATACAATCGATGTAATACGCCTCTTAGAGAGAAAAAATAATGGCTTGGCTGTTCAGAACAGGCAAGCCTTTGATGTTGTGTTGTGGATCGGATTGTAATGCTTATGTTTCTCTTGGAGAGAAAAAATAATGTTTTCCGTTGTGGGGCTTTTGGCCTACAGTGTAGAGTAAAAATGTTTCAGTTGGAGCTTAGCCTTGTTATTTCGTCGAAGTTAATGCAATGACAAATTGTGGTGCCTAGCTTGCTAAGACAATGAATCATTCGTCGCTGCTAACTCAGTTGTTCAGGTAAGGGAGAGTGAAAAGTTTATCTTGCAGGAAAGAGTAACTGACAGAAATGGTACCTCACTTCCAGCGTTGGCAGAAAAAAAGGGCATCACCCTGCTTCTTGTCCAATCTATACTTGGACCTTTGCTCCAGTATGAATGGTTGGTAGTTGCTACTGCATACGCCGAGTTAACTTGCTTTTCGATGCAACAGAAAATTACGTCCATCGTATGCTACTCTCTGCATTTGCTGCATCAGAACATAAGATGAAAAATTAAAATCATGCACATACACCGAGTATATCCACTCTTGCAGAGAGAGTCAATCAAAGTGATGGGCTGAATACCGGATTCATCCATGGACCAGAAAATCATCAATGCCTCATCATTTTACCAACTTTGCAATATCCATCATCTTCCCCAATAACTCATCCACAGTTGAGAAATCTCCTACTTTGCACCTATTCCTCCTGCTAAAGAATCCCTATATCATGGAAAAATACATGACTGCATCTGGTGAGTGCCCTTCATCCACCACCTCATGGAACAAAACCACATTCCTATTGTGGAGGAGAGCTCTCCTTCTCCATCCTCTCCGCCGCCTGGAAAGCCAAGCAGCAGTCTCATTACCCGCACGGCAGGAT
The DNA here is from genome assembly GCF_018294505.1 of Triticum aestivum. Taxonomy (NCBI): domain Eukaryota; kingdom Viridiplantae; phylum Streptophyta; class Magnoliopsida; order Poales; family Poaceae; genus Triticum; species Triticum aestivum. The sequence continues at coordinate 658,513,771 of NC_057806.1, forward strand.
CCGTCGGCCGCAACATCAGCCAAGCAGTAGTCCTCCTCCGTGAACGCAACGGCCGCCTGAGTCCTCCCGCTCTCACACATCCCATCCACGACCTTGTTCAGCATGAATGACGACATCCGAGCCGGGCGAACGGCAGAGTTTTGGCCGGGCATTCCGTCGAGCGCCCTGAGCGCGGCCGGCTTGGCAGAGCCCCATGACGCGTATGCCGGGCGTGACGACGCCGGGCCGGACGGCGGCGTCCCGCATGGAGGAAAAGAGCTGGCTCGTGCCAGGGAGGTCACGGACAGACGCGGGCGAGCGCGGCCAAGGGGGGAGTTGAACGCGGCGAGGGAGGCGAGGGAGGCGAGGGAGCCCGGCTGCCTGGGCGGGGGAAGAGTCGGAGCACGAAAGAGGCTTGCTTGGCACGGAGGGGGGCGGAAAGCGGTGGCATTCGGGGAGGGAGAGGACAGAGGAGGAGTGCGGGCGTGGGAGGGCGCGGCGAGGAGAGGAGGGAGTCGAGCGGGCGGCAGGCGGCAAGGGAAGGCGTGGAGTGGGGGCGGGCGAGCAGAGGAGGGAGGCGATGATGGGGCCGGAGTCTGGTGACCACCGCTGCGAGACGCCGGACTGCGCTGGCAGCAGCCGCCGGCGAGGGGGCGGCCGGCCGTGGGGATGGAAGAATGGTTTTTTTTTTTAGACAAGGATGGAAGAAGGGGTCCACCGGCAACTCTGCCATTCGGCCTGCGTGATGACACAAGTGGGCTGGCTACTGTAACAATTCAATGGGCTTATTGATGGATCACTGGGTACTGCAGTTAATCATAAGGCCCATAGTTTTTTTAGTTGCATATATGAGGCCCATAGTTGGATGTAATGGATCACTGGGTACTGCAGTTTCATACGTCTTGTTCTCAAAATGTTCAAATTCATATACCGACGGCTGAAACAGACCAACAGTTCCACTGATAAGTTGCTATATTTGACCCATATGTGTTGATCCTTTAATTCTGACCTTTCGGTTTTCCCGCCGGTCAGTGCTGTTGTTTATGAAGCATGTTTATACTTCAATTTGTTGCCTGTCTCCATTCCAAATACTCTAACTACACTTTATCGGGTTAGTTTTCACCATCCCAAAGCCAGCCACACAGTGTTGTCGCACCGTCCTGATGCTCCCGTGGCCGCCAGCACGCCGTCATGAGCGGTTTCTCTCGTTGTGATTCGTGTCGACAGTTTGATACATCACCAATGTATCTATAATTTTTAAAGTATTAGTGCTATATTTACATCTTTTTTTTATGTTTTTGGCATAATACTGGACTAATATATTAATCCGATGCTGAGGGTCAGTTCCTATTTTCTATTGTTTTGAAAATATATGCCAAAAATTTACTGAGCCGAAACGGGCTGAAATTTTTTGTGAGATTTTTATGGAAAATATCAGATTTTTGGACGAAGGGACCGTCATAAGGCGGTGCCCGGGGGTTCCACACGGCCTCCCGGCATGACCTAAGCCCCACCCGCGTGGGGGTTTTGAAGGTCGGTGGGGCTCTTCTTTCATCGCAAGAAAGCTAATTTATTAAAAAATTGTGTTAAAATTCCAGCATAATCAAGATTATGGATCTCTTCAGAAGTAATTCCAAAATAGAGAGAAACAGGGGAGGAGAGATCCAATCTCGGAGGGGCTCTAGCCCCTCCGGGCGCCATGGAGGCCAAGGACCAGAAGTGGAAACCTCTCCCCATCTAGGGGGAGGTGCAGGAAGAAGGAGGGAGGCTTCTCTCCCCCTCTCTCCCGGTGGCGTCGAAGTGCCGCAGGGGGAACCACCATCACGGCGATCATCTCCAATAACTTCTCCGTCTTCACCGACATCTCCATCACCTTCCTTCCTCTCTATTAAGCGGTCCACTCTCCCGCAATTCGCTATAATCCCCTACTTGAACATGGTGTTGAATGCTATTAATTATTATATGATGATTTATTGCATCTTCTTTATGCCCGAGTAAATTATTTTTGTCCTATGGGTTCATTGTTGAATTGTTATGATTGATTTGAGTTGCATATGATCATGCTACTGTCCTGTGGTGCCCATGTTTCATCCAGCATGACTGCCATAACTTTGCATTCCAGTGTGATTTCAGTGTTAGTCTGGAAAAGAGCCCTCTTGGCAACATAGTCATTGAGGCTTTCAGCTTCAGCCAATGGCGAAGCCACACTTGAGCTGGGTAGTCAATTGACTACATAGCTTTTTGCAAAAATAACAAACAAGCAAAATCATGTGAAAAATCTTATAAAATGTATCCATCTGACTGCACAAGGTTTAATTGATTACACATGATTGGATTCCTAGCGCCGCCACTGGCCTTCTGCCATTGGACCTAGGATTACCTAAGAAAGTTTACCTAGTTCACATGTAAAATATGTTTTAATTCCTGTTCAAAACCTGCCACTGATGGGTTTCAGCTCTAGCCTATCCCAACTTGTTTGGGACTAAAAGCTTTTTTTTAGCTGCACACACTATATTAATCAATAAAACAAAGTGCAATTGCACGCATACATGCGGAAACTACCAGAAAAACTTGGTTGTTTTTGTTGTTGGTAGATGGTATAACTGTAGAAGCACATACAGAGGAGTTTTTGCATTATTACCCTTACATGGTTTTTTAATTACATAGTTTCCTATATTAATCGGCTTGCTTCAAGCATCTTGCACCCAGGATTAGCTTACAACGAGTTCAAATGTTGTACAGCTCAGTGTGTCACACAACTGAAAGTTTGATCGGGAAGGACACAAGCTGGCTGATGGCGAACGCCGACCATTTGGTCGCTGCCTACATCTGTTTGCCCGTGTTTCAACTAGCATACTCTAAACAGGATACTTGGTGACAGGGTTATACTATCCTCTTCCTCTCAAGCGTCCATGTTTTGCATCCAAGGTACCAGCTTAGAATGGTGAGACAAAGTTTAAACGTTCAGTACAGTGCAGTGTTAAATACGTAGATACTCCAGATAGCATCGTCAGCGGTTCAACAAGATGCACAGCTAAAAGATCGATCAGGACCGAGCGACGAATCTTTCATTTTATTGATGACCCAATATACATTCAGAAACTATCGAGGCACCTCTCTATTTTCTCATAACAGTTTACACCGAGATCTGCAGGATTCAGAACTCAGAGGCACAAAAAATCATCAGGGAGGACAACAGCATTCACATCGCAAGAAGCTACTTCCCTAGAGGCGAGGACTAATCAATCGTGTGTCGTTTCCGTTCTCTCTTTAGAAGCATCGATCAGAAGGACGGGAAGAACTTGTTGAGGTTGAAGGGCAGGGAGTAGAACTCCTCGCTTCTCGGGTCTGTCTTGAAAGACCTGAACCTGTCCCAGAAATGGTGGCCCCGGTCCTTCCTGGCGGTGCTGTCGTGCCTGTGCAGGGTGCTGTCCAGGAGAAGGGCGGTGGCGCCTCCGACAAACGCTTTCGACGAGAACACCACGTTGATCATGTCGTTGAACTGGCAGTGAGGAAATGAGAAACATCAGGTGTCAGTCTACATACGGAGCAAAATGAGTGAATCTACACTCTAAAATATGTCTATATACATCCGTATGTGGTAGCCATTTGAAATCACTAAAAAGACAAATATTTTGGAACGGAGGGAGTATTCAGCATGTGAAAGGAGGATATATTCAGGAACAGGAGTTAAACAACACAAAAACAAATAAGTACTATCAGTGAGTGTATCACTGATCACCTCACTAGGTATAAAGAACCTGTAGATTCTGTATCACCACCAAGATCATGGTACAGAACATAACAGCATGTCTGGAATATCAGTCAGATTACCATATCTACAAGTGCTATGTGGTTATAAACTTATAACTGAGCCAATTATGGCAGCACATGATTACTGCAGCAAATGTTTACGCACTATTGTTCGCATTTCACTGAGAAAATGATTATGTTGATTGGTTTTTTACACGAGGTGTCAGATGGTAGCCATTATAACTGAATAACACTTGGTTTGCACTGGAGCTTACCCATCTTGCGTGCGTGTGTACCGGGCCAAAGCCTGCAACAGAGGTGTACTCATTGAAATACTGTGGAACCGATATACCCATGAACAAGGAGAATCCCAGGATGAATTTTGTTCGGAAGCTGTTGAGGTTGCAAAACTGAAGGAACCCGACCCCTGCCATACCTGTTTGCACAGAAACAACATATCAAATTTATTCAATTCAACCGTCATGAATAAAGCAAGATCTATTATTTACGAGTAGCTTCAAATACATACCAACATATGCAAAGAGAAGACAGTATATGGCTGCGATTATTGGGCCCGGAATTGATGCGAAAACAGCTCCAAATTTCCCTGCAAATGCAGCACAAAAGCAGTGCCATCAGATACACTTCATGGTTATTGTGTGAGGTGCAGGAGGAGCTTAAAACTGGTGCAAAACAAAACGGAATCATGAGACCACACTTTCCTACCAATATATTTATACAGGATACCAGGACCTAGTTTTGCTTTCAGTTATTTCTTTTGTCATCATAAAACCAGATTTCAAGGCTTTTGGCTTAACTGCTCCTGAGCTGGTTATTTATAAAATGAACTGCTTTATCTATTAATGTATTCCTCTTCCACTGCTTATGCAGTATTGCAACAACGAATAACTTTTCCTGGAAGAATACAGATAATGCTTGAAGAGCCTCAGACCATAGACCTTTGAAACTTGATAGATATTCAGTTAACACAAGAGTATGTTGAACACGAATTACATCAAAGCATGAGGCTTACCGAGAATAGAGAAGAATAGCATAAACCCAGCGGAAATCTGCACCACACGCCGGCTGCCAACACGTGTCAAACCTAGCAGCCCAGCATTTTCCCTGTTCCAGAACAGTGTAAAAACATCTTCAGTATTCAGATCACACTATGAATAAAGTATATAAGCACTGCAAGAGCCAATCATCTGCAATCCACTTACACAGATACAGAGCACCCATTAGCCGTTCCAAATAAGCCGGCCAGCAAAATGCCAACCCCCTACATAAGCACACAAAACAAATGAAGGTAAGAAGATGCTTACAAGTCCCTTCAGTATTCAGATAATACTAAATGCAGAGCAATGGAGGGATTCAGATGTTTGTTACCTGCCAACCGATGCCGCGACTCATAACAGAAGGAGGGCATGGCGTTGCACTGGCGTACCGTGAAACCGCAATGAAAGCACCAGTAGACTGCATTGCAAAACAGGGAGTGTTATTCACTCAATGCTCGATGCCTTCCGATGTGGAAATGATGTGTATCTATGTAAGCATCATCAGTTAGTTGTCCACAATACCTCCACAAGAGCAACAAAAGCAGCTGCCATCATGGCAAAGCATTCACCAGCATCAAAAGTCGGTGCTCCCCACTGGAATGGGTATGGCACAGTTATCCTGCAAATTGTAAGGCAATGATCTGATCAGTAGCTGAATTCCTCCACTGTAAATTGCAGTACGGTTATCCTGTAATGGTCTTAAATTTTTACCAGGGAGCACCCCCAACTAGGCCAGATCGATCAGTGCGGCAGTGGAATTGGGTTTTTGGAGCAGCATTCTTGTACGCCCCACCGACGGTGAGGAAGAAGGCGTAAAGCCACACGATGGCCACCGACATTATGACGGCGAACCGCTCGAATGCAGTCCCCAGCAAAGGCACCAGATGAGGTACGTACTGCAGAAAAAATTGCATAACAATCATAAGGCTTCAGATATTGTTAGTAAGAAATCACACAGCACAGCAGCTTGGCCATCCTGTCCTGATGATGCATGTACTACCTGGGAAAGAGCCACCAGCAGTATGATCTCTGGAAGACCGATCTCGATGCATTTCGCAACCTACACAGCAGATTCATACTGTTATGTTATTGTTATCCCCACTGCTGTCAACTACACACAGACATAATTCAGAAGTGCAGATTTGTGTGTGCACAAACAGAAGGCTTACACTTGGGAATCCAAGCTCGTAGAGGCCGAACCCGACGAGCGCGACGAGGGGCGCCGCCGACAGCGGGCTCAGCAGCCTGCGGCATCACCAGAAAGCACAGGGGTCAACACAAATCGGTACACTGATGGAGCCAAACACCTGGAACCTGAACCCCCTCTGCGGGGGAACCGGGGAGAGGAAGGGGGGCGAACCTGACGACAATGCGCCAGAGGCCGCTGAAGCCCATGATGATCTGGAGCGTGGAGGCGACGATGAGCGCGCCCTGCGTGCCGCGCATGGTGCGGAGGAACTTCTCGTGCGGGTCGGCGATGCCGCTGTAGCGGGCGGCGAGGACGATGGAGATGGTGGGCGCGACGAAGGTGTAGGAGCCCCCGATGACGGCGGGGAGGCGCGTGCCAAGGAAGCTCTGCAGCAGCGTGTTGATCCCGGCGACGAAGAGCAGCGTCTGCACCACCCGCGCCTTCTCCTCCTGCATCGGGCGGATTCGGTTCAGGCACCGTGAGGCCGGGCGAGCAGAGGAGAGGAGAGGAGAGGGGGAGAGGGGAAGGGGAGGAGGGGCGTACGTTGCCGCCGCCCATCTGCGGGACGAGCGCGGTGGGGATGATGACGGTGGTGCCGAGCATGACGAGGTAGTGCTGGAAGCCCAGCAGGATGGCCTCCGCTGCAACGCAACGGCAGAGTTTCAGTTGAGGTCAGTTGGTTGCGGGAGATCCGGGCGGAGTAAAAAAATTCGAAATGAAGCAACGGGCGGCGAGCGAGGAATGCGGGTGCTCACGCCATGGGGGCGGGCTGGTAAGGCAGTAGGAGACGGCCGGCAGCTGGTCCCGGACGGCGTGCGGCTGCAGCTCCTCCTGCTTGGGCGGCGGCGCGGCCATCGCAGCTGCGGTGGCTCCTCGGCGTCAGTCAGTCACGGCTGGTGCTCGTGCGTGGCTCCTTCCTTGGTTCCTCCTTCCTCGGGACTTGGGAGGTGGTAGGGTGGGGAGTGGGGGGCGAGGCAGAGCAGAGCAGGTGTGCGGGGCAAGCGAAAGCGACTGGACTCAGGTGAGGTGAGAGGGATGGGAGGGGAGTGGCGTCCTCGAGATGGGGAAGGGTGGTGATTTGTACTTTTGTAGAGCGGAGGCCGACATTTTTTTAGTAGGAGTAGTACAGTGGCATGTGCAGTGGTCTGGGAGGCTGGAACGTGGAATTCATTCATTGCGACCCGTCCTTCCTTCCTCCCCAAAGGGGGCCTGGCCTGGTTACTTAACTGTTTACCTACCCGTGGAATGGTCCGGCGCCTCCGTGCAGGTGCAAGTGTGAAATGAAACCTTGGCTCTTGGCTCCGCGCACCGGCAGGCAAAAGAAAAGCCAATGCCCGGGCGAGGCAGAAATCACATATCTGATCTCAGGCAGAAATCAAATCACAAACTGACCTGGTCACGAAAAAATTTCACTCTGCTGACCCTTTGGTGTGGCGCCCGACAGCCGGGCGCCGCACCCTACTGTGCAGTGCCCTTCCCTTAGGCGTCGCACATCCTGCCAGCGTGGCAGCCCTGGTCCAGTTGCGGCCCCACACACACCTGTGCAACGCCTAATATCTAGGCGCCACACACCTGTAATGTGCAGCGCCTAGCTCTTGGGCGCTGCACAGTCTGTGTTCCACTTGGGCTGGCCCCACACTCTCTCCCCTCCCACCCCCACCCCACACATCCCCACCCGACCCAAACCCTTAGACTTGCGGCCCTCCTCTCTTCCCCTCTCCCCCCTCTCAAATCCTTCTCAAATCTTGCAAATCTGCCACACACCGTGGATTTCGAAGCCAACCCCTCCCTTAAGGTAATCTCCCCTGATCCCCTCGTTTTCATCCATAGGAATTATCACAATTGCTCAAATCTTGCTAGTTTGGGGAAACCCTAGATTTTGATAGGATTTGGAAATTTGTGTTGAATGATGTTATATTTCTTTGCTAATTTGGGTTGTTTAGGCTTTCATAGTATGCTAGGGTTAGGGTTATGTGTGTTTGATGTTGGTGTTAGGGTTATGTTGGTGTTAGGGTTGTGGTTATTGTTAAGTGGGGGTTAGGGTTATTAATTCATATATATGTTAGGGCATATGTGTGCAAATATTTTTCTTAAGTATTTACTTGATATATGTGTGTTTTTTATTATTGTAGGGATGGGGAGAACATGTGTTTATGTTCATCATGTGGATAAAGAGGCCTTTTTGAAAGGCAATGTTGAGACGGACCCGGATGAGCTTGACATGGTGTTTGAGAGTAGTCCTAGCTATGCGGAGCTTTTGAAACAAGTGAGGAAAGATTTGAATTGGATGGACCCAAGTGACGTTGTTGAGTTCGAGGGAAGGCATAATGTTGGTTTAGGAATGCACATCCGTTGGAAGACAATGCGTGTGAACTCCGAGCAACGTTGGGTTGCATACAAGGAGACGGTTGCGGAATCTCTAGACAAGGCTCTTGAGTTATTTGCCTCCAAGAAGGTTGAGTCTACTTTGAATTTAGACTTGAACCGGAACCCCTCCCCGTTGGTTGCTAGCACTTCCCCACCCATGAACCAAGATCAAATGGGTGAACCTCAATTCACGCAAGAAGATTGGCCAACATTGAGCCCGACTCCAAACAACCAAAATGAAGGTTTTGAAGAGGAGAATGATGAGTACGAGGAGGATGACAACGAAGTTGACCTCCATGACAACAATGTGGGTGATCTCGACCAATATCATGTGCAAGAGACAATGGACCAATCCATCCCTTTTTCCCGTGCATATGCATCGGACTCGGATGACGATGGTCCTGATGAAGAAGTTGATGAGGAGGGGTTCACACCGAAGGAGGCCGAAGCATTCAAGAAGGTATTCGGGTGGGATCACAAGACACCATTGTTCAAGGATCTTAGTCTCACGGATGAAGCCGTTGTGGATGGTGGAAAATGCATATCTCTTGGAGCTAGGCCAAGTTCTCACCGTGATTTGGAAGACGGCAAGAACGGGATATATCCCGGTTGTGAGTTTCAATCCTTCTTGGAATTGAAGATGTGGCTCGACAACTACTCGGTTACACATTATCATCCACATAAAGTGGCCAACTCGGACGTGAATGTGCGTTACACGGTCAAATGTGAAGTGCCAACATGTCCATGGATTGTGCGTGCAAGGCCATGGAAAGGAGGTCCCACTTGGCGCATAGTGAGTTGTCTACCAACTCACATGTGCCGGCACAAGAATGCGGATGGCAAGCTTGTGTACCAACAACACAGACAACTCACGTCCGAGTTCATTGCTTACAGGCTGTCCAACCAAATATTCACACTTCCAACAATGAGCATCAAGAGTGTCATTGACCTTGTGAAAGCCATCTTTCATTACAAGGTGAAGTACGGCAAGGCATGGAAGGCGAAGCAAGCCGCATTCAAGATGTTGTATGGCAATTGGGAGGAAGCATACAACCGACTCCCTAGGTTGTTGTTAGCTATGGCCGCCACAAACCCAGGCATGGTTCACGTGGTTGAGCCTCATGGGCACCAAACATTGATTCATAACGGGAGGATCGTCCGAGTATTTGGTCGTGCATTTTGGGCCTTTGAGCAATGCGTGAGGGCTTTTGAGCATTGTCGGCCCGTCATCGCCATTGATGGCACGTTCTTGACCGGACAATACAAGGGCACTTTATTGGTTGCAATAGCAAGTGATGCCAATAACCGGGTGTTGCCTTTGGCTTTCGCTTTGGTTGAGGTGGAGAACAATGATAACTGGGAGTGGTTCTTGCGTCAACTGAGAATAAGGGTATTACCTGCTGAAAGGGAAATTTGTGTCATATCGGATCGCCATCCTGGAATTCTAAATGCGGTGGTGGTTGACATTCCCGGACATACAAAGTTGCATCATCGATGGTGCATGAGGCACTTTTGTGCAAACTTCTATAGGGCATGTGGTATCAAGGAGTTGGCCGATGATCTTCAGGATTGTTGTCTCGCTTTCACCAACAAGTGGTTTTCCACATTGTTCAATGCATTGCTCAGACACAAGAAACTTGACCCCGGCGGTCAGGAGTTTCTGAATAAGAACATTGCCGAAAGGAATATGTGGGCACGTGCTTTCGGTGAAGATGGCCGGAGGTACGGTCAAATGACAAGCAATATGGCAGAATGCTTCAATAAGGTGCTCAAGGGTGTACGTGCATTACCCGTGACGGCAATAGTTCAATACACATTTGACAAGTCGAATGAATACTTTTTAAAGCACTCAATGGAGACTGATAAGCACATTGCTGGTGAGAACAAGGATAAGCACAAGTACAATTTCCCACCAAAGGTCGAAGAATGGTTGGAATTTCAATCACGAAAGGCAGACTCCAAAGAAGTTGTACTATATGACGACAACGAGTGGAAGTATGAGGTGAAAGAGCCCGGAGGAACCACAAACGATGGCCACCAACACGGAGGCCGGGCTTTCAAGGTCTCCCTAACACGGTGTGATTGCAGCTGCATGAGGCCGTCTTTGCTTCATCTCCCATGCTCGCACTTGTTAAATGCATCCCGGGTTAGGAATGTGGACGTCAATCACCCTCTTACCGTGAGGGAGTCCGAGTTCTCAATCATGACGGTAAAGAATACATGGACTCCATGGTTCCAGCCATACTTGGACCAATCACAATGGCCGGAGTATCATGGAGTTCAACTATGGCCGGACCCGGAATTGAAGATCGTTAGACGGGGAAGACGTAAGACAAAGCGTCTTAGAGGTGACATGGACGGATGGGGCCGTGGTGGTGGTGGAGAATACGGCACCGGCCAATTCCAAGAGCCTCGTGAGCAATCCCGTTGTGGGGGCTGCAGTAATGGGGGACACAACACAAGAACTTGTCCCAAACCAAGAAAGAGATCAAAAAAAATGGTGCAAGCACAAGCCAAACAAATGATAGCCAACCAAGTGAACTAAGGGGTAGCCAACCAAGTCAAACAAGTGGTGGAGTGCCAAACCACTCAAATCAAACAAGCCAACGAGGAACTAGGCAACAAAGAGGGAGTCATCTTGGTCTTAGAAGAGGTTGTGGTGGTGGTCTTGGCCGTGGTGATGGTCTTGGTCGTGGTGGTGGTAGAGGCCGTGATGATGGTCTTGGCCGTGGTGAAGGTCTTGGCCGTGGTGATGGTCTTGGCCGTGGTGGTGGTAGAGGTCGTGGTGATGGTCTTGGTCGTGGTGAAGGTCTTGGCCGTGGTGATGGTGCACTCGTCGTCAACAATTTTCTAATGAATGTGTCATGAAGTTGTGAGGGCATGTGAGATGTTGGTGAACTATCTTCTAGGGCAAGCTGCCATTTGTCATTTGTAATGAATGTGTCGTGAACCATGTCGTAGTAATGTTTGAATTGTCTTAAGTTATGAACTCGTCGGCTTAAAATTTATGTTTGTTCAAATTGTTGTGATGCTGCAGTCATTGTAAGTATTGTGGATGTGATGCAAGCCAACTCGGCAATGTACTTTTGGTACATGAGATTGACATCGTTCGTCATCTCGGAAACGATATCCCACTTGTAAGCCCATGTGGGGCGCCGTAATTCGTCATGTTCATCTACATACCAAGGATCAAACCTGACGCTCTTCGGGCGTCCAACAGGCAGACGCTCCCAGCTCCATACAGAAAGTAGAAGCAGATTACCACCAATGCCTGCACTAGGTGTGATCCTGCAACACGCATCATCCAACTACATATGAAAGAAAAACAATGTTAACTTGACAGCAAGCTTGCATTGCTAATGAATAAATGAGTTGATCACAAAACAGACCAACTACCTGTCGGTACAAGTAGGCAAGAGTCGCTGAACCCCAGCTCCATTTGCTATCGCAGACGGTCAACGCCTTCAGCCACATCCATGGAGCGTTCTTGCCAGTGGAGTCAGGAAACAAAATCCTCGACACAATGTACCACATATACACACGAGCATGTGTCTGGATCACATCATCAGTTGCATCCGGAGGGCACGTCGCAAAGTTATTTTGAATCCACGTGAAAGCAGCTCCGACTGCCTTCCTTTCCCTCTTCTTCTTCTCTTCTCCCTCCTCTACATCATCCTCAGCCTCGGTAGGAGCCATACCGATAAGAGCAATCATCTGCTCGCGCCACCCATCAAAATCGGTGCTCATACATAGAGGTCTCCCGTCGATAGCAAGACCGGTGATCAACGAGACATCCTCGAGCATCACGGTCATCTCCCCGGTCCGAAGATGGAAACTGTGGGTCTCTGGCCTCCACCGATCAACAAGAGCGGACACCAGTGGAGCGTTCAGATTCGGCGTGGACCGGCTGACCAACAGAATCCACGGGAGTAGTCCTGCCTGCTTGATGTACGGTGTGTACCGCTCATCGTAAGGCATGGCAGGACCAGGGACCCCGTGATACCGAATCTTCAGAGGTTCAAACTTCTGCAAAAAACAAGTAATGACAAATTTTAGGGCATGTAAATTTCAACTAAAGGCAAATTTGCAAAATATTTAGATTACTCATTATTACCTTATCCTTCTCGCGCATCATGTAGGCCCGGTGTTGCACGTCGTAGACATCGTCCAGAAGCCAAACCATCCTTACAATTTCAAACAATAAACATATAAAAGTTCATCTTCATCTCAAATAAACTAAACAAAAATAGGCATTACAATTTCAAACAATAAACATATAAAAGTTCATCTTCATCTCAAATAAACTAAACAAAAATAGGCATCTCATATATATCTAAAAAAACTAAACAATCTAGGGTTTCAACAACAAGAATCATATATTGTGAACTAATAAATAACACTATGGTACTACCAATATGAATACACATCCTAAATCGAGCAAACCAAACAAATCAAGGGTTCCATCAAATCATGGACAAATCTCTAGAATGGCAACAAATTTACGGAGCAAAAGAAAGAGAAGGGAAGAGTTTACCTAGTAGGATGGATTGGGGATCGAATCCACGGATCAAATTTTCAGATCTGAGAGGGATGTGGGGGGATTAGATGGGGGCGCCGCCGCCGCCGCTGCTCTCTGTACAGAGAGCGGAGAGATGAAGAACTGCCTGTTCGGGCTGGGGCGGCCGCGCTTAAGTCACTGTGCAGCGCCCAAGGGCTAGGCACTGCATGTCAAAGTGTGGCGCCTAGCTCTTAGGCGCTGCACAGGTGCGTGTGGGGCCGCAACTGGACCAGGGCTGCCACGCTGGCAGGATGTGCGACGCCTAAGGGGAAGGCGCTGCACAGTAGGGTGCGGCGCCCAGATGTCGGGCGCCACACAAAAGGGTCAGCAGAGTGAAATTTTTTCCTGAACAGGTCAGTTTGTGATTTAATTTCTGCCTCAGGTCAAATCTATGATTTCTGCCCCCGGGTGACTCCGCGCCGACTCGACAGCGCCACAGGCACACGTCGGACGGACCAGCCGCCGGTGCGGCGGTGAAAGGGAAAAGGAGAAAAGGCATCTTTTTCATCTGCCTCGCACATGCACGGCGGCGACCGCTCGCTCAGGTCGACTCACCGCCGCCTTTACTTCACGCGCAGTGCTGGCCTGCCGGTTGGTGAAGCCGTACGTGACACTTACTACTCACTCGACGAGGGTGGACGACCGAACACACGCACCATTCCGCGTCCGTGTTCCAAAACGTAACCCCGTGCCCGTGTCCGTGTCCGTGCGTGCTCACGGCCGTTTTTCTTTTTTTTTTTTGAGAGAGAAAGAGAGAAAAAAGAAACAGTAAAATCCGTGTGAAAATTAATTGCTGGCTGCTCGACGCAGGGACGCTGGGGTCATGGGAATTGATTGCTCCACGATTCTGCGTGGCCGTGCCCAGACACGCCACGCCGCACATGTTTGTGAAGCCATTTCGTGTCCGTTTCTGCATGGGCCGGCGGTCTCTTCTGTCGCGGACGGCGCGGCGGCCTCGCTCTTTTCAGACACAATCATGCCTGCTCTACTCATGAGGGAGGCACGCACCTTTGTTACTCGCTACCACTACCAGCCGGTCACGAAGGCCGGTGAGACTCCATGCGTCCGCATTAGCATTTAAGAAAAATAAAAAACAACCTAAACTACGAGGTGGCGCGCAGCTCCAGGCATCGTCGTCGTCATCCTCCTTCTCGGAGTCGGTGAGGTCGATGAGCATCGGTGCAGGGCCGGCCCAGGGGAACGTCATGTACCAGGCGACGGCGATGTAGGCCGCGGGCAGTGCCGGCGCGGGGGGCTGTGTGGCCACCTATGCAGCCGTGGCCTGGCGCTGCTCCTCCTCGAGGTCGCGTTCAAGCATCTCCTCGTACTCGCCGCGACGGCGCTCCTTGACCAGCCGTCGCTGGCGCCACATCTCGAGGTAGGCCGTCTCCTGCGCCGACGTCGCCCTCATCCAACCGGTGGCGCGAACACCCACTCGCGCAGCGCCCGTCGTCGCTGACGCGTGGGCCCGTGATTATAAATTAAACTGACGGCGTGGGCAGCGAGTAGTTGGACGGCCGTCAGATGAGGACGCGGCGGATGTCGAGAAAGCGCACGTGACGTCCGTTTCACGTCTGCGCCGACATATTTGAAACGTAAATTTAAGCCACAAATACATCAGCACGGACGTGAAACGGATGTGATTTGGATTTAGATCGACGCGTTGGACCACCACTTTTATGCGCGCCGATCAAACGGACGCAGGCGGACGAAATGGGTTGCCCCTTTGGAGTTGTTCTAACCGACCACGCGCTCTACTGGCCAGCCGGCTCATGTAAATTCCTGTCAATTTACTACTCCAAGCATGCAAGTGATTGGTCATTCCATCATGATAGCGCCGCAAAGATATGTTACTATTAGTCTTTGTGGCAAAAAGCGAGGACGGCTGGGGCTGTTTGGTTCTAGGTTTAGCAATGCCATACTTTATTATACAATGTTGTCACACTTGTCTAAGGTTAGTTTTTAAAATGAAAGCCACAAGTTGGCAAGTCTAAAAGGGGGTTTGTTTTCAGGGACTTATTGGTTTAGGGACTTAAAAAAGTTCCTATAAGTCTCATCTAAACCAAACAAAAGGGACTTATAGTTGTAATATGGTCTTATAGAGACTTATAAGTCTCAGGAACCAAACAGGTAGGGATTTTTTAGGGACTTGGGACTTATAAGTTAGGACTAAAAAAAGTCCTAAAACTTATGAATCAAACATGGCCTAAGAAAATTTTACCATACTTTTTAAGTATATGTGATGTGAGGCCCTAGTGTGTCTTGCACCAAACACACATCTAAGTTGGTCAAAATTGCCTAATCTTAATTGTGGCAACCTTTGACAAACTTAGTCACGAACCAAACCGCCCCTTAGCCACAATCCAAACAGCCCGTTAATCAGTAGAGTATGTATGAGTCAGCGGGGGACCCACACGGCGACTTGGACCCCATCGATCGAAATGATCCCCTCCCCCACATGGGCTTTTGATTAACTTAACCACAAAGAAAGGTACACGCACGCACGCACGCCACAAGCAAAGGATCCTCCTCGTTCTCTCTCTCACTCTCTCCGCACTTTATTCAATCAGCTGAGCTGCATCTCTCTAGGATGGATGGATGGATGGATGCACTTTCGCCGCAAAGAATCGTCGGGCGCGCCGACACATGACCCACACACAGTCTTCAGCTCCAGCTTCATCATCATATAATAACAATCCGAGTTGTGATTTCTTAAACCTGGTTATTAGTTTTGTGGTGATTCGGCTTGGACGCACATACGAGACCAAATCTCCATCATCCATCATGGCATGTGTATGGTGCATTCATGGTGGACCTGCAAATACCAAACCCCTGTCTCTCTTGTTCTACCCCCCTCATAATAATTTTATATGCTCCCTTTTCAGGATTGGCCATGGATCGGATCACTGGAGTGAGCACGTACGATCCGCAGGGCATGCATCGACGCCACGGATGCATATATTCTAACAAATCTTCCCCTAACGTCTCCGGTGAGCAACAGACCGAACCAACGAAAGGTGGAGGCATCATGTGCAAGCAAGCGCCTTTCGTTTAAATAATCTAGTACTAGAGATTTGTATTGTTGCTTGTAGACTTTATTCGCATTTGCGTGCCATATGCACGCATGTTAGAGCGTCTACAGCCCAACTGGTCAAATTTGACCCCCCCCCCCCCTACTATAAAGTCAAGTCGGCGGACAGTGACCGGTTATTCCTCGTGTCGTCGCCCTCATGTCCGGCACCTCAAATCCGTACATGCCATGCACACATAATGAACGCTACGTAAGTCAAAACAGCAACATAGAAACATATCGTATTCAATACTACATAGATTGGGGATTAAAGTTATGTACAATCGGACCCAAAAGAGCAAGTTCATCCACCTAGATACATAGATTAATTGAAACGCCAGCAAGACTATCTAACTAAACGGCGAGGCGCACCGGACCTCACCATTTCCTTGCTTACGATCGACGGAGAGGCCGTTGTACTCCCCCGCATAGACGTCGGTGGCTCGAAGGGCGTCGACGTCGTCGCTCATCGTGACGCTATTAGACGATGGCGGGGTGGAGCAGTGGAGCCGAGCGGAGAGTGAGAGAGTGCAACTAGGGTTTGGTCCAAGAGGGTTTTTGTGGGGACGGTATTACATCCTCACGGGCTAGCATGGGCCAATCCGGCTTGGTGGCCGCGTTCGGGCATGCCCGGTCCGCCCCATATCCACCCCGGATGTGGGGGCACTAATTTCGTGAACACTTTATAAAATTTTGGATTTCTTTTGAAATCAATAAACCTTTTTGAAATTTCAGGCATAATATTAAAATTCAACATATTTCAAATTTTATTTTTTAAATAGGGAAAGTTTTTTGAAATATGAGAACTATTTTAAAATTCATCAACATTACAAAATGTCAGAATAATTTTCATATTACGAACATTTTTTTATGTCCATAAATTTTTTTGAAATACAGTAACAATTTTCAAAATAGTGAACATTTTTTTGAAATACAGGAATAATGTTGAAATTCAATAACATTTTTTGAAATATAGGAACAATTTTCTAATTCATGAACATTTATTAAAATACTTCAACAAATTTCAAATTCATGAACATTTTGAAATCTGGGAACGATTTTCAAATTCGTGAACATTTTTTGAAATGCAGTAACAATTTTCAAATTCATGAATATTTTTTATATACAGAACATTTTTCAAATTGACAAATATTTTTGAAACACTAAAGATTTTTAAACTTCATTAATATTTAGATTTTTTGGGAAATAAAATAAAACTTAATCTTTTATTGAAATCCCAAATGCTTTTTTAAAAGCAAAGAAAATATAAAAGGAAAAAAATTGAAAATTGGGGCGCCCCGCCCAAAAAAGCCGGCCGAGAGCGTACGAGGAGGTGCGCATTTTCCCCACTTTCCCTTGCATTGGTCGGGGAATAGGAGCTCTTAGATATGGGTTGGTTTGGTTGGGTACCGAACAGTCCGGACATTTAGTACCTGAAGAAAATATGCCCTAGGGGCAATAATAAAGTTGTTACTTTAAATTTCCTTATTCATAATAACGGTTTATTGTTTATGCTAGAATTGTATTGATCGGAAACTTAAATACATGCGTGAATACATAAAACAAATATCGTGTCCCTAGTGAGCCTCTACTAGACTAGCTCGTTGATCAAGATGGTTAAGGTTTCCTAACTATAGACATGTGTTGTCATTTGATAACGGGATCACATCATTAGGAGAATGATGTGATGGACAAGACCCATCTGTTAGCTTAGCATAATGATCGTTTAGTTTATTGCTACCGCTTTCTTCATGTCAAATACATATTCCTTCGACTATAAGATTATGTAACTCCCGGATATTGGAGGAATACCTTGTGTGCTATCAAACGTCACAACATAACTAGGTGATCATAAAGATGCTCTACAGGTATCTCCGAAGGTGTTTATTGAGTTGGCATAGATCGACATTAGGATTTGTCACTCTGAGTATCGGAGAGGTATCTCTAGGCCCTCTAGATAATACACATCATAAGAAGACTTGCAAGCAAAGTGACTAATGAGTTAGTTACAGGATGATGTATTACGGACGAGTAAAGAGACTTGCCGGTAAAGAGATTGAACTAGGTATGAAGATACCGATGATCAAATCTCGGGCAAGTAACATATCGATGGACAAAGGGAATTACGTATGTTGTCATAAGGTTCGACCGATAAAGATCTTCGTAGAATATGTAGGAGCCAATATGGGCATGCAGGTTCCGCTATTGGTTATTGACCGGAAAGGTGTCTCGATTATGTCTACATAGTTCTTGAACCCGTAGGGTCCGCACGCTTAACATTCATTGACGATGTAGTATTATATGAGTTATATGATTTGATGACCGAATGTTGTTCGGAGTCCCGGATGAGATCACGGACATGACGAGGAGTCTCAAAATAGTTGAAAGATAGAGATTGATATATAGGACAATCGTATTTGGACACCTGAAGTGTTTCGGGTGGTACCGGGTACTTATCGGGTCAACGGAAGGTTCCGGACAACCCCGGTAGGTTATTGGGCCTTATGGGCCAAAAGGGGAAGAGCACACCAGCCCACAAGGAGCTGGTGCGCCCCTCTACCCCCTGCCCACGCACCAAAGGAGGGAGGTAATAGCAGCGACGGTCTGTCGTGATGAGCATGGCAACTATCTAGGTAGTTCTTCTCTAGCCCTCCGGGGTGTTAAAGACCCTTTTGGGGAACGCAATATTTCAAAAAAAAATCCTACGATCACGCAAGATCTATCTAGGAGATGCATAGCAACGAGCGGGGATAGTGTGTCCACGTACCCTCGTACACCGAAAGCGGAAGCGTTAAGTAACATGGTTGATGTAGTCGAACGTCTTCGCGATCCAACCGATCAAGTACCGAATGCACAACACCTCCATGATCTACACACGTTCAGCTCGGTGACGTCCCTCGAACTTCTAGATCCAGCTGAGGTCGAGGGAGAGTTTCGTCAGCACGACGACGCGTTGACGGTGATGATGAAGTTACCGATGCAGGGCTTCGCCTAAGCTCTACAACGATATGACTGAGGTGGAAATATGTGGAGGGGGGCACCGCACACAGCTAAACAATCAACTTGTGTGTCTATGGGGTGGCCCCCTCCCTCGTATATAAAGGAGTGGAGGAGGGGGCTGGCCTGCCTCATGGTGCGCCCCCAAAGGGGGGATTCCTACTCCTACTAGGAGTAGGTTTCCCCCCTTTCCTAGTCCAATAGGAGGGGGGGGAGGGGAAGAAGGGACAAAGGAAAGGGACCCCATGTTGGGGAACGTAGTAATTTAAAAAAATCCTATGCACACGCAGGATCATGGTGATGCATAGCAACGAGAGGGGAGAGTGTT
Organism: Triticum aestivum; assembly: GCF_018294505.1. Classification (NCBI taxonomy): domain Eukaryota; kingdom Viridiplantae; phylum Streptophyta; class Magnoliopsida; order Poales; family Poaceae; genus Triticum; species Triticum aestivum. The sequence continues at coordinate 658,533,070 of NC_057806.1, forward strand.
GTCTACGTACCCTCGTAGACCGTAAGAGGAAGCGTTTATCAACGTGGTTGATGTAGTCGTACACCTTCACGACCCGTCCCGATCAAGTACCGAACGTACGGCACCTCTGCGTTCAGCACACGTTCAACTTGATGACGTCCTCGCCTTCTCGATCCAGCAAGAGGGGCAAAGTAGTAGATGAGTTCCGGCAGCACGACAGCATGGTGACGATGTTGGTGAAGAACAATCTTCGCAGGGCTTCGCCTAAGCGCTACGAAAACTATGACGGAGGATAAACTAGAGGGGACGGGGTTGCCAGCACACGGCTTGGTGTTTCTTGATGTCTCTTGGTGCTAGCCCTACCCCTCTATTTATATGTTGAGCCTTGGGATCGAAACTTGGAGTAAAAGCCTCCACAACATCGGTTTCACCCGAAAGGCCAGGTGATGTGGTTGCTGCTCTGCTCCCCAAAAGGATTAATGCCATCCACGCTTAAACCAAACCATATGTTCCTTGCGTCACCTGCAAAGTCCTCCGAGTACTTTCTCTCGATTTTTCTCCACTGCGACCCGTCAGCGGGTGCTCTCAACTTTCCTTCTTTCTTACGGTCCTCTCTGTGTTGTCGCATCAACTTGGCATGCTCTTTGTTTCTAAACAGACGTTTCAACCATGATATTATAGGAGCATACAACATCACCTTGGTAGGAACCCTCTTCCTGGGGCACTCACCGTCAACATCACCAGGGTCATCTCGTCTGATCTTATACCGCAATGCACCGCATACCGGGCATGTGTTGAAATCCTCGTACGCACCACGGTAGAGGATGCAGTCATTAGGGCATGCATGTATCTTCTGCACCTCCAATCCTAGAGGGCATACAACCTTCTTTGTTGTGTACGTACTGTCGGGCAATTCGTTATCCTTTGGAAGCTTCTTCTTCAATATTTTCAGTAGCTTCTCAAATCCTTTGTCAGGTACACCATTATCTGCCTTCCACTGCAGCAATTCCAGTGTGGTACCGAGCTTTGTGTTGCCATCTTCGCAATTGGGGTACAACCCTTTTTGTGATCCTCTAACATGCAATCGAACATCAGCTTCTCATTTTCACTTTCACACTATCTCTTTGCATCAACAATGACCCAGCGAAGATCATCATCGGGCACATCGTCTAGTTCCTCTTGATCTTCAGCTTCCCCCGTTGCAGCATCACCGTATTCAGGGGGCACATAGTTGTCATCATCCTCTTCTTATTCGTTGTCTTCCATCATAACCCCTCTTTCTCCGTGCTTGGTCCAAATATTATAGTGTGGCATGAAACCCTTATAAAGCAGGTGGGTGTGAAGGGTTTTCGAGTCAAAGTAAGACCTCGTATTCCCACATATAGGGCATGGACAACACATAAAACCATTCTGCTTGTTTGCCTCAACCACTATGTGAAAATTATGCATGCCCTCAATGTACTCGGAGGTGTGTCTATTACCGGACATCCATTCCCGGTTCATCTGCGTGCATTATATATAATTAAGTGTGTCAAAAACCATTACAGAACATCATGAATAGATAAGTGACCAAATTAATAGAAGTTCGTTATCACACTAAAACCAAAGTACATACATAGTTCTCATTGAACAACATATAGCTCTCCAGAGCATCTAATTAAACCATACATTAAAACTATGTAAAACATTTCAATGCAACAACAAATGCGATCATAATCGCAACTAAGGTAACAATTGATCCAATGACATAATGAACCAAGCCTCAGTATGAATGGCATATTTTCTAATCTTTCCAATCTTCAAGCGCATTGCATCCATCTTGATCTTGTGATCATTGACGACATCCGCAACATGCAACTCCAATATCATCCTATCCTCCTCAATTCTTTTCAATTTTTCCTTCAAGTAATTGTTTTCTTCTTCAACTAAATTTAATCTCTCGACAATAGGGTCGGTTGGAATTTCCAGTTCACGTACCTCCGAGATAAAAAAATATCTATGTCACGTTGGTCGGCATAATTGTCATAAACACTAAATGAACCAAAATAGTTATAAAGATAATATATACCACATCCGAATCATAGACAGGATGAGGGCCGACGGAGGCGGATACCAAAACCATCGCACTATATAATAACAAACAATAATAAAAGTAAGAAAATTACACAAGTATCTATCCAAATCATGCAAGTAAGAACTTCTTTCATTTATAAAGAAGATAAGATCAAGAGGCTCACCACAGTGGTACCGGCGATGAGATCAGCGCGGGAGATTGACGGCGGTGAGGATGGGGACAGGACAGGACGGACCGCCGAACCTAGACAATTCTTGAGGAAAATGGGGCTTGGACAAGGAGCTTCGAGAGGAGAAAGCTTAAGTGTGGCTCGGGCATTTCATCGAACACCTCATGTGCATAGGAGGTGAGCTAGAGCACCACAAAGCTCTCCCACGCAATGCCGACCAAAAAAACAGAGCACTCCACTGCTCTACTTGTGGGCGAGGGGGTATATATAGGCATCTCATTGGTCCTGGTTTGTGGCTGGAACCTAGACTAAAGGACCCCATTTGGTCCCGGTTCCAGCCACGAACCGGGACCAATGGTTGTGGGCCAGGAGCAAGGACCATTGGTCCTGGTTCGTGCGAACCGGGACCAAAGGGGCTAGACGAACCGGGACCAATGCCCCACGAGGCCCGGCCGGCCCCGTGGCCTCATGAATAGGGACCTATGCCCCCATGGGTCCCGGTTCGTGAGTGAACCGGGATTAATGGGCTTACCCGGCCTGGACCAAAGCCCTGTTTTCTACTAGTGATGATAGAGAGTCTCCTATGATGTCACTTTCATATACTAGTGGGAATTTTTCATTATAGAACTTGGCTTGTATATTCCAATGATGGGCTTCCTAAAATGCCCTAGGTCTTCATGAACAAGCAAGTTGGATACACACCCACTTAGTTTTATTTTTGAGCTTTCATGAACTTATAGCTCTAGTGCATCCGTTACATGGCAATCCCTACTCACTCACATTGATATCTATTGATGGGCATCTCCATAGCCCGTTGATACGCCTAGTTGATGTGAGACTATCTCCCTCTTTTTTCTTCTCCACGACCACCTTCTATTCAACCTATAGTGCTATGTCCATGGCTCACGCTCATGTATTGCGTGAAAGTTGAAAAAGTTTGAGAACATCAAAAGTATGAAACAATTGCTTGGCTTGTCATCGGGGTTGTGCATGATTTGAATATTTTGTGTGATGAATATGGAGCATAGCCAGACTATATGATTTTGTAGGGATAAGCTTTCTTTGGCCATGATATTTTGAGAATACATAATTGCCTTGTTAGTATGCTTGAAGTAGTATTGTTTTTATGTCAATATTAAACTTTTGTCTTGAATCTTATGGATCTGAACATTCTTGTCACGATAAATAAAATTACGTTGATAAAATATGTTAGGTAGCATTCCACATCAAAAATTCTGTTTTTATCATTTACCTGCTCAAGGATGAGCAGGAATTAAGCTTGGGGATGCTTGATATGTCTCCAACGTATCTATAATTTTTTATTATTCCATGCTATTATATTATCTATTTTGGATGTTTTATATGCATTAATATGCTATTTTATATTATTTTTGGGACTAACCTATTAACCTAGAGCCCAATGCCAGTTTCTGTTTTTCCTTATTTTGAGTTTCGCAGAAAAGGAATACCCAACGGAGTCCAAACGGAATGAAACCTTCACAATGATTTTTCTTGGACCAGAAGCAAACCAGGAGAGTTGGAGATGAAGTCAGAGGAGCCACGAGGCGGCCACAAGGACGGAGGGCGCGCCCCCACCATTGTGGGCCCCTTGTGAGCCTCCTGACCTAATTCTTTCGCCTATATATTTCCATATATCCCCAAACCACCAGAGGCATCCACGAAAACACTTTTCCACTACCGCAACCTTTTGTAACCGTGAGATCCCACCTTTTTGGCACCTTGCCAGAGGGGGATTTGATCACGGAGGGCTTCTACATCAACTCCATTGCCCTTCCGATGAAGCGTGAGTAGTTTACCACAGACCTATGGGTCCATAGCTAGTAGCTAGATGGCTTCTTCTCTCTCTTTGATTCTCAATACCATGTTCTCCTCGATGTTCTTGGAGATCTATTCGATGTAATACTTTTTTGCGGTGTGTTTGCCAAGACCTGATGTGGATTTATGATCAACTTATCTATGAATATTATTTGAATCTCCTCTGAATTCTTTTATGCATGATTTGATATCTTTGTAATTCTCTTTGAACTATCAGTTTAGTTTGGCCAACTAGATTGTTTTTTTGCAATGGGAGAAGTGCTTAGCTTTGGGTTCAATCTTGTGGTGTCCTTTCCTAGTAACAGTAGGGGCAGCAAGGCACGCATTGTATTGTTTCCATCGAGGATAAAAAGATGGGGTTTTCATCATATTGCTTGAGTTAATTCCTCTACATCATGTCATCTTACTTAATGCGTTACTCCGTTCTTTATGAACCTAATACTCTAGATGCATGCTGGATAGCGGTCGATGTGTGCAGTAATAGTAGTAGATGCAGGAGTCCACTAAAACACTTTTCCACCACCGCAACCTTCTGTACCCGTGAGATCCCATCTAGGGACCTTTTCCGGCACCCTGCCGGAGGGGGATTCGATCATGGAGGGCTTCTACATCAACACCATTGCCCTTCCGATGAAGCGTGAGTAGTTTACCATAGACCTACGGGTCTAGCTAGATGGGTTCTTATCTCTCTTTGATTCTCAATACCATGTTCTCCTTAATGTTTTTGGAGATTTATCCGATGTAATCTTCTTTTGCTGTGTGTTTGCCGAGATCCGGTGAATTGTGGATTTATGATCAGCTTATCTATGAATATTATTTGAATCTTCTCTGAATTCTTTTATGCATGATTTGATATCTTTGTAATTCTCTTCGAACTATCGATTTGGTTTGGCCAACTAGATTGGTTTTTCTTGCAATGGGAGATGTGCTTTGCTTTGGGTTCAATCTTGCGGTGTCCTTTCCGAGTGATAGTAGGGGCAGCAAGGCACGTGTTGAATTCTTGCCATCGAGGATAAAAAGATGGGGTTTTCATCATATTGCTTGAGTTAATTCCTCTACATCATGACATCTTACTTAATGCGTTACTTTGTTCTTCATGAACTTAATACTCTAGATGCAAGCAGGAGTCGGTCTACTTGACACGGACGTGATGCCTATATTCATGATCATTGCCTTAGATATCGTTATAACTTTGTCTTTTCTATCAATTGCTCGACAGTAATTTGTTCACCCACTGTACTATTTGCTATCTTGAGAGAAGCCACTAGTGAAACCTATGGCCCCCGGGTCTATTTTCCATCATATAAGTTTCCGATCTACAATATTAGTTTCCGATCTACTCTTTTTGCAATGTTTTACTTTCCGATCTATAAACCAAAAATACCAAAAATATTTACTTTATCATTTATCTATCTTTATCAGATCTCACTTTTGCAAATAACCATGAAGGGATTGACAACCCCTTTATCGCGTTGGGTGCAAGTTTGTTTGTGCAAGTATTCGGTGATTTGTGCGTTGTCTCCTACTGGATTCATACCTTGGTTCTCAAACTGAGGGAAATACTTATCTCTACTTTGTTGCATCACCCTTTCCTCTTCAAGGGAAAAACCAACACAAGCTCAAGAAGTAGCAGATGTCCAAAAGGAAGAGGGTGAGTGTAGATCCTCAAGGAGTACAAACTAGGTATTTGCAAAAGGTAGTGATACTTGTTAAATCAGATAGATCAACAACCATAGAAAACACAGGCCCAACTGTACCACACTTTACCACTACTCCACTGGCCAAACCCCTATTAGAACTGTAGGGAGCCCAGTTTCAAGTACTATCTATGATATCAATTCAAAATTTGAACTCCCAAATTTCTGCATGTGTCTTACCTTCTCTCTTGTATGAAAACTAATTTCAGGTGAATCTCCTTGCTCAAAGGATCGTAGGATCTCACAACAATACTGGGCACTGCATCGCTCTTGTCAGTACATCTTTCCCTTTGTCAGCATACTTACACTCATTGCTGTTTGATTATGTAGCATCACTGTAAATGTTCGCTTCTTTATCCTCCCTTTGCTCGAAACTATAAGATCTATATCTACTCTTAGATAAATGTAGAATTAACACAATGGTTATGAAGTTTTGGATTGCTCATGTAAGTACCTGTTGTCATGTACTCCCTCTGTATCGAATTAATTGTTGATCAATTGTATGTATTTAGAACTTAATAGTGCTAGATACATCCATTTGAGCGACAAGTAATAACAAACGGTGGTGGTATTACTGTACTTGCATTGCGAGATAGTTGATTGTCTAGCATTACTCTGCATCTTATCTGCCCTGCCCTCCACTTTCTCCAAATTATCAGATCTACATTTACTCTTACCAAAATGTTGAATAAAGCCAATGCCACTGCACACGTTAATGTCTGCATTCCTCTTGTTAGTACCTTTTTCCTTGTAATGTTGTACTTAATTAATTTCTGTTTGATTATGTATCATCACTCTGCACGTGAGCTTCATTATCCTCTATTTCTTCCAATATTATTTGATCTATATTTACTCTTTGCAAAATGTAGAATAATGACAACGCTTATAAAGAAGTTTCTTTGGGGAATTTATTGAATTATCCTTCCATCGACATGGAGAAGGGCTTTGTACAGCCCGTGTTAACATGTAATGTAAGTTCATCCTTCTCAAGCCTTCAAACTTTGTTCTAGTATAGATTTGGATAGGCATCATTTCCTCCACTGTTGTTTACTTTGGTGTTTACATCTGATTGGATGTTTGCAACAACTACCAGTTTTAAATTGTAGTTGTAAAAACATGTTCCTTATGCAGAACAGATCCATTTATTTGCCTATATAATTGTGAAACCTATTACGTGTCTTCTTGTTTCTCTTTCAGAGTCGTATCTCTTATGCCAGGCAGAACTTTAGGGAAGATAATGAGCCAAACCATCTTGAAGTGAGTGAGATGACCCCAAGGTCCTGTCTTGATGAAGACAGTGAGTTGAAGCTACTCACCAATAGCTGTGAGACAACCTTTGTGCAGTTGCTGCCTCAATCAGTTCGACTTCTTCAGTCTCAACTTAAAGCGAAAGGCTTGCTTCATCTCAGCTCTGACTTGGTGTCAATGATGCAATGAAGATCTCAAAGGACTGCCTTGCGCGCTTCGGTGCTATATAGCTAGGGATGGAGCATCTATCGTTGACACAACTGAGATCTCATCAGCGTGTTCGGCTGCTTGCGGTGCTCGTCCCGGCCAGGCCTAATGCTTTCTGAAGTGCTCTCAGTTTTGTATATTCTTTTGTCAACGCGTTTATATGCACTGGTGGCGACCTTTGATGCCCAATGTATGTAATCCGCGGTCACGTTGCACTTTATTATCACGGGTGGCGAACTTTGATTCCCAGTGGACGTAATATGTCGTAATTTTTTATTGTACAGTCTAGGTATATTCTTGGTCGGTATGATGATATTTAGGCCGAAAGGTTCAATGGATCTCAATGTTGTCGGTCTTCAGGCCGGCCCGTTACTCATATGGGCCAAAACGTGGGCCTATAATCATCTCGGGCCATTAGCAGGTCTAAACGTATAGTACTTTTTGAAGGAAATATGCCCTAGAGGCAATAATAAAGTTATTATTTATTTCCTTATATCATGATAAATGTTTATTATTCATGCTAGAATTGTATTAACCGAAAACATAATACATGTGTGAATACATAGACAAACAGAGTGTCACTAGTATGCCTCTACTTGACTAGCTCGTTGATCAAAGATGGTTATGTTTCCTAACCATAGACATGAGTTGTCATTTGATTAACGGGATCACATCATTAGGAGAATGATGTGATTGACTTCACCCATTCCATTAGCTTAGCACTTGATCGTTTAGTTTGTTGCTATTGCTTTCTTCATAACTTATACATGTTCCTATGACTATGAGATTATGCAACTCCCGTTTACCGGAGGAACACTTTGTGTGCTACCAAATGTCACAACGTTACTGGGTGATTATAAAGGTGCTCTACAGGTGTCTCCGAAGGTACTTGTTGGGTTGGCGTATTTCGAGATTAGGATTTGTCACTCCGATTGTCGGAGAGGTATCTCTGGGCCCTCTCGGTAATGCACATCACTTAAGCCTTGCAAGCATTGCAACTAATAAGTTAGTTGCGGGATGATGTATTACGGAACGAGTAAAGAGACTTGCCGGTAACGAAATTGAACTAGGTATTGAGATACCGACGATCGAATCTCAGGCAAGTAACATACCGATGACAAAGGGAACAACGTATGTTGTTATGCGGTCTGACCGATAAAGATCTTCGTAGAATATGTGGGAGCCAATATGAGCATCCAGGTTCCGCTATTGGTTATTGACCGGAGACATTCATGTCTACATAGTTCTCGAACTCGTAGGGTCCGCACGCTTAAAGTTTCGGTGACGATTATATTATGAGTTTATGTGATTTGATGTACCGAAGGTAGTTCGGAGTCCGGGATGAGACCGGGGACATGATGAGGAGTCTCGAAATGGTCGAGACGTAAAAATCGATATATTGGACGACTATATTCGGACATCGGAAAGGTTCCGAGTGATTCGGGTATTTTCGGGGGTACCGGGGAGTTACGGGAATACGAGGAAGAAGTAATGGGCCTCATGGGCCAAGTGGTGGAAGAGAGGAGGCAGGGCGCGCGGCCCCCCTAGCCCAAACCGAATTGGACTAGGGGGCCGGCCCCCCTTTCCTCTTTTTCCTCCTTCTCCTTCCTTCTCCTTCTCCTCCTTCCTTTCCTCCTCCTAGTAGGAGTAGGAAAGGGGAGTCCTACTCCTACTAGGAGGAGGACTCCTCCTCCTGGCATGCCCATAGAGGGCCGGCCGGCCTCCCCCCTTGCTCCTTTATATACAGGGGCAGGGGGCACCTCTAGACACACAAGTTGATCAGTTGATCTCTCCCAGCCGTGTGCGATGCCCTCCTCCACCATATTCCACCTCGATCATATCGTAGCGGTGCTTAGGCGAAGCCCTGCGTCGGTAGCAACATCATCACCGTCACCATGCCGTCGTGCTGACGGAACTCTCTCGTGAAGCTCTGCTGGATCGGAGTTCGCGGGTCGTCATCGAGCTGAACGTGTGCTGAACTCGGAGGTGCCGTTGTTCGGTACTTGGATCGGTCGGATTGTGAAGACGTACGACTACATCATCCGCGTTGTGCTAATGCTTCCGCTTTCGGTCTACGAGGGTATGTGGACAACACTCTCCCCTCTCGTTGCTATGCATCACCATGATCTTGCGTGTGCGTAGTGTTGGGTTTCGTAGTAATTTCAAAAAATTTCCTACGCACACGCAAGATCATGTGATGCATAGCAACGAGAGGGGAGAGTGTTGTCTACATACCCTTGTAGACCGTAAGCGGAAGCGTTAGCACAACGCGGTTGATGTAGTCGTACGTCTTCACGGCCCGACCGATCAAGCACCGAAACTACGGCACCTCCGAGTTCGAGCACACGTTCAGCTCGATGACGATCCCCGGACTCCGATCCAGCAAAGTGTCGGGGAAGAGTTTCGTCAGCACGACGGCGTGGTGACGATCTTGATGAACTACAGCAGCAGGGCTTCGCCTAAACTCCGCTACAGTATTATCGAGGAATATGGTGGCTGGGGGCGCCGCACACGGCTAAGGAATAGATCACGTGGATCAACTACTTGTGTCTTTGGTGCTAGCCCTGCCCCTCTATTTATATGTTGAGCCCCGGGGTCGAAACTTGGAGCAAAAGCCTCCTCAAAGTCGGTTTTGCCCGAAAGGCAAGAGTCCCACTCGGACTCCAGGACCAAACGCCACAATCCTTGGCGTCTGGCCCAGACGCCATGGGCCTCGGCGTCTGGCCCAGGGCCAGACGCCAGGGTCTCCGGCGTTTGGCCCCCTGGCCTCCGCAAAACTCCTTTTTGCACCGATCTAAAGCCTCATGGGCTTGACCCCTTGGCCTAACCATATCATCCAATATATGAATCTTTACGTCTCGACCATTTCGAGACTCCTCGTCATGTCCCCGATCTCATCCGGGACTCCGAACTCCTTCGGTTCATCAAAACATGTAAACTCATAATATAACTGTCATCGTAACCTTAAGCGTGCGGACCCTACGGGTTCGAGAACAATGTAGACATGACCGAGACACGTCTCCGGTCAATAACCAATAGCGGGACCTGGATGCCCATATTGGCTCCTACATATTCTACGAAAATCTTTATCGGTCAGACCGCATAACAACATACGCTGTTCCCTTTGTCATCGGTATGTCACTTGCCCGAGATTCGATCGTCGGTATCCAATACCTAGTTCAATCTCGTTACTGGCAAGTCTCTTTACTCGTTCCGTAATACATCATCTCACAACTAACATATTAGTTGCAGTGCTTGCAAGGCTTATGTGATGTGCATTACCGAGAGGGCCCAGAGATACCTCTCCGACAATCGGAGTGACAAATCCTAATCTCGAAATACGCCAACCCAACATCTACTTTTGGAGACACCTGTAATGCTCCTTTATAATCACCCAGTTACGTTGTGACGTTTGGTAGCACCCAAAGTGTTCCTCCGGCAAACGGGAGTTGCATAATCTCATAGTCATAGGAACATGTACAAGTCATGAAGAAAGCAATAGCAACATACTAAACGATCAGGTGCTAAGCTAATGGAATGGGTCATGTCAATCAGATCATTCAACTAATGATGTGATCTCGTTACTCAAATAACAACTCATTGTTCATGGTCAGGAAACATAACCATCTTTGATTAACGAGCTAGTCAAGTAGAGGCATACTAGTGACACTTTGTTTGTCTATGTATTCACACATGTATTATGTTTCCGGTTAATACAATTCTAGCATGAATAATAAACATTTATCATGATTATAAGGAAATAAATAATAACTTTATTATTGCCTCTAGGGCATATTTCCTTCAGTCTCCCACTTGCACTAGAGTCAATAATCTAGATTATACTGTAATGATTCTAACACCCATGGAGCTTTGGTGCTGATCATGTTTTGCTCGTGGAAGAGGCTTAGTCAACGGGTCTGCAACATTCAGATCCGTATGTATCTTGCAAATCTCTATGTCTCCCACCTGGACCAGATCCCGGATGGAGTTGAAGCGTCTCTTGATGTGTTTGGTCCTTTTGTGAAATCTGGATTCCTTTGCCAAGGCAATTGCACCAGTATTGTCACAAAAGATTTTCATTGGACCCGATGCATTAGGTATGACACCTAGATCGGATATGAACTCCTTCATCCAGACTCCTTCGTTTGCTGCTTCCGAAGCAGCTATGTATTCCGCTTCACATGTAGATCCCGCTACGACGCTTTGTTTAGAACTGCACCAACTGACAGCTCCACCGTTTAATGTAAACACGTATCCGGTTTGCGATTTAGAATCGTCCGGATCAGTGTCAAAGCTTGCATCAACGTAACCTTTTACGATGAGCTCTTTGTCACCTCCATATACGAGAAACATATCCTTAGTCCTTTTCAGGTATTTCAGGATGTTCTTGACCGTTGTCCAGTGATCCACTCCTAGATTACTTTGGTACCTCCCTGCTAAACTTATAGCAAGGCATACATCAGGTCTGGTACACAGCATTGCATACATGATAGAGCCTATGGCTGATGCATAGGGAACATCTTTCATATTCTCTCTATCTTCTGCAGTGGTCGGGCATTGAGTCTTACTCAACTTCACACCTTGTAATACAGGCAAGAATCCTTTCTTTGCTTGATCCATTTTGAATTTCTTCAAAATCTTGTCAAGGTATGTGCTTTGTGAAAGTCCAATTAAGCGTCTTGATCTATCTCTATAGATCTTAATGCCTAATATGTAAGCAGCTTCACCGAGGTCTTTCATTGAAAAACTTTTATTCAAGTATCCCTTTATGCTATCCAGAAATTCTATATCATTTCCAATCAGCAATATGTCATCCACATATAATATCAGAAATGCTACAGAGCTCCCACTCACTTTCTTGTAAATACAGGCTTCTCCGAAAGTCTGTATAAAACCAAATGCTTTGATCACACTATCAAAACGTTTATTCCAACTCCGAGAGGCTTGCACCAGTCCATAAATGGATCGCTAGAGCTTGCACACTTTGTTAGCTCCCTTTGGATCGACAAAACCTTCCGGTTGCATCATATACAACTCTTCTTCCAGAAATCCATTCAGGAATGCAGTTTTGACATCCATCTGCCAAATTTCATAATCATAAAATGCGGCAATTGCTAACATGATTCGGACGGACTTAAGCATCGCTACAGGTGAGAAGGTCTCATCGTAGTCAATCCCTTGAACTTGCCGAAAACCTTTTGCGACAAGTCGAGCTTTGTAGACAGTAACATTACCATCAGCGTCAGTCTTCTTCTTAAAGATCCATTTATTCTCAATTGCTTGCTGATCATCGGGCAAGTCAACCAAAGTCCATACTTTGTTCTCATACATGGATCCCATCTCAGATTTCATGGCTTCAAGCCACTTTGCGGAATCTGGGCTCACCATCGCTTCTTCATAGTTCGTAGGTTCATCATGATCTAGTATCATGACTTCCAGAATAGGATTACCGTACCACTCTGGTGTGGATCTTACTCTCGTTGATCTACGAGGTTCAGCAGTATCTTGATCTGAAGTTTCATGATCATTATCATTGGCTTCTTCACTAACTGGTGTAGGTGTCACTGAAACAGTTTTCTGTGATGAACTACTCTCCAGTAAGGGAGCAGGTACAGTTACCTCGTCAAGTTCTACTTTCCTCCCACTCACTTCTTTCGAGAGAAACTCCTTCTCTAGAAAGGATCCATTCTTAGCAATGAATGTCTTGCCTTCGGATCTGTGATAGAAGGTGTACCCAATAGTCTCCTTTGGGTATCCTATGAAGACACATTTCTCCGATTTGGGTTCGAGCTTATCAGGTTGAAGCTTTTTCACATAAGCATCGCAGCCCCAAACTTTAAGAAACGACAACTTTGGTTTCTTGCCAAACCACAGTTCATAAGGCGTCGTCTCAACGGATTTTGATGGTGCCCTATTTAACGTGAATGCGGCCGTCTCTAAACCATATCCCCAAAATGATAGCGGTAAATCAGTAAGAGACATCATAGATCGCACCATATCTAGTAAAGTACGATTACGACGTTCGGACACACCATTACGCTGTGGTGTTCCGGGTGGCGTGAGTTGCGAAACTATTCCACAGTTTTTCAAATGTACACCAAACTTGTAACTCAAATATTCTCCTCCACGATCAGATCGTAGAAACTTTATTTTCTTGTTACGATGATTTTCAACTTCACTCTGAAATTCTTTGAACTTTTCAAATGTTTCAGACTTATGTTTCATTAAGTAGATATACCCATATCTGCTTAAATCATCTGTGAAGGTGAGAGAATAACGATATCCGCCACGAGCCTCAATATTCATCGGGCCACATACATCGGTATGTATGATTTCCAACAAATCTGTTGCTCTCTCCATAGTACCGGAGAACGATGTTTTAGTCATCTTGCCCATGAGGCACGGTTCGCAAGTACCAAGTGATTCATAATCAAGTGGTTCCAAAAGTCCATCAGTATGGAGTTTCTTCATGCGCTTTATACCGATATGACCTAAACGACAGTGCCACAAATAAGTTGCACTTTCATTATCAACTCTGCATCTTTTGGCTTCAACATTATGAATATGTGTATTACTACTATCGAGATTCAATAAGAATAGACCACTCTTCAAGGGTGCATGACCATAAAAGATATTACTCATATAAATAGAACAACCATTATTCTCTGATTTAAATGAATAACCGCCTCGCATTAAACAAGATCCAGATATAATGTTAATGCTCAACGCTGGCACCAAATAACAATTATTTAGGTCTAATATTAATCCCGAAGGTAGATGTAGAGGTAGCGTGCCGACCGCGATCACATCAACTTTGGAACCATTTCCCACGCGCATCGTCACCTCGTCCTTTGCTAGTGCTCGCTTATTCCGTAGTCCCTGTTTCGAGTTGCAAATATTAGCAACAGAACCAGTATCAAATACCCAGGTGCTACTGCGAGCTCTAGTAAGGTACACATCAATAACATGTATATCACATATACCTTTGTTCACCTTGCCATCCTTCTTATCCGCCAAATACTTGGGGCAGTTCCGCTTCCAGTGACCAGTCTGCTTGCAGTAGAAGCACTCAGTTTCAGGCTTAGGTCCAGACTTGGGTTTCTTCTCTTGAGCAGCAACTTGCTTGCCGTTCTTCTTGAAGTTCCCCTTTTTCTTCCCTTTGCCCTTTTTCTTGAAACTAGTGGTCTTGTTAACCATCAACACTTGATGCTCCTTCTTGATTTCTACCTCCGCAGCTTTCAGCATTGCGAAGAGCTCGGGAATAGTCTTGTTCATCCCTTGCATATTATAGTTCATCACGAAGCTCTTGTAGCTTGGTGGCAGTTATTGGAGAATTCTGTCAATAACGCAATCATCCGGAAGATTAACTCCCAATTGAATCAAGTGATTATTATACCCAGACATTTTGAGTATATGCTCACTGACAGAACTGTTCTCCTCCATCTTGCAGCTATAGAACTTATTGGAGACTTCATATCTCTCAATTCGGGCATTTGCTTGAAATATTAACTTCAACTCCTGGAACATCTCATATGCTCCATGACGTTCAAAACGTCGTTGAAGTCCCGATTCTAAGCCGTAAAGCATGGCACACTGAACTATCGAGTAGTCATCAGCTTTGCTCTGCCAGACGTTCATAACATCTGGTGTTGCTCCAGCAGCAGGCCTGGCACCCAGCGGTGCTTCCAGGACGTAATTATTCTGTGCAGCAATGAGGATAATCCTCAAGTTACAGACCCAGTCCGTGTAATTGCTACCATCATCTTTCAACTTTGCTTTCTCAAGGAACGCATTAAAATTCAACGGAACAACAGCACGAGCCATCTATCTACAATCAACATAAACAAGCAAGATACTATCAGGGAATAAGTTCATGATAAATTTTAAGTTCAATTAATCATATTACTAAAGAACTCCCACTTAGATAGACATCCCTCTAATCCTCTAAGTGATCACGTGATCCAAATCAACTAAACCATGTCCGATCATCACGTGAGATGGAGTAGTTTCATCGGTGAACATCATTATGTTGATCATATCTACTATATGATTCACGCTCGACCTTTAGGTCTCCGTGTTCCGAGGCCATATCTGTATATGCTAGGCTCGTCAAGTTTAACCTGAGTATTCTGCGTGCGCAACTGTTTTGCACCCGTTGTATTTGAACGTAGAGCCTATCACACCCGATCATCACGTGGTGTCTCAGCACGAAGAACTTTCGCAACGGTGCATACTCAGGGAGAACACTTCTTGATAATTTAGTGAGAGATCATCTTATAATGCTACCGTCAATCAAAGCAAGATAAGATGCATAAAAAGATAAACATCACATGCAATCAATATAAGTGATATGATATGGCCATCATCATCTTGTGCTTGTGATCTCCATCTCCGAAGCACCGTCATGATCACCATCGTCACCGGCGCGACACCTTGATCTCCATCGTAGCATCATTGTCGTCTCGCCAATCTTATGCTTCCACGACTATCACTACCGTTTAGTAATAAAGTAAAGCATTACATCGCGATTGCATTGCATACAATAAAGCGACAACCATATGGCTCCTGCCAGTTGCCGATAACTTGGTTACAAAACATGATCATCTCATACAATAAAATTCAGCATCATGCTTTGACCATATCACATCACAACATGCCCTGCAAAAACAAGTTAGACATCCTCTACTTTGTTGTTGCATGTTTTACGTGGCTGCTACGGGCTTAAGTAAGAACCAATCTCACCTACGCATCAAAACCACAACGATAGTTTGTCAAATAGACTCCGTTTTAACCTTCGCAAGGACCGGGCGTAGCCATACTTGGTTCAACTAAAGTTGGAGAGGCAGTCGCCCGCAAGCCATCTCTGTGCAAAGCACGTCGAGGGAACCGGTCTCGCGTAAGCGTACGCGTAAGGTTGGTCCGGGTCGTCTCGTCCAACAATACCGCCGAACCAAAGTATGACATGCTGGTAGGCAGTATGACTTGTATCGTCCACAACTCACTTGTGTTCTACTCGTGCATATAACATCAACATAAATAACCTGGCTTGGATGCCACTGTTGGGTTTCGTAGTAATTTCAAAAAAATTCCTACGCACACGCAAGATCATGTGATGCATAGCAACGAGAGGGGAGAGTGTTGTCTACATACCCTTGTAGACCGTAAGCGGAAGCGTTAGCACAATGCGGTTGATGTAGTCGTACGTCTTCACGGCCCGACCGATCAAGCACCGAAACTACGACACCTCCGAGTTCGAGCACACGTTCAGCTCGATGACGATCCCCGGACTCCGATCCAGCAAAGTGTCGGGGAAGAGTTTCGTCAGCACGACGGCGTGGTGACGATCTTGATGAACTACAGCAGCAGGGCTTCGCCTAAACTCCGCTACAGTATTATCGAGGAATATGGTGGCTGGGGGCGCCGCACACGGCTAAGGAATAGATCACGTGGATCAACTTCTTGTGTCTTTGGTGCTAGCCCTGCCACTCTATTTATATGTTGAGCCTCGGGGTCGAAACTTGGAGCAAAAGCCTCCTCAAAGTCGGTTTTGCCCGAAAGGCAAGAGTCCCACTCGGACTCCAGGACCAAACGCCACAATCCTTGGCGTCTGGCCCAGACGCCATGGGCCTCGGCGTCTGGCCCAGGGCCAGACGCCAGGGTCTCCGGCGTTTGGCCCCCTGGCCTCCGCAAAACTCCTTTTTGCACCGATCTAAAGCCTCATGGGCTTGACCCCTTGGCCTAACCATATCATCCAATATATGAATCTTTACGTCTCGACCATTTCGAGACTCCTCGTCATGTCCCCGATCTCATCCGGGACTCCGAACTCCTTCGGTTCATCAAAACATGTAAACTCATAATATAACTGTCATCGTAACCTTAAGCGTGCGGACCCTACGGGTTCGAGAACAATGTAGACATGACCGAGACACGTCTCCGGTCAATAACCAATAGCGGGACCTGGATGCCCATATTGGCTCCTACATATTCTACGAAGATCTTTATCGGTCAGACCGCATAACAACATACGCTGTTCCCTTTGTCATCGGTATGTCACTTGCCCGAGATTCGATCGTCGGTATCCAATACCTAGTTCAATCTCGTTACTGGCAAGTCTCTTTACTCGTTCCGTAATACATCATCTCACAACTAACATATTAGTTGCAGTGCTTGCAAGGCTTATGTGATGTGCATTACCGAGAGGGCCCAGAGATACCTCTCCGACAATCGGAGTGACAAATCCTAATCTCGAAATACGCCAACCCAACATCTACTTTTGGAGACACCTGTAATGCTCCTTTATAATCACCCAGTTACGTTGTGACGTTTGGTAGCACCCAAAGTATTCCTCCGGCAAACGGGAGTTGCATAATCTCATAGTCATAGGAACATGTACAAGTCATGAAGAAAGCAATAGCAACATACTAAACGATCAGGTGCTAAGCTAATGGAATGGGTCATGTCAATCAGATCATTCAACTAATGATGTGATCTCGTTACTCAAATAACAACTCATTGTTCATGGTCAGGAAACATAACCATCTTTGATTAACGAGCTAGTCAAGTAGAGGCATACTAGTGACACTTTGTTTGTCTATGTATTCACACATGTATTATGTTTCCGGTTAATACAATTCTAGCATGAATAATAAACATTTATCATGATTATAAGGAAATAAATAATAACTTTATTATTGCCTCTAGGGCATATTTCCTTCACGCAGGAAAATTTTGAAATTACTACGTTCCCCAACAGTGGCATCCGAGCCTAGGTTTTATGCATTGATGTTGTGCACGAGTAGAACACAAGTGAGTTGTGGGCGATATAAGTCATAATGCTTACCAGCATGTCATACTTTGGTTCGGCGGTATTGTTGGATGAAGCGGCCCGGACCGACATTACGCGTACGCTTACCCGAGACTGGTTCTACCGATGTGCTTTGCACACAGGTGGCTGGCGGGTGTCAGTTTCTCCAACTTTAGTTGAACCAAGTGTGGCTACGCCCGATCCTTGCGAAGGTTAAAACAGCACCAACTTGACAAACTATCGTTGTGGTTTTGATGCGTAGGTAAGAACGGTTCTTGCTAAGCCCGTAGCAGCCACGTAAAACTTGCAACAACAAAGTAGAGGACATCTAACTTGTTTTTGCAGGGCATGTTGTGATGTGATATGGTCAGGACATGATGCTAAATTTTATTGTATGAGATGATCATGTTTTGTAACCGAGTTATCGGCAACTGGCAGGAGCCATATGGTTGTCGCTTTATTGTATGCAATGCAATTGCGCTGTAATGCTTTACTTTATCACTAAGCGATAGCGATAGTCGTGGAAGCATAAGATTGGCGAGACGACAACGATGCTACGATGGTGATCAAGGTGTCGCGCCGGTGACGATGGTGATCATGATGGTGCTTCGGAGATGGAGATCACAAGCACAAGATGATGATGGCCATATCATGTCACTTATATTGATTGCATGTGATGTTTATCTTTTATGCATCTTATCTTGCTTTGATTGACGGTAGCATTATAAGATGATCTCTCACTAAATTTCAAGATAAAAGTGTTCTCCCTGAGTATGCACCATTGCCAAACTTCGTCGTGCCCAGACACCACGTGATGATCGGGTGTGATAAGTTCTACGTCCATCTACAACGGGTGCAAGCCAGTTTTGCACACGCAAAATACTCGGGTTAAACTTGATGAGCCTAGCATATGCAAATATGGCCTCGGAACACTGAGACCGAAAGGTCGAGCGTGAATCATATAGTAGATATGATCAACGTATTGATGTTCACCATTGAAAGCTAATCCATTTCACGTGATGATCGGTTATGGTTTAGTTGATTTGGATCACGTGATCACTTAGAAGATTAGAGGGATGTCTTTCTAAGTGGGAGTTCTTAAGTAATATGATTAATTGAACTTAAATTTATCATGAACTTAGTACCTGATAGTATCTTGCTTGTCTATGTTTGATTGTAGATAGATGACCCGCGCTGTTGTTCCGTTGAATTTTAATGCGTTCCTTGAGAAAGCAAAGTTGAAAGATGATGGTAGCAATTACACGGACTGGGTCCGTAACTTGAGGATTATCCTCATTGCTGCACAGAAGAATTACGTCCTGGAAGCACCGCTAGGTGCCAGGCCTGCTGCTGGAGCAACACCAGATGTTATGAACATCTGGCAGAGCAAAGCTGATGACTACTCGATAGTTCAGTGTGCCATGCTTTACGGCTTAGAATCGGGACTTCAACGACGTTTGAACGTCATGAAGCATATGAGATGTTCCAGGAGTTGAAGTTAATATTTTAAGCAAATGCCCGGATTGAGAGATATGAAGTCTCCAATAAATTCTATAGCTGCAAGATGGAGGAGAATAGTTCTGTCAGTGAACATATACTCAAAATGTCTGGGTATCATAATCACTTGACTCAACTGGGAGTTAATCTTCCTGTTGATAGTGTCATTGATAGAGTTCTAATCACTGCCACCAAGCTACAAGAGCTTCGTGATGAACTATAACATGCAAGGGATGAATAAGACAATTCTCGAGCTCTTCGCAATGCTAAAAGTTGCGGAGGTAGAAATCAAGAAGGAGCATCAAGTGTTGATGGTCAACAAGACCGCCAGTTTCAAGAAAAAGGGCAAAGGGAAGAAGAAGGGGAACTTCAAGAAGAATAGTAAGCAAGTTATTGCTCAGGAGAAGAAACCCAAATCTGGACATAAGCCTGAAACTGAGTGCTTCTACTGCAAGCAGACTGGACACTGGAAGCGGAACTGCCCCAAGTATTTGGCGGATAACAAGGATGGCAAGGTGAACAAAGGTATATGTGATATACATGTTATTGATGTGTACCTTACTAGAGCTCGCAGTAGCACCTGGGTATTTGATACTGGTTTTGTTGCTAACATTTGCAACTCGAAACAGGGACGACAGATTAAGCGAACACTGGCAAAGGACGAGGTGACGATGCGCGTGGGAAATGGTTCCAAAGTCGATGTGATCGTGGTCGGCACGCTACCTCTACATCTACCTTCGGGATTAGTTTTAGACCTAAATAATTGTTATTTGGTGCCAGCGTTGAGCATGAACATTATATCTGGATCTTGTTTGATGCGAGACGGTTATTCATTTAAATCAGAGAATAATGGTTGTTCTATTTATACGAGTAATATCTTTTATGGTCATGCACCCTTGAAGAATGGTCTATTTTTGATGAATCTCGATAGTAGTGATACACATATTCATAATATTGAAGCCAAAAGATGCAGAGTTGATAATGATAGTGCAACTTATTTGTGGCACTGCCGTTTAGGTCATATCGGTGTAAAGCGCATGAAGAAACTCCAGACTGATGGACTTTTGGAATCACTTGATTATGAATCACTTGGTACTTGCGAACCGTGCCTCGTGGGCAGGATGACTAAAACGCCGTTCTCCGGTACTATGGAGAGAGCAACGGATTTGTCTGAAATCATACATACAGATGTATGTGGTCCGATGAATATTGAGGCTCGTGGCGGATATCGTTATTTTATCACATTCACAGATGATTTAAGCAGATATGGGTATATCTACTTAATGAAACATAAGTCTGAAACATTTGAAAAGTTCAAAGAATTTCAGAGTGAAGTTGAAAATCATTGTAACAAGAAAATAAAGTTTCTATGATCTGATCGTGGAGGAGAATATTTGAGTTACGAGTTTGGTCTACGTTTGAAACAATGCGGAATAGTTCTGCAACTCACGCCACCCGGAACACCACAGCATAATGGTGTGTCCGAACGTCATAATCGTACTTTACTAGATATGGTGCGATCTATGATGTCTCTTACAAATTTACCGCTATCATTTTGGGGTTATGCTTTAGAGACGGCTGCATTCACGTTAAATAGGGCACCATCGAAATCCGTTGAGACGACGCCTTATGAACTGTGGTTTGGCAAGAAACCAAAGTTGTCATTTTTGAAAGTTTGGGGCTGCAATGCTTATGTGAAAAAGCTTCAACCTGATAAGCTCGAACCCAAATTGGAGAAATGTGTCTTCATAGGATACCCAAAGGAAACTGTTGGGTACACCTTCTATCACAGATCTGAAGGCAAGATTTTCGTTGCTAAGAATGGATCCTTTCTAGAGAAGGAGTTTCTCTCGAAAGAAGTGAGTGGGAGGAAAGTAGAACTTGATGAGGTAACTGTACCTGCTCCCTTATTGGAAAGTAGTACATCACAGAAACCGGTTTCTGTGACACCTACACCAATTAGTGAGGAAGCTAATGATAATGATCATGAAACTTTAGATCAAGTTACTACCGAACCTCGTAGATCAACCAGAATAAGATCCGCACCAGAGTGGTACAGTAATCCTGTTCTGTAAGTCATGCTACTAGATCATGATGAACCTACGAACTATGAAGAAGCAATGGTGAGCCTAGATTCCGCAAAATGGCTAGAAGCCATGAAATCTGAGATGGGATCCATGTATGAGAACAAAGTGTGGACTTTGGTTGACTTGCCCATTGATCAGCAAGCAATTGAGAATAAATGGATCTTCAAGAAGAAGACTGACGCTAACGGTAATGTTACTGTCTACAAAGCTCGACTTGTTCCAAAAGGTTTTCGACAAGTTCAAGGGATTGACTACGATGAGACCTTCTCACCCGTAGCGATGCTTAAGTTTGTCCGAATCATGTTAGTAATTGCCGCATTTTATGATTATGAAATTTGGCAAATGGATGTTAAAACTGCGTTCCTGAATGGATTTCTGGAAGAAGAGTTGTATATGATGCATCCAGAAGGTTTTGTCGATCCAAAGGGAGCTAACAAAGTGTGCAAGCTCCAGCGATCCATTTATGGACTGGTGTAAGCCTCTCAGAGTTGGAATAAACGCTTTGATAGTGTGATCAAAGCATTTGGTTTTGTACAGACTTTTGGAGAAGTCTGTATTTACAAGAAAGTGAGTGGGAGCTCTATAGAATTTCTGATATTATATGTGGATGACATATTATTGATTGGAAATGATATAGAATTTCTGGATAGCATAAAGGGATATTTCAATAAGAGTTTTTCAATGAAAGACCTCGGTGAAGCTGCTTACATATTGGGCATTAAGATCTATAGAGATAGATCAAGACGCTTAATTGGACTTTCACAAAGCACATACCTTGACAAAGTTTTGAAGAAGTTCAAAATGGATCAGGCAAAGAAAGGGTTCTCGCCTGTATTACAAGGTGTGAAGTTGAGTAAGACTCAATGTCCGACCACCGCAGAAGATAGAGAGAAAATGAAAGATGTTCCCTATGCTTCAGCCATAGGCTCTATCATGTATGCAATGCTGTGTACCAGACCTGATGTGTGCCTTGCTATAAGTCTAGAAGGGAGGTACCAAAGTAATCCTGGAGTGGATCACTGGACAGCAGTCAAGAACATCCTGAAGTACCTGAAAAGGACTAAGGATATGTTTCTCATATATGGAGGTGACAAAGAGCTCATCGTAAATGGTTACGTTGATGCAAGCTTTGACACTGATCCAGACATTCTAAATCACAAACCGGATACGTGTTTATATTGAACGGTGGAGCTGTCAGTTGGTGCAGTTCTAAACAAAGCATCGTGGCGGGTACATGTGAAGCGGAGTACATAGCTGCTTCGGAAGCAGCAAATGAAGGAGTTCATATCCGATCTAGGTGTCATACCTAGTGCATCGGGTCCAATGAAAATCTTTTGTGACAATGCTGGTGCAATTGCCCTGACGAAGGAATCCAGATTTCACAAGAGAACCAAGCACATCAAGAGACGCTTCAATTCCATTCGGGATTTAGTCCAGATGGGAGACATAGAAATTTGCAAGATACATACGGATCTGAACGTTGCAGACCCGCTGACTAAGCCTCTTCCACGAGCAAAACATGATCAGCACCAAGGCTCAATGGGTGTTAGAATCATTACTGTGTAAACTAGATTATTGACTCTAGTGCAAGTGGGAGACTGAAGGAAATATGCCCTAGAGGCAATAATAAAGTTATTATTTATTTCCTTATATCATGATAAATGTTTATTGTTCATGCTAGAATTGTATTAACCGGAAACATAATACATGTGTGAATACATAGACAAACAGAGTGTCACTAGTATGCCTCTACTTGACTAGCTCGTTGATCAAAGATGGTTATGTTTCCTAACCATAGACATGAGTTGTCATTTGATTAACGGGATCACATCATTAGGAGAATGATGTGATTGACTTGACCCATTCCATTAGCTTAGCACTTGATCGTTTAGTTTGTTGCTATTTCTTTCTTCATAACTTATACATGTTCCTATGACTATGAGATTATGCAACTCCCGTTTACCAGAGGAACACTTTGTGTGCTACCAAATGTCACAACTTAACTGGGTGATTATAAAGGTTCTCTACAGGTGTCTCCGAAGATACTTGTTGGGTTGGCGTATTTCGAGATTAGGATTTGTCACTCCGATTGTCGGAGAGGTATCTCTGGGCCCTCTCGGTAATGCACATCACTTAAGCCTTGCAAGCATTGCAACTAATAAGTTAGTTGCGGGATGATGTATTACAGAACGAGTAAAGAGACTTGCCGGTAACGAGATTGAACTAGGTATTGAGATACCGACGATCGAATCTCGGGCAAGTAACATACCGATGACAAAGGGAACAACGTATGTTGTTATGCGGTCTGACCGATAAAGATCTTCGTATGTGGGAGCCAATATGAGCATCCAGGTTCCGCTATTGGTTATTGACCGGAGACATGTCTCGGTCATGTCTACATAGTTCTCGAACCCGTAGGGTCCGCACGCTTAAAGTTTCGGTGACGATTATATTATGAGTTTATGTGATTTGATGTACCGAAGGTAGTTCGGAGTCCCGGATGAGATCGGGGACATGACGAGGAGTCTCGAAATGGTCGAGACATAAAGATCGATATATTGGACGACTATATTCGGACATCGGAAAGGTTCCGAGTGATTCAGGTATTTTCGGGGGTACCGGGGAGTTACGGGAATACGAGGAAGAAGTAATAGGCCTCATGGGCCAAGTGGTGGAAGAGAGGAGGTAGGGCGCGCGGCCCCCCTAGCCCAAACCGAATTGGACTAGGGGGCCGGCCCCCTTTCCTCTTTTTCCTCCTTCTCCTTCCTTCTCCTTCTCCTCCTTCCTTTCCTCCTCCTAGTAGGAGTAGGAAAGGGGAGTCCTACTCCTCTAGGAGGAGGACTCCTCCTCCTGGCGCGCCCATAGAGGGCCGGCCGGCCTCCCCCCTTGCTCCTTTATATACAGGGGCAGGAGGGCACCTCTAGACACACAAGTTGATCAGTTGATCTCTCCCAGCCGTGTGCAGTGCCCCCCTCCATCATATTCCACCTCAGTCATGTCGTAGCGGTGCTTAGGCGAAGCCCTGCATCGGTAGCAACATCATCACTGTCACCACGCTGTCGTGCTGACGGAACTCTCCCGTGAAGCTCTGCTGGATCGGAGTTCACGGGTCGTCATCGAGCTGAACGTGTGCTGAACTCGGAGGTGCAGTGCGTTCGGTACTTGGATCGGTCGGATCGTGAAGACGTACGACTACATCAACCGCGTTGTGCTAATGCTTCTGCTTTCGGTCTACGAGGGTACGTGGACAACACTCTCCCCTCTCGTTGCTATGCATCACCATGATCTTGCGTGTGCGTAGGAAAATTTTGAAATTACTACGTTCCCCAACAGTTTTCCACCTTTAACAGACCGAGTAAAGTTCTGGCCAGTTGGGCCAAAGAATACCATGGCCTTTTAACAATCTAAAAACTAGATAGGGCTAGCGTTGAGCCGAAAAATTCATGGGCCAATACAGGCCGAAACTTCCCAAGGCCGATGTTTGGCCCAAATATGACGAGCCGTTAACAGGCTAAAATATATCTCGGGCCCTGTTTGGCCCAATAAAATTATGGGCTTTAAGTAGGCCGGTATCAACGCGGCCGTAGGACCAACAGTGTCACGGGCCATTATCAGATGGGCTGTAAGCAGGCCGGATTCAACACGGGTTGTAATTAGGCCTAACTGTTACACGAGCCATTAATAGGCCGATAGGCCAGTTGGGCTGAAATTTATCCACGAAGACTACGGGCCGTTAAGAGGCCTAAAGTTACTTCGGACAAGAAATAGCCTAGTTTCTGCATGGGTCGTTAAATGGCCCAAAGTTAACTGGGCCGACAACATCCCAGATGCACCACGGCCGCTAACAGGCCGAAATTATTATTGGGTCGAACTGGTAAACGGGCATTTAACAGGCTGAAATACAAACCTGGCTTAGAATGGGCCCAAAAGAACAGTGGCCTGTTAACGGGCTTGATCCTATATGGGCCGTAATTTGGCATAAAACACGGAAGGCTGTGAACGGGCCTGATCTGATGTGGGCCTCAATTTGACCCAAAACATGACAGGCTGTTAACAGGCCAGGCCACCAGTGTCTGAAAAAACATGGTGGGCCTTTAGCTGGGCCGGCCTTTTTACCTTAAATGGGCCACTGTTGGGATGTGCCACGTGTCGACATATCATAGGCGTCTTCCATCCATTGTAGGGATGACACCTGTCCCAATGATGAGCTGACACGTGCATTATCCGGCGAATGAGAATTTTACACGTGGAAAATCCCCATTGGTCGGGGCTGTTAACGGGTTATCGGATCCAAACCGGAACCCGATAGCTTAACGGCGACCCGTTACGGTGGATGCCACGTGTCGTTCACTGATACGTCCATTTTGCATCATGCTTTTATATCGATATTTATTGCATTATGGACTGTTATTTCACTTTATGTCACAATACTTATGGCTATTCTCTCTTATTTTACAAGGTTTACATAAGGGGGGAGAATGCCGGCAGCTGGAATTCTGGGCTGGAAAAGGACCAAATATTAGAGACCTATTCTGCGCAACTCCAAAAGTCCTGAAACTCCACGGAACATCTTAAAATAAATAAAGAAAAATCCATGCCAAAGATGAAGGCCAGGGGGCCCACACCCTGCTCACGAGGGTGGGGGCGCCCCCCCTAGGGCGCGCCCCCTACCTCGTGGGCCCCCTGATGGCTCTCCGACGTCCATCTTCTCCTATATGAAGTCTTTCGATGAGAAAAAAATAAAAAGGAAATTTTCGGGACGAGACTCCGCCGCCACGAGGCGGAACCTTGGCGGATCCAATCTAGAGCTCTGGCAGAGCTGTTCTACCGGGGATACTTCCCTCCGGGAGGGGGAAATCATCACCATCGTCATCACCAACGCTCCTCTCATCGGGAGAGGGCAATCTCCATCAACATCTTCACCAGCACCATCTCATCTCCAAACCCTAGTTCATCTCTTGTATCCAATTCTTGTCTCAAAGTCCGGGATTGGTGCTAGTAGGTTGCTAGTAGTGTTGATTACTCCTTGTAGTTGATGCTAGTTGGTTTATTTGGTGGAAGATCATATGTTCAGATCCTATATGCATATTATTACCCCTCTAATTATGAACATGAATATGCTTTGTGAGTAATTACGTTTGTTCCTGAGGACAAGGGAGAAGTCTTGCTATTAGTAGTCATGTGAATTTGGTATTCGTTTGATATTTTGATAGGATGTATGTTGTCTAGCCTCTAGTGGTGTTATGTGAACGTCGACTACATAACACTTCACCATTATTTGGGCCTAGAGGAAGGCATTGGGAAGTAATAAGTAGATGATGGGTTGCTAGAGTGACAGAAGCTTAAATCCTAGTTTATGTGTTGCTTCGTAAGGGGCTGATTTGGATCCATATGTTTCATGCTATGGTTAGGTTTACCTTAATACTTTTGTTGTAGTTGTGGATGCTTGCAATAGAGGTTAATCATAAGTGGGATGCTTGTTCAAGTAAGAACAGCACCCAAGCACCGGTCCACCCACATATCAAATTATCAAAGTATCGAACGCGAATCATATGAACGTGATGAAAACTAGCTTGACGATATTCCCATGTGTCCTCGGGAGCGCTTTTCCTATTATAAGAGTTTGTTCCGGCTTGTCCTTTGCTACAAAAGGATTGGGCCACCTTGCTGCACTTTATTTACTTTTGTTACTTGTTGCTCGTTACAATTTATCCCATCACAAAACTATCTGTTACCACTTATTTCAGTACTTGCAGAGAATACCTTGCTGAAAACCGCTTATCATTTCCTTCTGCTCCTCGTTGGGTTCGAGACTCTTACTTATCGAAAGGACTATGATAGATCCCCTATACTTGTGGGTCATCAGTCACCCTTGACGAAAGCACTTCTATGACGCGCGATTTATCGTCATGGAAGTGGACACTTCTGTGATGATAATTTTGGTAATGTCATGGAACACTTCTACGACAACACATGTATGACTATCTTGATTCTGTCATAAAATCGTCATGGATGTACATGCATGACAGAAAATGTGACCTACTGTGACAAACACGTATCATCACGGAAGTGGTTTTTTAGTGTATATTTTTATTCACAACATGATATGTGTTTTGCTTGGAGCGTCTTGTACGATTTGAGTCTTTGCTCTTTAGTTTCCCACAATCATCCTTGTTGTACACACCTTTTGAGAGGGACATGCATTAATCGTGAATTTATTAGAATACTCTATGTGCTTCACTTATATCTTTTGAGCTAGGTCATTTTCTCTAATGCTTCACTTATATCTTTTTAGAGCACGGCGGTGGTTTCATATTATAGAAATTGTTGAACTCTCATGCTTCACTTATATTATTTTGAGAGTCCTAAACAACATGGTAATTTGCTTGGGTTGTGAATTTAGTCCTAATATGATGGGCATCCAAGAGGGATACAATAAAAACTTTCATATAAAGAGCATTGAATATTATGAGAAGTTTGATTACTTGCATTTGTTTTGAGATATAAAGATGGTGATATTAGAGTTATGCTAGTGAGTAACCGTGGATTGAAAAAATACTTGTGTTAAAGTTTGTGATTCCCGTAGCATGCAAGTATGGTGAACCATTATGGGATGAAGTCGGAGCATGATTTATTTTTTGATTGTCTTCCTTTGCATGAGGGTCGGGGGCGCGCGATGGTTAACTCCTACCAACCTCCCTCCTAGGAGCATGCGTGTAGTACTTTGTTTTGATGGCTAATAGATTTTTGCAATAAGTATGTGAGTTCTTTACGACTAATGTTCAGTCCATGGATTATACGCACTCTCGCCCTTACACCATTGCTAGCCTCTCTAGTATCGCGCAACTTTCGCCGATGCATTAAACCCACCATATTACTTTTCTCAAAACAGCCACCATACCTACATATTATGGCATTTCCATAGACATTTCGAGATATATTGCCATACAAATTCCACCGTTCCGTTTATTATGAAACGCACCAGCATTGTCATATTGCTTTGCATGATCGTAAGATAGCTCGCATGATGTTTTCATGGCTTGTCCGTTTTTTGATATCATTGCTACACTAGATCATTGCACATCCCGGTACACTGTCGGAGGCATTCATATAGAGTCACATTTTGTCCTAAGTATGGAGTTGTAATTCTTGAGTTGTAAAGTAAATAAAAGTGTGATGATCATCATTATTAGAGCTTTGTCCCATGTGAGGAAAGGATGATGGAAGCTATGATTCCCTCACAAGTTCGGATGAGTCTCCAGACTTTATAAAAATATAAGAGGCCAAAGAAGACCAAATAAAAAAAGAAAAAAATAAGAGAAAAGAGAGAAGGGACAATGTTACTATCCTTTTTTCATACTTGTGCTTCAAAGTAGCACCATGTTCTTCATGATAGAGAGTCTCCGATGTTGACACTTCCATATACTAGTGGGAACTTTTCATTATAGAACTTGGCTTGTATATTCCAATGATGGGCTTCCTCAAATTGCCCTAGATCTTCGTGAGCAAGTGAGTTGGGTGCACACCCACTTAGTTTTCTTTTGAGCTTTCATATACTTATAGCTCTAGTGCATCAATTGCATGGCAATCCCTTCTCACTCACATTGATATCTATTCATGGGCATCTCTATAGCCCGTTAATACGTCTAGTTGATGTGAGACTTTCTTCTTCTTTTTTTGTCTTCTCCACAAGCACCATATTCTATTCCACCTATAGAGATATATCAATGGCTCATGCTCATGTATTGCATGAAAGTTGAGAAAGTTTGAGAACACCAAAAGTATGAAACAATTGTTTGGCTTGTCATCGGGGTTGTCCATGATTAAATACTTTGTGTGATGAAGATGAAGAATAGCCAGACTATATGATTTTGTAGGGATAACATTCTTTTGCCATGTTATTTTGAGAAGACATAATTGCTTTGTTAGGATGCTTGAAGTATTGTTTGTTTTTATGTCAATATTAAACTTTTGTTTGGAATCTTATGGATCTGAATATTCATGCCACAATAAAGAATATTACATGGATAAATATGTTAGGTGGCATTCCACATCAGAAATTCTATTTTTATCATTTACTTACTCGAGGACGAGTGGGAATTAAGATAGGGGATGCTTGATACGTCTCCAACGTATCTATAATTTTTTATTGTTCCATGCTATTATTTTATCTGTTTTGGATGTTTTATATGCATTAATATGCTATTTTATATGATTTTTGGGACTAACCTATTAACCTAGAGCCAGTGCGAGTTTTTGTTTTTCCTTGTTTTTGAGTTTTTCACAAAAAGAATATCAAACGAAGTCCAAACGGAATAAAACTTTCGCGATGATTTTTCTTAAGACAGAAGACACCCGTAGGACTTGAAGAATGGGCCAGAAGATGACAGAGGAGGCCACAAGCCTCCTAGGCATGCCCCAGGGGGGCGCCCTGAGCACTTGTGGGCCCCTCGGGATCCTCCAACCCTAATTCTTGCGCCATAAATTCCCAAATATTCCCAAACCACAAGAAGCGTCCACAAAAATTACTTTTCCCCCGCCACAAGTTCCAGAACCACGAGATCCCATCTTGGGACCTTTTTCGGCACCCTGTCGGAGGGTGATTCAATCACGGAGGGGCTCTACATCATCATTGCCACCCCTCTGATGAAGCGTGAGTAGTTTATCATAGACCTACGGGTCCATAGCTAGTATCTAGATGGGTTCTTCTCTCTCTTTGATTCTTCAATACAATGTTCTCCTCGATGTTCTTGGAGTTCTATCCAATGTAATATTGTTTTGCGGCGTGTTTGTTGAGATCCGATGAATTGAGGATTTATGATCAGATTATCTATAAATATTATTTGAGTCATCTGACTTCTTATATGCATGATTTGATATCTTTGTATTTCTCTTCGAATTATCGGTTTGGTTTGGTCAATTAGATTGGTTTTGGGTTTTTTTTGCAATGGGAGAGGTGCTTAGTTTTGGGTTCACTCTTGCGGTGTCCTCACCCAGTGACAGAAGGGGTAGCGAGGCATGTATTGTGTTGTTGCCATCAAGGGTAAAAAGATGGCGTTTTCATCATATTGCTTGAGTTTATTCCTCTACATCATGTACTTACTTAAGGCGTTACTCCATTCTTATGAACTTGACACTCTAGATGCATGTTGGATAAAGGTCGATGTGTGGAGTAATAGTAATAGATGTAGAATCGTTTCGGTCTACTTGAGACGGACGTGATGCCTATATTCATAATCAGTGCCTTGGATATCTTCATAACTTTGCGCTTTTCTATCAATTGCTCGAAAGTAATTTCTTTACCCACCGTATGTTTTCTTTCAAGAGAGAAGCCTGTAGTGAAACCTATGACCCCCGGATCTATTTTTCATCATATTTACTTTCCGATCTACTATTTTGAATCTTTTATTTTCATATCTATAAACCAAAAAACCCAAAAATATCTCGCTGCAATTTATTTATATTTACCTTGTTTTATCTATCTCTATCAGATCTCACTCTTGTTCAAGACCGTGAAGGGATTGATAACCCCTTTTTTGCGTTGTGTGCAAGTATTTGTTAGTTTGTGCAGGTGCATAGATTGGCAACCCCTTTTCCACGTTGTGTGCAGGTGTTTGTTAGTTTGTGCAGGTGCATAGATTGTAGACTTGCTTGGGCCTCCTACTGGATTGATACCTTGGTTCTTAACTGAGAAAAATACTTATCTTTACTTTATTGTGTCACCCTTTTCTCTTCAAGAGAAAAATTAACGCAAGCTTAAGAAGTAACAATGGTCGCGAGAGCGGCAATTGTAGTCCTCCGTCTAGGCGTCGGTGGCCAGAGGGGCATCATCGTCGTCCTCGCTTGTTGTGTCGCTATAGGACGACGAGCGGCGTGTGCCTACTCCTTCACTACCACAGCTCAACATGGAGAGGAAGGGGAGGAGACGGGCAGTGGCGCGGAGCGAACATTGAGAGAGTGCAAATAGGGTTTGGGCTAGCAGGGGGCTTGTGGGGACGACTTTAGGTCCGCGCGGACCAACATGGGACGGTCCGACAAGGTGGCGTGTCCGGTCCGCTCCATATGCACCCTAGATATGGGGGCAAATCCTATTTCCGCACCTGTAGGGGAATAGCGAGGTATCGCATAACCCAGGGGCGCTCACATAGTATATATATGGGCCGACCCATTTCCTACTTCATGAACATCTATTAAAATACCATAACAATTTAAAAATTCTTCAACAATTTCATGTCCGGGAACAAGTATCAAATCTGTGAACATTTTTTCAAATTCATGATTTTTTTGAAATCCACAAAATCTGTGAACACACTTCCCGAACTATTTTCAGATATGTAAAAAAAATTAATTTCACAAGTTTTTAAAAAGCAATACGAAAAACATGCTGGTTTTTCCCTTGCGGACCAGCCGCAATTTTTTTAGCTATTTTTAGAGAAAAAGAAAAGAAAAAACTAGCTTTTATTTAGGGGTGGCAAAATATTGGGCACGCAGGCATGCGTTCGAGAGCCAGCTTCCTAACCGGCGCTTAGAGCGCTCTCGCGGGCCCTATTTGGAGTGTAGGTCGCCAACTAGCGACTTTTTTTATGCATGTTTTTGGAAGCAATTAGTTAACGAGCGCTCTTTCAGGAGCCATGCAACGATCAGCGTTACTTGGTCCGCTCTCAGCCATTCGCCACCTGTCGAGTTTTGGGCGGTTTTTCTGAATTTTTTATTTTATTTTTCCGCACGCGTTTTCTGTTTTTTTAAACGGTTTTTTCTAGGTTTTTTCGACGTTTTGGTTTTTCACCGGTATTCCTTAACTTTTCAATCAAAAAATTGATTTTTATTTTTGCGCGAGAAAACATATTTCTTTTTTTTCTTTTCGCAAGAGTCACGGTTTTGCTTCCGCGAGAGGCATGATTTTGCTTCGCGAGAGTCACGGCCATGCCTCTCGAAAACGAAAAAAATGTGTTTTTTGTTTTTTTTCGTAACAGTCACGGTTTTGCTTCCGCGAGAGTCACGGCCGTGCCTCTCGGAAACGAAAAAAAACACGTTTTTTTTCTTTCGTGAGAGTTACGGTTTTGCTTTCACGAGAGGTATGGTTGTGCTTTCGCGAGAGTCACGGCCATGCCTCTCGGAAAGGAAAAAAACACTCTTTTAATTTGCGAGAGTCACGGTTTTGCTTCCGCAAGAGTCACGGTTGTGCTTTCACGAAAGTCACGGCCGTGCCTCCTCGGAAACGAAAAAAAACGTGTATTCTCTTTTTTTCCTTCCGCGAGAGTCATGGTTTTGCTTCCGCGAAAGACACGGTTGTGATTTCGTGAGTGCCACTTTTGAAAAGGGAAAAAACCCGTGCTCCAGGTTCGGTTTTTTCGTCCGATTTTTTCATGAAAAAAAAGTTCGTCAAAACCTATCAATATTGGATCTAGTTTTGTAGATCTCAACGCGAGAAATCCAACGATGAAAGAGGTTCGAAATTTGAACGCACGATTTGAGAGATAAAACATTTTGAATTAGCAGATCTACGGAAAAAGAGAGAACTATCAGATTACGACAAGTGGCGTGTTGCATGTGCACCACTTGTCGCAATTAGGGGAATTGAAATGATCTTTGCAACAAGTACACCTTAATTCCAAATCACTAATTAAGGAGTACTCGTTGCAAAGAACACTTCACTTTCCCAGGTCCCGATAAGTAGTGCACATGCAGCGCGCCATTTGTCGCAACCCGGGAGTTTTTTCGTTTTTTCGTAGATCCATTTATTCAAAATGTTTTATCTCTTAAACCGTGCGTCCAAATCTTGAACCGTTTTCACCATTAGATTCCTCGCGTCGAGATCTTCAAAACTAGATCCCATGTTGGTAGGTTTTGACGAACTTTTTTTTCACAAAAAAAACGGACAAAAAAAACCGGACGAAAAAACCGAACCGAGAGCACGTTTTTTTTTCCTTTCCGAAAAAGGCACGCCCGTGCCTCTCACGAAATCACAACCGTGCCTCTCGTGGAAGCAAAACCATGACTCGTGGAAGGAAAAAAAACAGAAAACGCATTTTTTTTCGTTTTCGAGAGCCACGACCGTGACTCTCGGGAAAGTACAACCGTGCCTCTCGCGGAAAGCAGAACCGTGCCTCTCGTGAAAGAAAAAAAACAAAAAACGTGTATTTTTTCCCTTTCTGAGAGGCACGGCCGTGACTTTCGCGTAAGCATAACCATGCCTCTCGCGGAAGCAAAACCGTGACTCTCACGAAAGAAAAAAAAACAGAAAACGCGTTTTGTTTTTCCCTTTTCGAGAGGCACGCCCGTGACTCTTGCAAAAGCACAACCGTGCCTCTCGCGGAAGAAAAACCGTGACTCTCGCAAAAGAAAAAAAACAGAAAACGCGTTTTTTTTTCGTTTCCAAAAGGCACGCCGTGACTCTCGATAAAGCACAACCGTGCCTCTCGCGGAAGAAAAACCGTGACTTTTGCGAAAGGGAAAAAATAGAAAACGCGTTTTTTCGCGCACATTTTTTTTGCGATTTTTTTGATCGAAAAGCTAAGAAAGACCGGGTGAAAATCAAAACGTCGAAAAAACCCGGGAAAAACCGTTTAAAAAGCCGAAAACGCGTGTGAAAAATAAAAAAACAAAATCCAAAGGGAGAGTCCAGAGTGCGACATGTGACGAATGGCTGAGAGCGCCAAGTGCCGCTGATCGTTACAAGGCTCCCGAAGGAGCGCTCGTTAACTAGTTGCTCCCTCCTTAATTAGTGATTTCGATGTTTTTGTCTATTTGGTGCTTTGATCGACTTAGCACGTACCCCCCAATTATGTACGCTTGGGCTGGCCAACCTAGATCCTTTTTGGTTATGGGAAGTTTCAATAACCTTTCCCGACTGGTTTTTTTATTTCTTTTATTTTTTTATTTTTCTTTCCTTTCTTTTTTCTTTTATTTTTTGTCATGATCGTTTGTTTTCATTTTTAACTTTTGTGAACATCTTTCCAGCTTGTGAAAAATACTTAGAAATTGTTAACATTGTTTTCAATCATGATTTTTCTTAGTTTCTGAACATCTTTTTAAATCATAAACTTTCATTAATTGTGAACGTTTTTTTATGAATTGCTGAGAATTTTTTAAATCAAGAAAAAAAATCGAATTCTTGAACATTTTTTGAAAGTTATGATAATTTTTATAAATCAACGATCATTTTGCGAACTTCTTTAGAATATGCGATCACTTTTTCCAAATCACAAAAAAATTATGAATCCACGAATTTTCTGATTACCTGCACATTTTTGAATTGACGAAAATTTTATGATTTTTATCAAACATTTTTTTAACTTTGCATTTTTTTGAAATACAGAATTATTTGAAACAAAAAATACAGAAAACACAGGGGGATTCCCCCGTGTAGATGGGTTGGCTGGCTAGGCACACTTTGAGCCAGCCCAACTAGCTCTGTTTTGGGAACCTATCCCAGACCGGTTTTTACAGAAATTACAAGTTGAGGAGTACTCGTTGCAAAGATCACCCCACCCTTTTCAGGTTGCGACAAATAGCGCGCTGTATGTGCACCTCTTGTCGCAATCTACGAGTTTTCCTTTTTTTCGTAGATCCGTTTATTCATTTATCTCTTAAATCGTGTGTCCAAATCTCGAACCGATTTCACCGTTGGATTTCTCGCATCGAGATCTTTAAAAATAGATCCCATGTTGATAGGTTTTGACGAACTTTTTTTACGAAAAAAATGGACAAAAAAATCATACGAAAAAACCAAACCAGAAGCACGGGCTTTTTCCCTTTCCGAAAGAGGCACGCCCATGCCTCTCACGAAATCACAACCATGCATCTCGCGGAAGCAAAACCAGGACTCTCGTGGAAAAAAAAACAAAGAAGAGAAAACATGTTTTTTTTGTTTCCGGGGAGGCATGACCGTGACTCTCGCAAAAGCACAACCGTGCCTCTCGCGGAAGTAAAACCGTGACTCGCGAAAGAAAAAGAAAAGATAATGCATTTTTCCCGTTTCCGAGAGGCAAGGCCATGACTCTCACGAAAGCACAACCGTGCCTCTCACGGAAGCAAAACCGTGACTTTTGCGGGAAAAAAAGAAAACGCGTTTTTTTTCGTTTCCGAGAGGCACGGACGTGACTCTCGTGAAAGCACAAACGTACCTCTCGAGGGAGCAAAACCGTGACTCTCGCGAAATAAAAAAATATAAAACGTATTTTTTTTCATTTCCGAGAGGCACAACTGTGACTCTCGCTAAAGCACAACGGTGCCTCTCGCGGAAGCAAAACCATGACTCTCGCGAAGGAAAAAAAATTGAAAACGTATCTGTTTTCGTTTTCGAGAGGAACGGCCGTGACTCTAGCAAAAGAAAAACCGTACCTCTCGCAGAAGCAAAACCGTGACTCTCGCAAAAATAACGCATTTTTTCACGCATTTTTTTAAACGAAGACCGATGGAAAACCAAAACGTCGAAAAACCCAGAAAACCCCGTTTGAAAAGCTGGAAAGGCATGCGGAAAAAAAATCCGGAGGGAGCACCCAAAGGGCGACACGTGGCGAATGGCAAGGTGCACGCCAAGTGGCGTTGATCGTTGCGAGGCTCCCGAAGGAGCGCTCATTAACTAGTTGCTCTCTTTACCTTTTGATTTTTTTTTTGGTTTATATCATTTTTGTTCCCTCCTTTATTTTTTATTTGTTTTCTGGTTTTCTTTTTTCTACTTTATTCCTTTTCATGTTTCTTTTATTTTTCTTATTTCTTATTTTTCTTTTTCCTTCTCTTTTTATTATTCTTTTTCCAAGCATTTTTTCAAATTCGTGATCCTTTGTTATATCATGAATAATTTTTCAACGTGCGAACATATTTTAACTTCATGAATATTTTTTTACAAATTTGTGATCATTCTTTCAGAAAACATAAAGAGAACTCAAAATCGTGAGCAGTTTTTGAAATCTTGAACAACTTTTTGAAATCATGTTTTTTTAGTTTGCATATATTGGTATGAAGTCGTGAGCATTTTTAAATTCATGAACATTTTAGTAAATTCACAAATATCTTTGAAATTGTACAAAAGTTACAATTTCACATACTGTTTTTTGTGAACTTTTTCTTTAGGTCGTGATTTTTTTTGGATCGAGGATCTGTATTGAAATTCATTAATATTTTTTGTTTTCACAAACATTATTGAAATATGAATATTTGTGAGCGAACCAACATTTTTTTAAGAAATGAACTTGTTTTATGAACAGTTTTTAAAGTTCATGAAATATTTTTTGAGTTCGCAAACATTTGCTCAAATTCACGAACAGTTTTTTGAATATGGAGTTATTTTTTAAAATTTTAACATTTGTTACCTTTCAGAGCATTTTTTCAAAATCATGTACACTTTATGAATATGCAAACTTTTTAAAAATCACAAACAATTTTTTGAATCCACGATCATTTATGATTTCTTGATTATTTTTTCTGAAAATTAATATTTTTCAATATTTGAAACCTTTTGAATTCCCAAGATATTTAAAGAAGAAAAACAAAAACAGAAAGAAAAAAAACAAGACAAAACGAATTGAAAAAAAGAAACAGGGGGCATCCAGCCCCGCACAAGGGCTGGCCCTAAATGGCGCGGGGGTAGTGGGTGCGCGCTGCACCCCTTTTCAGTTCACCCACCTGAATATACTAAAAAGGGTCAATATGCCAGAAGGCTGATCCAGTTTATAAGAAAATCGAATAAAAAATTTAACAAGTTTGTCCACATGAGTTAGATCTTTTAGGAGTGAATCCATGTTAAAAGCTTTGTGTATTTTACAATGAAAGGGGTAAAGCACGATGAAAAATTTGTCTACACAAGATAATAGTAATCGCGCGCAGGTCTGATTTCTTTTTATGGTATAATAGACTTTATTTCTCATAAAATAGTCATGTTAGTTACAAGAAGATGAGACACAAAATCAGCGATTAAGTTTTCCCAAGAACCAGAAGATCGACTATCAAATGAGTTTCTTGCCAAACTATCAGCAAACTTGGTTTGCTTCCGGAAAGCAATGCTGTAATTTAATCGCAGCTTTAATCGAGAGCAAGCACTCACACAGTCGCCAAACTGACCGAAACCTGGCAGGATTTGCCTCACCTGACGACCTCTCTGAGATGTGCCAGGTTGCTGTTTGGTTTAAAACCTGAAGTTCTGGACATGACCCTGGCAACATGCAGCTGATTAGCCTGGCTAGCATACAGGCAGGTTGATTAGCCTGGTCTGGTCTAGGCCGATAGAATGGGATGCAGCTCAGCCATCAAATCTATTTATTTAATATTTAAAGTATTTGTCTCAGGCCAGGTTTGCAACCAAACAAAAAAAAAGTTGTACGTACAGCTGCCTGGCCAGGCAAAAGTCCTCGTAACCATACATGAGTCCAATTGGGATAGAAGTTCCAAATTATCTGCTTTTTGACCAAGAAAAAAGCTTGTCATAGGCAACAGCCTAACAATCACGGGGAGTTACCACTTGTAATCGAAGCCATACAGATAAAATAAAGACAGACTACATTTGTTATGATAGCGATATAAATGCAGCTAGAGGTAGAACACGAAACATCTATGGCTCGACGGTAGTCACTTGCTGCCATTCACCGTCCACAGCTTCTTTCCACAGGGTCACATTGTTGTTGCCATCAGAGACCGCCAGTATGTTTCCTGTCAGCGACCATGACAACCTCCAAACAGGGGTTCTGAAATCATTCAGAACCCTGCCTTCCCATTGCTCGCCTTCTTTCGGCGCTGTCCAGATGACTACAGTTCCATCCTGAGAGGCGCTGGCGATTGTGGACTTTGGGAGGCCTAGGTTTGGAGCCCAGGCGACGTCTCTCACCCAGTCCCTGTGCATCTGAAGGGCTGGGAAGCAGTCCATCCTCCAACTTCCGTTGGTGAGCTTCCACACCTTGACAGTGTTGTCACAGCCACCAGAAGCAAGTTTCTGAACATATTCAAACTGCCCAGAAGGCCCTGGGCTGATTAGGGCACCAGGGGCCATCGCTGGAGCCCAGGAAACAGAGGTCACGCCCACTGGATGAGCCTGGTCGATGCGCGTCGTCTCCCACCCACCATCAGAACGAGCTGTGAAGACTGAAATGTTCCCATCAGATGAACCACAAGCCAAGCAGATGCCGAGTTCATGAGGCGCCCAAGCAATGGAATTTACAGAAGACTTGTGCTCAGTGAAAGTGTGAAACTGTGTCCACTCATCAGGTTTGCCCCCTTCTTTCCATATTATAACCCGCCCATCATAGCTGCAGGATGCAAGCATGGAACCATACTTAGGATGAGCCCACGCGACTTGCCAAACTGGGCCCTGGTGTCCGCTCAAAGTAGCAAGTTGCTGCTGCGAGGTGCCACTTACGCCAATGATCTTTATTGTGTTATCAGAGGATGCAGTGGCGAGGCGCTTCCCGTAGTAATCCATCGCGATGTCATGCACCACATCCTGGTGCCCAGTCTCTATCTTATGAGGAGGCATTGTTCCAATTACGTAACGTCAGCTTTTAAGTGTTAACCAAATGTTATTCGTTGACCACCTCAGGCTCCTATCTGATAGTAACAGAAACCTAACATTTAAAGAACATTACGTCAAAGAATAAAGCAGAGTAAAATTTAAATAGTACCATTCGTTGAAACAAGTAGCATAGTTGCATTTGTACATACGGAGCTGGGTGTGTTTCATTTTAAAAAGAAACAGTTACTCCCTCTGTAAAGAACTATAAGAGCATTTAGATCACTAAAGTAGTGATCTAAACGCTCTTATATTTATGAACAGAGGGGGTACATGTTATAATTTGTAACAATGCTGATGTTACAGTTATAAGTCTAACAATTTTGGCACACCAAGATCAATACACTAATTTGCTACCAGCATATCAAATGTCCATACAACATTGTTTCCTAAAATCACAAAATGAATCATCTAACTGCTTATGAGACTGATGAGTGTGACTGCCTGACTAATACTTATATACCATCTATACAAAATTAGCCTAATAAACTAGGAATTCTGGAAAACAATATAGTACTCACAGTTAGAAATAAAGAGATATCGACACCCCCAGCAGATACAGATATGCTAAACTTAATTCACATCTCTTGTAGTATACATGCATGAAATGGGATGGTATTACGACAAAACAATGTCCAGCTAGTTCAGTACTAGATATTGTTCACTTGAACATCTTACGACAAAGGAAGAAAGAGCAGTAAGACAGTGGCACTAGAACGATGACATCTTTCACAGCAATTAAGAATTTTGAAGAAGAAATTCATGTGCTGGCTGTATAACATGGACTATTTGGAGATGCAGTTAGGTGGTGTATAAAGTAGAAATATAACATGCAACAAAAAATTGTCCACTTATTGTTGCAACCCACAAACCACTGATGTTTACTACAATTAAATTAAAAACTACCACAATAGGCCGAAATAGATAATACTCCCTCCGTTCCATAATACTTGTCGTCGTATGAACTAAGACCACGACAAGATTTATGGAACGGAGGGAGTAGAAAACAACTGTAATAGCACTAACTTTAGAAGCCCCTCCCCCCGACCCAAAAAGAGGACAATTTGAGTTGAAAATTTTAAAGTAAAAAAGCATACATGCAAAATGGTGCTACTGAAAATCCAATCTCCAAATGAAACAACCAAAATAATAACCAGATGGAATAATAACGCTAGATAGCTGTTGTAGGCTTCTATTTGTCCATTTACACATTCACCTTTTATTGATCCAAACAAACGAAAACAAATAAACTTTCCAACATGTAGCTGCAGCCATGAGGCTTCATGGTTATGTTAAAGCACCTTACATGACTTCATAATACAGGGGCGAAGCCACGTTGAGAGGAGTGCGGTCAATTGACCACACAGGTTTTTGGCAAATCCTTTGTACTCCCTCCGTTCCTAAATATAAGTCTTTTGTAGAGATTTCAATATGAACTACCAAATGAACATGTGTTATTTGGTCCTCTATGTCAAAGAAACAACAAGAACGCAAGATGGCCTATTTTTTCTTCAACAAGCCAAAGGTTCTCTCCACAACATTTCTAGCACGAGCATGGCACAAGTTATACAACTCCTTTTCATTTTGGGGCTGTTGTTGACTGGCAACCCACTCTTTCAAGTGGTATCAAGTGGATCTGAATGGAGATACAAATCCAGGTCCATTGGTATAGCCAGCATCAACAAGATAGTACTTTCCTATTGACAAGTACGTAAGTAGCTAACAATTAAATATGAGAAATGAAATGCAAAGAGAAAGAGTCGTACCCTATGGTACAACAAATGCATCTTCAAGATCAATTCTCATAGCATCTTTTAGCACTCCCGAGTCCGATGCCGAACCCTCCAAACAAGGTAGAACATAGAGAAATTTCATGTTCCAATCAACCACACTTAGCATGTAAGTGGTGATATCTTGGTGCCTATTCCTATACCTCCCTTTGTCAGCAGCATTAACAAACACAGGAATATGACACCCATCTAGTGCTCCAAGTGCATTAGGAAACCACATCCACTTGTAATCATCGAGAGGGGTGATAGAAGGATCAGGAAGCTTGATAAACTCCCGAGTTAGAGATAGGATGGCTGACAACACAGTAGAGAAATGCCTACTGATGGTCTCTAAAGAACGCTGGTACGTGCCACCCAACATCCTCATCTTAAGTCCATGTCCAACAACTTGTAAGAACATAGCAACATTTTTCTTCTACAGTCACAAACGGGCTATCTTTGAGACCACACTTCTCACGCAACATAGCACAAAAGATCATGGAAGTTTCTTTTAGTTAAGCGTAGCTTATCATAGCAATTTGTCTCGGACCCCTCATAAGTTTGTTTCAATATATACTCCCGATATGCAACCTTTTCCTCATCATCATCGAAGCATCCGAGATTCCTCGGTGCCCTCTGAGAACTAAGATAAGAAAATGCTAGAGTTGAAATACTGCTTTGTCAACAACATCCTCTTTCTTTTTCTTCTTTTGTTCTCTTCGGTAATGTAGGCAACCAACTCTTGTTGAGACATGATGAAAAAAGCTACAATGCACACACCATTTGTCCACAAATTATTTGTTAGCCCAACCACAGTCTAGCTGGCTCTCGAGGATCAGTCGAAGTCGAGGAAACACAAAGTACACTGAAACTAGTACTAACTAGCAGAACACACTCTTTGTATTCTGGACATACACACACTGATATAAGTGAGGAGGAGCTCACGTACTAGCACAAGCTTTGCTATAAGGTTGGATGGATTGGAATGAAATGGCCTTGTTACAAGTGAAGGAGCCGGGTCCTTTTATAGGCCGGGATGTGCACAACACACGCACACACACTAGGAATTACGTGGCTACTACCATGGCCATGCAAAGCCATTTCCTAGAATCTACTATGTAATTGCTTACACAGCTGTAGTCTACTTCTAGTCAACCTCCATACAACGCTAAGGAAACTACTAGGAAATAACAGGAAACTACCTATGTATGAAGTGATGGCGGAGATCGATGTGCTTGCTGCGGTCATGAAGCACTGGGTTCTTGAAGAGGGAAATCGCCGACTTGTTGTCGACGAAGATGAGTGCAGGGGCGGTGTCTTGATTTAGCATCTCGCCGAGAAGGTGAGCCAACCAGATTCCCTGACATGCCACTGCAGCTGCCGCGATGTACTCCGCCTCGCACAAAGAAGCGGCGACAACCTTCTGCCTCACTGATTGCCAGCTGATGGGACTGCTCCCAAGAAAAAACAGTATGCCAAAGGTGCTTTTCCGGGAGTCCAAATGAGCATTGTGGTCGGAGTCGCTGTAGCCGAGTAAGCTCTCGCCATCGCCACGATGATACACGCATCCATACGTGAGTGTACCGGCGATGTACCGGAGTAGGTGCTTGACGGCAGCGAGATGATCGCTTGCCGGAGCTTCCATGTAGCTACTCAAGTACCCGACAGCGAACGTGATGTTAGGTCGGGTGTGCACGAGATACCTGAGGCTCCCGATGATGCTGCGATAGAGCGTAGCATCCACCGCCTTCTCGGAGCTATCCTTGCTGAGCTTCAGCCGTGCCTCCATTGGAGCGTGCACGGCATGGCAGTCCTTCATGCCTGCTCGCTCGAGCATCTTCGCGGCGTAGGCCGCTTGCGTGATCGTGATGCGACCACCCTCATGGCTCACCTCTAGTCCGAGGTAGTACCGAAGCAGCCCGAGGTCGCTCATGCTGAAGAGACGATGCATCTCTCCCTTGAAGCGTCGAACCTCTTCAGGCTCTGCCTCGACGATGACCATGTCGTCAACGTAGATGCCGACAATGAGCAGCGTGTTCGCGGTGCCACGCGAGTACACGCCGTGCTCAGAAGCGTTGCTTGAGAACCCAAGGGATGCGAGGCTTGCATCGAGCTTGGTGTTCCACGCACTTGGGGCTTGCCGGAGACCGTACAGGGCCTTGTGTAGCCTGTACACGCCTTGCTAGTGGTTCTTGGCAACGAATCCTGGAGGCTGGGAGACGTACACCTCCTAGTTAAGGTCGCCGTTGAGAAACGCCTACTTGACATCCATGTTGTGTACCTCCCACCCGCGGTGAGCAGCCACAGCAAGGATGAGCCGCACGGACTCCAGCCTTGCCACCGGAGCAAAGAGTTCCTCGAAGTCCACTCCTTCACGCTGCACGTAGCCCTTTTTGACGAGGCACGCCTTGTGCTTGACAATGGCGCCATGCTCGTCCTTCTTCACCTTGAACACCCACTTGAGCCCGATGGCTCAATGCCCAACAGGCAGTGTGGTGAGTGTCCAAGTGGCGTTGTCGTTGATCGACACCAACTCGTCCAGCATCGCGTGGTGCCAGCAATCCTCTTGCTCGGCCTCCGCGAACGTGGTCGGCTCCTCGCCGGCCATCATATGCAGGACCTCGTCGTCATCAACGTCCTCCTTCTCGGGCTGCTGCGGCGTTGTCACAGGCTTGCCGAGAAGATCCCCCATGCATCGGAACCTGTGTGGGACGCCAACGCTGTCGTCGGCGTCGAATAGCTCCGACCTCGCCGTTGGCGAGGTGCTGCCCTACCAGCTCCTCGATCGTCATGGTGGAGAGATCCACCAAGCTCTCGATGGACTAGGCCAGTTGCTTGTACTGCCTGGGGACGACTTGGAGAAACTTGAGAATCACCATCTTGTTGTCGATGGGATCTCCGAGCGTTGCGAGCTCGGTGACGAGACCTTGCAGCCACAAGGCGAAGTCGTTGACTTGTTCACCGGCCTTGAACCGAATCTCCTCGTACTGGAGGCGCAAGGTCTGGGCCTTCAACTCCCGTACACGCTCCACGCCGATGCGCGGTCTTGATGGTGTCCCATGCTTCCTTGGCCGTCTTCTTGGCGCCAAGGGTGAGCACCATCTCCGGTGGGACGGAGCGCAAGATCGCCTCCATCGCCAACCGGTCCTCCTCGTACTCGACATCACCGGTTTCCACGGCTTTCCACATATGCCGGGGCTCCATGATGACTTTCATCAGGAGCGACCAAGTGGGGTAGTTGGTCCGCGTGAGGAGAGGGAAGGAGGTACTGGACATGCCCACGTCTCGCACGGAGCGTGGCTTC
Organism: Triticum aestivum; assembly: GCF_018294505.1. Lineage (NCBI taxonomy): Eukaryota > Viridiplantae > Streptophyta > Magnoliopsida > Poales > Poaceae > Triticum > Triticum aestivum. The sequence continues at coordinate 658,577,244 of NC_057806.1, forward strand.
CAGCCCGCCTCCCGGCCTGCCTCGCGGCGCGAGCGAGTCCGCCGCACGGGCCTCCTCAGCCGAGCTCTGCTCGGCGGTCTTGGAGCCGTCGCCCGCAACGCCTTCTTTCGGCATGCTTCAGCATAACCTGAGGCTCTGATGCCAATGTTAGCCCAACTACAGTCTAGCTGGCTCTCGAGGATCAGACGATGTCGAGGAAACACAAAGTACACTGAAACTAATACTAACTAGCAGAACACACTCTTTGTATTTTGGACATACACACACTGATATAAGTGAGGAGGAGCTCACGTACTAGCACAAGCTTTGCTATGAGGCTGGATGGATTGGAATGAAATGGCCTTGTTACAAGTGAAGGAGCCGGGTCCTTTTATAGGCTGGGATGTGCACAGCACACGCACACACACTAGGAATTACGTGGCTTCTACCATGGCCATGCAAAGCCATTTCCGAGAAAATACTACGTAATTGCTTACACAGCTGTAGTCTACTTCTAGTCAACCTCCTTACAACGCTAAGGAAACTACTAGGAAATAACTAGGAAACTACCTAGCCCTTTCAAGCCAAGTAAACTACCTGCCCAACGTGTTGTGCCCCATAGGCAGGGTTTGAGCTCACATTATTCAGAGCATTGATACATAATAAACCATCGCAACAACATGTGTATAAATGACAAAACAAAATCACAGTACAAACATGGGGTACGAGTAGATAATATACCTTGGCACCACGGAAATTTGAGCTCCTAAATCCCCTGGGAACCTGCATAGTTCAAACAAATCATACTTAAGCAACACACAAATTCGAGCTCTTAAATTCGAGGCATTGGACTGCATCTGAGGAGGTACAGTGAACACCACAAAATTCGAGTTCCCCTACGGACACCACAAAAATTCGAGCTCCACACGGGAGGGGATGGCGCCACTCCCGCCGTCGTTCCACTACCACCGTCGTTCCCCTGCGGACGACCTATTCCCGCCGCAAATCCCCTTCTACAGAATCTAGGGTTTGAGGGCCTCGCCGGAGGAGGTCGCGCCATGGCCGGAGAACGGTGGAAGAGGATGAGGGGACGGATCGGAGGGAGAGGAGGGAGGGGACGGATGGGAGAGGGAGAGGAGGGCCGGAGAACTGACCGCCGCCGCCGGCGGTTGATTCAGGGGAGTCGGGAGCGAGAGCAGGTCGTCCAGCGAACGAGCGAGGTATGCGGGGTGGGGGCTGCTGGGCGTTTCCGAGCCTTTCCGGAAACCTTGCGCGAGATCGCTTGGAATTGGGCCAACTTTTCCAAGCCCAAATCCTGTACCACCCCCAGACAACAAAATTTGGCCTGGCAATTCCAGATTGCCAATTCCAAACCGTTTTTCCTACATCCAAACAGGGTGTAAGATGAGAAAGTACGCCAACACATGTACATGTCGGGAAAGGTTTTTTTAGGGAAAACCTTTGAAAACAGCCGCCTGATTACAGGGCGGCGTAAGGCTGATTGTAATAGAGAGTATCATATATTAGTATCATGCATATGATACTAGTATATGATACTACATTCGTAATGCATGGTATCATATATTAATATCATATAAGACTACATTTATTGTTATGCATGACACAAAGTAGCACATCATTTAATATGATACGGTATCATGATATGATACTCAAGCCTTTCTTTCTTCATTTAATTCTATGCTACATCATCAAAATTGCTTAGTTGGCGCACATGATACTACCTATGATACTCCCATTACGACCAGCCTAACCCTCCTCTGACGCGTGACACGTGTCCCAGCGGGACCCCACACCGCTTTCTCCATCCTCATCTTTATCCACACAAGAGCGCCTCAGCCAAACAAACTGAGTCGTTGACCCCAACAGCTCCCCGTAGCTATCAGATCCAGCGCTCCCTCCGGCCACGATGCTCCTCCCTGCCCCCATCTCTCTTCTTCAACTGGCGAATCGCCGCAGTACACGTGTGTTGTAGTGGCCAGCTAGGAGATGAAGCCCGATGCAAGCCCGCTCGTGGACGGTGGTGCATGGGGGATCACCGACGCTGCAATGGGGTGTCGCGCGGCGGCGCTGCAACGGGCGGATGGTTGCCCGGCGGTGTTGCAGTGGAGCTTCACCAGGGACTATCGGTGATGCGATGCAGCGCTCATTGGCGGCCCGAAGCTGTGATGCGGCGCTCGGTGCTGCAATGGAGCTTCACCGGCGGCTGCTCGTGCTGCGATGCAAGTGGTCGATGCTACAATGGAGCTTCACCGGCGGCTGTCGGTGCTGTGATGCAGGGATCGACGACGGCCTGGAGCTGCAATGGAGCTTCACCGGCAGTGGCGGGTGCTGCGATGGAGCGCCGTCGCACCGGGGTTTGGCGCTGCGGTGAAGCGTCGCCGGTGGCCGGCTGTGGAGCACTGTTGCGCTACTAGCGAGAGGGGGTGTGGTGCCAGCTGCGAGCCGGACGACGATGCTTCCCACGGCGAGGCGCTTCGTTTGCTCCGTCGCGGTTGCGATGATAGAAGGACGGCCCTGTGCAGTGGCGTTGACCGAATCCAATGGATGGCGAGGACGAATCTGACAGCCTAGGAGTCGACTGACTTCTCAGGAAATAAGTCGGTTGATCCGTAGCAGCCGCCTTTTTTAATGCTTTCCACCATTGTAGATTGATATAGGTTGAATAATTCAACCATAGATTCCTGCCTCGATTTCATTTTTCAATAAGAGATGGAATCGTGTACGGGCTCTTAATCTTGAGGCAGTGATCTGCGTCGGTGCGTCGCTTTTGGAGAACGTAGTATTTCAAAAAAAAATCCTACGAGCAGGCAAGATCTATCTAGGAGAAGCATAGCAACGAGCGAGGATAGTGTGCCCATGTATCCTCGTAGACCGAAAGCGGAAGCGTTTAGTAACGCGATTGATGTAGTCGAACGTCTTCACGATCCAACTGATCCAACCACCAAAGTACGGCACCTCCGTGTTCAGCACACGTTCAGCTCGATGACGTCCCTCGAGCTCTTGATCCAGTTGAGGCCGAGGGAGAGTTCCGTCAGCACGACGGCGTGGCGACGGTGATGATGAGGTTACCGGCACAGGGCTTCGCCTGAGCACTACGACGATATGACCGAGATGTGTAACTGTGGAGGGGGCACCGCACACGGCTAGGAACAATTGATGTGTCTTCTAAGGGTGCCCTCCCCACGTATATAAAGGATGAAAAGGGAGGGAGGCAGCCTAGGGCGCGCCCAAGTAGGAGGAATCCTACTTGGGACCCTAGTCTAATTCGGGCCCCCTTACTATATTTGGACAAGGGGAAAGGAAGGAGGGGGAGGGGAAGGAAGTAGGAGTCCTACTTCATACTTTCCTTTTCCTCCTCTCCTTTCCCTTTCTCCCTACATGGTTGGCCCTATAGGAGGCACATCAGTGTATCACATACACACTAGTAGCAGCAGCAGTAGTACACAACACTTGAGACTTGGAACACATATGGTGGTACTAGAAGGAGGAAATGCCTGGTATTGCAAACTTGGAGTGGCCTTATCTTACAACGATAGGGACCTGCCCCTTATATAGTGGTTCTAAAACCGACTATGTGCTGGACGTGCACAACACACACGAAACTACCATGTACTACCAAGGAAACCTCTAGGTAAGTTCCTTACACCATCTAAGCGTACTACTAGGAAACTACCACTTCCTTACATGCAAAGGAAGCTGTTGACGTTTGGTGCTGCATGCATGCATGCAACACCAGCGGCAGCAGCTTCCTTGCATGGATCGGCTGCGCCCTCACCGCTCCTTCGGAGGCGGCGACTGGGAGCCGTCATGTGATAGCCACGACTAGGAACCATCCGATGTGGTGTGCTGCTGCACTCCTTTTGCACCGCCCATGGCTACCACAACTTGGGGCTCTGATACCAATTGGTAGCCCAGAACTACTCGCTAGCAATTCGAGTACACTGATAAACGACCGACGGATGAGCACACACACGTACTACTCACACACTCACTAGTGTATCACACACACACACACTAGTAGCAGTAGTAGTAGTACACATCACTTGAGGCTTGGAGCACACACGGTGGTACTAGAAGAAGAAAATGCTTGGTATTGCAAATTTGGAATGGCCTTATCTTACAACGATGGGGATGATGTCTACTACACAACCTTCTTCTTGTAGACGTTGTTGGGCCTCCAAGTGCAGAGGTTTGTAGGACAGTAGCAAGTTTCCCTCAAGTGGATGACCTAAGGTTTATCAATCCGTAGGAGGCGTAGGATGAAGATGGTCTCTCTCAAGCAACCCTGCAACCAAATAACAAAGAGTCTATTGTGTCCCCAACACACCCAATACAATGGTAAATTGTATAGGTGCACTAGTTCGGCGAAAATATGGTAATACAAGTGGTATATGGATGGTAGATAAATGTTTTTGTAATCTGAAAATATAAAAACAGTAAGGTAACTAATGATAAAAGTGAGCGTAAACGGTATTGCAATATGTTGAAACAAGGCCTAGGGTTCATACTTTCACTAGTGCAAGTTCCCTCAACAATAATAACATAATTGGATCATATAACTATCCCTCAACATGCAACAAAGAGTCACTCCAAAGTCACTAATAGCGGAGAACAAACGAAGAGATTATGGTAGGGTACGAAACCACCTCAAAGTTATCTTTCCAATCAATCCGTTGGGCAATTCCTATAGGTGTCACAAACAGCCCTAGAGTTCATACTAGAATAACACCTTAAGACACAAATCAACCAAAACCCTGATGTCACCTAGATACTCTAATGTCACCTCAAGTATCTGTGGGTATGATTATACGATATGCATCACATAATCTCAGATTCATCTATTCAACCAACACATAGAACATCAAAGAGTGCCCCAAAATTTCTACCGGAGAATCACGACGAAAACGTGTGCCAACCCCTATGCATAGGTTCATGGGGGGAACCGGCAAGTTGATCACCAAAACATACATCAAGTGAATCATGTGATATCCCATTGTCACCACAGATACGCACGGCAAGACATACATCAAGTGTTCTCAAATCTTTAAAGACTCAATCCGATAAGATAACTTCAAAGGGGAAACTCAATACATTACAAGAGAGTAGATGGGGAGAAAACATCATAAGATCCAACTATAATAGCAAAGCTCGCGATACATCAAGATCGTATCACATCAAGAACACGAGAGAGAGAGAAAGAGATCAAACACATAGCTACTGGTACATACCCTCAGCCCCGAGGGAGAACTACTCCCTCCTCGTCATGGAGAGCACCGGGATGATGAAGATGGCCACCGGAGAGGGATTGCCCCCTCCGGTAGGGTGCCGGAACGGGTCTAGATTGGTTTTCGGTGGCTACGGGGGCTCCTGGTGGTGGAACTCCCGATCAATTGTACTCCCCGGTCGTTTTAGGGTATATGGGCATATATAGGCGGAAGAAATACATCAGGGGAGCCACGAGGGGCCCACGAGGGTGGAGGGCGCGCCGAGGGGGGTGGGCGCGCCCCCCTACCTTGTGGCTTCCTCGAAGCTTCCTTGACGTGGACTCCAAATTTCCTGGGTTGCTTTCCTTCCAAAAATAACTTCTCCAGAAGGTTTCATTCCGTTTTGACTCCGTTTGATATTCCTTTTCTTTGAAACACTGAAACAAGGCGAAAACAGGAACTGGCACTAGGCTCTGGGTCAATAGGTTAGTCCCAAAATAATATAAAAGTGGATAGTAAAGCCCAATAATGTCCAAAACAGAAGATAATATAGCATGGAGCAATCAAAAATTATAGATACGTTGGAGACATATCAGCATCCCCAAGCTTAATTCTTGCTCGTCCTCGAGTAGGTAAATGATAAAAACAGATTTTTTAATGCGGAGTGCTACTTGGCATAATTTCAATGTAATTCTTCTTAATTGTGGTATGAATATTCAGATCCGAAAGATTCAAGATAAAAGTTCATATTGACATAAAAATAATAATACTTCAAGCATACTAACTAAGCAATTATGTCCTCTCAAAATAACATGGCCAAAGAAAGTTCATCCCTACAAAATCATATAGTTTAGTCATGCTCCATTTTCGTCACACAAGAATGCTCTCATCATGCACAACCCCTATGACAAGCCAAACAATTGTTTCATACTTTAGTAATCTCAAACTTTATAAACCTTCATGCAATACATGAGTGCGAGCCATGGATATAGCACTATGGGTGGAATAGAATATGATGATGGGGGTTATGTGGAGAAGACAAAAAGGAGAAAGTCTCACATCAACGAGGCTAGTCAATGAGCTATGGAGATGCCCATCAATTGATGTCAATGCAAGGAGTAGGGATTGCCATGCAACGGATGCACTAGAGCTATAAATGTATGAAAGCTCAACAAAAGAACTAAGTAGGTGTGCATCCAACTTGCTTGCTCACGAAGACCTAGGGCACTTGAGGAGGCCCATTGTTGGAATATACAAGCCAAGTTTTATAATGAAAAATTTCCACTAGTATATGAAAGTGACAAAACAAGAGACTCTCTATCATGAGGATTATGGTGCTACTTTGAAGCACAAGTGTGGCAAAGGATAGTAGCATTGTTCATTCTCTTCTTTTCTCTCATTTTTTGGGCCTTCTCTTTTTTTATGGCCTTTCTCTTTTTTGGGGGCCTTCTCTTTTTTATGGCCTTTCTCTTTTTTTATTCCTCACTTGGGACAATGCTCTAGAAAATGATGATCATCACACTTCTATTTATTTACAACTCAATACTAGAACAAAGTATGACTCTATATGAATGCCTCCGGCGGTGTACCGGGATGTGCAATGACTCATCAATGACATGCATGAAAGAATTATGAACGGTGGCTTTGCCAAAAATACGATGTCAACTACATGATCATGCAAAGCAATATGACAATGACAGAGCGTGTCATAACAAACGGAACGGTGGAAAGTTGCATGGCAATATATCTCGGAATGGCTATGGAAATGCCATAATAGGTAGGTATGGTGGCTGTTCTGAGGAAGATATAAAGAGGTTTATGTGTGAAAGAGTGTATCATATCACGGGGTTTGGATGCACCGGCGAAGTTTGCACCAACTCTCAATGTGAGAAAAGGCAATGCACGGTACCGAAGAGGCCAGCAATGATGGAAGGGTGAGAGTGCGTATAATCTGTGGACTCAACATTAGTCATAAAGAACTCACATACTTATTGCAAAAATCTACAAGTCATCAAAAACCAAGCACTACGCGCATGCTCCTAGGGGGATAGATTGGTAGGAAAAGACCATCGCTCGTCCCCGACTGCCACTCATAAGGAGGACAATCAAAGAACACCTCATGTTTCAAATTTGTTACATAACGTTTACCATACGTGCATGCTACGGGACTTGCAAACTTAAACACAAGTATTTCTCAAATGCACAACTACTCAACTAGCACGACTTTAATATCACTAACTCCATATCTCAAAACAATCATCAAGCATCAAACTTCTCTTAGTATTCAACACACTCATAAGAAAGTTTTTACTATTCTTGGATGCCTAGCATATTAGGATTATTTAAGCAAATTACCATGCTATTTAAGACTCTCAAAATAATATAAGAGAAGCACGAGAATCATCTATTTATTCAAAATAAAACCACCACCGTGCTCTAAAAAAGATATAAGTGAAGCACTAGAGCAAACGACAAACTACTCCAAAAGATATAAGTGAAGATCAATGAGTAGTCGAATAATTATGCAACTATGTGAAGACTCTCTAACATTTAAGAATTTCCGATCTTGGTATTTTATTCAAACAGCAAGCAAAACAAAAAAAATGACATCTAAGAATAGCAAATATCATGTGAAGAAGCAAAAACTTAGGATCAACCGATACTAACCGATAGTTGTTGAAGAAGAAAGGTGGGATGCCCACCGGGGCATCCCCAAGCTTAGACGCTTGAGACTTCTTGAAATATTATCTTGCGGTGACTTGGGCATCCCCAAGCTTGCGCTTTTGTGTCTCCTTAATTCCTCTCATAGCACGGTCTCCCTAAATCTCAAAATCTTCATCCACACAAAACTCAACAAGGACTTGTGAGATAAGTTAGTATAAACCATTGCAAAAACCTTATCATACTCTACTGTAGCAAATCACTAAAATTATTATTCAACATTGCATATTAAATGCCTCTGCATATTTAATAGTCCTATCCTCAAATAGAATCATTAAAGAAGCAAACATATGCAAACAATGCAAACATAACAGAAATCTGCCTAAACAGGACAGTCTGTAAAGAGTGCAGCAAGATCCATACTTTCCTAGCCCCAAAAATTATGCAAGAAAATTCCCACTGTAGTAAATTTATCAGATCTTAATATTCAAAAGGTTTCAACATTTTATCACATTCTTACTTTTCTAGGGAATTATTGCAACAGCGGTAAACTTTCTGTTTTCAAACAGCAACATGAAGACTTGTAACATAGGCATAGTAAAGACTATCAATGCCACTTTTATTGAAATAAAAGATTCAAAACATTCTTCTAAATAACAGCAAGCAAATCCTAACAAAATAAATTGACGCTCCAAGCAAAACACATATCATGTGGTGAATAAAAATATAGCTCCAAGTAAGTTACCGATGAACGAAGACGAAAGAGGGGATGCCTTCCGGGGCATCCCCAAGCTTAGGCTCTTGGTTGTCCTTGAATATTACCTTTGGGTTCCTTGGGCATCCCCAAGATTAGGCTCTTGCCACTCCTTATTCCATAGTCAATCGAATCTTTACCCAAAACTTGAAAACTTCACAACACAAAACTTAACAGAAAACTCGTAAGCTCCGTTAGTATAAGAAAGCAAATCACCATCATAAGGTACTGTAATGAACTCATTCTAAATTCATATTGGTGTAATATCTACTGTATTCGAACTTCTCTATGATTCATACCCTCCGATACTACTCATAGATTCATCAAAATAAGCAAACAACACGATGAAACAGAATATGTCAAAAACAGAACAGTCTGTAGTAATCTGTATCAAACATATACTTATGGAACCCCAAAAATTCAAAAATAAATTGCTGGAACTGAGGAATTTATTTATTAATCATTTTCAAAAAGAATTAACTAAATATCACTCTCGAATAAAAAATGGCAGCAATTCTCGTGAGCGCTAAAGTTTCTATTTTTTACAGCATGATCGCAAAGACTTTCCCCAAGTCTTCCCAACGGTTCTACTTGGCACAAACACTAATTAAAACATTAAAAACTCGATCATAACAGGGGCTGGATAAATTATTTATTACTAAACATGAACAAAAAGCAAGGAACAAAAATGAAGTTGGGTTGCCTCCCAACAAGCGCTATCGTTTAACGCCCTTAGCTAGGCATGATGATTTCAATGATGCTCACATAAAAGATAAGAATTGAAACATAAAGAGAGCATCATGAAGAATATGACTAGCACACTTAAGTATAACCCACTTCCTATGCATAGGTATTTTGTGAGCAAACAACTTATGGGAACAATAATCAACTAGCATAGGAAGGCAAAACAAGCATAACTTTAAAACTTCAAGCACATAGAGAGGAAACTTGATATTATTACAATTCCTACAAGCATATGTTCCTCCCCCATAATAATTTTCAGTAGCATCATGAATTAATTCAACAATATAACTATCACACAAAGCATTCTTTTCACGATCTACAAGCGTAGAATTTTTATTACTCTCCACATAAGCAAAATTCTTCTCATTCGTAATAGTAGGAGTATCATAAGAGACTTGAATACTATAAATTGTTTCCACGTTAAAGGAGTAATGTTCAGAGAAAGGGTACTCATAATCATGACAAGTTTTATAAATATAATCATCACTACTCTTTATAGCATAAGTTTTATCACAATAATCATCATAAGTAGCAACTTTGTTCTCATCATAATCGATTGAAACCTCTTCCGAAATAGTGGATACATCACTAAATAAAGTTATGACCTCTCCAAATCCACTTTCATAAATATTATAAGATTCAACATCCTCCAAAATAGTGGGATCATTACTTCCTAAAGTTGACACTCTTCCAAACCCACTTTCATCAATATAATCATCATAGGTAGAAGGCATGCTATCATCATTATAAATTTGCATATCAAAACATGGGAGACTAAAAATATCATCTTCATTAAATGTAGCATCCCCAAGCTTGGGACAAACATTAATTGCAGCAAATATATTCTCAAAAACATCATCTTCATCAAACATAGCATCCCCAAGCTTGTGCCTTTTCATATCATAAGCATAATCACTCTCATCATTAATAGTATGGATAGCACCAATAGTATAGCAATTATCATATTCTTCCAAGCAAGTGCCAAAAAGATTTTTAAGATCATAAGAAGTATCATTATCTTCCATAATTATATTTTCATGAGGCACAATAGTAATAGAAGCAGCATTATTTGGGGGAGATATCTTTTTACCTCTCTTAGTTTTTCTTTTCTTCTTCTTCACCACATCATGTGTGGGTTCAATCCTCTTTTTGGAGGTCCTTATTAATGAGATTGGTTGAATAGAAGGCTCCTCCTCGTTACCTGATTCATCATAAGAAATAATAGGAGGGTATTGGGAAGTCTCTTCCCTTTCATTAGTATTCTCTTCATCTTCTATTTGTTTTGTTTTCTTTATGTAATTGGCAATATAAGGATTTTCAATGCAATTCACCGCACAATACATGTAAATTTCCTCTAGATCAAAGCCAAGAAGTTTATAACGGGCAAATTCTGGAAGATGCTTAGTTATACGTTTCATTTCTTCGTAGCCCATAAGCAAACTAAGTTCATTATAATGTGCAAGGGAAATCAAGTCATCACAATTTTTGGACACAGTTAGATCATGAAACAATTTGCATCGGATAGCTAAATGACCCTGTTCATTGCAAAGTCCACAAGTACGCCAAGAAAGTTTAAATCTTCAGCACAAACATCTAGACTTTCTTGCAACAATTTAGTTTCTAAGTGCTTATGCCTCTTGCAATATCTATCTTCCCTATTTGGTGTGTACTTGCAAACCCAATGCACTCCACAAAAATTGACATGTGTATAGGAGACAGTTTCATCATAACTAGTGCAATCATCATTAGTACCATGGATATTCAAGGATTTCATACTAAAAACATTGCAATCATGCTCATCATTCAAAGATTTAGTGACAAACATTTTAATGCATTCTTCTTCTAACACTTTAGCACAATTTTCCTTTCCATCATACTCACGAAAGATATTAAAAAGATGAAGCGTGTGAGACAAACTCAATTCCATATTTTTTTGTAGTTTTCTTTTATAAACTAAACTAGTGCTAAAACAAGAAACAAAAAGATTCGATTGCAAGATCTAAAGATATACCTTCAAGCTCTAACCTCCCCGGCAACGGCGCCAGAAAAGAGCTTGATGTCTACTACACAACCTTCTTCTTGTAGACGTTGTTGGGCCTCCAAGTGCAGAGGTTTGTAGGACAATAGAAAATTTCCCTCAAGTGGATGACCTAAGGTTTATCAATCCGTAGGAGGCGTAGGATGAAGATGGTCTCTCTCAAGCAACCCTGCAACCAAATAACAAAAGAGTCTCTTGTGTCCCCAACACACCCAATACAATGGTAAATTGTATAGGTGCACTAGTTCGGCGAAGAGATGGTGATACAAGTGGTATATGGATGGTAGAAAAAGGTTTTTGTAATATGAAAATATAAAAACAGCAAGGTAACTAATGATAAAAGTGAGCGTAAATGGTATTGCAATGTGTTGAAACAAGGCCTAGGGTTCATACTTTCACTAGTGCAAGTTCCCTCAACAATAATAACATAATTAGATCATATAACTATCCCTCAACATGCAACAAAGAGTCACTCCAAAGTCACTAATAGCGGAGAACAAACAAAGAGATTATGGTAGGGTACGAAACCACCTCAAAGTTATTCTTTCCAATCAATCTGTTGGGAAATTCCTATAGGTGTCAAAAACAGCCCTAGAGTTCGTACTAGAATATCACCTTAAGACACAAATCAACCAAAACCCTAATGTCACCTAGATACTCCAATGTCACCTAGATACTCCCATGTCACCTCAAGTATCTGTGGGTATGATTATACGATATGCACCACACAATCTCAGATTCATCTATTCAACCAACACATAGAACCTCAAAGAGTGCCCCAAAGTTTCTGCCGGAGAATCATGACAAAAACATGTGCCAACCCCTATGCATAGGTTCATGTGCGGAACCCGCAAGTTGATCACCAAAACATACATCAAGTGAATCACGTGATATCCCATTGTCACCACAGATACGCACGGCAAGACATACATCAAGTGTTCTCAAATCTTTAAAGACTCAATCCGATAAGATAACTTCAAAGGGGAAACTCAATCCATTACAAGAGAGTAGAGGGGGAGAAAACATCATAAGATCCAACTATAATAGCAAAGCTCGCGGTACATCAAGATCATATCACATCAAGAACACGAGAGAGAGAGAGAGATCAAACACATAGCTACTGGTACATACCCTCAGCCCCGAGGGAGAACTACTCCCTCCTCGTCATGGAGAGAACCGGGATGATGAAGATGGCCACCGGAGAGGGATTGCCCCCTCCGGCAGGGTGCCGGAACGGGTCTAGATTGGTTTTCGGTGGCTACAGGGGCTCCTGGCGGTGGAACTCCAGATCTATTGTGCTCCCCGATCGTTTTAGGGTATATGGGTATATATAGGCAGAAGAAATACATCAGGGGAGCCACGAGGGGCCCACGAGGGTGGAGGGCGCGCCGAGGGGGGTGGGCGCGCCCCCCTACCTTGTGGCTTCCTCGAAGCTTCCTTGACGTGGACTCCAACTTTCCTGGGTTGCTTTCCTTCCAAAAATAACTTCTCCAGAAGGTTTCATTCCGTTTTGACTCCGTTTGATATTCCTTTTCTTTGAAACACTGAAACAAGGGGAAAACAGGAACTGGCACTAGGCTCTGGGTCAATAGGTTAGTCCCAAAATAATATAAAAGTGGATAATAAAGCCCAATAATGTCCAAAACAGAAGATAATATAGCATGGAGCAATCAAAAATTATAGATACGTTGGAGACGTATCAGCATCCCCAAGCTTAATTCTTGCTCGTCCTCGAGTAGGTAAATGATAAAAACAGAATTTTTGATGCGGAGTGCTACTTGGCATAATTTCAATGTAATTCTTCTTAATTGTGGTATGAATATTCAGATCCGAAAGATTCAAGATAAAAGTTCATATTGACATAAAAATAATAATACTTCAAGCATACTAACTAAGCAATTATGTCCTCTCAAAATAACATGGCCAAAGAAAGTTCATCCCTACAAAATCATATAGTTTAGTCATGCTCCATTTTCGTCACACAAGAATGCTCTCATCATGCACAACCCCTATGACAAGCCAAACAATTGTTTCATACTTTAGTAATCTCAAACTTTATAAACCTTCATGCAATACATGAGTGCGAGCCATGGATATAGCACTATGGGTGGAATAGAATATGATGATGGGGGTTATGTGGAGAAGACAAAAAGGAGAAAGTCTCACATCAATGAGGCTAGTCAATGAGCTATGGAGATGCCCATCAATTGATGTCAATGCAAGGAGTAGGGATTGCCATGCAACGGATGCACTAGAGCTATAAATGTATGAAAGCTCAACAAAAGAACTAAGTAGGTGTGCATCCAACTTGCTTGCTCACGAAGACCTAGGGCACTTGAGGAGGCCCATTGTTGGAATATACAAGCCAAGTTCTATAATGAAAAATTTCCACTAGTATATGAAAGTGACAAAACAAGAGACTCTCTATCATGAGGATTATGGTGCTACTTTGAAGCACAAGTGTGGCAAAGGATAGTAGCATTGTTCATTCTCTTCTTTTCTCTCATTTTTTTGGGCCTTCTCTTTTTTTATGGCCTTTCTCTTTTTTGGGGGCCTTCTCTTTTTTATGGCCTTTCTCTTTTTTTATTCCTCACTTGGGACAATGCTCTAGAAAATGATGATCATCACACTTCTATTTATTTACAACTCAATACTAGAACAAAGTATGACTCTATATGAATGCCTCCGGCGGTGTACCGGGATGTGCAATGACTCATCAATGACATGCATGAAAGAATTATGAACGGTGGCTTTGCCACAAATACGATGTCAACTACATGATCATGCAAAGCAATATGACAATGACGGAGCGTGTCATAACAAACGGAACGGTGGAAAGTTGCATGGCAATATATCTCGGAATGGCTATGGAAATGCCATAATAGGTAGGTATGGTGGCTGTTCTGAGGAAGATATAAAGAGGTTTATGTGTGAAAGAGCGTATCATATCACGGGGTTTGGATGCACCGGCGAAGTTTGCACCAACTCTCAATGTGAGAAAAGGCAATGCACGGTACCGAAGAGGCCAGCAATGATGGAAGGGTGAGAGTGCGTATAATCTGTGGACTCAACATTAGTCATAAAGAACTCACATACTTATTGCAAAAATCTACAAGTCATCAAAAACCAAGCACTACGCGCATGCTCCTAGGGGGATAGATTGGTAGGAAAAGACCATCGCTCGTCCCCGACTGCCACTCATAAGGAGGACAATCAAAGAACACCTCATGTTTCAAATTTGTTACATAACGTTTACCATACGTGCATGCTACGGGACTTGCAAACTTAAACACAAGTATTTCTCAAATTCACAATTACTCAACTAGCACGACTTTAATATCAGTACCTCCATATCTCAAAACAATCATCAAGCATCAAACTTCTCTTAGTATTCAACACACTCATAAGAAAGTTTTTACTGTTCTTGGATGCCTAGCATATTAGGATTATTTAAGCAAATTACAATGCTATTTAAGACTCTCAAAATAATATAAGTGAAGCACGAGAATTCATCTATTTCTTCAAAATAAAACCACCACCGTGCTCTAAAAAAGATATAAGTGAAGCACTAGAGCAAATGACAAACTACTCCGAAAGATATAAGTGAAGATCAATGAGTAGTCGAATAATTATGCAACTATGTGAAGACTATCTAATAGTTATGAATTTCAGATCTTGGTATTTTATTTAAACAGCAAGCAAAACAAAATAAAATGAAATCTAAGAATATCAAATATCATGTGAAGAAGCAAAAACTTAGGATCAACCGATACTAACCGATATTTGTTGAAGAAGAAAGGTGGGTGCCCACCGGGCTATCCCCAAGCTTAGACGCTTGAGACTTCTTGAAATATTATCTTGGGGTGCCTTAGGCATCCCCAAGCTTGAGATTTTATGTCTCCTTAATTCCTCTCATATCACGGTCTCCCTAAATCTCAAAAGCTTCATCCACACAAAACTCAGCAAGGACTCGTGAGATAAGTTAGTATAAACCATTGCAAAAACCTTATCATACTCTACTGTAGCAAATCACTAAAATTATTATTCAACATTGCATACTAAATGCCTCTGCATATTTAATAGTCCTATCCTCAAATAGAATCATTAAAGAAGCAAACATATGCAAACAATGCAAACATAACAGAAATCTGCCTAAACAGGATAGTCTGTAAAGAGTGCAGCAAGATCCATACTTTCCTAACCCCACAAATTATGAAAGAAAATTCCTATTTTAGTAAATTTATCAGATCTTAATATGCAAAAGGTTTCAACATTTTATCACATTCTTACTTTTCTAGGGAATTATTGCAACAGCGGTAAACTTTTTCTTTTCAAACAGCAACATGAAGACTTGTAACATAGGCATAGTAAAGACTATCAATGCCACTTTTATTGAAATAAAATATGCAAAACATTCTTCTAAATAACAGCAAGCAAATCCTAACAAAATAAATTGACGCTCCAAGCAAAACACATATCATGTGGTGAATAAAAATATAGCTCCAAGTAAAGTTACCGATGAACGAAGACGAAAGAGGGGATGCCTTCCGGGGCATCCCCAAGCTTAGGCTCTTGGTTGTCCTTGAATATTACCTTTGGGTTCCTTGGGCATCCCCAAGATTAGGCTCTTGCCACTCCTTATTCCATAGTCCATCGAATCTTTACCCAAAACTTGAAAACTTCACAACAGAAAACTTAACAGAAAACTCGTAAGCTCCGTTAGTATAAGAAAGCAAATCACCATCATAAGGTACTGTAATGAACTCATTATAAATTCATATTGGTGTAATATCTACTGTATTACAACTTCTCTATGATTCATACCCTCCGATACTACTCATAGATTCATCAAAATAAGCAAACAACACAATGAAAACAGAATCTGTCAAAAATAGAACAGTCTGTAGTAATCTGTATCAAACGTATACTTCTGGAACCCCAAAAATTCTAAAATAAATTTCTGGACCTGAGGAATTTATCTATTAATCATCTTCAAAAAGAATTAACTAAATAGCACTCTCCAATAAAAAATGGAAGCAATTCTCGTGAGCGCTAAAGTTTCTGTTTTTTACAGCATGATCGCAAAGACTTTCCCCAAGTCTTCCCAACGGTTCTACTTGGCACAAACACTAATTAAAACATAAAAAACTCAATCATAACAGGGGCTCGATAAATTATTTATTACTAAACAGTAACAAAAAGTAAGGAACAAAAATGAAGTTGGGTTGCCTCCCAACAAGCGCTATCGTTTAACGCCCTTAGCTAGGCATGATGATTTCGATGATGCTCACATAAAAGATAAGAATTGAAACATAAAGAGAGCATCATGAAGAATATGACTAGCACATTTAAGTCTAACCCACTTCCTATGCATAGGGATTTTATGAGCAAACAACTTATGAGAACAATAATCAACTAGCATAGGAAGGCAAAACAAGCATAACTTTAAAACTTTAAGCACATAGAGAGGGAACTTGATATTATTACAATTCCTACAAGCATATGTTCCTCCCTCATAATAATTTTCAGTAGCATCATGAATGAATTCAACAATATAACTATCACGCAAAGCATTCTTTTCACGATCTACAAGCATATAATTTTTATTACTCTCCACATAAGCAAAATTCTTCTCATTCGGAATAGTAGGAGTATCATAAGAGACTTGAATACTATAAATTGTTTCCACATTAAAGGAGTAATGTTCAGAGAAAGGGTACTCATAATCATGACAAGTTTTATAAATATAATCATCACTACTCTTTATAGCATAAGTTTTATCACAATAATCATCATAAGTAGCAACTTTGTTCTCATCATAATCGATTGAAACCTCTTCCGAAATAGTGGATACATCACTAAATAAAGTCATGACCTCTCCAAATCCACTTTCATAAATATTATAAGATTCCACATCCTCCAAAATAGTGGGATCATTACTTCCTAAAGTTGACACTCTTCCAAACCCACTTTCATCAATATAATCATCATAGGTAGAAGGCATGCTATCATCATTATAAATTTGCATATCAAAACTTGGGAGACTAAAAATATCATATTCATTAAACGTAGCATCCCCAAGCTTGGGACAAACATTAATTGCAGCAAATATATTCTCAAAAACATCATGTTCATCAAACATAGCATCCCCAAGCTTGGGCCTTTTCATATCATAAGCATAATCACTCTCATCATTAATAGTATGGATAGCACCAATAGTATAGCAATTATCATATTCTTCCAAGCAAGTGCCAAAAAGATTTTTAAGATCATAATAAGTATCATTATCTTCCATAATTATATTTTCATGAGGCACAATAGTAATATAAGCAACATTATTTGGGGGTGATATCTTTTTACCTCTCTTCCTTTTTCTTTTCTTCTTCTTCACCATATCATGTGTGGGTTCAATCCTCTTTTTGGAGCTCCTTATTAATGAGATTGGTTGAATAGAAGGCTCCTCCTCGTTACCTGATTCATCATAAGAAATAATAGGAGGGTATTGGGAAGTCTCTTCCCTTTCATTAGTATTCTCTTCATCTTCTATTTGTTTTCTTTTCTTTATGTAATTGGCAATATAAGGATTTTCAATGCTATTCACCGCACAATACATGTAAATTTCCTCTAGATCAAAGCCAAGAAGTTTATAACGGGCAAATTCTGGAAGGTGCTTAGTTATACATTTCATTTCTTATTTGCCCATAAGCAAACTAAGTTCATTATAATGTGCAAGGGAAATGAAGTCATCACAATTTTTGGACACGATTAGATCATGAAACAATTTGCATCGGATAGCTAAATGACCCTGTTCATTGCAAAGTCCACAAGTACGGCCGAGAAAGTTTAAATCTTCAGCACAAACATCTAGACTTTCTTGCAACAATTTAGTTTCTAAGTGCTTATGCCTCTTGCAATATCTATCTTCCCTATTTTGTGTGTACTTGCAAACCCAATGCACTCCACAAAAATTGACATGTTTATAGGAGACATTTTCATCATAACTAGTGCAATCATCAATAGTACCATGGATATTCAAGGAGTTCATACTAACAACATTGCAATCATGCTCATCATTCAAAGATTTAGTGCCAAACATTTTAATGCATTCTTCTTCTAACACTTTGGCACAATTTTCCTTTCCATGATACTCACGGAAGATATTAAAAAGATGAAGCGTGTGAGACAAACTCAATTCCATATTTTTTTTGTAGTTTTGTTTTATAAACTAAACTAGTGCTAAAACAAGAAACAAAAAGATTCGATTGCAAGATCTAAAGATATACCTTCAAGTGCTAACCTCCCCGGGAACGGCGCCAGAAAATAGCTTGATGTCTACTACACAACCTTCTTCTTATAGACGTTGTTGGGCCTCCAAGTGCAGAGGTTTGTAGGACAGTAGCAAATTTCCCTCAAGTGGATGACCTAAGGTTTATCAATCCGTAGGAGGCATAGGATGAAGATGGTCTCTCTCAAGCAACCCTACACCCAAATAACAAAGAGTCTCTTGTGTCCCCAACACACCTAATACAATGGTAAATTGTATAGGTGCACTAGTTCGGCGAAGAGATGGTGATACAAGTGGTATATGGATGGTAGAGAAAGGTTTTTTGTAATATGAAAATATAAAAACAGCAAGGTAACTAATGATAAAAGTGAGCATAAACGGTATTGCAATGTGTTGAAACAAGGCCTAGGGTTCATACTTTCACCAGTGCAAGTTCCCTCAACAATAATAACATAATTGGATCATATAACTATCCCTCAACATGGAACAAAGAGTCACTCCAAAGTCACTAATAGCGGAGAAAAAACGAAGAGATTATGGTAGAGTACGAAACCACCTCAAAGTTATTCTTTCCAATCAATCCGTTGGGAAATTCCTATAGGTGTCACAAACAGCCCTAGAGTTCGTACTAGAAACACCTTAAGACACAAATCAACCAAAACCCTAATGTCACCTAGATACTCCAATGTCACCTCAAGTATCCGTGGGTATGATTATACGATATGCATCACACAATCTCAGATTCATCTATTCAACCAACACATAGAACCTCAAAGAGTGCCCCAAAGTTTCTGCCGGAGAATCACGACGAAAACGTGTGCCAACCCCTATGCATAGGTTCATGGGCGGAACCTGCAAGTTGATCACCAAAACATACATCAAGTGAATCACGTGATATCCCATTGTCACCACAGATACGCACGGCAAGACATACATCAAGTGTTCTCAAATCTTTAAAGACTCAATCTGATAAGATAACTTCAAAGGGGAAACTCAATCCATTGCAAGAGAGTAGAGGGGGGATAAAACATCATAAGATCCAACTATAATAGCAAAGCTCGTGATACATCAAGATCGTATCAAATTAAGAACACGAGAGAGAGAGAGAGAGATCAAACACATAGATACTGGTACATACCCTCAGCCCCGAGGGAGAACTACTCCCTCCTCATCATGGAGAGCACCGGGATGATGAAGATGGCCACCGAAGAGGGATTGCCCCCTCCGGCAGGGTGCCGGGATAGGTCTAGATTGGTTTTCGGTGGCTACGGAGGCTTCTAGCGGCGGAACTCCCGATCTATTTGAAGGAAATATGCCCTAGAGGCAATAATAAAGTTATTATTTATTTCCTTATATCATGTTAAATGTTTATTATTCATGCTAGAATTGTATTAACCGGAAACATAATACATGTGTGAATACATAGACAAATAGAGTGTCACTAGTATGCCTCTACTTGACTAGCTCGTTGATCAGAGATGGTTATGTTTCCTAACCATAGACATGAGTTGTCATTTGATTAACGGGATCACATCATTAGGAGAATGATGTGATTTTTCTTGACCCATTCCGTTAGCTTAGGACTTGATCGTTTAGTTTGTTTCTATTGCTTTCTTCATGATTTATACATGTTCCTATGACTATGAGATTATGCAACTCCCGTTTACCGGAGGAACACTTTGTGTGCTACCAAACGTCACAACGTAACTGGGTGATTATAAATGTGCTCTACAGGTGTCTCCGAAGGTACTTGTTGGGTTGGCGTATTTCGAGATTAGGATTTGTCACTCCGATTGTCGGAGAGGTATCTCTGGGCCCTCTCGGTAATGCACATCACTTAAGCCTTGCAAGCATTGCAACTAATGAGTTAGTTGTGGGATGATGTATTACAGAACGAGTAAAGAGACTTGCCGGTAACGAGATTGAACTAGGTATTGAGATACTGACGATCGAATCTTGGGCAAGTAACATACCGATGACAAAGGGAACAACGTATGTTGTTATGCAGTCTAACCGATAAAGATCTTCGTAGAATATGTAGGAGCCAATATGAGCATCCAGGTTCCGCTATTGGTTATTGACCGGAGACGTGTCTCGGTCATGTCTACATAGTTCTCGAACCTGTAGGGTCCGCACGCTTAACGCTACGATGATAGTTATATTATGAGTTTTATGTTTTGATGTACCGAAGGTTGTTCGGAGTCCCGGATATGATCACGTACATGACGAGGAGTCTCGAAATGGTCGAGACATGAAGATTGATATATTGGAAGCCTATGTTTGGATATCAGAAGTGTTCCGGGTGAAATCGGGATTTTACCGGAGTACCGGGCCGGAGGTTACCGGAACCCCCCGGGGGCTTAATGGGCCTACATGGGCCTTAGTGGAAAAGGAGGGAAGCAAGGGAAGTGTGCCCCCCCCCAAGGCCAAAACCGAATTGGTTTAGGGCAAAGGGGGCCGGCCCCCCTCTTTCCTTCTTCCCCCCTCCCAAGTCCTAATCCAACTAGGAAAAGGGGGGGAGTCCTACTCCCGGTGGGAGTAGGACTCCTCCGGCGTGCCTCTCCCCTTGGACGGCCGCACCCCCCTTGCTCCTTTATATACAGGGGTAGGGGGGCACCTCTAGACACACAAGTTGATCAAGTTGATCGTCTCTTAGCCATGTGCGGTGCCCCCCTCCACCATAGTCCACCTCGATAATACTATAGCAGTGCTTCGGCGAAGCCCTGCGTCGGTAGAACATCAACATCGTCACCACACCGTCGTGCTGACAAAACTCTCCCTCAACACTCGGCTGGATCAACATTAGAGGGACATCATGGGGCTGAACGTGTGCTGAACTCGGAGGTGCCGTGCGTTCGGTACTTGATCGGTCGGATCATGAAGACGTACGACTACATCAACCGCGTTGTGCTAACGCTTTCGCTTTCGGTCTACGAGGGTACGTGGACAACACTCTCCCCTCTCGTTGCTATGCATCACCATGATCTTGCGTGTGCGTAGGATTTTTTTTGAAATTACTACGTTCCCCAACAGTGGCATCCGAGCCAGGTTTTATGCGTTGATATTATATGCACGAGTAGAACACAAGTGAGTTGTGGGCGATATAAGTCATATTGCTTACCAGCATGCCATACTTTGGTTCGGCGGTATTGTTGGATGAAGCGGCCCAAACCGACATTACGTGTACGCTTACGCGAGACTGGTTCTACCGACATGCTTTGCACACAGGTGGCTGACGGGTGTCAGTTTCTCCAACTTTAGTTGAACCGAGTGTGGCTATGCCCGGTCCTTGCGAAGGTTAAAACAACACCAACTTGACAAACTATCATTGTGGTTTTGATGCGTAGGTAAGAACAGTTCTTGCTAAGCCCGTAGCAGCCACGTAAAACTTGCAACAACAAAGTAGAGGACATCTAACTTGTTTTTGCAGGGCATGTTGTGATGTGATATGGTCAAGACGTGATGCTACATTATATGAGATGTTCAGGTTTTGTAACCAAGTTATCGGCAACTGGCAGGAGCCATATGGTTGTCGCTTTATTGTATGCAATACAATCGCCCTGTAATGCTTTACTTTATCACTAAGCGCTTACCATTTCCTTTATCGGTGACCATTTCCTTTGTAGTAGAAGCACTCAGTTTCAGGCTTAGGTCTAGACTTGGGCTTCTTCACTTGAGCAGCAACTTGCTTGCCATTCTTCTTGAACTACCCCTTCTTCTCTTTGCCCTTTTCTTGAAACTAGTGGTCTTGTCAACCATCAACACTTGATGCTTTTCTTGATTTCTACCTTCGTCGATTTTAGCATCACGAAGAGCTTGGGAATCATTTCCGTTATCCCTTGCATATTATAGTTCATCACGAAGTTCTAGTAACTTGGTGATAGTGACTAGAGAACTTTGTCAATCACTATCTTATCTGGAAGATTAACTCCCACTTGATTCAAGTGATTGTAGTACTCAGACATTCTGAGCACATGCTCACTAGCTGAGCTATTCTCCTCCATCTTGTAGGCAAAGTACTTGTCAGAGGTCTCATACCTCTCGACTCGGGCATGAGTCTGAAATACCAATTTCAGCTCTTGGAACATCTCATATGCTCCATGACATTTCAAAACATTTTTGAAGTACCGGTTCTAAGCCGTAAAGCATGGTGCACTAAACTATCAAGTAGTCATCATACTGAGCTTTACCAAACGTTCATAACGTCTGTATCTGCTCCTGCAATAGGTCCGTCACCTAGCGGTGCATCAAGGACACAATTCTTCTGTGCAGCAATGAGGATAATCCTCAGATCACGGACCTAGTCCGCATCATTGCTACTATCATCTTTCAACATAGTTTTTCTCTAGGAACATATCAAAATTAAACGGGAAGCTACATCGCGAGCTATTGATCTACAACATAGTAATGCAAATACTATCAGGACTAAGTTCATGACAAATTAAAGTTCAATAAATCATATTACTTAAGAACTCCCACTTAGATAGACATCCCTCTAGTCCTCTAAATGATCACGTGATCCAAATCAACTAAACCATGTCCGATCATCACGTGAGTTGGAGTAGTTTTCAATGGTGAACATCACTATGTTGATTATATCTACTATATGATTCACACTCGACCTTTCGGTCTCCAGTGTTCCGATGCCATATCTGCATATGCTAGGCTCGTCAAGTTTAACCTGAGTATTCCGCGTGTGCAAAATTGGTTTGCACCCGTTGTATGTGAACGTAGAGCTTATCACACCCGATCATCACGTGGTGTCTCAGCACGACGAACTATCGCACGGTGCATACTCAGGGAGAACACTTATACTTTGAAATTTAGTGAGAGATCATCTTATAATGCTACCACCGTACTAAGCAAAATAAGAAGCATAAAATATAAACATCACATGTAATCAAAATATGTGACATGACATGGCCATGATCATCTTGCGCCTTTGATCTCCATCTCCAAAGTACCATCATGATCTCTATCGTCTCCGGCATGACACCATGATCTCCATCATCTTGGTATCTATCAACGTGTCGTCACATGGTCGTCTCTCTAACTATTTCTCTTGCAACTATTGCTATCGCATAGTGATAAAGTAAAGCAATTATTTGGCGCTTGCATCTTATGCAATAAAGAGACAACCATAAGGCTTCTGCCAGTTGCCGATAACTTCAACAAAACATGATCGTATCATACAACAATTTATATCTCGTTATGTCTTGACCATATCACATCACAACATACTCTGCAAAAACAAGTTAGACTTCCTCTACTTTGTTGTTGCAAGTTTTACGTGGCTGCTACGGGCTGAGGAAGAACCGTTCTAACCTACGCATAAAAAACCACAACATAGTATATTGATTGCTTTTTGATCTTCAGAAAGAACCCTGTTCATCAAAACCGATTCAACTAAAGTTGGAGAAACAGACACCCACTAGCCACCTGTGTGCGAAGCACGGCGGTAGAACCAGTCTCGCATAAGCGTGCGCGTAATGTCGGTCTGAGCCGTTTCATCCAACAATACCGACGAATCAAGAATTGATACGTCTCCGTCGTATCTATAATTTTTTATTGTTCCATGCCAATATTCTACAACTTTCATATACTTTTGGCAACTTTTTATACTATTTTTCGGACTAACATATTGATCCAGTGCCCAGTGCCAGTTCCTGTTTGGACTCCGTTTGGACTCCGTTTGATATGGATATTCTGCAAAACAAAAAACATGCAACAAATAGGTGGGCGTGCCTACCCCCCAGGCGCGCCCTCCACCCTCGTGGACCCCTGTTGCTCCACCGACGTACTCCTTCCTCCTATATATACCTACGTATCCCCAAACGATCATATACGGAGCCAAAACCCTAATTCCACCGCCGTAACTTTCTGTATCCACGAGATCCCATCTTGGGGCCTGTTCCGGAGCTCCGCCGGAGGGGGCATCGATCACGGAGGGCTTCTACATCAACACCATAGCCCCTCTGATGAAGTGTGAGTAGTTTACCTCAGACCTACGGGTCCATAGTTAGTAGCTAGATGGCTTCTTCTCTCTTTTTGGATCTCAATACAATGTTCTCCCCCTCTCTTATGGAGATCTATTCGATGTAATCTTCCTTTTGCGGTGTGTTTGTTGAGATCGATGAATTGTGGGTTTATGATCAAGTTTATCTACGAACAATATTTGAATCTTCTCTGAATTCTTTTATGTATGATTGGTTATCTTTGCAAGTCTCTTCGAATTATTAGTTTGATTTGGCCTACTAGATTGATCTTTCTTGCAATGGGGGAAGTGCTTAGCTTTGGGTTCAATGTTGCGGTGTCCTTTCCCAGTGACAGTAGGGGCAGCAAGGCACGTATTGTATTGTTGCCATCGAGGATAACAAGATGGGGTTTTCTTCATATTGCATGAGTCTATCCCTCTACATCATGTCATCTTGCTTAAGGCGTTACTCTGTTTTTAACTTAATACTCTAGATGCATGCTGGATAGCGGTCGACGAGTGGAGTAATAGTAGTAGATGCAGGCAGGAGTCGGTCTACTTGTCTCGGACGTGATGCCTATATACATGATCATACCTAGATATTCTCATAACTATGCTCAATTCTGTCAATTGCTCAACAGTAATTTGTTCACCCACCGTAGAATACTTATGCTCTCGAGAGGAGCCACTAGTGAAACCTATGGCCCCCGGGTCTATCTTTATCATATTAATCTCCTACTACTTAGTTATTTCCTTTGCTATTTACTTTGCCTTTATTTTACTTTGCATCTTTATCACAAAAATACCAAAAATATTATCTTATCATATCTATCAGATCTCACTCTCGTAAGTGGCCTTATAGGGATTGACAACCCCTATTTGCATTGGTTGCGAGGATTTATTTGTTTTGTGTAGGTACGAGGGACTCGCGCGTAGCCTCCTACTGGATTGATACCTTGGTTCTCAAAAACTGAGGGAAATACTTATGCTACTTTGTTGCATCATCCCTTCCTCTTCGGGGAAAACCAACACAGTGCTCAAGAGGTAGCAAGAAGGATTTCTGGCGCTGTTTCCGGGGAGGTCTACGCAAAAGTCAACATACCAAGTACCCATCACATACCCTTATCTCCCGCACTACATTATTTGCCATTTGCCTCTCGTTTTCCTCTCCCCCACTTCACCCTTGCCATTTTATTTTCCCTCTCTCTCTCTCTCCATCCTCCCTCTCTTTCTCTATTTGCCTCCTTTTGCCCGCTTGCTTTTTGTTTGCTTGTTTGTTTGCTTGTCGTTATGGCTAGTCCCTTATCTTCTCCGTTGACCCCTGAGTTCGAAATCTTTCACTTTAAACAAAGACTAGGAGAAAACTTAAAAGATGCCTGGTTGAGAATAATGGAGTCTTATCGTAATTGTACCTCTAAAATAAACCTGAGAATTTTGCTTCGCAATTTTTATGTTGGATTGAATATGTCTCATAGACAACTCTTGGATTGCGTTGCTAAAGGCAATTTTATTGAAATTGATCCCCATATTGTGCTTGAAATTATAGAAGGTATAGTGGGAACACTACCTCAACAAAAGGGGCCTAATCCTACCCAGGAAGAGACACAAGTTTTTGAAAAAAAATTGTGAAGTTACTAAAAACTTGCAGAAATCTCTTGAACCTCTTAAGAACATTAGTGGAAATATTCACCGCATGAATATGTTGATTACCCTTTGCAATAAGCGGTTGGATTCGTTAGATCTAAAAAATTTAGAATATGAAGGGAAATGTAAAGAACCTCCCGGATTCAAGCTTGATTCCGCTAAAAAGTTGAAAACTAAAGATGGTAATACCTAGATCTATTCTTGCTTGTTATGCCTAGCTAGGGGCGTTAAACCATAGCGCTTGTTGGGAGGCAACCCAATTTTATTTTTATTCCTTGCTTTTTGCTCCTGTTTAGTAATAAATAATTTATCTAGCGTCTGTTTTGATTGTGTTTTTTGTGTTTAATTAGTGTTTGTGCCAAGTAGAACCGTTGGGAAGACTTGGGGAAAGTCTTGTTGAACTTGCTGTAAAAAACAGAAACTTTAGCACTCACGAGAACTGCTGTCATTTTTATTTGGAAAGTGATATTTAGTTAATTCTTTTTGCAGATGATTAATAGATAAATTACTCACGTCCAGAAATTTATTTTAGAATTTTTGGGGTTCCAGATCTTGCGCTAGATACAGATTACTACAGACCGTTCTGTTTTTGACAGATTCTGTTTTTCGTGTGTTGTTTGCTTATTTTGATGAATCTATGGCTAGTAAAATAGTTTATAAACCATAGAGAAGTTGGAATACAGTAGGTATAACACCATTATAAATAAAGAATGAGTTCATTACAGTACCTTGAAGTGGTCTTTTATTTTCTTTCGCTAACGGAGCTCACGAGATTTTCTACATTAAGTTTTGTGTTGTGAAGTTTTCAAGTTTTGGGTAAAGATTTGATGGATTATGGAACAAGGAGTGGAAAGAGCCTAAGCTTGGGGATGCCCATGGCACCCCCAAGATAATCTAAGGACACCTAAAATCCAAAGCTTGGGGATTCCCCGGAAGGCATCCCCTCTTTCGTCTACTTCTATCGGTAACTTTACTTGGAGCTATATTTTTATTCGCCACATGATATGTGTTTTTCTTGGAGCGTCTTGTATTATTTGAGTCTTTGATTTTTAGTTTACCACAATCATCCTTCCTGTACACACCTTTTGAGAGAGCCATACATGATTTGGAATTTGTTAGAATACTCTATGTGCTTCGCTTATATCTTTTGAGTCATATAGTTTTGCTCTAGTACTTCACTTATATCTTTTAAGAGCACGATGGTGGATTTGTTTTATATAAACTATTGTTCTCTCACGCTTCACTTAGATTATTTTGAGAGTCTTAATAGCATGGTAATTTTCTTAAAATTCTAATATGCTAGGTGTTCAAGATTAGTAAAAATTTCTTAAGAGTGTTTTGAATACTAATAGAAGTTTGATGCTTGATGATTGTTTTGAGATATGGAAGTAATAATATCAAAGTCATGCTAGTTGAGTAGTTGTGAAATTGAGAAATGCTTGTGTTGAAGTATGCAAGGCCCGTAGCATGCACGTATGGTAAACGTTATGCAACAAATTTGAAACATGAGGTGTTATTTGATTGTCTTCCTTATGAGTGGCGGTCGGGGACGAGCGATGGTCTTTTCCTACCAATCTATCCCCCTAGGAGCATGCGCGTAGTGCCGAGGTTTTTGATGACTTGTAGATTTTTGCAATAAGTATGCGAGTTCTTTATGACTAATGTTGAGTCCATGGATTATATGCACTCTCACCCTTCCATCCTTGCTAGCCTCTTCGGTACCGTGCATTGCCCTTTCTCACATTGAGAGTTGGCGCAAACTTCGCCGGTGCATCCAAACCCCATGATATGATACGCTCTTTCACACATAAACCTCCTTATATCTTCCTCAAAACAGCCACCATACCTACCTATTATGGGCATTTCCATAGCCATTCCGAGAAATATTGCCATGCAGCTTTCCATCATTCCGTTCATCATGACACATTCATTATTGTCATATTGCTTAGCATGATCATGTAGTTGACATAGTATTTGTGGCAAAGCTACTGTTCATAATTCTTTCATACATGTCACTCTTGGTCCATTGCATATCTCGGTACACCGCCGGAGGCATTCATATAGAGTCATCTTTTGTTCTAGTATCGAGTTGTAATCATTGAGTTGTAAATAAATAGAAGTGTGATGATCATCATTTTCTAGAGCATTGTCCCGAGGAAAAAATAAAAAAATTATTAAAAAAAGAGAGAGAAGGCCATAAAAAAGGCCTAAAAATGAGAGAAAAAGAGAGAAAGGACAATGTTACTATCCTTTGCCACACTTGTGCTTCAAAGTAGCACCATAATCTTCATGATAGAGAGTCTCTTGTTTTGTCACTTTCATATACTAGTGGGAATTTTTCATTATAGAACTTGGCTTGTATATTCCAACAATGGGCCTCCTCAAGTGCCCTAGGTCTTCGTGAGAAAGCAAGTTGGATGCACACCCACTAGTTTCTTTTGTTGAGCTTTCATACATTTATAGCTCTAGTGCATCTGTTGCATGGCAATCCCTACTCCTTGCATTAACATCAATCGGTGGGCATCTCCATAGCCCATTGATTAGCCTCGTTGATGTGAGACTTTCTCCTTTTTTGTCTTCTCCACATAACCCCCTCATTATATTCTATTCCACCCATAGTGCTATGTCCATGGCTCGCGCTCATATATTGCGTGAAAGTTTATAGGTTTGAGATTACTAAAGTATGAAACAATTGCTTGGCTTGTCATCGGGGTTGTGCATGATGAGAGCATTCTTGTGTGACGAAAATGAAACAAGACTAAACCATATGATTTTGTAGGGATGAACTTTCTTTGGCCATGTTATTTTGAGCAGACATAATTGCTTAGTTAGTATGCTTGAAGTATTATTATTTTTATGTCAATATGAACTTTTGTCTTGAATCTTTTGGATCTGAATATTCATACCACAATTAAGAATAATTACATTAAAATTATGCCAAGTAGCACTCCGCATCAAAAATTATGTTTTTATCATTTACCTACTCGAGGACGAGCAGGAATTAAGCTTGGGGATGCTTGATACGTCTCCAACGTATCTGTAATTTTTGACTGCTCCATGCTATATTATATACTGTTTTGGACATTATTGGGCTTTATTATCCACTTTTATATTATTTTTGGGACTAACCTATTAACCGGAGGCCCAGCCCAGAATTGCTGTTTTTTGCCTGTTTTAGGGTTTCAAAGAAAAGGAATATCAAACGGAGTCCAAACGGAATGAAACCTTCGGGAACGTGATTTTCTCAACGAACAAGACCCGGGAGACTTGGACCCTACGTCAAGAAAGAAAAGAGGAGGCCACGAGGTAGGTGGGCACGCCTACCCCCCCAGGCGCGCCCTCCGCCCTCGTGGGCCCCCTGTTGCTCCACCGACGTACTCCTTCCTCCTATATATACCTACGTATCCCCAAATGATCAGATACAGAGCCAAAACCCTAATTCCACCGCCGTAACTTTCTGTATCCATGAGATCCCATCTTGGGGCCTGTTCCGGAGCTCCGCCGGAGGGGGCATCGATCACGGAGGGCTTCTACATCAACACCATAGCCCCTCTGATGAAGTGTGAGTAGTTTACCTCAGACCTACGGGTCCATAGTTAGTAGCTAGATGGCTTCTTCTCTCTTTTTGGATCTCAATACAATGTTCTCCCCCTCTCTTATGGAGATCTATTCGACGTAATCTTCTTTTTGCGGTGTGTTTGTTGAGATCGATGAATTGTGGGTTTATGATCAAGTCTATCTATGAACAATATTTGAATCTTCTCTGAATTCTTTTATGTATGATTGGTTATCTTTGCAAGTCTCTTCGAATTATCAGTTTGGTTTGGCCTACTAGATTGATCTTTCTTGCAATGGGAGAAGTGCTTAGCTTTGGGTTCAATGTTGCGGTGTCCTTTCCCAGTGACAGTAGGGGCAGCAAGGCACGTATTGTATTGTTGCCATCGAGGATAACAAGATGGGGTTTTCTTCATATTGCATGAGTCTATCCCTCTACATCATGTCATCTTGCTTAAGGCGTTACTCTGTTTTTAACTTAATACTCTAGATGCATGCTAGATAGCAGTCGATGAGTGGAGTAATAGTAGTAGATGCAGGCATGAGTCGGTCTACTTGTCTCGGACGTGATGCCTATATACATGATCATACCTAGATATTCTCATAACTATGCTCAATTCTGTCAATTGCTCAACAGTAATTTGTTCACCCACCATAGAATACTTATGCTCTCGAGAGGAGCCACTAGTGAAACCTATGGCTCCGGGTCTATCTTTATCATATTAATCTCCTACTACTTAGTTATTTCCTTTGCTATTTCCTTTGCCTTTATTTTACTTTGCATCTTTATCACAAAAATACCCAAAATATTATCTTATCATATCTATCAGATCTCACTCTCGTAAGTGGCCTTATAGGGATTGACAATCCCTATTTGCGTTGGTTGCGAGGATTTATTTGTTTTGTGCAGGTACGAGGGACTCGCGCGTAGCCTCCTACTGGATTGATACCTTGGTTCTCAAAAACTGAGGGAAATACTTACGCTACTTTGCTGCATCATCCCTTCCTCTTCGGGGAAAACTAACGCAGTGCTCAAGAGGTAGCACCTCCCTTCTTAAGGACACAATGGACAGGACTTACCCATTGACTATCAGCAACGGGATAAATTATACGTGCATCTAGAAGCTTTAGTATTTCTTTTCTTACCACTTCTTTCATCTTAGGATTTAACCTTTGTTGGTGATCAATAACTGGTTTAGCGTCTTTCTCTAGTTTTATTTTGTGCTAGCATAGAGTGGGACTAATGCCCTTAAGATCATCAAGAGTATATCCAATGGCAGCACAATGCTTCTTCAGAGTTTTCAATAATTTCTTTTCTTCATGTTCTGAAAGGTTAGCACTAATAATAATAGGATATATCTCTTTCTCATCAAGATAAGCATATTTAAGAGTATCAGGTAAAGGTTTAAGCTCAAACACAGGATCACCCTTGGGTGGAGGAGGATCCCCTAGGATTTCAACAGGCAAGTTGTGTTTCAAAATAGGTCCCTGTTCAAAGAATATTTCATCTATTTCCCTTCTTTCATTCATAAACATATCATTTTTGTGGTCTAGCAAATATTGTTCCGAAGGATCACTAGGAGGCACGGCAATAGAAGCAAGACCAATAATTTCATCTTTACTAGGCAATTCTTTATCATGGGGTTGTCTACGAAATTTAGCAAAATTAAACTCATGAGACATATCCCCTAAACCAACAGAAACAATATCCTTATTGCAGTCTATCCTAGCATTAATAGTATTCAAGAAGGGTCTACCAAATATAATGGGACAAAAGTCATCTTGTGGGGAACCAAGAACAAGAAAATCAGCAGGATATTTAACTTTCCCACACAAGACCTCAACATCTCTAACAATCCCAACTGGTGAAATAGTATCTCTATTGGCAAGCTTAATTGTAACATCTATCTCTTCTATCTCAGCAGGTGCAATGTCATGCATAATTTCTTTGTATAAGGAATGAGGTATTGCACTTGCACTAGAACCCATATCACATAAGCCATGATAGCAACGATCCCCTATTTTAACAGAAATAACAGGCATGCCTACAACAGGTCTATGTTTATTTATTTTTAGTATCAGGTCTAGCAATTCTAGCAGATTCATTACAGAAGTAAATAACATGCCCATCAATGTTATCGGCCAAGAGATCTTTAACCATAGCAACACTAGGTTCAACTTTAATTTGCTCAGGGGGTTTGGGTGTCTTAATATTGCTTTTGTTGACCACATTTGAAGCTTTAGCATGATCCTTTATTCTAACAGGGAAAGGTGGTTTCTCAATATAAGCATTAGGAACAATAGGATCATTATAAGTGATAGTCTTTTCTTCAACTTTAATAGGTGCAACTACTTTTACTTAAATGGGAGGATTATATTTAAACCACTTCTCCTTAGGGAGATCAACATGAGTAGCGAAGGATTCACAGAAAGAAGCTACTATCTCAGAGTCAAGTCCATATTTAGTGCTAAATTCACGGAAAGCATCGGTATCCATAAAAGATTTAACACAATCAAACTTAGGTGTTATACCTGACTCCTTACCTTCGTCGAGGTCCCAATCTTCAGAGTTGCGTTTAATTCTTTCCAATAAATCCCATTTGAATTCAATAGTCTTCATCATAAACGATCCAGTACAAGAAGTATCGAGCATGGAGCGATTACTGAGAGAAAGCCGAGCATAGCTTTTTTGAATAATCATTTCTTTTGAGAGCTCATGATTGGGGCATGAATATAACATTGACGTAAGCCTCCCCCAAGCTTGAGCGATGCTTTCTCCTTCACGAGGCCAAAAATTATATATATAATTACGATCACCATGAACAAGATGCATAGGATAAAACTTCTGATGAAATTCCAATTTCAACCGTTGGTAGTTCCATGATCCAATATCATCACATAGCCTAAACCATGTCAATGCATCTCCCTTCAAAGATAAAGGGAAGACCTTCTTCTTGATAACATCCTCGGGCATACCTGCAAGCTTAAATAATCCACAAACTTCATCCACATAGATTAGGTGCAAATCAGGGTGTAATGTTCCATCACATGCGAAAGGATTAGCTAGCACTTTCTCTATCATACCCGAAGGAATTTCAAAGTAAACATTTTCAGTAGGTTCAGTAGGTTGAGGAGCAACTCTTTGCTCTACTGGTCGGGGTGAAGATACCCCGAACAAGCCCCTCAAAGGATTATGTTCCATAGTAACAAGTGACAGTAAATTTCAGCACACTATATAAATTTTTCCTTACCAAATTCCACCTACCAAAGGCGCTTCACTCCTCGAAAATGGCGCTAGAAAAGAGTCTTGATGACCAACAAGTGTAGGGGATCTATCGCAGCCTTTTCGATAAGTAAGAGTGTCTAACCCAACGAGAAGTTTAAGGAAATGATAAGCGGTTTTCAGTAAGGTATTCTCTGCAAGCACTGAAATTATCAGTAACAGATAGTTTTTTGATAAGATAATTTGTAATGGGTAACAAGTAATAAAAGTAAATAAGGTGCAGCAAGATGGCCCAATCCTTTTTGTAGCAAAGTACAAGCCTGGATAAATTCTTATATAAAGGAAAGCACTCCCGAGGACACATGGGAATTATCGTCAAGCTAGTTTTCATCACGTTCATATGATTCGCGTTCGGTACTTTAATAATTTGATATGTGGGTGGACCGGTGCTTGGGTACTACCCTTACTTGGACAAGCATCCCACTTATGATTAACCCCTATTGCAAGCATCCGAAACTGCAACAGAAGTATTAAGGTAAACCTAACCATAGCATGAAACATATGGATCCAAATCAGCCCCTTACGAAGCAACGCATAAACTAGGGTTTAAGCTTCTGTCACTCTAGCAACCCATCATCTACTTATTACTTCCCAATGCCTCCCTCTAGGCCCAAACAATGGTGAAGTGTCATGTAGTCGACGTTCACATGACACCACTAGAGTGATGACAACATACATCTCATCAAAATATCGAACGAATACCAAATTCACATGACTACTTATAGCAAGACTTCTCCCATGTCCTCGGGGACAAACGTAACTACTCACAAAGCATATTCACGTTCATAATCAGAGGGGTATTAATATGCATAATGGATCTGAACATATGATATTCCACCAAGTAAACCAACTAGCATCAACTACAAGGAGTAATCAATACTACTAGCAACCCACAGGTACCAATCTGAGGTTTGGATACAAGAGATGAACTAGGGTGTGAGATGATATGGTGCTGGTGAAGATGTTGATGGTGATTGACCCCCTCCCGATGAGAGGATCGTTGGTGATAACGATGGTGATGATTTCCCCCTCCCGGAGGGAAGTTTTCCCGGCAGAACAGCTCCGTCGGAGCCCTAGATTGGTTCCGCCAAGGTTCCGCCTCGTGGCAGCAGAGTTTCGTCCCATGAGCTTGCTTATGATTTTTTTCTCGACGAAAGACTCCATGTAGCCAAAGATGGGCATCAAAGGGCCACTAGGGGGCCCACAAGGCAGGGGGCGCGCCCAGGGGGGTAGGGCGCGCCCCCCACCCTCGTGGACGGCGGGTGGCCCCCTCTGGTACTTCTTTCGCCCAATATTTTGTATATATTCTGAAAATAATTCCCTTGGAGTTTTAGGACTTTTGGAGATGTGCAGAATAGGTCTGTAATATTTGCTCCTTTTCTAGCCCCGAATTCCAGATGCCAGCACTCCCCCTCTTCATGTAAACCTTGTAAAATAAGAGAGAAAAGGCATAAGTATTGTGACATAATGTGTAATAACAACCCATAATGCAATAAATATTGATATAAAAGCATGATGCAAAATGGACGTATCAAATATGTAGGAGCCAATATGAGCATCCAGGTTTTGAAGGAAATATGCCCTAGAGGCAATAATAAAGTTATTATTTATTTCCTTATATCATGATAAATGTTTATTATTCATGCTAGAATTGTATTAACCGGAAACTTAGTACATGTGTGAATACATAGACAGACAGAGTGTCACTAGTATGCCTCTACTTTACTAGCTCATTGAATCAAAGATGGTTAAGTTTCCTAGCCATAAACATGAGTTGTCATTTGATTAACGGGATCACATCATTAGAGAATGATGTGATTCACTTGACCCATTCTGTTAGCTTATCACGATGATCGTTTAGTTTGTTGCTACTGCTTTCTTCATGACTTATACATGTTCCTATGACTATGCGATTATGCAACTCCCGAATACCAGAGGAACACTTTGTGTACTACCAAACATCACAACGTAACTGAGTGATTATAAAGGTGTTCCACAGGTGTCCCCGATGGTGCTTGTTGAGTTGGCATAGATCGAGATTAGGATTTGTCACTCCGATTGTCGGAGAGGTATCTCTAGGCCCTCTTGATAATGCACATCACTATAAGCCTTGCAAGCAATGTGACTAATGAGTTAGCAACGGGATGATGCATTATGGAACGAGTAAAGAGACTTGCCGGTAACAAGATTGAACTAGGTATTGAGATACCGACGATCGAATCTCTGGCAAGTAACATACCGATGACAAAGGGAACAACGTATGTTGTTATGCGGTTTGACCGATAAAGATCTTCGTAGAATATGTAGGAACCAATATGAGCATCCAGGTTCCTCTATTGGTTATTGACCGGAGATGATTCTTGGTCATGTGTACATAGTTCTCGAACCCGTAGGGTCCGCACGCTTAACGTTCGGTGACGATCGGTATTAAGAGTTTATATGTTTTGATGTAATGAAGGTTGTTCGCAGTCCCAGATGAGAGCAGGGACATGACGAGGAGCCTCGAAATGTTCGAGACATAAAGATCGATATATTGGAAGGCTATATTCGGACATCGGAAAGGTTCTGAGTGGTTCGGGTATTTTTCGGAGTACCGGAGAGTTACGGGAATCCGCCGGGGAGTATATGGGCCTTATTGGGCTTTATGGGAGAGGGAGGGGGGCTGCCTAGGGCAGGTCGCGCCCCCCAAGGCCTAGTCCGAATTGGACTAAGGGGAGGGGCGGCGCCCCCTCCTTCCTTCTCTTCTCTCTTCCCCTTCCTTCTCTCCTACTCCTACTACCTGGAAGGGGGGGGATCCTACTCCTGGTGGGAGTAGGACTCCCCAGGGCACGCCATAGTAGAGGGCCATCCCCCCTCCTCCACTCCTTTATATACGGGGGAGGGGGCATCCCATGGACACACAAGTTGATCATTGATCTTTTAGCCGTGTGCGGTGCCCCCCTCCACCATAATCCACCTTGGTCATATCGTAGTGGTGCTTAGGCGAAGGCCTGTTCCGGTAGCATCATCATCACCGTCATCACGTTGTCATGCTGACGAAACTCCCCCTCGAAGCTCTACTGGATTGTGAGTTCGCGGGACGTCACCGAGCTGAACGTGTGCAGATCGCGGAGGTGCCGTATCTTCGGTGCTAGATCGGTCGATCGTGAAGACGTACGACTACATCAACCACGTTGTCATAACGCTTCCGCTTACGGTCTACGAGGGTGCATAGACGATACTCTCCCCTCTCGTTTCTATGCATCACCATGATCATGCGTGTGAGTAGGAATTTTTTGAAATTACTGCGTAACCGAACAGTGGCATCCGAGCTAGGTTTATGTGTAGATGTTATATGCACGAGTAGAACACAAAGGAGTTGTGGGCGTGGGTATATACATATTGCTTGCCGTCACCAGTTGATTCTTCTTGATAACCCACAAGTATAGGGGATCGCAACAGTTTTCGATAAGTAAGAGTGTCGAACCCAACGAGGAGCTAAAGGCAGAACAAATATTCCCTCAAGTTCTATCAACCACCGATACAACTCTACGCACGCTTGATGTTCGCTTTACCTAGAACAAGTATGAAACTAGAAGTACTTTGTAGGTGTTGTTGGATAGGTTTGCAAGATAATAAATATTATGTAAATAAAAAGTAGGGGCTGTTGTGAGTAAACAAGCAATAAAGTAAATATATCAAGTGTGGAAAAGTGGTGGTAGGAGTTGCAAAATTGTCCCTAAGCAATTGACTACTTTACTAGACTGATAGCAAGTTTTATGTGGGGGAGGCCGCTGCTAGCATGTCATCCCTGACTTGGAATTCTATGCACTTATGATTGGAACTATTAGCAAGAATCCGCAACTACTAACATTCATTAAGGTAAAACCAACCATAGCATTAAGATATATTGGTCCCCCTTCAATCTCGTATGCATCAATTTCTATGCTAGGTTGAAGCTTCTGTCACTCTTTCCCTCCAATACATAGTCCTATCAACATACAACTAACCCTATGGTGTGATCCACGCACGCGCTCATATGATGGGCACCAAAGGACAGCGACATAACCACAAGCAAATTAAACCAATCAAAGCAATTCATCAACCACCGATAGGACAAATAAAATCTACTCAGACATCATAGGATGGCAACACATCATTAGGTAATAATAGGAAGCATAAAGCACCATGTTCAAGTAGAGGGTACAACGGGTTGCAGGAGAGTGGACCGCTGTAGATAGAGGAGGGAAGGTGATGTAGATGTTGGTGAAGATGGCAGAGGTGTTGGTGTAGATCGCGGTGATGATGATGATGGCCACGGCAGCGTTCCAGCGCCACCGGAAGAGAAGGGGAGAGGGTGCCCCTTCGTCTTCTTCTTCCTTGACCTCCTCCCTAGATGGGAGAAGGGTTTCCCCTCTGGTCCTTGGCCTACATGGCATGGGAGGGGCGAGAGCCCCTCCGAGATTGGATCTGTCTCTCTGTCTGTCTCTGTTTCCGCATTCTCAGATTCTACCCTTTCACCGTTTCTTATATTGTCGGAGATCCGTAACTGCGATTGGGCTGAAATTTGAACATGAACTCTATCCGGATATTAGCTTTCTTGCGGCGAAAGAAGGGCACCAACCGCCTTAGGGGGTGGCCATGAGGGCCAGGGGCGTGCCCAGGGGGTGGGGCGCACCCCCTGCCTCGTGCCTCCCTCGGGCACCGTCTCGCATGGATTTTTCTTCCCAAAAATCATATATATTCCAAAAAAATCTCTGTCAGTTTTTATCCCGTTTGGACTCTGTTTGATATGGATATTCTGTGAAACAAAAAACATGCAACAAACAGGAACTGGGCACTGGATCAATATGTTAGTCCCAAAAATAGTATAAAAAGTTACCAAAAGTATATGAAAGTTGTAGAATATTGGCATGGAACTAATCAAAAATTATAGATACGACGGAGACATATCAGCATCCCCAAGCTTAATTCCTGCTCGTCCTCGAGTAGGTAAATGATAAAAAGATATTTTTTCATGTGGAGTGCTACCTAGCATAATCTTGATCACATATCTAATCATGGCATGAATATTAAGATACAAGTGATTCGAAGCAATAGTCTATCATTTGACATAAAAACAATAATACGTCAAGCCTTCTAAAAAAGCAATCATGTCTTTTCAAAATAACATGGCCAAAGAAAGTTATCCCTACAAAATCATATAGTCTGGCTATACTCCATCTTCATCACACAAAATATTCACATCATGCACAACCCCGATAAAAAGCCAAGCAATTGTTTCATATTTTTGACGTTCTCAAACCTTTTCAACTTTCATGCAATGCATGAGCGTGAGCCATGGACATAGCACTACAGGTGGAATAGAATGGTGGTTGTGGAGAAGACAAAAAGGAGAAGATAGTCTCACATCAACTAGGCGTATCAACGGGCTATGGAGATTCCCATCAATAGATATCAATGTGAGTGAGTAGGGATTGCCATGCAATTGATGCACTAGAGCTATAAGTGTATGAAAGTTCAAACTGAAACTAAGTGGGTGTGCGTCCAACTTGCTTGCTCATGAAGACCTCGGGCGTTTGAGGAAGCCCATCATCGGAATATACAAGCCAAGTTCTATAATGAAAATTTCCACTAGTATATGAAAGTGATAACTCAAGAGACTCTCTATATGAAGAACATGGTGCTACTTTGAAGCACAAGTGTGGTAAAAGGATAGTAACATTGCCCCTTCTCTCTTTTTCTCTCATATTTTTTTGGGGCCTTCTCTTTTTTTGGCCTTTCTCCTTTTTTTATTCTTTTATTATTATTATTTTTTCGTCCGGAGTCTCATCCCGACTTGTGGGGGAAGCATAGTCTCCATAATCCTTTCCTCACTGGGGCAATGCTCTAATAATGATGATCATCACACTTTATTTACTTACAACTCAATATTACAACTCGATATCTAGAATAAAGATATGACTCTATATGAATGCCTCCGGTGGTGTACCGGGATGTGCAATGATCTAGCGTAGCAATGACATCAAAAACGGACAAGCCATGAAAACATCATGCTAGCTATCTTACGATCATGCAAAGCAATATGACAATGAATGCTCAAGTCATGTATGTGATGATGATGGAAGTTGCGTGGCAATATATCTCGGAATGGCTATGGGAATGCCATGATAGGTAGGTATGGTGGCTATTTTGAGGAAGGTATATGGTGGGTTTATGGTACCGGCGAAAGTTGCGCGGTACTAGAGAGGCTAGCAATGGTGGAAGGGTGAGAGTGCGTATAATCCATGGACTCAACATTAGTCATAAAGAACTCACATACTTATTGCAAAAGTCTATTAGTCATCGAAACAAAGTACTACGCGCATGCTCCTAGGGGGATAGATTGGTAGGAAAAGACCATCGCTCGTCCCCGACCGCCACTCATAAGGAAGACAATCAATAAATAAATCATGCTCCGACTTCGTTACATAACGGTTCACCATACATAAAAGAAAAATGAAAACTAAAAGCAAAAGACGCTCCAAGATTGCACATATCGCATGAACGAAACGAATCCGAAAACATACCGATACTTGTTGAAGAAAGAGGGGATGCCTTCCGGGGCATCCCCAAGCTTAGACGCTTGAGTCTCCTTGAATATTTACTTGGGGTGCCTCGGGCATCCCCAAGCTTGAGATCTTGCCTCTCTTCCTTCTTCTCACATCGAGACATTCTCAATCATCGAACACTTCATCCACACAAAACTTCAACAGAAAACTCAGTAAGATCTGTTAGTATAATAAAGCAAATCACTACTCTAAGTACTGTTGCAAACCAATTCATATTTTGTTTTTGAATTTTGTCTACTGTAATATAGCTTTTCCATGGCTTAATCCATTGATACAAATCGATAGTTTCATCAAAACAAGCAAACTATGCATCAAAAACAGAATCTGTCTAAAACAGAATAGTCTGTAATAATCTGAACATTCACCATATTTATGGTACTTGAAAACTTCTTCCAAAATTTGGAAAAATAAACAATTTGTATAGAAAGACAATGCAAAAAGAATCAGAACCATTTGATGTTCCAGTAAAAAATTAAAAATCGCGCACTACAGCCAAAGTTTCTGTCCTGCACCGTACAAACCAACAAGCATCTAAAACATCCTAAAGGCAAATCTTGGCACATTATTTTTATTGTAACATCCCAAATTTTCAATTTGGAATGTTATACATAGGTCATCCATGCATATCACATTTTATTGCATTTTCGTTTTGTAATCCTCAAAATCCTAAGCAACTCAAGGACCCTGGAGAGAGTTGGGGATTTCCCTGGTTTTCATATTTGATTTTTATCAAATAATGAATCGAGGATTTCGATTTTAATTATTTTCCTTCCTAAAAATATTTCATACTAAAATATATGAGAGGAGATAATATGACTTCTCCAAAATAATTGAAATATTGGAGGAAAATATTAAAATCATTTATTTGATTTTTAATTGATTTTATTAGGATTTTATTTGCATTAGAAAAATTGCACGTTTTCAAAATTGCATTTTAGGGGCAAGAAAATGTTCATCTCGTTCTAATATTTTATTTAGACGGTGAAAATTTGTTTTGGCATTTTTAGGTTTTTATTTTATTTTCTAGGGTTTTATTTCTGTTGGCGTAATTTTTTTTAAAAAAATGTTTCCGGCGCCCGACTGGGCCTAAGGCCCAGCCGAGCCAGGCCGGCCCGAGCCGTCACCGCCCCCGCCGCGTCTTGCCCCCTCCCCCAAGTAGCCGCCCCCGCCCCCTTTATAAGCCACCACCCCGCCGCCCCAAACCACCACCACCGCCGCAACCACCGCCGACCCAAGCCGCAGCCTTCGTCGCCGCAGCCGAGCGCCACCGCCGCCGCCGAGCCCCGCCGCCCGCGAGTCGCCGCTGCCACCCAAGCCCGCCTCGCCGGAGGTACCGCGCCGGTACCGAGCCACCGTTTTTTTTAAAACCATTCGGGTTTTTTAGAAACCCTAGATCCGTTTTTTTTGGTTCGCCAGGTTTTCTCGGGTTTTCTAGTTAGCGGACATTCATCCGTACGTTCGTTTTAACGAATGGTTTTCGCCGTTAGTTACAGCTAACAAACGCTCGTTCATTAGTCGGTTCGTTAGTTTTCTTTTTATCGGATTTATCCGCAATTTTCTCGATCGCGATTTCTGATCCGATCTTAGTTTCTGTTTATCTTTTCGCTCGTTAGTCGGAATCAAGCGATTCAAGCGCCTAGATCTTCGTCTCGAAACCCTCTTTCTGTTTAATCAACTTGAACCAGTTTTTGCTACTGTAAAATTTGACCTAGGTACAGAATAGTAAACGGATCTTGTTTCTTTTGGCATTTGAGTTTCGTTGCTCCGTTTGATTTGATTCTTTTTGCTAACTGGAGTTCTTAAGTTGAACTTTCCGGTCAATGTCTTTTATTTGAGTTTTGCTTGCGCATCTTTGCTTGTTGTTTATGTATGTTATTGTTTGTTTGCGATAGAACACCCGGAGTGCGAAGCGTGCTACTACGAGTCCCTAGGTTTTGCGGATCGTCAGCAAGGCAAGTAACACATTGATCATTTTTTTTCATACCCAGTTTTTATGCATTGGTTCCAATCCTCAAACATTGCATGATTAGGATGTCATAAACTTGTGGGTTGGGAAGTAGTTATTGAGGTAGAACCTATTACCCTGTTAGTATCAAACCCTTGGGAGTTACTTCTACGCGTTGCTTATATTGCTATGCTCCTAGACGTGGTTCGGGTTTGAGTGAAATCCATGACATATGTGAGATTGTTAATTAATGGTTCAACTTAAGGTGGCAACTTAAATAAATATCTGGGTGGACTGAGGCACCTGGGGAACCCAGTGTTGTCTGTTTTTTTGGAAATCCCGGGGAACCCGTGTGATCTTCCTATGGACCGCCACCCAGGCTCAAAGGGAACTGAGATGATTCATGCTAGAAACTTCTGTGTGCAGCCACAAGCTATTATAGGCTCTAGTATAGTTAAGTAAGTTACATGAAGCTCGTGAAGAGGTAGATCAGCAGGTAGTGGGTTTTGTATGTTTGGTATGGTCTACCTGGAGTAGAGAATTAATGTTTCTGAAAGACTGTGTCTCGGTCATCCGTTTCTCAAACACCTTGTAGTGCAAGAAATCCAACGGAGGCGATCGATTCTTGTGGGGAAAAGTGTGCAAACCTCTGCAGAGTGTACAATCTAATCATGGTTAGTCGTGTCCCCGGTTATGGACAATCTTGAGTATCTAGTACTTGGGTTATCACATGTATCTCATCACTTTTAATTAAATTTGTTGGGTTGTTAATCACTTTAATTGGGATTGAGTTGGGGTTACCTTCTCAATGTTTCAACCACCATGATAGTTAAATTAAAATATATTCCTTTGTTGTAGGGAAAAATTGGCTTTTCGCAAAAACTATAACCCTAGAGCTTTCCACAGCCAAATATGCATGTAGTATTAGTATTATTCTGTTCATGCTCTATTGTGTTATACTGCCAGCCTATTCCATGTGCTGACCCATTTTCGGGCTTCAACGTATTATGTTGCAGACTTTTCAGACGAGGAGTAAGGTTCGTTAGGTCGTTGCCGTGCAGCTCAGCTATGCCGTTGGAGTTGATGGACTCACTTTATCTTCCAAGCCTTCCGCTGTTATCGCATTAGATGGCCTTAAGCCATATTATTGTAATAAGTTCTCTCTTGAGACATTCGATGTAATAAGTGTGTGATTGCTACTCTATTATAAATCCTTCGAGTACTGTGTGTGTCAGCATTACCGATCCAGGGATGACACTGAAGCACAGAGACTTGAACGTTTGAGGTCGGTTCGCTACAAGATGGTATCAGAGCACACGCTGAGTGTAGGACATGACCACTAAGCTAAACCATAGGTCACACTTCTCTTCTCATTTCTGACTTCTCTTCAATTTCTACTCTTTAGGATGACGGAGATGAAGAACAAGTTTGCCCAACTGGATGAAGACACACCTTTTGGATGCCACTTGAAGGAAGTCACTAGGTACTTGAACATTGGAATACCACGCTTCACCGGGACATACAACGCTACCTTGCCAGAAGAGGAGCGCTGGATGATTCAAGTACAAGTTCCAGGAAGGACGTTCTCGCCAACTTCTAAACCCATAAAATTTTCTTTCGAAGCACCCACCTGGAGTCTAGGCAAGAGCATGGCAGCCCACATTACCATGGGACGCATTGGAGAAGTCTACAATAGTGAACTTAAGGACACTATCTACCAAATACGTGGGCACCGAGATGAGCAATGGGAAGTAATCAGCACCAAGAGGGATAGATCCATTGCAGCTTTCATCCAGGAGTTAAACCAGCACATTCGACGCCAGGAGAACCAGATGTGCGCGGACATGATGGACTTGAAGAAGGCGAAGACTAGGATCATCGAGCTGGAGGAAGAACTCAAGTTTACACGTGATGGATATGAGGA
The DNA here is from genome assembly GCF_018294505.1 of Triticum aestivum. Lineage (NCBI taxonomy): Eukaryota > Viridiplantae > Streptophyta > Magnoliopsida > Poales > Poaceae > Triticum > Triticum aestivum. Next base: position 658,620,845 of record NC_057806.1, read on the forward strand.
GGAAATCAAGACACTACTGGAGAAGAATGACGACCTGGTTAAGAAGATCAGAGTATTCATGGGAGGTCCAGCACCGGGAGTAGAAGATGACGATTCCACTTGCCCAGACAACTACATCATCATCGACGACACCGATTCCAATCCAAGTGATGATGACTTCTAAGACGAAGCTGGAGCAGATATCATGGAGTCTTCCATCGATCAAAATTTCTAGAGGACCACCATATATTAGTAGTATTTCCCCCATGTATTTAGTAGTAGTTGAGCACTTTTGTGATAGTTCCAGACCGCTTGTATGCCCTTGCTTGATTGATTGAGTGAAATGACTGTGTTTGTCTCATGTGCATATGGGTAGTGCTTTCCCATTAGACCCCTTTTCTATTCTGGTCTCTTCAACCACGCTGGAGGGGGATCACATAACCACAATGGTGCTAAGAATGGGAATGGGAACGGAGCTAACAACAATCAGAACCGCTCCAACCCAGCCACACCCTCCAAAAGAGATCTAAGTCAAGTTACTTGCTTTAAGTGCGGGAAGACAGGGCACTATGCCAATGATTACCATGAAGGAAGGAATGGGAACGGAAATGGGAGCGCGGGGAAGAAGCCTAATCCATTCAACAAAGGACAAGTGAACCACGTTAACATGGAGGAGGTTGAAGAGCAGCCGGATGCGGTAATAGGTAAGTTTTTGGTTAAGTCATTTACCGCTCTTGTTCTTTTCGATACTGGTGCATCACATTCATACATATCAAGGGGATTCGTGGATAAGTTTAAACTACCAACCCAAACCCTTAGGACCCCTCTCTTAGTGAGTTCACCTGGAGCAAAATACATGGCTAACCGATGGTGTAACCAGATATCCCTAACCATTGGTACACATGTTTTTCCGTCCGACCTAATTATCTTGGAGTCACAAGGTTTGGATGTGATATTGGGTATGGACTAGATGTCAAAGTATGGAGGAAGCATTGACTGTGCTAGTAAGTCGATTTATCTCACCACCCCGGAGGGAAAAAGGATTAAGTATGTATCTAGGCATGTGCCTAGGAGGAGCCAAGTGAATGCCCTTATGGGAGTTGTTCAGGAGGAAGTGTCTGTAGTGAAGGATTACCCGGATGTTTTTCCAGAGGAGTTACCAGGCATGCCACCGGATAGAGACATTGAGTTTTTGATAGAGCTATTGCCAGGTACCGGGCCAATATCCAAGAGACCCTATCGGATGCCCGCGAATGATCTGGAGGAAATTAAGAAACAAAACAAGGAGTTATTGGAGAAAGGGTACATTCGAAGAAGTTCATCACCTTGGGGAGCCCCAATGCTTTTGGTTGAGAAGAAGGATAAATCCCTAAGGATGGTTGTTGATTATCGAGCTTTGAATGAAGTGACGATTAAGAACAAGTACCCACTGCCGATGATCAACGATCTGTTTGATCAGCTGCAAGGAGCTAAAGTGTTCTCGAAGATCGATCTGCGATCAGGATACCATCAGTTGAAGATTCGAGAGAAGGATATACCAAAGACAGCGTTCACCACGCGGTATGGATTATATGAGTATATGGTCACGTCGTTTGGACTGACTAATGCCCCTGCCTATTTCATGAGCATTATGAACAAGGTGTTCATGGAATATTTGGACAAGTTTGTTGTGGTGTTTATAGATGATATTATGGTATACTCAAAGAATGAAGAGGAGCATAAAAAGCATTTGTGATTAGTTCTCGAGAAACTCAAGGAACACCAGTTGTATGCTAAGTTTAGCAAATGCGATTTTTTGTTAAAGGAAGTCGGATTCCTTGGACATGTTATATCAGGGGAAGGAATATCAGTGGACCCCAGCAAGGTTCAGTCAGTCACTGAATGGTTGGCACCCACTTCAGTTAGCGAGATCCGCAGTTTCCTTGGACTCGTAGGATACTACCGGAGATTCATTGAGAATTTTTCCAAGATTGCGAAGCCAATGACTGAACTATTGAAGAAGGATACTAAGTTTAAATGGACAGAAGATTGTGAGGAAAGTTTCCAGGAGTTGAAGAAACGTTTGACTACAGCCCCAGTGCTGACACTGCCAGATATACATACGGATTTCCAAGTGTATTGCGATGCCTCTCGCTTAGGACTTGGATGTGTACTTATGCAGGACGGAAGAGTTGTTTCATATGCCTCATGACAACTAAAACCTCATGAGTTGAACTATGCCACACATGATTTGGAGCTAGCAGCCGTAGTGCATGCATTGAAGACTTGGAGACATTACCTTATTGGAAACCGTTGTGATGTGTACACGGATCATAAGAGTTTGAAGTACATTTTCACACAGAAGGAGCTGAACCTTAGACAGAGGAGATGGTTGGAGCTTATAAAGGATTACGATATGAAGCTACACTATCATCCCGGAAAGGCCAATGTCGTAGCATACGCTTTGAGCCGAAAGAGTTATGCCAATATCCTTGAAAGTAAGGGATTGCCAAAGGAGTTAGCAGAGAATATCATGGAACTTCGGTTGGAGATTGTTCCAAGAGGTTTCGTTGCAACAATGGAGGTTTAGTCTACATTGTTGGGCAAGATCCGAGAAGCTCAGAAGGATGACAAAGAGATTGCCGAGATAAAGGAAAATATGGGCAAAGGAAAGTCCAAAGGTTTTCGTGAGGATGAGCACGATACCTTATGGTTTGAGGATCGAGTTTATGTGCCCAATAACCCAAAGATCAGAAGTTAATACTTCAGAAGGCTCATGACTCACCATACTCGATACACCCTGGAAACACCAAGATGTATTTGGATTTGAAGGAACGTTTTTGGTGGACTGGTATGAAGAAGGATATTCCCGAGTACGTAGCCGTATGTGATGTATGTCAGAGAGTGAAGGCAGAGCATCAGAAGCCAGCAAGACTGTTACAGCATATGCCGATACCCGAATGGAAGTGGGATAAACTTGGCATGGACTTTATCACCGGATTGCCTAGGACCAAAGCAGGATATGATTCAATATGGGTAGTAGTTGATCGCTTGACCAAACTGGCTCACTTCATCCCAGTGAAAACCACTTATACGAGTGCGAAGTTGGCCAATATATATATGTCCAAGATCGTATGTCTGCATGGAGTTCCAAGGACCATCGTATCAGATAGAAGAACACAGTTTACTTCAAAGTTTTGGCATCAGTTGCACCAAACTTTGGGTACGAGATTGGAGTTCAGTACAGCATTCCACCCGCAGACGGACGGATAGACCGAGAGAGTCAACCAGATATTGGAGGACATGTTCAGAGCCTGTGCGCTAGATTATGGATCTAGTTGGGATGACAATTTGCCTTACGCAGAGTTCTCATACAACAATAGCTATCAAGCCAGTTTGAAGATGGCACCGTTTGAAACTCTGTATGGACGCAGATGCAGAACGCCGTTGATGTGGGATGAGGTAGGAGACCGACAGTTGTTTGGACCAGAGTTAATCAAAGAGTCTGAAAAGAAGGTTAAATTGATTCGCAATAGACTGAAGATTGCTCAGTCCAGGCAGAAGAGTTACGTAGATTCAAAACGCAAGGAGGTAACCTATGAAATTGGAGATAGAGCATACCTGCGAGTATCACCCTTGCGAGGAGTGAAACGTTTTGGAGTTAAGGGAAAGTTAGCCCCAAGATTTGTAGGACCGTATAGTGTTTTAGAACGAATGGGAGAAGTTGCCTACAAGTTGGAATTACCTGAGGGATTGTCAGGAGTTCACGATGTGTTCCATGTTTCACAATTGAAGAAGTGTCATGCTGAGATGGCCAATATACCATTAAGAGATACAGTACCCTTGGAGGCGATTCAGTTGGAAAGTGATTTGACTTATGAGGAGAAGCCAGTTAAGATTCTTGAGTTTGCCAGCCGAGTCACCCGCAACAAGGTTATCAAGTTTTGCAAAGTTTAGTGTAGCAACCATACCGAGGATGAAGCCACCTGGGAACGAGAGGATGATCTACTCAAAGACCACCCGCACCTATTTTCTAGCCAACCCGAATCTCGAGGGCGAGATTCATCTTAAGGAGGGTAGGTTTGTAACATCCCAAATTTTCAATTTGGAATGTTATACATAGGTCATCCATGCATATCATATTTTATTGCATTTTCGTTTTGTAATCCTCAAAATCCTAAGCAACTCAAGGACCCTCAGAGAGAGTTGGGGATTTCCCCGGTTTTCATATTTGATTTTTATTAAATAATGAATCGAGGATTTGGATTTTAATTATTTTCCTTCCTAAAAATATTTCATATTAAAATATATGAGAGGAGATAATATGAATTCTCCAAAATAATTGAAATATTGGAGGAAAAATATTTTATCATTTATTTGTTTTTTATTTGATTTTATTTGGATTTTATTTGCATTAGAAAAATTGCACGTTTTCAAAATTGCATTTTAGTGCCAAGAAAATGTTCATCTCGTTCTAAATATTTTATTTAGACGGTGAAAATTTGTTTTGGCATTTTTAGTTTTTTATTTCATTTTCTAGGGTTTTATTTCTGTCGGTGTAATTTTTTTAAAATGTTTCCCGCGCCCGACTGGGCCTAAGGCCCAGCCGAGCCAGGCCGGCCTGAGCCGCCACCGCCCCCGCGCGCGTGCGCCGCCTCGCCGCCGCTCGGACCGGAGTCCGAGCCGGACTCCGCCTCCGCTGCGTCTTGCCCCCTCCCCCAAGTCGCCGCCCCTACCCCCTTTATAAGCCGCCACCCCGCTGCCCCAAACCACCAGCACCGCCGCAACCACCACCACCGCCGCAACCACCGCCGCCCCAAGCCGTAGCCGCCGCCGTCGCTTGCCGCCGCTGCCGCCGCCGCCGCCGCTTGCCGCCGCCGCCGAGCCCCGCCGCCCGCGAATCGCCGCCGCCGCCCAAGCCCGCCTCGCCGGAGGTACCGCGCCGGTTCCGAGCCGCCAGTTTTTTTTAAAAACCATTCAGTTTTTTAGAAATCCTAGATCCGTTTTTTCGGTTTGCCGGTTTTTCTTGGTTCTTCTAGTTAGCGGACGTTCGTCCGTACATTCGTTTTAACGAATGGTTTTCGCCTGTTAGTTACAGCTAATGAACGCTCGCTCGTTAGTCTGTTCGTTAGTTTTCTTTTTATCGGATTTATCCGCGATTTTCTCGATCGCGATTTCTGATCCGATCTTAGTTTCTGTTTATTTTTTCGCTCGTTATTCGGAATCAGGCGATTCAAGCACCTAGATCTTCGTCTCGAAACCCTCTTCTGTTTAATCAACTTGAACCAGTTTTTGCTACTGTAAAATTTGACCTAGGTCCAGAATAGTAAACATATCTTGTTTCTTTCGCCGTTTGAGTTTCGTTGCTCCGTTTAATTTGATTCTTTTTGCTAACCGGAGTTCTTAAGTTGAACTTTCCAGTCAACCTCTTTTATTTGAGTTTTGCTTGTGCATCTTTGCTTGTTGTTTATGTATGTTATTGTTTGTTTGTGATAGAACACCCAGAGTGTGAAGCGTGCTACTACGAGTCCCTAGGTTTTGCGGATCGTCAACAAGGCAAGTAACACATTGATCATTTTTTTTCATACCCAGTTTTTATGCATTAGTTCCAATCCTCAAACATTGCATGATTAGGATGTCATAAACTTGTGGGTTGGGAAGTAGTTATTGAGGTAGAACCTATTACTCTGTTACTATCAAACCCTTGGGAGTTACTTCTATGCGTTGCTTATATTGCTATGCTATGCTATGCTTGTAGACGTGGTTTGGGTTTGAGTGAAATCCATGACAGATGTGAGATTGTTAATTAATGGTTCAACTTAAGGTGGCAACTTAAATAAATATCTGGGTGGACTGAGGCACCTGGGGAACCCAGTGTTGTCTGTTTTTTTGGAAATCCCGGGGAACCCGTGTGATCTTCCTATGGACCGCCACCCAGGCTCAAAGGGAACTGAGATGATTCATGCTAGAAACTTCCGTGTGCAGCCACAAGCTATTATGGGCTCTAGCATAATTAAGTAAGTTATATGAAGCTCTTGAAGAGGTAGATCAACAGGTAGTGGGTTTTGTAGGTTTGGTATGGTCTACCCGGAGTAGAGAGTTAATGTTTCTAAAAGACTGTGTCTCGGTCATCCGTTTCTCAAACACCTTGTAGTGCAAAAAATCCAATGGGGGCGATCGAGTCTTGTGGGGAAAAGTGTGCAAACCTCTGCAGAGTGTACAATCTAATGATGGTTAGCCGTGTCCCCGGTTATGGTCAATCTTGAGCATCTAGTACTTGGGTTATCACATGTATCTCATCACTTTTAATTAAATTTGTTGGGTTGTTAATCACTTTAATTGGGATTGAGTTGGGGTTACCTTCTCAATGTTTCAACCACCATGATAGTTAAATTAAAATCTATTCCTTTGTTGTAGGGAAGAATTGGCTTTTCGCAAAAACTATAACCCTAGAGCTTTCCACCAGCCAAATATGCATGTAGTATTAGTATTATTCTGTTCATGCTCTACTGTGTTATACTGCCAACATATTCCATGTGCTGACCCGTTTTCGGGCTGCAACGTATTATGTTGCAGACTTTTCAGACGAGGAGTAAGGTTTGTTAGGTCGTTGCCGTGCAGCTCAGCTATGTCGTTGGAGTTGATGGACTCACTTTATCTTCCAAGCCTTCCGCTGTTATCACATTAGATGGCCTTAACCCATATTATTGTAATAAGTTCTCTCTTGAGACATTCGATGTAATAAGTGTGTGATTGCTACTCTGTTATAAATCCTTCGAGTACTGTGTGTGTCAGCATTACCGATCCAGGGATGACACTGAAGCACATAGACTTGACCGTTTGAGGTCGGGCCACTTCATTTATAATACAATGGAATTGTACAAGGGGATAATTATTTTTGTTGAAAAGTTTCTGTAATCAAGATTCACAAAGTTTCCATGAGCATGAACAAAGTTCAAGGAGCTCTCCCACTTCAACAATGCTTGTCTTTCTCACTTTCACTTTCCTTTTTGAAAAAGTTTTGGGTTCCCCACTTTATTTTATTTTGTTTTTAAACTATATCAAAGCACTCAACAGAAATAAATGACTCTCTAAAACTTCCGAGTTGTCTCCGTGGCAGCGCTTTCTTTAAAGCCATTAAGCTAGGCATATAGTGCTCAAGTAGTGAATCCACCTGGATCCCATGGTATATCAAAGCCAATTTTAATTAGTAATGATTTGTAATTTAGTAGTGAGCACAAAGCGACATATACCATGTAATGACGAAGTCTAACTCTCTTCCTATGCATTGGCATGTCATAAAAGAACAATTCATGCACACATAGTAAAGGCCAATGCATAGTATAAACAGTTTCTTGCAATTTTATCATGTTGGAAACATAAAGAGGAGGAGATATAGTTCCTCTTTCATAATAATTGCAAGTAGGAGCAGCAAGCACATGCATATTATATTCATCAAAATCATCATGTGCAACGGTATAAGGCAACCCATCAATATAATCCTTAATAAGGGTAAACTTCTCCGATATAGTGTAGTTGGGAGAATTCAAAAAGATAATAGGACTATCATGCGTGGGTGTGCTACCTCTTGAGCACTGCGTTGGTTTTCCCTTGAAGAGGAAAGGGTGATGCAGCAAAGTAGCGTAAGTATTTCCCTCAATTTTTGAGAACCAAGGTATCAATCCAGTAGGAGGCTACGCACGAGTCCCTCGCACCTACACAAAACAAATAAATCCTCGCAACCAACGCGATAAGGGGTTGTCAATCCCTACACGGTCACTTACGAGAGTGAGATCTGATAGATATGATAAGATAATATTTTTGGTATCTTTATGATAAAGATGCAAAGTAAAATATAAGGCAATGAAAATAGCTAAGTGTTGGAAGATTAATATGATGGAAAATAGACCCGGGGGCCATAGGTTTCACTAGTGGCTTCTCTCAAGAGCATAAGTATTTTACGGTGGGTGAACAAATTACTGTTGAGCAATTGACAGAATTGAGCATAGTTATGAGAATATCGAGGTATGATCATGTATATAGGCATCATGTCCGAGACAAGTAGACTGACTCATGCCTGCATCTACTACTATTACTCCACACATCGACCACTATCCAACATGCATTTAGAGTATTAAGTTCATAAGAACAGAGTAACACTTTAAGCAAGATGACATGATGTAGAGGGATAAATTCATGCAATATGATAAAAAAAACATCTTGTTATCCTTGATGGCAACAATACAATACGTGCCTTGCTGCCCCTACTATCACTAGGAAAGGACACCGCAAGATTGAACCCAAAGCTAAGCACTTCTCCCAATTGCAAGAAAGATCAATCTAGTAGGCCAAACCAAACTGATAATTCGAAGAGACTTGCAAATATAACCAATCATACATAAAAGAATTCAGAAGATCCAAATATTGTTCATAGATAAACTTGATCATAAACCCACAATTCATCGGTCTCAACAAACACACCGCAAAAGAAGATTACATCGAATAGATCTCCACGAGGGAGGGGGAGAACATTGTATTGAGATCCAAAAAGAGAGAAGAAGCCATCTAGCTAATAACTATGGACCCGAAGGTCTGAGGTAAACTACTCACACATCATCGGAGGAGCTATGGTGTTGATGTAGAAGTACTCCGTGATCGATGCCCCCTCCGGCGGAGCTCCGGAACAGGCCCCAAGATGGGATCTCGTGGATACAGAAAGTTATAGCGGTGGAATTAGGGTTTTGGCTCCGTATCTAATCATTTGGGGGTATGTAGGTATATATAGGAGGAAGGAGTACGTCGGTGGAGCAACAGGGGGCCCACGAGGGTGGAGGGCGCGCCTGGGAGGGGGGGGGGTAGGCACGCCCCCTACCTCATGGCTTCCCTGTTGGTTGCTTGACGTAGGGTCCAAGTCTCCTGGATCATGTTCGTTCCGAAAATCACGTTCCCGAAGGTTTCATTCCGTTTGTACTCTGTTTGATATTCTTTTTCTGCGAAACTCTGAAATAGGAAAAAAACAGCAATTCTGGGCTGGGCCTCCGGTTAATAGGTTAGTCCCAAAAATAATATAAAAGTGGATAATAAAGCCCAATAATGTCCAAAATAGAAGATAATATAGCATGGAGCAATCAAAAATTATAGATACGTTGCAGACGTATCAAGCATCCCCAAGCTTAATTCCTGCTCGTCCTCGAGTAGGTAAATGATAAAAACAGAATTTTTGATGTGGAATGCTACTAGGCATAATGAATACCTAGCATATTAGGATTATTTAAGCAAATTACCATGCTATTGAAGACTCTCAAAATAATCTAAGTGAAGCATGAGAGATCAATAGTTTCTATAAAACAAATCCACCACCGTGCTCTAAAAGATATAAGTGAAGTACTAGAGCAAAACTATATAACTCAAAAGATATAAGTGAAGCACATAGAGTATTCTAATAATTTCTGAATCATGTGTGTCTCTCTCAAAAGGTGTGTACAGCAAAGATGATTGTGGTAAGCTAAAAAGCAAAGACTCAAATCATACAAGACGCTCCAAGCAAAACACATATCATGTGGTGAATAAAAATATAGCTCCAAGTAAAGTTACTGATGGAAGTAGACGAAAGAGGGGATGCCTTCCGGGGCATCCCCAAGCTTTGGCTTTTTGGTGTCCTTAGATTATCTTGGGGGTGACATGGGAATCCCAAAGCTTAGGCTCTTGCCACTCCTTGTTCCATAATCCATCAAATCCTTACCCAAAACTTGAAAACTTCACAACACAAAACTTAAAGTAGAAAATCTCGTGAGCTCCGTTGGCGAAAGAAAACAAAACACCACTTCAAGGTACTGTAATGAACTAATTATTTATTTACATTGGTGTTAAACCTACTGTATTCCAACTTCTCTATGGTTTATAAACTATTTTACTAGCCATAGATTCATCAAAATAAGCAAACAACACACGAAAAACAGAATCTGTCAAAAACAAAACAATCTGTAGTAATCTATAGCTAGCGCAAGATCTGGAACCCCAAAAATTCTAAAATAAATTTATGGAAGTGAGGAATTTATCTATTAATCATCTGAAAAAAGAATTAACTAAATATCACTTTCCAAATAAAAATGGCAGCAGTTCTCGTGAGCGCTAAAGTTTCTGTTTTTACAGCAAGATTAACAAGACTTTCCCCAAGTCTTCCCAATGGTTCTACTTGTCACAAACACTAATTAAACACAAAAACACAACCAAAACAGAGGCTAGATAAATTATTTATTAATAAATAGGAGCAAAAAGCAAGGAATAAAAATAAAATTGGGTTGCCTCCCACAAGCGCTATCGTTTAACGCCCCTAGGTAGGCATTAAAAGCAAGGATAGATCTAGGTATTGCCATCTTTGGTACGCAATCCATAAGTGGCTCTCATAATAGATTCATAGGGTAATTTAATTTTCTTTCTAGGAAAGTGTTCCATGCCTTTCCTTAACGGAAAATGGAATCTAATATTTTCTTCCTTCATATCAATAATTGCACCAATCGTTCTAAGGAAAGGTCTACCAAGAATAATAGGACATGAAGGATTGCAATCTATGTCAAGAACAATAAAATCTATGGGCACATATTTCCTATTTGCAACAATAAGAACATCGTTAATTCTTCCCATAGGTTTCTTAATAGTGGAATCCGCAAGGTGCAAGTTTAAAGAGCAATCATCAAAATCACGGAAACCTAGCAAATCACATAAAGTCTTTGGAATCGTGGAAACACTAGCACCCAAATCACACAAAGCATAGCATTCATGATCTTTAATTTTAATTTTAATAGTTGGTTCCCACTCATCATAAAGTTTTCTAGGGGTAGAGACTTCCAAGTCAAGTTTTTCTTCATAGGATTGCATCAAAGCATCAACGATATGTTTAGTAAAAGCTTTTTTTGACTATAAGCATGAGGAGAATTTAGCATGGATTGCAACAAGGAAATACAATCTATCAAAGAGCAGCTATCATAATTAAATTCCTTGAAATCCAAAATAGTACGTTCATTAACATCTAGAGTTTTGATCTCTTCAATCCCACTTTTATCAAATTTAGCATCAAGATCTAAAAACTTTGAATTTTTGGAACGCCTTATAGGTAAAGGTGGATCACATTCAGTCCCATCATTATCAAGATTCATATTGCAAAACAAAGATTTAATAGGGGACACATCAATAACTTTTAGATCTTCATCTTTATTTTCAAAGGAACTACAGGAGCACGCTCTTATAAAGGAATCTTTCTTAGCATGCATCCTAGCGGTTCTTTCTTTGCACTCATCAATGGAAATTCTCATGGCTTTGAGAGACTCATTGATATCATGCTTAGGAGGAATAGATCTAAGTTTTAAAGAATCAACATCAAGAGAAATTCTATCAATGTTCCTAGCCAAATCATCAACTTTAAGCAATTTCTCTTCAAGCAAAGCATTGAAATTCTTTTGTGAATTCATAAATTCCTTAACACTAGTATCAAATTCAGAGGGCATCTTATTAAAATTTCCATAAGAATTGTTGTAGGAATTACCATAATTATTAGAGGAATTACTAGGATAAGGCCTAGGATTAAAGTTTCCTCTATACGCGTTGTTACCAAAATTATTCCTACCAACACAATTCACATCCATAGATTCATTATTATTCTCAATCAAAGTAGAAAAAGGCATATCATTAGGATCAGAAGAAACACTCTTAGTAGCAAATAATTTCATAAGTTCATCCAACTTTCTACTCAAAACATTAATTTCTTCCATCGCATGCACTTTTTATTAGTAGATCTTTCAGTGTGCCATTGAGAATAATTAACCATAATATTATCTAGGAGTTTAGTAGCTTCTCCGAAAGTGATTTCCATAAAAGTGCCTACCACAGCCGAATCTAAAAGATTTCTAGAAGCAAAATTCAATCCGGCATAAATTTTTGTATAATCATCCACAAATTCAAACCATGTGTTGGGCAATTACGTATCATTAATTTCATCCTCTCCCAAGATTGTGCAACATGTTCATGTTCAAGTTGCTTAAAATTCATAATAGCGTTTCTAAGAGAGATGATCTTAGCGGGAGGAAAATACTTAGAGATAAAAGCATCTTTGCACTTATTCCAAGAATCAATACTATCTTTAGGCAAAGAAGAAAACCAAGCTTTAGCATGATCTCTAAGCAAAAAAGGAAATAGCTTCAATTTAACAATATCATTGTCCACATCTTTCTTCTTTTGCATATCACACAAATCAACGAAGTTATTTAGATGGGTAGCGGCATCTTCACTAGGAAGGCCGGAAAATGGATCTTTCATGACAAGATTCAGCAAGGTAGCATTAATTTCACAAGATTCAACATCGGTAAGAGGAGCAATCGGAGTGCTAATAAAATCATTGTTGTTGGTATTGGTAAAGTCACACAATTTAGTGTTATCTTGAGCCATTGTGACAAGCAAGCAATCCAACACACAAGCAAACGAGGAACGGGAAAAAAAGAGGCAAATAGAGAAAGAGAGGGAGGATAGAGAGAGAGAGAGAGGGCGAATAAAACGGCAAGGGTGAAGTGGGGGGAGGAAAATGAGAGGCAAATGGAAAATAATGTAATGCGGGAGATAAGGGTTATGATGGGTACTTGGTATGTTGACTTTTGCATAGACCTCCCCGGCAACGGCGCCAGAAATCCTTCTTGCTACCTCTTGAGCACTGCGTTGGTTTTCCCTTGAAGAGGAAAGGGTGATGCAGCAAAGTAGCATAAGTATTTCCCTCAGTTTTTGAGAACCAAGGTATCAATCCAGTAGGAGGCTACGCGCGAGTCCCTCGCACCTACACAAAACAAATAAATCCTCGCAACCAACGCGATAAGGGGTTGTCAATGCCTACACGGTCACTTACGAGAGTGAGATTTGATAGATATGATAAGATAATACTTTCGGTATTTTTATGATAAAGATTCAAAGTAAAATAAAAGGCAATGAAAATAGCTAAGTGTTGGAAGATTAATATGATGGAAAATAGACCCGGGGGCCATAGGTTTCACTAGTGGCTTCTCTCAAGAGCATAAGTATTTTACCGTGGGTGAACAAATTACTATTGAGAAATTGACAGAATTCAGCATAGTTATGAGAATATCTAGGTATGATCATGTATATAGGCATCACGTCCGAGACAAGTAGACTGACTCCTGCCTGCATCTACTACTATTACTCCACACATCGACCACTATCCAGCATGCATCTAGGGTATTAAGTTCATAAGAACAGAGTAACGCTTTAAGCAAGATGACATGATGTAGAGGGATAAATTCATGCAATATGATAAAAAAACCATCTTGTTATCCTCGATGCCAACAATACAATACGTGCCTTGCTGCCCCTACTGTCACTGGGAAAGGACACCGCAAGATTGAACCCAAAGCTAAGCACTTCTCCCATTGCAAGAAAGATCAATCTAGTAGGCCAAACCAAACTGATAATTCGAAGAGACTTGCAAAGATAACCAATCATACATAAAAGAATTCAGAAGATCCAAGTATTTTTCATAGATAAACTTGATCATAAACCCATAATTCATCGGTCTCAACAAACACACCGCAAAATAAGATTACATCGAATAGATCTCCACGAGAGAGGGGGGAACATTGTATTGAGATCCCAAAAGAGAGAAGAAGCCATCTAGCTAATAACTATGGACCCGAAGGTCTGAGGTAAACTACTCACACATCATCGGAGGAGCTATGGTGTTGATGTAGAAGCCCTCCGTGATCGATGCCCCCTCCGGCGGAGCTCCGGAACAGGCCCCAAGATGGGATCTTGTGGATACATAAAGTTACGGTGGTGGAATTAGGGTTTTGGATCTGTATCTGATCGTTTGGGGGTATGTAGGTATATATAGGAGGAAGGAGTACGTCGGTGGAGCAACAGGGGGCCCACGAGGGTGGAGGGTGCGCCTGGGGGGGGGGGTAGGCGCGCCCCCTACCTCGTGGCTTCCCTGTTGGTTGCTTGACGTAGGGTCCAAGTCTCCTGGATCATGTTCGTTCCGAAAATCACGTTCCCAAAGGTTTCATTCCGTTTGGACTCCGTTTGATATTCTTTTTCTGCGAAACTCTGAAATAGGCAAAAAAAACATCAATTCTGGGCTGGGCCTCCGGTTAATATGTTAGTCCCAAAAATAATATAAAAGTGGGTAATAAAGCCCAATAATGTCCAAAACAGAAGATAATATAGCATGGAGCAATCAAAAATTATAGATACGTTGGAGACGTATCAGCATCCCCAAGCTTAATTCCTGCTCGTCCTCGAGTAGGTAAATGATAAAAACAGAATTTTTGATGCGGAGTGCTACTTGGCATAATTTCAATGTAATTCTTCTTAATTGTGGTATGAATATTCAGATCCAAAAGATTCAAGATAAAAGTTCATATTGACATAAAAATAATAATACTTCAAGCATACTAACTAAGCAATTATGTCCTCTCAAAATAACATGGCCAAAGAAAGTTCATACCTACAAAATCATATAGTTTAGTCATGCTCCATTTTCATCACACAAGAATGCTCTCATCATACACAACCCCTATGACAAGCCAAGCAATTGTTTCATACTTCAGTAATCTCAAACTTTATAAACCTTCATGCAATACATGAGTGCGAGCCATGGATATAGCACTATGGGTGGAATAGAATATAATGATGGGGGTTATGTGGAGAAGACAAAAAGGAGAAAGTCTCACATAAACGAGGCTAGTCAATGAGCTATGGAGATGCCCATCAATTGATGTCAATGCAAGGAGTAGGGATTGCCATGCAACGGATGCAGTAGAGCTATAAATGTATGAAAGCTCAACAAAAGAACTAAGTGGGTGTGCATCCAACTTGCTTGCTCATGAAGACCTAGGGCACTTGAGGAGGCCCATTGTTGGAATATACAAGCCAAGTTCTATAATGAAAAATTCCCACTAGTATATGAAAGTGACAAAACAAGAGACTCTCTATCATGAGGATTATGGTGCTACTTTGAAGCACAAGTGTGGCAAAGAATAGTAGCATTGATCCTTCTCTCCTTTTCTCTCATTTTTTGGGCCTTCTCTTTTTTATGGCCTTTCTCTTTTTTGGGGGCCTTCTCTTTTTTATGGCCTTTCTCTTTTTTTTATTCCTCACTTGGGACAATGCTCTAGAAAATGATGATCATCACACTTCTATTTATTTACAACTCGATACTAGAACAAAGTATGACTCTATATGAATGCCTCCGGCGGTGTACCGGGATGTGCAATGACTCATCAATGACATGCATGAAAGAATTATGAACGATGGCTTTGCCACAAATATGATGTCAACTACATGATCATGCAAAGCAATATGACAATGATGGAGCGTGTCATAACAAATGGAATGGTGGAAAGTTGCGTGGCAATATATCTCGGAATGGCTA
Source organism: Triticum aestivum (assembly GCF_018294505.1). Lineage (NCBI taxonomy): Eukaryota > Viridiplantae > Streptophyta > Magnoliopsida > Poales > Poaceae > Triticum > Triticum aestivum. Next base: position 658,636,230 of record NC_057806.1, read on the forward strand.
TGGAAATGCCATAATAGGTAAGTATGGTGGCTGTTTTGAGGAAGATATAAAGAGGTTTATGTGTGAAAGAGCGTATCATATCACGGGGTTTGGATGCACCGGCGAAGTTTGCACCAACTCTCAATGTGAGAAAGGGCAATGCACGGTACCGAAGAGGCTAGCAATGATGGAAGGGTGAGAGTGCGTATAATCTGTGGACTCAACATTAGTCATAAAGAACTCACATACTTATTGCAAAAATCTACAAGTCATCAAAAACCAAGCACTACGCGCATGCTCCTAGGGGGATAGATTGGTAGGAAAAGACCATCGCTCATCCTCGACCGCCACTCATAAGGAGGACAATCAAAGAACACCTCATGTTTCAAATTTGTTACATAACGTTTACCATACGTGCATGCTACGGGACTTGCAAACTTAAACACAAGTATTTATCAAATTCACAACTACTCAACTAGCATGACTTTAATATCACTACCTCCATATCTCAAAACAATCATCAAGCATCAAACTTCTCTTAGTATTCAACACACTCATAAGAAAGTTTTTACTATTCTTGGATGCCTAGCATATTAGGATTATTTAAGCAAATTACCATGCTATTTAAGACTCTCAAAATAATATAAGTGAAGCACGAGAATTCATCTATTTCTTCAAAATAAAACCACCACTGTGCTCTAAAAAAGATATAAGTGAAGCACTAGAGCAAATGACAAACTACTCCAAAAGATATAAGTGAAGATCAATGAGTAGTCGAATAATTATGCAACTATGTGAAGACTCTGTAACATTTAAGAATTTCAGATCTTGGTATTTTATTCAAACAGCAAGCAAAACAAAATAAAATGACATCTAAGAATAGCAAATATCATGTGAAGAAGCAAAAACTTAGGATCAACCGATACTAACCGATAGTTGTTGAAGAAGAAAGGTGGGATGCCCACCGGGGCATCCCCAAGCTTAGACGCTTGAGACTTCTTGAAATATTATCTTGGGGTGCCTTGGGCATCCCCAAGCTTGAGATTTTGTGTCTCCTTAATTCCTCTCATATCATGGTCTCCCTAAATCTCAAAAGCTTCATCCACAGAAAACTCAACAAGGACTCGTGAGATAAGTTAGTATAAATCATTGCAAAAACCTTATCATACTCTACTGTAGCAAATCACTAAAATTATTATTCAACATTGCATACTAAATGCCTATGCATATTTAATAGTCCTATCCTCAAATAGAATCATTAAAGAAGCAAACATATGCAAACAATGCAAACATAACAGAAATCTGCCTAAACAGGACAGTCTGTAAAGAGTGCAGCAAGATCCATACTTTCCTAACCCCAAAAATTATTCAAGAAAATTCCCACTGTAGTAAATTTATAAGATCTTAATATGCAAAAGGTTTCAACATTTTTTCACATTCTTACTTTTCTAGGGAATTATTGCAACAGCGGTAAACTTTCTGTTTTCAAACAGCAACATGAAGACTTGTAACATAGGCATAGTAAAGACTATCAATGCCACTTTTATTGAAATAAAAGATGCAAAACATTGTTCTAAATAACAGCAAGCAAATCCTAACAAAATAAATTGACGCTCCAAGCAAAACACATATCATGTGGTGAATAAAAATATAGCTCCAAGTAAAGTTACCGATGAACGAAGGCATCCCCAAGCTTAGGCTCTTGGTTGTTCTTCAATATTACCTTGGGGTGCCTTGGGCATCCCCAAGCTTAGGCTCTTGCCACTCCTTATTCCATAGTCCATCGAATATTTACCCAAAACTTGAAAACTTCAAAACAGAAAACTTAAAAGAAAACTCGTAAGCTCCGTTAGTATAAGAAAGCAAATCACCATCATAAGGTACTGTAATGAACTCATTCTAAATTCATATTGGTGTAATATCTACTGTATTCCAACTTCTCTATGATTCATACCCTCCGATACTACTCATAGATTCATCAAAATAAGCAAACAACACGATGAAACAGAATATGTCAAAAACAGAACAGTTTGTAGTAATCTGTATCAAACATATACTTATGGAACCCCCAAAATTCAAAAATAAATTGCTGTAACTGAGGAATTTATTTATTAATCATGTGCAAAAAGAATTAACTAAATAGCACTCTCCAATAAAAATGGAAGCAATTCTTGTGAGCGCTAAAGTTTCTGTTTTTTACAGCATGATCGCAAAGACTTTCCCCAAGTCTTCCCAACGGTTCTACTTGGCACAAACACTAATTAAAACATTAAAAACTCAATCATAACATGGGCTGGATAAATTATTTATTAATAAACAGGAACAAAAATGAAGTTGGGTTACCTCCCAACAAGAGCTATCGTTTAACGCCCTTAGCTAGGCATGATGATTTCAATGATGCTCACATAAAAGATAAGAATTGAAACATAAAGAGAGCATCATGAAGAATATGACTAGCACACTTAAGTCTATCCCACTTCCTATGCATAGGGATTTTTTGAGCAACCAACTTATGGGAACAATAATCAACTAGCATAGGAAGGCAAAACAAGCATAACTTTAAAACTTCAAGCACATAGAGAGGAAACTTGATATTATTACAATTCCTACAAGCATATGTTCCTCCCTCATAATAATTTTCAGTAGCATCATTAATGAATTCAACAATATAACTATCACACCGTAGCATTCTTTTCATGATCTACAAGCGTAGAATTTTTATTACTCTCCACATAAGCAAATTCTTCTCTGTAACATCCCAAATTTGCAATTTGGAATGTTATACACTAGATCATCATGCATATCATATTTTCATGCATTTTGGTTGATCCTAGAAATTTCACGCAACTCAAGGACCCACGGAGAGAGTTGGAGATTTTGTTATTTTCATATTTGAGTTCTCTCAAATTTTGGAAAAGAGGATCATTTGATTTATTTATTTCATCTTCAATTATTTTTCCAATATCAAAAAAATGAGAGAGGGAATAATATGACTTGCCCAAAGTTAGGAAAAATGAAGATTTAATGAATAAATCAAATTTTTGGTTTTGCCGGAGTTTTGTTTGCTTTTTATTTGGATAGGGAAAAATGCGCGTTTTCAAAATTTGCATTTTAGGCCCGGAGAAAAGTTCATTTTGTTCGACTCATTTTTAGGACTCGGGGAAAATCTACTTTAGATTTTTCGGAGTTCGTTTAGATAGTTTTTCTTTTGTTTTTCTGCGCGCGAAACCGATTTAAAAAAAGGGAGACCGCAGCGCCCGCCTGGGCCAAGGGCCCAGCCGCCCCGAGAGGCTATGTAGCAACATTGGAGATTCAGTCAACATTGATGGATAAGATCAGAAAAGCTCAGAAATCTGACAAGGAGATTGCTGTTATAAAAGAGAAATTGAGCGAAGGAAAAGCAAAGGGATTTCGTGAGTATGAGCATGATACCTTATGATTTGAGGACCGTGTTTATGTGCCCAATGACCCGGAGTTCAGGAAGTTGATTTTGCATGAGGCACATGATTCACCGTATTCGATTCACCCAGGAAATACCAAGATGTATTTGGATTTGAAGGAAACATTCTGGTGGACCGGAATGAAGAAGGATATTGCAGCATATGTAGCAGTTTGTGACGTATGTCAAAGAGTAAAGGCAGAGCATCAGAAGCCAGCAGGATTGTTACAACCATTGCCGATACCCGAATGGAAGTGGGATAAGATAGGCATGGATTTTATCACAGGACTACCCAGGACAAAATCAGGCTATGACTCGATATGGGTAGTAGTTGATCGTTTGACGAAGGTAGCACATTTTATTCCAGTTAAGACCACTTACACCAGTGCTAAGTTGGCGAAGATATACATGACTAGGATCATTTGTTTGCATGGAGTTCCAAGGAGTATCGTATCAGATAGAGGAACCCAATTTACCTCAAAGTTTTGGAATAAGTTGCATGAAACTTTAGGAACCAGACTGGAGTTCAGCACAGCTTTTCACCCACAGACGGATGGACAGACCGAGAGAGTCAATCAGATTTTGGAAGATATGCTGAGAGCTTGTGCACTAGATTATGGATCTAGTTGGGACGATAACTTGCCGTATGCGGAGTTTTCTTATAACAACAGTTATCAAACCAGTTTGAAGATGGCACCTTTCGAAGCTTTATATGGAAGGAGGCGCAGGACACCGTTGTCATGGGATGAAGTTGGAGACCGTCAGTTCTTTGGACCGGATTTGATTAAGGAGTCTGAACGGAAAGTTAAGTTGATTCGCGATAGGCTCAAGGTAGCCCAGTCCAGGCAGAAGAGCTACGCAGATTCTAAACGCAAGGAGACAGTTTACGAAACCGGAGACAGAGTTTATCTCCGAGTATCCCCACTTAGAGGAGTTAAGCGCTTTGGAGTTAAGGGAAAATTAGCACCGCGCTTCGTTGGACCGTACAAGATCTTGCAACGTATGGGAGAAGTCGCTTATAAGTTGGAATTGCCAGAGGAGCTGTCAGGAGTTCATGATGTATTCCATGTTTCTCAGCTGAAGAAATGTCATGCCGAGATGGCAGAGGTACCGCTAAGAGATACCGTGCCACTCGAAGCGATTCAGTTGAAGGACGACTTAACATATGAGGAGAAACCAGTCAAGATTCTCGATTATGCCAGCAGAGTTACCCGCAGCAAGGTTATCAAGTTTTGCAAAGTTCAGTGGAACCACCACTCAGAGGATGAAGCCACCTGGGAAAGAGAAGAAGATTTCCTCAAGGACCACCCTCACCTATTTTCTAGCCAACCCGAATCTCGAGGGCGAGATTCATCTTAAGGGGGGTAGGTTTGTAACATCCCAAATTTGCAATTTGGAATGTTATACACTAGATCATCATGCATATCATATTTTCATGCATTTTGGTTGATCCTAGAAATTTCACGCAACTCAAGGACCCACGGAGAGAGTTGGAGATTTTGTTATTTTCATATTTGAGTTCTCTCAAATTTTGGAAAAGAGGATCATTTGATTTATTTATTTCATCTTCAATTATTTTTCCAATATCAAAAAATGAGAGAGGGAATAATATGACTTTCCCAAAGTTAGGAAAAATGAAGATTTAATGAATAAATCAAATTTTTGGTTTTGCCGGAGTTTTGTTTGCTTTTTATTTGGATAGGGAAAAATGCGCGTTATCAAAATTTGCATTTTAGGCCCGGAGAAAAGTTCATTTTGTTCGACTCATTTTTAGGACTCGGGGAAAATCTACTTTAGATTTTTCGGAGTTCGTTTAGATAGTTTTTCTTTTGTTTTTCTGCGCGCGAAACCGATTTAAAAAAAGGGAGACCGCAGCGCCCGCCTGGGCCAAGGGCCCAGCCGCCCCGAGAGGCTATGTAGCAACATTGGAGATTCAGTCAACATTGATGGATAAGATCAGAAAAGCTCAGAAATCTGACAAGGAGATTGCTGTTATAAAAGAGAAATTGAGCGAAGGAAAAGCAAAGGGATTTCGTGAGTATGAGCATGATACCTTATGATTTGAGGACCGTGTTTATGTGCCCAATGACCCGGAGTTCAGGAAGTTGATTTTGCATGAGGCACATGATTCACCGTATTCGATTCACCCAGGAAATACCAAGATGTATTTGGATTTGAAGGAAACATTCTGGTGGACCGGAATGAAGAAGGATATTGCAGCATATGTAGCAGTTTGTGACGTATGTCAAAGAGTAAAGGCAGAGCATCAGAAGCCAGCAGGATTGTTACAACCATTGCCGATACCCGAATGGAAGTGGGATAAGATAGGCATGGATTTTATCACAGGACTACCCAGGACAAAATCAGGCTATGACTCGATATGGGTAGTAGTTGATCGTTTGACGAAGGTAGCACATTTTATTCCAGTTAAGACCACTTACACCAGTGCTAAGTTGGCGAAGATATACATGACTAGGATCATTTGTTTGCATGGAGTTCCAAGGAGTATCGTATCAGATAGAGGAACCCAATTTACCTCAAAGTTTTGGAATAAGTTGCATGAAACTTTAGGAACCAGACTGGAGTTCAGCACAGCTTTTCACCCACAGACGGATGGACAGACCGAGAGAGTCAATCAGATTTTGGAAGATATGCTGAGAGCTTGTGCACTAGATTATGGATCTAGTTGGGACGATAACTTGCCGTATGCGGAGTTTTCTTATAACAACAGTTATCAAACCAGTTTGAAGATGGCACCTTTCGAAGCTTTATATGGAAGGAGGCGCAGGACACCGTTGTCATGGGATGAAGTTGGAGACCGTCAGTTCTTTGGACCGGATTTGATTAAGGAGTCTGAACGGAAAGTTAAGTTGATTCGCGATAGGCTCAAGGTAGCCCAGTCCAGGCAGAAGAGCTACGCAGATTCTAAACGCAAGGAGACAGTTTACGAAACCGGAGACAGAGTTTATCTCCGAGTATCCCCACTTAGAGGAGTTAAGCGCTTTGGAGTTAAGGGAAAATTAGCACCGCGCTTCGTTGGACCGTACAAGATCTTGCAACGTATGGGAGAAGTCGCTTATAAGTTGGAATTGCCAGAGGAGCTGTCAGGAGTTCATGATGTATTCCATGTTTCTCAGCTGAAGAAATGTCATGCCGAGATGGCAGAGGTACCGCTAAGAGATACCGTGCCACTCGAAGCGATTCAGTTGAAGGACGACTTAACATATGAGGAGAAACCAGTCAAGATTCTCGATTATGCCAGCAGAGTTACCCGCAGCAAGGTTATCAAGTTTTGCAAAGTTCAGTGGAACCACCACTCAGAGGATGAAGCCACCTGGGAAAGAGAAGAAGATTTCCTCAAGGACCACCCTCACCTATTTTCTAGCCAACCCGAATCTCGAGGGCGAGATTCATCTTAAGGGGGGTAGGTTTGTAACATCCCAAATTTGCAATTTGGAATGTTATACACTAGATCATCATGCATATCATATTTTCATGCATTTTGGTTGATCCTAGAAATTTCACGCAACTCAAGGACCCACGGAGAGAGTTGGAGATTTTGTTATTTTCATATTTGAGTTCTCTCAAATTTTGGAAAAGAGGATCATTTGATTTATTTATTTCATCTTCAATTATTTTTCCAATATCAAAAAATGAGAGAGGGAATAATATGACTTTCCCAAAGTTAGGAAAAATGAAGATTTAATGAATAAATCAAATTTTTGGTTTTGCCGGAGTTTTGCTTTTTATTTGGATAGGAAAAAATGTGCGTTTTCAAAATTTGCATTTTAGGCCCGGAGAAAAGTTCATTTTGTTCGACTCATTTTTAGGAGTCGGGGAAAATCTACTTTAGATTTTTCGGAGTTCGTTTAGATAGTTTTTCTTTTGTTTTTCTGCGCGCGAAACCGATTTAGAAAAAAAGGGAGACCGCAGCGCCCGCCTGGGCCAATGGCCCAGCCGGCCGGCCCAGCCGCCCCGTGCGCCAGGCGCAACCGCCAGCCCCGCCGCCAGGCCGAGTCCCAGCAGGACTCCAAGCCGCCGCCGCCTCCCCTTGCCCCTTCCCCAAGCAAGAGACCCTCCCCATCCTATATAAATACCAACACCCCCCTCTCCCCACACCACCCCAAGCCCCAAGCCGCCGCCGCCTTAAGCCGTCGCCGCCGCCTTAAGCCGCCGCCCGGAGCCCCGCCTCCCGAGGTAGCCGCGCCGCCTCTTCTTTTCCTCGGTTCGGTTTTTATTCTAGAAAACCGTTCCGGTTCTTTTCTTTTTTTTCTTCCGGTTTTTCTTCCGGCTTTGTTTCGGTTCTTTTCCGAAAACCCTAGATCGGTTTTCGTTCTTCTTTCGGACCGTTCGTCTCAACGAACGTGATCACCGATTTTTCCCGGTTAACGACGCCCGTTCGTTTAACCGTTCGTCTCTTTCTTTTCGTCGGATTTATTCCGCGATCGCGATCTCAGATCTGATCTTCGTTCTAGTCTTTCTTCCCGCTCGTTTATCGGAATCAGGTGATTCAAGCGCCTGGAGTTTCGTTTCGAAACCGCCGTTCCGTCTAATCAACTTGAACAAGTTTTTGCCACAATAAAATTTGACCTAGTTTCAACTTGCTAGAACCGAGTTGTTTTCTTCCGCCGTTTGTTTTTCCGTCGTCTGTTCGGTTCTTCCTTTGCAACAGGAGTTCTTAAGTTGAACTTTCTGGTTCGTTCTCTTGTTCGAGTTTTACCTGTGCATTAGCTGAGTACTTATTGTGTGCTTGTTGTTTGCCTGCGATAGATCACCCGGATTGCGCCGCTTGTTACTTCGAAACCCTAGGACTCGTGGATTCTCAGCAAGGCAAGTAACACTTTGATCATACCTTTTCTACAACCCATGTTTTATTGCATTAGATCAATCCTCTCACATTGCATGATTAGGATCTAATTAAATTGTGGGATGGGAAGTAGATGAGGTAGTACCTATTACCTGTATTATTATGAAACCTTTGAGAGTTACTTCCACGTTTGCTTATTATGCCATGCTATGCTAGTAGACGTGGATTGGGTGAGTGATATCCATGACAGATGTGAGTTTGTTAATTTTAAATGGTTTACTTAAGGTGACAACTTAAATACACATCTGGGTGGATTGAGGCACCTGATGTCTATCGGGACTTGCCTGTTTTTATTTTGGACCACCACCCAGGCTCAAAGGGATCATAAGATCATTCATGCTAGTAACTTCCATGTGCAGCCACAAGCCATTATGGGCTCTGGCATAGTTGACTAAGTTGTGCGAACTCTTACGGGTAGACTAGCAGATGTAGGGGAAAGTAGGTGTACCGGTCTACCCACATGTAAGGTGCTAGCGCTTCTGAAAGACTGTGTCTCGATCATCCGTCTTCTCAAACACCATGTAGTGCGAGAAACCAAACGGAGGCGATCAAGTCTTGTGGGGAAAAGTGCGCAAACCTCTGCAGAGTGTATACACTAATCATGATTAGCCGTGTCCCCGGTTATGGACATCTTGAGTATCTAGTACTTGAATATCATGTGAATCTCATCACGTTACTTCTAATTAATGTTGCTGGGTTTTAATTACTTAATTGGGATCGGAATGCTGTCAACCATTCTCGATGTTTAACAACTACCATGATAGTTAAATAAATTTATTCCTTTGCAGTAGGGAAAAACTGGCTTTACGCAAAACTGTAACCATAGAGCTTTCCACCAGCCATATATGCATATAGTATAATTGTTTCATTCCATTACTCTCTATGTGTTACATTGCCAGCATATTCCATGTGCTGACCCGTTTTCGGGCTGCAACTTTCATGTTGCAGACTTTTCAGACGACGAGTAAGGTGCTTTTAGGTCGTGGTTCTATACTCAGTGATGCCGTTGGAGTTGATGGACCCATTTATCTTCCGAGTCTTCCCCTGTTATCGTTATTAGATGGCCTTAAGCCATATTTATTGTAATAAGTTCTCTTTGAGACAACGATGTAATAAGTGTGTGATTGCCACTCTGCTATAAATCCTTCGATGTACTGTGTGGTGTCAGCATTACTGATCCAGGGATGACACCAGAGCACAGTAGACTTGATCCATTCGGGTCGGGTCGCTACAGAGATGGTATCAGAGCACACGCTGACTGTAGGACACGACCACTAAGTTAAAGCCATAGATCACCATTCTCTTCTCATTTTCTAACTCCTCATCTTTTCTACTCTTTTAGGATGACGAACGCGAAGATTAAGTACGCTCAACCGGATGAAGGCACACCTTTTGGATTTCACTTGAAGGAAGTCACCAAGTACCTGAACATTGGATTACCAAGCTTCACGGGAACCTTCAACGCCACTCTGCCCGAAGAGGAGCGCTGGAAGATTCAAGCTCACATTCCGGGAAGGACATTCGCACCAATCACGAAGCCTATAGATAGTGTTTTCAATGCACCAACCTGGAGTCTGGGAAGGAGCATGGCAGCTCATATCACCATGGGACGCATTGGAGAAGTTTATCAAGAAGACCTCAAGGACACTATCTACCAGATTTGCGGACGCCGAGATGAACAATGGGAGTTAGTCAGCACCAAGAAGGATAGATCTGTTGCATCTTTCATCCAGGAGTTAAACCAGCACATTCGACGCCACGAGAACCAGATGTGCAATGATATGATAGAGTTGAAGAATCCGAAGGCAAGGATCATCGAGCTAGAAGGAGAACTGAAGTCTACACGCAAGGACTACATGGACGAGATCGTAGCTCTAGCGGGACACAATGGCGGTCTTAAATAGGAGATTGAAGAACTCAAGAGGAAGTTAGCATCCAAGGAGGAAGACGAGTACATCGCATGTCCGGACAACTACATCATCATCGATGACACCGATTCGGATCCAAGTGAACCCGACTTTGAAGACGAAGCCGGAGCAGATATCATGGAGTCTTCCACCGGTTCAAATTTCTAGATGACCACCAGATAGTAGTAGCATTTTCCCCCTGTAAACATTATAGTCGAGCACTTTTGCGATAGTTTTAGACTGATTGTAAGCCCTTGTTTGATTGAATGAAGTGATTTTGTGTGCATTTGCTCATGTGCATTGGGGTAGTGTTTTCCCTTTAGACCTCACTCTATTCTTAATTCTCGTCTCTTCTAAACCCTCAGATGCCTCCGAGACGTGACAATGGATTCCCACCGGAGCTCACTCAGTTGATCCAGCAGCAGAATCAATTGATGCAGATGTTAGTCCAGAACCAGCAGAACAACAACAACAACCCACCACCACCACCACCTATTGACCACTTAGCCCGTTTCCTTAGGCTGAATCCGCCGGTGTTTTCCAGTAGCACCGAGCCAATAGTAGCAGACGATTGGCTCCGCAAGATAGGAAGGGAGTTGACCACTGCAGGATGCACAGATGGTGAGAAAGTGAAGTTTGCCGCACATCAGCTTGACGGACCCGCGGCAGCATGGTGGGAGAATTTCACAGCCACTTACCCAGTTGACACTGTCACATGGGATCAGTTTCAGCAAGCTTTCCGCACTGCCCATGTTTCAGCAGGAGCTATGGCCATGAAGAAGCGTGAGTTTCGCAACTTACGCCAAGGAGGAAGGACAGTTGGCCAGTACGTTGACGATTTCAGCAAGTTAGCATGTTATGCCCCAGATGACGTTGCTACGGATGCAACTAAGCAGGAGAAGTTTCTGGAAGGACTGAATGATGAACTAAGCATGCAGTTGATGGTAGCGAGTTTCAACAACTACCAGGAGTTGGTAGATCATGCCATCATGATTGAAGGAAAGCAACATCAGATTGAGAACCGTAAGAGGAAGTATGGACAGGGGAAGTATAACTCTGGAGCCCAGCAGAAGCCCCGTTTTGCCCCTAAACCGGGATTTCAGTTTCAGCACACCCATGGAGGAGGTAGCTCGCACAACCATAATGGCCACAAGAATGGTAATGGGAATGGAGGAAGCAACGGCCAGAACCGTACCACCCCATCGACCCCAACCAAGAGAGATCTGAGTCAAGTCACCTGTTTCAAGTGTTCCAAGACCGGACATTATGCCAATGAATGTCCTGAAGGCCAGAATGGAAATGGCAATGGAAGCTCTAGGAAAAAGCCGAACCCTTTCAATAGGGGACAAGTGAACCACGTTAATGTGGATGAGGTTGAAGATCAGCCAGATGCAGTAATCGGTAAGTTTTTGGTTAAGTCATTTACCGCACTCGTTCTTTTCGATACTGGTGCATCGCATTCATACATATCAAGGGGATTTGTGGAAAAGTATAGCCTGCCCACTAGGATTCTTAAAACGCCTATGCTAGTAAGCTCGCCAGGAGCAGAGTACATGGCCAGACAAGGATGTTTCCAAGTACCATTAAGTATAGGAAGGCATGTTTTCCCAACAGATTTAATTATTCTGGAATCCCAAGGTCTGGATGTGATTCTTGGTATGGATTGGCTGTCGATGTATGGAGGAAACATCGATTGCGCCAGTAAGACAATTTTGCTTACCACACCAGAAGGAAGAAGGATCAAGTATGTATCCCGGCATGTGCCAAACAGGACACAAGTAAACTGCCTAACAGGAGTTGTGCAAGAAGAAGTACCAGTGGTAAAGGATTTTCCTGATGTATTTCCTGAGGAATTACCAGGCATGCCACCAGATAGAGACATTGAGTTTTTCATTGAGTTATTGCCAGGTACAGGCCCAATATCGAAGCAACCGTACCGGATGCCAGCAAAGGATTTGGTGGAAATTAAGAATCAGATTAAGGAGTTATTGGATAAAGGTTACATTCGCCCAAGTTCTTCGCCTTGGGGATCACCCGTACTTCTAGTGGAAAAGAAGGATGGATCATTAAGGATGGTTGTAGATTATCGAGGATTGAATGAAGTAACCATCAAGAACAAGTACCCACTGCCAATGATCAACGATCTGTTTGATCAATTGCAAGGAGCTAAAGTGTTTTCCAAGATCGATTTACGATCAGGGTACCATCAATTGAAGATTCGAGAGCAGGACATACCTAAGATAGCATTCACCACAAGATATGGACTGTATGAGTATACCGTTATGTCATTTCAATTGACTAACGCACCTGCCTATTTTATGAACCTGATGAACAAAGTGTTTATGGAGTTTTTGGATAAGTTCGTCGTAGTGTTCATTGATGACATCCTGGTTTATTCAAAGAATGAAGAGGAGCATAAGGAACATTTGTGTTTGGTTTTGGAGAAACTAAGGGAACACCAGTTATACGCCAAATTCAGCAAATGTGAATTTTGGTTGAAGGAAGTTGGATTCCTCGGACACGTTATATCCGGAGAAGGTATAGCAGTTGACCCCACTAAGGTTGAGACCGTAACCGAATGGGAATCACCAACGACAGTTGGAGAGATCCGGAGTTTTCTTGGACTCGCAGGATACTACCGGAGATTCATTGAGAACTTTTCAAAGATTGCAAAGCCTATGACTGAATTGTTGAAGAAGGATACTAAGTTCAAATGGACTGAGGAGTGTGAGGCTAGTTTCCAGGAGTTGAAGAAACGCTTGGTTACCTCACCAGTATTGATTTTGCCAGATCAGACCAAGGATTATGAGGTGTATTGCGACGCTTCACGTCGAGGACTTGGAGCAGTGCTTATGCAGGAAGGAAGAGTTGTTTCGTATGCTTCACGACAACTAAAGCCTCATGAGTTGAATTATGCCACGCATGATTTGGAATTAGCAGCCGTAGTGCATGCATTGAAGACGTGGAGACATTTCCTCATTGGAAATCATTGTGAGGTGTACACGGATCACAAGAGTTTGAAGTACATTTTCACGCAGAAGGAGTTGAACCTCAGACAAAGGAGATGGTTGGAGCTCATCAAGGATTATGACATGAGATTGCATTACCATCCCGGAAAAGCTAATGTAGTAGCTGACGCATTGAGCCGTAAGAGCCATGTCAATACTCTAATGACGGGGAAAATACCCAAGGAGTTAGCAGAAAACCTTCGTGAGCTATGTTTGGAAATAGTTCCGAGAGGCTATGTAGCAACATTGGAGATTCAGTCAACATTGATGGATAAGATCAGAGAAGCTCAGAAATCTGACAAGGAGATTGCTGCTATAAAAGAGAAATTGAGCGAAGGAAAAGCAAAGGGATTTCGTGAGGATGAGCACGATACCTTATGATTTGAGGACCGTGTTTATGTGCCCAATGACCCAGAGATCAGGAAGTTGATTTTGCACGAGGCACATGATTCACCGTATTCGATTCACCCAAGGAATACCAAGATGTATTTGGATTTGAAGGAAACACTCTGGTGGACCGGAATGAAGAAGGATATTGCAGCATATGTAGCAGTTTGTGACGTATGTCAGAGAGTAAAGGCAGAGCATCAGAAGCCAGAAGGATTGTTACAACCTTTGCCGATACCCGAATGGAAGTGGGATAACATAGGCATGGATTTTATCACAAGACTACCCAGGACAAAATCAGGCTATGACTCGATATGGGTAGTAGTTGATCGTTTGACGAAGGTAGCACATTTTATTCCAGTTAAGACCACTTACACCAGTGCTAAGTTGGCGAAGATATACATGACTAGGATCATTTGTTTGCATGGAGTTCCAAGGAGTATCGTATCAGATAGAGGAACCCAATTTACCTCAAAGTTTTGGAATAAGTTGCATGAAACTTTAGGAACCAGACTGGAGTTCAGCACAGCTTTTCACCCACAGACGGATGGACAGACCGAGAGAGTCAATCAGATTTTGGAAGATATGCTGAGAGCTTGTGCACTAGATTATGGATCTAGTTGGGACGATAACTTGCCGTATGCGGAGTTTTCTTATAACAACAGTTATCAAACCAGTTTGAAGATGGCACCTTTCGAAGCTTTATATGGAAGGAGGTGCAGGACACCGTTGTCATGGGACGAAGTTGGAGACCGTCAATTCTTTGGACCGGATTTGATTAAGGAGTCTGAACGGAAAGTTAAGTTGATTCGCGATAGGCTCAAGGTAGCCCAGTCCAGGCAGAAGAGCTACGTAGATTCTAAACGCAAGGAGACAGTTTACAAAACCGGAGACAGAGTTTATCTCCGAGTATCCCCACTTCGAGGAGTTAAGCGCTTTGGAGTTAAGGGAAAATTAGCACCGCGCTTCGTTGGACCGTACAAGATCTTGCAACGTATGGGAGAAGTCGCTTATAAGTTGGAATTGCCAGAGGAGCTGTCAGGAGTTCATGATGTATTCCATGTTTCTCAGCTGAAGAAATGTCATGCCGAGATGGCGGAGGTGCCGCTAAGAGATACCGTGCCACTCGAAGCGATTCAATTGAAGGACAACTTAACGTATGAGGAGAAACCAGTCAAGATTCTCGATTATGCTAGCAGAGTTACCCGCAGCAAGGTTATCAAGTTTTGCAAAGTTCAGTGGAACCACCACTCGGAGGATGAAGCCACCTGGGAAAGAGAAGAAGATTTGCTCAAGGACCACCCTCACCTATTTTCTAGCCAACCCGAATCTCGAGGGCGAGATTCATCTTAAGGGGGGGTAGGTTTGTAACATCCCAAATTTGCAATTTGGAATGTTATACACTAGATCATCATGCATATCATATTTTCATGCATTTTGGTTGATCCTAGAAATTTCACGCAACTCAAGGACCCACGGAGAGAGTTGGAGATTTCGTTATTTTCATATTTGAGTTCTCTCAAATTTTGGAAAAGAGGATCATTTGATTTATTTATTTCATCTTCAATTATTTTTCCAATATCAAAAAAATGAGAGAGGGAATAATATGACTTTCCCAAAGTTAGGAAAAATGAAGATTTAATGAATAAATCAAATTTTTGGTTTTGCCGGAGTTTTGTTTGCTTTTTATTTGGATAGGGAAAAATGTGCGTTTTCAAAATTTGCATTTTAGGCCCGGAGAAAAGTTCATTTTGTTCGACTCATTTTTAGGAGTCGGGGAAAATCTACTTTAGATTTTTCGGAGTTCGTTTAGATAGTTTTTCAGATCCCTCGAGGATCAAGCCCCCAAAACGACCTTTAAAGGAGTCATACCAGGTGTAGAAGCCAACTGTACAGGCTTAGTCACACTGGAAGTGGTCTTCGGATCTCCGGATAACTTCTGAAGCGAGGAGTTAATCTTCGACATAGTCTCGTTCCATAGTGGCTATCACGCACTGCTCGGGCGAACCGCATTCGCAAAATTCAACGCGGTACCGCACTATGCATACCTCAAGCTCAAGATGCCAGGCCCTAGAGGAGTAATCACAGTCAATGGGAACACTGAATGCTCCCTCCGAATAGAGGAGCACACGGCAGCGCTCGCAGCAGAAGTACAAAGCGGCCTCTCTAGGCAGTTCTCCAGTTCGGCATTCAAAAAGCCGAACACTGTCAAGCGCGCCCGGAGTACCCTATAACAAGACCGCCTGGCACGTTTTGAGCTAGCGTAGCAATGCGGCCCCAACCCTAGCCCTCGCGATATAGCGAAACCAGTGCTTCGCATACATAACTACGCTCTTGAAATACCATGGGCACTGGGGAAGGGGCACTATCACGACACGCCCGAAATACGGCTTAAACCGCACCAGGGGCTGCCGGATTCCTTTTTTTTCTTTTTTCTCTTACTCTCAGGACTCCATACTTCGGACGACCCGTTCGGCAATTCAACTGCCGCACAAATGATGCAAGATCCAGGAAAGCAGACAAGCCACGCCGCATTATGGAACTCCCAGGATGGTCTCTATTGCGAGCAGTATACCTGTTTTTTAATACAATTCCGTGGCCTGCCCCTGGCCAGGACATGTTAAATAGTCCAATTTCTTTTGCTTATCGCACTATTTGTATCGTTCCGCTTTCATAGCAGCCTTTCTATAAACAATGCATAGCTTTTTGTCTATTTTTTGCATTATTCCCTTTTTTTATATGTTTATCAATAACATGTTGCATCCGTACACTATGGTACGACAAAAATACGCCAGGGGCTTCAGTACCCATCAATATGGCATGAGAAGTCCGTACACTTTCACAAGTGCGGCACCCCGAACTTATAGCACTATATGCATCGGCTCCGAATCATGATTTGGGTCAATAGTTGGGTTTGCCCGGCTCCTATGTTTTGGTGCCTTACGTTCCGCTATATCAGCTAAGGTAGCACTAGGAGAACTACTGCGATTGTGCCCCTGTTGAGCTGGGCTGAGCACCTCAATAGAGAAAGCTCAAACTGACTGTCCTGATGAGGCGAGAGACCGGTCGCTGTTCGAGAGGTTTTTCGAGTCCTTAAAGACTTATGCCGCTTCGAGCGAGGAACCGGCTTTGTCCGGCCAAGGCATGGATAGCGCCCCGAACTCGGTCTTCCGAATACTAGGGGCTTCACCGAAATTTAAAATTATAGAGTTCTATGGCTAAGTGAGAGTGTTCAAGCATTATAGTCCGATTGCCTTGTTCGTTGTGCTGAGCGCCTCCCTCGACGGACCCAATAATGGGAAAAAGAGCGCTCTGGTTTATCCCGAACACCCCAGCACTAGTGGAATGGGGGCAGAAGCCGACGACTGGCCATCTCTCAATTTTTTGATAAACGGCCGCACAAAAAGTAATATTTTAAATTCAAGCATTGCTTACCGCATATGAACAAGTTTTCAGCGCACAGGATAACACGAGCGAGTTCATTCAAAAATTACATCCTTGGTGCATTCATCCGCCATAAGGCGGGCACCGGCCAGAACATCCTTGTAATAGTTCTCGGGCTTGCGATGCTCCTTCCCCGGCGGCGGCCCGTCCCTCACAAGCTTCTCACCGTCCAGCTTACCCCAGTGCACCTTTGCACGGGCAAGGGCCCTACGGGCACCTTCGATGCAGACGGAGCGCTTGATGACCTTGAGCCTTGGACAAGCCTCCACCAGCCACTGCACCAGTCCGAAGTAGCTCCCAAGCAGGGCCTCTCCAGGCCACAGCCGAACTATGAAGCCCTTCAGGGCCTGTTCGGCCGCCTTGTGGAGCTCGACCAGCTACTTCAGCTGGTCGCTCAAGGGCACAGGGTGTCCGACCTCAGTGTACTGAGACCAGAACACCTTCTCCGTCGAGCTGCCTTCCTCGGCTCGGTAGAATGCGGCGGCATCGGATACGCTGCGGGGAAGATCTGTGAATGCCCCTGGAGAGCTCCGGATTCGGGTAAGTAACAAGTAGTTTACTTTTATATGTCTGCTTTGCATAGAGAATGCCTTACCCGCCGCTATCTTTTTCACCGCATCCAATTCCTGGAGGGCCTTCTGGGCTTCAGCCTTGGCAGATTTGGCAGTTTTAAGGGCCGCAACAAGCTCGGACGCTCGCGTCTTCGAGTCGAGCTCCAAACTTTCATGTTTTTTCATGAGAGCCTGAAGCTCTTGCTGCACCTCGCCGACCTGCGCCTCAAATGTCTCCCGCTCGGTGCGCTCCGTGGCCGCTTTCTTCTCGGCCTCGGACAGCGCCTGCTTGAGGGTCGCCACCTCAGTTGTGTCCCCTACAATAAGCAGTATACTCCTGTCATTTTTTGCAATTGCGTCTTCTTATAGGCATTTTTTCTATAAGGTATCTCTTACCTTCTTTCTCCTCGAGCTGCCGTTTGGCAAGGCCGAGCTCTTGCTCGGTCCGCTTGAGGCCCTGCTTCAGGGCACCCACCTCCGCAGTCAGTGCGGCGGTGGCCAGCAGCGAAGCCTGCATACGTATATTGACTCCTTTTTAGTTAGACTCCTGCCATATTTAATAGATCCTCTATTCGGCTTTTCTTTCCGAACGCCAAACAAAACATCAGGGGCTACTGTCTATGCGGTAATATTTTTACATATTTTTACTTACCTCGAAGCCTGTTAGAAGGCTAGCACAAGATTTAGTCAGTCCGCTTTTGGCGGACCGAACCTTCTGGACCACCGTACTCATAATGGTACGGTGCTCCTCGTCGATGGAGGCGCCCTTAAGCACCTCCAGCAGATTGTCTGGCGCCTCCGGTTGGGCGGAGGACGCCAGCTCAATAGGATTGCTCCTCTTGGCAGGAGTTCGCCTGCCGCGGTCCGGAACCGTTGACGATTCCGGCGTGGTGTCCGGCTTAAAGCTGGACTTGGAGCCCTGGGGGGTCTTGTCCCCTTTACTCCTGGAGTCCGGGAGGTTGCCTCGCGGCTCCTCCTGGACCACCTCCTCTTCCCCCGGAGCTTGTCGCGACGCCAATTCGGCGTCATCCGCAGCACAGGGGGAGGCAGCAGGCGGAACTGAATTCACGTCCGATGAATCCAGGGAGCCGCTCGACGACTCGTCGAGCCCGTCCTTGGGTGGGCTGCATGATTATATTCAACATTAGGGAAAGCTGTGCAACAAAAGGAATATCATGAGTTACTCTGGTATCCGAACACTTACTATTTCGCCGGACGCTTGGCCCTGTCCAGCCACTCCTCTTCGTCCTCGTCGGCGTCGGGGGCGTAGTCCGGCGGAGGGGTTTTCCTCTTCTTGGACCCCTCGGCCTCCCCTACTGGGGTGGCCTTCCTCTTCTTTCCTCCCCCCGCTGGAGGGGGAGAGGTTTCTTCTTCCTCCTCGTCGTCTTCATGGGAGGAGTGCGTCTCGGACTCGTCGGACGACGAGTCCGACACCACCATATGCCGGGAACTCTTTCGAGTCCCCATGGCCTTCTTCTTCTTGGCCTTCTTCTCCGGCACCACATAAGGTGCCGGAACCAGCAGCTTCACTAGGAGAGCAGGGGCTGGGTCTTCGGGCAAGGGAGCCAGACAGTTAATCAGTCCGGACTTCGCCTGCCAAACCTGTCAAAGGTAAGGGAGTTTAGATCCCGCATAGAGTCAAACTATGAAAAAACTCAACATCCTGTAAAAGATGAAAATATGGGAGCTGAATCCGCGGTCTTTGGAGGCGGATGTGGGAGCCTCGGCACCTTTGGTTAGCCCCTTCCAGGCATCTTCGTACGTCGTGTCGAAGAGCCTTCTCAGAGTTTGGTGTTGCGCTGGGTTGAACTCCCACAAATTGAAGTCCCGTTCTTGACACGGAAGGATCCTGCGGACGAGCATGACCTGGACTATGTTGACAAGCTTGAGCTGCTTGTTCACCAGGGACTGGATGCATTTTTGCAGTCCGGTCACCTCTTCTTTGTCGCCCCACGACAAGCCCGTCTCCTTCCAGGACGTGAGCCGCGTAGGGGGTCCGGATCGGAATTCAGGGGCTGCGATCCACTTCGGATCGCGCGGCTCGATGATGTAAAACCACCCTGACTGCCACCCCTTCAAGGTCTCCACAAAGGAGCCCTCGAGCCATAGGACGTTGGCTATTTTGCCCGCCATGGCACCTCCGCACTCCGCCTGGTTGCCGCGCACCACCTTTGGCTTGACGTTGAAGGTCTTGAGTCAGTGGCCGAAATGGGGGCGGATGCAGAGGAAAGCCTCGCACACGACAATAAACGCCGAGATATTGAGGATGAAGTTCGGGGCCAGATCGTGGAAATCTAGGCCATAATAGAACATGAGCCCGCGGACAAATGTGTGGAGAGGAAAACCCAGTCCGCGGAGGAAGTGGGGAAGAAATACTACCCTCTCATGGGGCCTTAGGGTGGGGAGAAGTTGCCCCTCCTCAGGAAGCCGGTGCGCAATGTCTTTGGACAAGTATCTGGCCTTCCTTAGCTTTTTGAAATGGCCCTCCGTGACGGAGGAGACCATCCACTTTCCTCCCGCTCCGGACATTGTTGGAGAAGGTTGAGGTAGGAAGTGCGGGCTTGGGCGCTGGAGCTCGGGTGCGCAGAAGATGGATAGGCAAAGGAGGAAGAAGGCGTAGGTAAAAAGGTGGATCCTCATCCCCTTATATGGGTGGATGCGACTATGCGTCTCCACCAGCCTAGTAAAACTCGCTTGCCTCCCAAGCGCCATGATAAATAGCGCGGTTGGGTTACCCACGTCCGTATTGATGAGAATCCCGTAAATGGGGGACACGATCTTTGCTTTAACAAGACGTGCCAAGGAAACCGCCTCGCAAAACACGCTGAGGTGGAAAAGTGAAAACAATTTGAATAAAGGCTTGGCCGTAGTGTGATGTCACGCTGCGGAATACGTCAGCAGATTAGATTTGTGTTAATATTATTCTCTCTATGGCAATACGTGGAAACTTATTTTGCAGAGCCGGACACTACTCTTGGTGTTTACAAACTTTTATGAAGAATTTGGAGGAGGAACCCGCCTTGCAATGCTGAAGACAATTTGCGCGCCGGACTCGTCGTCATTGAAGCCTGGTTCAGGGGCTACTGAGGGAGTCCTGGATTAGGGGGTGTTCGGGTAGCCGGACTATACCTTCAGCCGGACTCCAGGACTATGAAGATACAAGATTGAAGACTTCGTCCCGTGTCCGGATGGGACTTTCCTTGGCGTGGAAGGCAAGCTTGGCGATGCAGATATTCAAGATCTCCTACCATTGTAACCGACTTTGTGTAACCCTAACCCTCTCCGGTGTCTATATAAACCGGAGGGTTTTAGTCCGTAGGACAACTTCATCATACAACAATCATACCATAGGCTAGCTTCTAGGGTTTAGCCTCCTTGATCTCGTGGTAGATCTACTCTTGTACTACCCATATCATCAATATTAATCAAGCAGGACGTAGGGTTTTACCTCCATCAAGAGGGCCCAAACCTGGGTAAAACATCGTGTTCCTTGCCTCCTGTTACCATCCGGCCTAGACACATAGTTCAGGACCCCTACCCGAGATCCGCCGGTTTTGACACCGACAATGGTTAATGAAGGTATTGTCTTGGGGCATAAAATTTCTGACAGAGGTATTGAAGTTGATAAAGCTAAAGTTGATGCTATTGAAAAGATGTCGTGTCCCAAGGACATCAAAGGTATAAGAAGTTTCCTTGGTCATGCTGGTTCTTATAGGAGGTTCATTAAGGACTTCTCAAAAATTTCTCGGCCCCTGACTAACCTATTACAAAAAGATATTCCTTTTGTCTTTGATGATGATTGTGTAGAAGCATTTGAAATACTGCCTTAATTTCTGCACCTATTGTTCAGCCACCTGATTGGAATCTACCCTTTGAAATCATGTGTGATGCTAGCTATTATGCTGTAGGGGCTGTTCTAGGACAAAGAGTTGATAAGAAACTAAATGTGATTCAATATGCTAGTAAAACTCTAGACAATGCCCAGAGAAATAATGCTACTACTGAAAAGGAATTCTTAGCAGTTGTATTTGCTTGTGATAAGTTCAGACCTTATATTGTTGATTCTAAAGTAACTATTCACACTGATCATGCTGCTATTAAATATCTTATGGAAAAGAAAGATGCTAAACCTAGACTTATTAGATGGGTTCTCCTACTACAAGAATTTGATTTGCATATTATTGATAGAAAGGGAGCTGAGAACCCCGTTGCAGACAACTTGTCTAGGTTAGAGAATGTTCTTGATGACCCACTACCTATTGATGATAGCTTTCCTGATGAACAATTAAACGTCATAAATGCTTCTCGTTCTGCTCCATGGTATGCTGATTATGCTAATTATATTGTTGCTAAATTCATACCACCTAGTTTCACATACCAGCAAAAGAAAAGGTTCTTTTATGATTTAAGGCATTACTTTTGGGATGATCCACATCTTTATAAAGAAGGAGTAGATGGTATTATTAGACATTGTGTACCTGAGCATGAACAGGAACAGATCCTACGCAAGTGTCACTCTGAGGCTTATGGAGGGCACCACGCTGGAGATAGAACTACGCATAAGGTATTGCAATCCAGTTTTTATTGGCCTACTCTCTTCAAGGATGCCCGTAAGTTTGTCTTGTCCTGTGATGAATGTCAAAGAATTGGTAATATTAGTAGATGTCAAGAAATGCCTATGAATTATTCACTTGTTATTGAACCATTTGATGTTTGGGGCTTTGATTATATGGGACCTTTTCCTTCCTATAATGGGTATACACATATTTTAGTTGCTATTGATTACGTTACTAAGTGGGTAGAAGCTATTCCAACTAGTAGTGCTGATCATAACACCTCTATTAAGATGCTTAAAGAAGTTATTTTTCCGAGATTTGGAGTCCCTAGATATTTAATGACTGATGGTGGTTCACATTTTATTCATGGTGCCTTTCGTAAAATGCTTGCTAAGTATGATGTTAATCATAGAATTGCATCTCCTTATCACCCACAGTCTAGTGGTCAAGTAGAATTGAGTAATAGAGAGCTTAAATTAATTTTGCAAAAGACTGTTAATAGATCTAGAAAGAATTGGTCAAAGAAACTTGATGATGCATTATGGGCCTATAGAACTGCATATAAAAATCCTATGTGTATGCCTCCGTATAAAATGCTTTATGGAAAAGCATGTCACTTACCTCTTGAATTAGAACATAAGGCATATTGGGCTATTAAAGAGCTCAACTATGACTTCAAACTTGCTGGTGAGAAGAGGCTTTTTGACATTAGCTCACTTGATGAATGTAGAACCCAGGCTTATGAAAATGCCAAGCTGTTTAAAGAAAAAGTTAAAAGATGGCATGATAAAAGGATACAAAAGCGTGAGTTCAATGTAGGTGATTATGTATTGTTATACAACTCTCGTTTAAGATTTTTCAGGCAAACTCCTCTCTAAATGGGAAGGTCCTTATGTTATCGAGGAGGTCTATCGTTCCGGTGCCATAAAAATCAACAACTTCGAAGGCACAAATCCGAGGGTGGTGAATGGTCAAAGAATCAAACATTACATCTCACGTAATCCCATAAATGTTGAAACCAATATTATTGAAACCGTAACCCGGAGGAATACATAAGGGACACTTTCCAGAATGTTTCAGACTCCAAAAAGGAATATGTATGCGGTACGGTAAGTAAACCGACTCCAAAACAGTTCTAATGGCAATTTTTCTCCTTTTGGAATATTTAGAAAAAATAGGAAAATAAGAAGCAGACCGGAAAGGACACGGGGCTTCCACGAGGGCGGAGGACGCGCCCTACCCCCTGGGCGCCCCCCTGCCTCGTGGGCGCCTCGTGTGCTCTCCGGACTCCGTTTTCTTGCACGATACTTCTTTTGGTCGGTAAAAATTCACTATATAATCTCCCGAAGGTTTTGACCATCGTATCACGCAAAAATCTCATGTTCTTGTTTCGAGCTGTTTTCTGCCAGGGTTGTCAAGGCCAAGCATCATGTCGTCTCCCTCGTCCTCCAACAATGAGGGCAACGATGCTTGGCTAATGAAGATAGAGGTGAAGAGAGAAGAACCTGGAGAGATCAACAAGGATGATGGGATCAAGAAGGCCATGGGGGATCAAGTTCCGACAGTAGGAGAAGAAGACATCCTTCAACCTCACCACAATCTCTTTACCCCAATGGAGATTGAAGCTTTCAAGATGATTGAGTTAGCTCGCATTCAAAACAAGTATCTCACAAGTGAAAATACTTTGTTGAAGGAGCATATCATCGCACTCAAGGGCATTATCCGCAAATTGGAGGATCTCTTACGCTCGATGTGCAACTACCCATCATCACCAACACCTTCTTCACCAACAAAGAAGAACTGAGCATCGGGTATGGGCACTCCCCTTGGCAACTGCCAAGCTTGGGGGAGTGCCCCGGTATCATATCACCATCACTTTTATCTTTACCGTTTTTCTTAGTTCGATCCTTTTGATAATATCTTGATCTAGTAGAGTAAAGTTTTAGTATGATCTAGTTGTGAGTTTTGCTTTATGATCTTCCTATGTAATCGAGTCCGTGAGCTATATATAATAAAGATTAGTGTTGAGTCAAGGGCTTTATTACCTTGCTATGATCTCGAGGGAATAAAATAAAAGAGAAAGAACAAAAAGAAATAAAGAGATCATATGGATCTTATGAAGAGTAATGACTTCACATACAAGAGTATGATGAATAGAAGTTGTTGAGAGTTGACAAACATAGTTTGGTCATTGTTGCAATTAATAGGAAGTAATAAAGAAAGAGATGTTCACATATAAATATACTATCTTGGACATCCTTTATGATTGTGAGCACTCATTAAAGTATGACATGCTAAAGAGTTGACGTTGGACAAGGAAGACAACGTAATGGGTTATGTTTTCTTTCATCTGAGATAAATTATATTGTCATGGATCAACCAACATGTTGAGCTTGCCTTTCCCTTTCATGCTAGCCAATTTCTTTGCACCAAGTAGAGATACTACTTGTGCTTCCAAATACCCCTAAACCCGTTTTCCATGAGAGTCCATCATACCTACCTATGGATTGAGTAAGACCCTTCAAGAAAGTTGTCATCGGTGCATGCAATAAAAATTGCTCTCTAAATATGTATGACTTATTAATGTGGAGAAAATAAGCTTTATACGATCTTGTGATGTGGAAGAAATAAAAGCGACAGACTGCATAATAAATGTCCATATCACAAGTGGCAATATAAAGTGACGTTCTTTTGCATTAAGATTTTGTGCATTCAACCATAAAAGCGCATGACAACCTCTGCTTCCCTCTGCGAAGGGCCTACCTTTTACTTTTATCTTCTACCTTACATAAGAGTCATGGTGATCTTCATCTTTCCTTTTTACATTTTATCATTTAGCAAGCACAATGTGTTGGAAAGATCCAGATACATATAGCTAATTGGATGTGAGTCTGCATGAGCTATTATTGTTGACATTACCCTTGAGGTAAAACATTGGGAGGCAAAGCTATAAGCCCCTATCTTTATCTGTGTCCGATTAAAACTCCATACCCATAAATATTGTGTGAGTGTTACCAATTGTTTGAGTATGTGGACTTGCTGAAAAGCTCTTATATTGACTCTTTCCTATGTTATGATAAATTGCAATTGCCTCAATGACTGAGATTAGAGTTTGTTAGTTTTCAATGAATTTTATAATTAATACTTGAAATTGTGATT
This sequence comes from Triticum aestivum, assembly GCF_018294505.1. Classification (NCBI taxonomy): domain Eukaryota; kingdom Viridiplantae; phylum Streptophyta; class Magnoliopsida; order Poales; family Poaceae; genus Triticum; species Triticum aestivum. The sequence continues at coordinate 658,661,527 of NC_057806.1, forward strand.
GAATTGTTACTTTAACATAAGAGATCATATGACAATATATATATATATATATATATATATATATGTGTGTGTGTGTGTGTGTGTGTGTGTGTGTGTGTGTGTGTGTTGCTGCTCTAAGAATGATCATGATGCCCTCATGTCCGTATTTTATTATTTTTATTAACACCTCTATCTCTAAACATGTGGACATATTTTCTGATTTCGGCTTTCGCTTGAGGACAAGCGAGGTCTAAGCTTGGGGGAGTTGATACGTCCACTTTGTATCATGCTTTTATATCGATATTTATTGCATTATGGGCTGTTATTACACATTATGTCACAATACTTATGCTTATTCTCTCTTATTTTACAAGGTTTATATGAAGAGGGAGAATGCCGGCAGCTGGGATTCTAGGCTAGAAAAGGAGAAAATATTAAAGACCTATTCTGTATAGCTCCAAAAGTCCTGAAACTTCACGGAAGTCCTTTTTGGAATTAATAAAAAATACTGAGCAGAGAAAGTTCCAGAGGGGGCCACACCCTGGCCACGAGGGTGGGGGACGCGCCCTACCCCCTGGGCGCGCCCCCTGTCTCGTGGGCCCCCTGGTGGCCCTCCGATGCCCATCTTCTGCTATATGAGGTCTTTTGTCGAGGAAAAAAATCAGAAGCAATCTTACGGGACGAAACTCCGCCGCCATGAGGCAGAACCTTGGCGAAACCAATCTAGGGCACCAGCAGAGCTGTTCTGCCGGGGAAACTTCCCTCCGGGAGGGGGGAATCATCACCATCATCATCACCAACGATCCTCTCATCGAGAGGGGCTCAATCTCCATCAACATCTTCACCAGCACTATCTCATCTCAAACCCTAGTTCATCTCTTGTATCCAATCTTTGTATCCAAACCTCAGATTGGTACCTGTGGGTTGCTAGTAGTGTTGATACTCCTTGTAGTTGATGCTAGTTGGTTTACTTGGTGGAAGATCATATGTTCAGATCCATTATGCATATTAATACCCCTCTGATTATGAACATCAATATGCTTCGTGAGTAGTTACGTTTGTTCCTGAGGACATGGGAGAAGTCTTGCTATAAGTAGTCATGTGAATTTGGTATTCATTCGATATTTTGATGAGATGTATGTTGTCATCCCTCTAGTGGTGTCATGTGAACGTCGACTACATGACAATTCACCATTGTTTGGGCCTAGAGGGAGGCATTGGGAAGTAATAAGTAGATGATGGGTTGCTAGAGTGACAGAATCTTAAACCCTAGTTTATGCGTTGCTTCGTAAGGGGTTGATTTGGAGCCATATGTTTCATGGTATGGTTAGGTTTACCTTAATACTTCTGTTGTAGTTGCAGATGCTTGCAATAGGGGTTAATCATAAGTGGGATGCTTGTCCAAGTAAGGACAACACCCAAGCACCGGGCTACCCACATACCAGATTATCAAAGTATCGAACGTGAATCATATGAACATGATGAAAACTAGCTTGACAATAATTCTCATGTGTCCTCGGGAGCGCTTTCCTTCATATAAGAGTTTGTCCAGGCTTGTCCTTTGCTACAGAAAGGATTGGGCCATCTTGTTGCACCTTATTTACTTCTATACTTGCTACTCGTTACAAATTACCTTATCACAAAACTATTTGTTACCGATAATTTCAGTGCTTGAAGAGAATACCTTACTGAAAATTGCTTATCATTTCCTTTTGCTCCTCGTTGGGTTCGACACTCTTACTTATCGAAAAGGCTATGATAGATCCCCTACACTTGTGGGTCATCACCTTCCAATATATCAATATTTATGTCTCGACCATTTCGAGACTCCTCGCCATGCCCGTGATCTCATCCGGGACTCTGAATAACCTTCGGTACATCAAAACACAAAAACTCATAATACGAATCGTCATTGAACATTAAGCGCGCGGACCCTACGGGTTCGAGAACTATGTAAATATGACCGAGACACATCTCCGATCAATAACCAATAGCAGAACCTGGATGCTCATATTGGCTCTTACATATTTTACGAAGATCTTTATCGGTCAAACTGCATAACAACATAAGTTGTTCCCATTTGTCATCGGTATGTTACTTGCCCGAGATTCGATCGTCGGTATCATCATACCTAGTTCAATCTCGTTACCGGCAAGTCTCTTTACTCGTTCTGTAATGTATCATCCCGCAACTAACTCATTAGTCACATTGCTTGCAAGGCTTACAGTGATGTGCATTACCGAGAGGGTCCAGAGATACCTCTCCGACAATCGGAGTGACAAATCCTAATATCAATCTATGCCAACTCAACAAACAACATTGGAGACACCTGTAGAGCATCTTTATAATCACCCAGTTACGTTGTGACGTTTGATAGCACACTAAGTGTTCCTTCGGTATTTGGGAGTTGCATAATCTCATAGTCACAGGAACATGTATAAGTCATGAAGAAATCAATAGCAATAAACTAAACGATAATAGTGCTAAGCTAACGGATGGGTCTTGTCCATCATATCATTCTCTAATGATGTGATCTGGTTCATCAAATGACAACACATGTCTATGGCTAGGAAACTTAACCATCTTTGATTAACGAGCTAGTCTAGTAGAGGCATACTAGGGACACTCTGTTTGTCTATGTATTCACACATGTACTAAGTTTCCGGTTAATACAATTCTAGCATGAATAACAAACATTTATCATGATATAAGGAAATATAAATAACAACTTTATTATTGCCTCTAGGGCATATTTCCCTCAATCCAAAATTAGATACATCAATCAAACATGAAAGCTCCAAAATTAGGGAGCATACTGAATTAAAAGCATTGAATAAGAGAGCTCCCTGGAAAATTATTGACCTGGTCAAAATTGGATGGGTCAATTTTAAATTGGAGACCTCAATTTGAATGTGAGGCCTTAAAAATTATGGAGCATATTGTATTTATAGAGTTATAGATTATGTACTGTACAAATCAAGGTTCATTTGATTTTATCAATTGGAAACAGATTGTTCGGTTAGGTTGTTGAATACTAGATCCCTATGACACATCATACATGTTGAATCAGATCAATCTCAACCTTCTGTTCCATGTGGCCATGCAGTCGTGGCAGCTTTTGGAGCATAAGCGCCAATTGCATGCCATGCTTAAGCATGGACATCTGGAGCTCGCTTTGATAGAGTGCACCATGGCCCGCCAACGTTCAAAGATTGCCTGGGTGAAGGCGACACTAACACATTGTTCTTCCATCGGCACACCTCCTACCGAAAGCATAGAAGGCGATGCATGGATTAGTGCTTGATGGCACGCGGTGGTGTCGGACTAAGCGGCCTAAGGTGGCCTACGAATACTTTAACTCACTTCTGGGAACGACTGAGTGGTGTGAGTTCTTGCTAAACCTATATTTTCCAGGCTCACGCTCGAAGGACTTGGTCAGCCTCTATGATCCTTTTACGGAGTAGGAAGTTGATACATCTCCGTCGTATCTATAATTTTTGATTGTTCCATGCCAATATTATTCAACTTTCATATACTTTTTGGCAACTTTTTATATTATTTTTGGGACTAACATATTGATCCAGTGCTCAGTGCCAGTTCCTGTCTGTTGCATGTTTTTGGTTTCGCAGAATATCCATATCAAACGGAGTCCAAACGGGATAAAAACGGACGGAGCTTATTTTTGGAAAATATGGAAAAATTGGAAGGAAAATCAACGCGAACCAGTGCCCGAGGTGGTCACGAGACAGGGGGGCGCCCCCCTAGGGCATTCCCCCTACCCTCGTGAGCCCACCGTAAGGCGGTTGACGCTCTTCTTTTGCCGCAAGAAAGCTAATATTCAGAAAAAAATCACGGCGAAGGTTTCAGGCCAATCGGAGTTACGGATCTCCATATATATACGAAATGGTGAAACAGAGCCAGAACAGAACGCAGAACCAGAGAGAGACATAGAGATAGATCCAATCTCGAAGGGGCTCTCGCCCCTCCCACACCATGGAGGCCATGGACCAGAGGGGAAACTCTTCTCCCATCTAGGGAGGAGGTCGAGGAAGAAGAAGAAGAAGGAGGGGGGCTCTCTCCCCCTCGCTTCCGGTGGCACTGGAGTGCCACCGGGGGCCATCATCATCACCGCGATCTTCACCAACAACTTCATCACCATCATCACCAACTCTTCCCCCCTCTATGCAGTGGTGTAACCTCTCTCTTACCCGCTGTAATCTCTACTTAAACATGGTGCTCAACGCTATATATTATTTCCTAATGATGTATGGCTATCCTATGATGTTTGAGTAGATCTGTTTTATCCCAATGGCCATTTGATGATCGTGATTGGTTTGAGTTGTATGTTTTATTATTGGTGTTGTCCTATGGTGCTCTCCGTGTCGCGAAAGCGTGAGGGATTCCCGCTGTAGGGTTTGCAATATGTTTATGATTTGCTTATGGTGGGTGGCATGAGTGACAGAAGCACAGACCCGAGTAAGTAGGTTGTTTGCGTATGGGATAAAGGGGACTTGATGCTTTAATGCTATGGTTGGGTTTTACCTTAATGAATCTTTATTAGTTGTGGATGCTTGCTAGAGTTCCAATCATAAGTGAATATGATCCAAGTAGAGAAAGTATGTTAGCTTATGCCTCTCCCTCAAATAAAATTGCAATAATGATTACCGGTCTAGTTATCGATTGCCTAGGGACAAATAACTTTCTTGTTGACAAAAGCTCTTTACTAAAACTAATTTAGTCGTGTCTAAACAGCCCCTACTTTTTATTTACTTGCTCTTTATTATCTTGCATACCTATCCAACAACACCTACAAAGTACTTCTAGTTTCATACTTGTTTCTGGTAAAGCGAACGTCAAGCGTGCGTAGAGTTGTATCGGTGGTTGATAGAACTTGAGGGAATATTTGTTCTACCTTTAGCTCCTCGTTGGGTTCGACACTCTTACTTATCGAAAGAGTCTACAATTGATCCCCTATACTTGTGGGTTATCAAGACCTTTTTCTGGCGCCGTTGCCGGGGAGCAATAGCGTGGGGTGAATATTCTCGTGTGTGCTTGTTTGCTTTATCACTAAGTAATTTTTATTTGTTGTTCTTAGTTGTTTTCTATCTTTAGTTATGGGTAGGAAACGCAAAATACCAAAAAAAAATAGTTGTACCTACTGAACCAATGGTTGAAGAACCAATCAAAATCTATCACACTGTTGAAGCTTATTACTTGGGTCATCTTCGATCCCTTTATGCTCGTGCCGAAACCCCAACTAGCTTAATTGAGGGCAAATCTTTAGATGAGCATGCTTGTTATGTGCGACACCGTATATCTGAAAAAGGGAAACTATTATGGGGTTAAATTCAACGTTTGCAATGCTATGCTTGGAATTTATGTGAAATATATGATTTTACTTGTTGTTCTGAAAACCCTAAGAAACACCTTCCCTACCAATGTGAGTTTATTGATAATGGAATCTTATCTTCATATGCTAAGGGTGTTTATAATTACTATGATGTTCAACAAATTGAAGAATTTGTTGCTTTTAAGGGTGCTTTTGAAATTGATTCTTTGATTGAAAAGTATGATGCTACTCTTCACAAATCTGAAAAATTTGCCATATTTAAATATTTCTATGATAATTATGCTTCTAATGCCTATGTTGAACCATATATTGAGTACTACTCCGCTGTCCAAGAAGAGACTAATATTTTGCAGGAGTCTATGAAAGAAGAAATTGATGAAACTGTGAGCTCATTGGATGAAAAAGATGACGAGGAGAGCGAAGAACAAAAGGAGGAGAGCGGATTAGCTACCCGTGCCCACCTTCTAATGAGAGTAACTCTTCAACTCATACATTGTTTAATTTCTCTTCGTGCTTACCGAAGGATGATTGCTATGATGATTGTTATGATCCCTTTGATTCTCTTGAAATATCCCTTTTTGATGATGCTTGTAGCCAAGATGCCAATATGAATTATGCTTATGGAGATGAACTTGCTATAGTTCCTTATGTTAAACATGAAATTGTTGCTATTGCACCCACACATGATAGTCCTATTATCTTTTTGAATTTTCCCGACTACACTATATCGAAGAAGTTTGCATTTATTAAGGATTATATTGATGGGTTGCCTTTTACTACTACACATGATGATTTTGATGAATATAATATGCATGTGCTTGCTGCTCCTACTTGCAATTATTATGAGAGAGGAACTATATCTCCACCTCTCTATGTTTCCAATACGATAAAATTGCAAGAAACTGTTTATACTATGCATTGGCCTTTACTTTGTGTGCATGAATTATTCTTTTATGACATGCCGATGCATAGAAATAGAGTTAGACTTCGTTGTTACATGATATATTTTACTTTGTGCTCACTACTAAATTACAAATCATTGTTAATTAAAATTGGCTTTGATATACCTTGGGATCCGGGTGGATTCACTACTCGAACACTATATGCCTAGCTTAATGGCTTTAAAGAAAGCGCTGCCAGGGAGACAACCCGGAAGTTTTAGAGAGTCATTTATTTCTGTTGAGTGCTTTCATATAGTTTAAAAACAACAAAAATAAAGAGGGGAACCCAAAACTTTTTCAAAAAGAAAAGTGAAAGTGAGAGAGACGAGCATTGTGAAAGTGGGGGACATCCTTGAACTTTGTTCACGCCCATGGGAACTTTGTGAACCTTAATTATAGAAACCTTTCAAAAACAATAATTATCCCCTTGTACAATTCCATTGTATTATAAAAATAATGTGCCAAGGTTTGCCTTTAGGATGTTTACATTTGCTTGATGGTTTGTACGGTGCGGGACAGAAACTTTGGCTGTAGTGCGCGATTTTACATTTTTAGCTGGAACGTCGAATGGTTATGATTCTTTTTGCACTGTCTTCCTATACAAATTGTTTATTTTTCCTAATGTTTGTAGAATTTTTCAAGTATCATAAGTATTGTGAATGTTCAGATTGCTATAGACTATACTGTTTTAGACAGATTCTGTTTTTGATGCATAGTTTGCTTGTTTTGATGAAACTATCAATTTATATCAGTGGATTAAGCCATGAAAAAGTTATATTACAGTAGACACAATGCAAAAACAAAATATGAATTGGTTTGCAACAGTACTTAGAGTAGTGATTTGCTTTATTATACTAACAGATCTTATCGAGTTTTCTGTTGAAGTTTTGTGTGGATGAAGTGTTCGATGATTGAGAAGGTTTCGATGTGAGAAGAAGGAAGAGAGGCAAGAGCTCAACCTTGGGGATGCTGGGGAGGCATCCCCTCTTTCTTCAACAAATATCGGTATGTTTTCAGATTCGTTTCGTTCATGCGATATGTGCAAGTCTTAGAGCGTCTTTTGCATTTAGGTTTTTATTTTTTTATGCACCATGCTGGTATGAGATAGTCCTTGGTTGATTTATAGAATGCTCTTTGCACTTCACTTATATCTTTTGAGTATGGCTTTATAGAATGCTTCATGTGCTTCACTTATATCATTTGAAGTTTGGATTGCCTGTTTCTCTTTACATAGACAACCGCCATTTGTAGAATGCTCTTTTGCTTCACTTATATTTGTTAGAGCACGAGCATATCTTTTGTAGAAAGAATTAAACTCTCGTGCTTCACTTATATCTATTTAGAGAGATGACAGAAACTAGTCATTCACATGGTTAGTCATAAAATCCTACATAAACTTATAGATCGCTGAATATGATATGTTTGATTCCTTGCAATAGTTTTGCAATATAAAGATGGTGATATTAGAGTCATGCTAGTCGAGTAATTGTGAAATTAAGAAATACTTGTGTTGAGGTTTGCAAGTCCCGTGGCATGCACGTATGGTGAACCGTTATGTAACAAAGTCAGAGCATGAGGTGTTTATTGATTGTCTTCCTTATGAATGGCGGTCGGGAACGAGCGATGGTCTTTTCCTACCAATCTATCCCCCTAGGAGCATGCACGTAGTACTTTGTTTCGATGACAGATAGATTTTTGCAATAAGTATGTGAGTTCATTATGACTAATGTTGAGTCCATGGATTATACGCACTCTCACCCTTCCACCATTGCTAGCCTCTCTAGTACCGCGCAACTTTCGCCGGTACCATAAACCCACCACATACCTTCCTTAAAACAGCCACCATACCTACCTATCATGGCATTTCCATAGCCATTCCGAGATATATTGCCATGCAACTTCCATCATCATCATATACATGACTTGAGCATCATTGTCATATTGCTTTGCATGATCCTAAGATAGCTAGCATGATGTTTTCATGGCTTGCCCGTTTTCTGATGTCATTGCTACGCTAGATCATTGCACATCCCGGTACACCGCCGGAGGCATTCATATAGAGTCATATCTTTGTTCTAGTATCGAGTTGTAATATTGAGTTGTAAGTAAATAGAAGTGTGATGATCATCATTCAATAGAGCATTGTCCAAAAAAGGCCAAATAAAAAAAGGAAAGGCCAAATAAAAAATAAAGGCCAAATAAAAATAAATAAATAAATAAAATTATTAAAAGGGACAATGCTACTATCCTTTTTCCACACTTGTGCTTCAAAGTAGCACCATGTTCTTCATATAGAGAGTCTTTTGAGTTATCACTTTCATATACTAGTGGGAATTTTCATTATAGAACTTGGCTTGTATATTTCGATGATGGGCTTCCTCAAATGCCCGAAGTCTTCATGAGCAAGCAAGTTGGATGCACACCCACTTAGTTTCAGTTAGAGCTTTCATACACTTATAACTCTAGTGCATCCGTTGCATGGCAATTCCTACTCACTCACATTGATATCTATTGATGGGCATCTCCATAGCCCATTGGTACGCCTAGTTGATGTGAGACTATCTTCTCCTTTTTGTCTTCTCCACAACCACCATTCTATTCCACCTATAGTGCTATGTCCATGGCTCACGCTCATGTATTGCGTGAAAGTTGAAAAGGTTTGAGAACGTCAAAAGTATGAAACAATTGCTTGGCTTGTCATCGGGGTTGTGCATGATGTGAATGCTTTGTGTGGTGAAGATGGAGCATAGCCAGACTATATGATTTTGTAGGGATAAGCTTTCTTTGGCTATGTTATTGCAATAAGACATAATTGCTTGGTTGGTATGCTTGAAGTATTATTATTTTTATGTCAAAGGATAGATTATTGCTTTGAATCACTCGTGTCTTAATATTCATGCCATGATTAGACATATGATCAAGATTATGCTAGGTAGCATTCCACATCAAAAATTATTTTTTTATCATTTACCTACTCGAGGACGAGCAGGAATTAAGCTTGGGGATGCTGATACGTCTTCGTCGTGTCTACAATTTTTGATTGTTCCATGCCAATATTATTCAACTTTCATACTTTTTGGCAACTTTTTATATTATTTTTGGGACTAACATATTGATCCAGTGCCCAGTGCCAGTTCCTGTCTGTTGCATGTTTTTGGTTTCGCAGAATATCCATATCAAACAGAGTCCAAACGGGATAAAAACAGACGGAGCTTATTTTTGGAAAATATGAAAAATTCGGAAGGAAAATCAACGTGAACCAGTGCCCGAGGTGGTCACGAGACAGGGGCGCCCCCCTAGGGCGCACTCCTACCCTCGTGAGCCCACCGTAAGGCGGTTGACGCTCTTCTTTTGCCGCAAGAAAGCTAATATTCGGAAAAAATCACGGCGAAGGTTTCAGGCCAATCGAAGTTACGGATCTCCATATATATACGAAACAGTGAAACAGAGCCAGAACAGAACGCAAAACCAGAGAGAGACAGAGAGATAGATCCAATCACGGAGGGGCTCTCGCCCCTCCCACGCCATAGAGGCCATGGACTAGAGGGGAAACCCTTCTCCCATCTAGGGAGGAGGTCAAGGAAGAAGAAGGAGGAGGGGGCTCTCTCCCCCTCGCTTCCGGTGGCACCGGAGTGCCACCGGGGGCCATCATCATCACCGCGATCTTCACCAACAACTTTATCGCCATCATCACCAACTCTTCCCCCCTCTATGCAGCAGTGTAACCTCTCTCTTACCCGTTGTAATCTCTACTTAAACATGGTGCTCAATGCTATATATTATTTCCCAATGATGTATGGCTATCCTATGATGTTTGAGTAGATCTGTTTTGTCCTAATGGCTATTTGACGATCGTGATTGGTTTGAGTTGTATGTTTTATTATTGGTGTTGTCCTATGGTGCTCTCTGTGTCGCACAAGCGTGAGGGATTCCCGCTGTAGGGTTTGCAATATGTTTATGATTTGCTTATGGTGGGTGGCGTGAGTGACAAAAGCACAGGTCCGAGTAAGTAGGTTGTTTGCGTATGGGATAAAGGGGACTTGATGCTTTAATGCTATGGTTGGGTTTTACCTTAATGAATCTTTAGTAGTTGCGGATGCTTGCTAGAGTTCCAATCATAAGTGCATATGATCCAAGTAGAGAAAGTATGTTAGCTTATGCCCCTCCCTCAAGTAAAAATGCAATAATGATTACCGGTCTAGTTATCGATTGCCTAGGGACAAATAACTTTCTTGTTGACAAAAGCTCTTTACTAAAACTAATTTAGTTGTGTCTAAACAGCCCATACTTTTTATTTACTTGCTCTTTATTATCTTGCATATCTATCGAACAACGCCTACAAAGTACTCATAGTTTCATACTTGTTTCCGGTAAAGCGAACGTCAAGCGTGCGTAAAGTTGTATTGGTGGTCGATAGAACTTGAGGGAATATTTGTTCTACCTTTAGCTTCTCGTTGGGTTCGACACTCTTACTTATCAAAAGAGGCTATAATTAATCATCTATACTTGTGAGTTATCAGAAGTCTATGAGATGATGCGTTGGTTGCCGTGGAGGAAGGCGTCGGGACCATATGGTTTCATGACTGATGTCATCCAACCATAATCGGGGACTGTCTCTGCCAAGCTGCACTCGCTTTGTGTGTGAGGGTTCCAAGGTTTGAATTTGGCCCCGCTAATCGTGTTGTTCAAATGATTGATGCCTCGGCCTTGGGGTATATTGCCCCGTCAACCTCGTTCACATTTTTGCCAAGGAGGTGCCGCAAACTTTGGCTAGTATGTTGTCACCGAGGTTGGAGGATCTTGGTTACAGAAAAAAAAGTACAATGAAGAACCAACATAGAAAAAACATGCACATGCAGGCCGACACTATTTCTTTTTTAAACACGCCGACACTATGTTCTGGAGGGTCTTAGGGCGAAGTCGACAAGATGGGCACTTATATCTGTACACATGTATGTGCAATGGGTATATATACATATATGTGTACTTTCACTTGCAAAGTATTAAGACTTAACCTTTAATTAACCACACATCCTTAGTTCGAGATGTCTAAAAATGACTGCGGAGCAATGCCATATTATTGCAAAAAGAATAACGAATAGCAAAATGGAACTAGCATGATTATTTCAAACAAGAATTTTATTTCAATGACTCAGTCGATAATAATGCTTCATTTTTTTTCTTCTTCGAGCATTTTCTTCATGCAAAGTCATCACCCATCAAGGACAATACCAATATCAAAGTTGTCCAACACATCCTTCTTGATACATCACATAGCTTCATTGACATCAACGGTACTTGAAGCTCAACATAAATTATTTAAAGCACCTTTGGTGATTTAGTATGTTGATCCTCTCATTGTATGTCTTTCCCTTCTTTCAACACTCAACAAATACTTCTTTGAGACCATTCTAATACCTAAAGTTGTGAAAGAGACTAAAAACATGGAACTACAATTTTAGAAACTAGAACCCTACGAATCGGACGTCATGTACGACTCGATCATGGACGCACGTGTATAGCTGGTGCATCTGCATGTGGAGCGAGAGGCCGAGAGGTCAACATGCCGCGAGAAGGCACATCGACATGTTGCCGTCGAGAGCCAAGACAAATTGTCAAAGTTCATTATGTTGTGCCACTATTAAGAGTGGCAGAGCACGAGTATACGCCGATCTGTTCTAGTTTATTCGGTTGTACATATGGGATCCTCGACCGTAGACGGTCGGTCTCCCGCCTAGACTCAGAGCTTTGCAAAATGTCAAGGGTAAAATCTATTTGTCGTCTACGTGACATTCTGATGGGCAAACACGCAAGGAGACTGCACTGGGTCGACCCACATTGCCCTCCATCTTTTTCTCACTTTGTCCTTCTATTTCTAGTTCCCTTTGGGTTTACCTTGGTTTATTCGGTTTTTTTTGTTTATGTGTTTCTCCACTTTTTTTCTTTCTAATTCATGTTTAAATCCATGGATATATCTTAAATACAAGAATTTTTGAAATATACTATTTTTTAAAAATTCATTTATTTTTGAAATATGACAACATTTTAAATATACTAAATTTTTTCAGAAAACATGAATATTGTTTGATGTGTGAACAATTTATAATTCGTGAACATTTTCAAAATTCATGCACATTTGCTTAACTAACGGACATGTTTTATTTTTCTGTAAAATTTTAATCTTGTAATTACATATTTTTTGAAATCATTAAAAAATCAGCAGCCGGTTTCTTTTTGGAAAAACCGTCTGGTAAAACCAATAGAAAAGAAGAAAACACAAAAGAAAAGAAAATCGGAGGAGCGCTGGACGTGGGCAAGGCCCAGGACGCGAGTACTTGTGCGATGCCTTTGCGACAGATAGAGAGGCCAGCACTGGTCAGAAGAAACAGAACGCACCATCACCAAGCGCGATGAACTGACAGTAGCGAGCGACGAACCCCTGATCCGGAATCCCCAAAACCTCGCCTCCCGGTCTCCCCGACGCAGCCGCTGTCCGGCGCCGCGGCGCCCCGCCCGGCGAGATGAAGAGCCCCTTCCGGCCACGCGCCGCCCCTTTAGTATCCGCGCTCGTCCTCCTGCTGCTCGCTCTGGTAATCCGCTCTTCTGCGAACCTAGTTTTCTGGTCAGATCTGATCATTCCGCCCCCTTCCGCTCGGCTTCCTGACGCCCACTGTTTCGCCCTTCGCCCGCAGGTCCCGTCCCCGGAGGCGGCCGAGCCCACCACGCCGGGGACCCGGACGCGCAAACTCGGCCGCGACGCCGGCTCCTCGGTCTTCTCGCTCTTCAACATGAAGCCCCAGAGCAAGTTCTGGACGGAATCGGTCATGCGGACAGGTCCGGTTCCTCACTTCATTATTATTTTGTTTCTGTCCTGGCACCTGCCTGGTGTTCCTGCTTGTCTGTGGCATTATGGGGTCGGGGGTGCTTATGCGTTTCTTGATTTTTGTAGAGTTCGATGACTTGGAGGGCTCGAAGTCAAGGGACTCCATCAACATTGGGCTTCTCAACTTCACGAGAGCTGGTGGGTTCTGGTCTTGGCTCATCAATTTTCTTCAATGTCATGTCTCCGAGGCTTTGTCAGAAGCTTCTTTTTCAGTAGCTTCAGCATAGTCCCTCAGTGATACTTCTTTTAAATCAATGTTTGGATGTTATCGCCACTGCGTTATATTCTGAATTGGAATTGTAGGTTCAAAGCTTATGATAAACTTCTGCCCATGGGCTTATCGCCATTCTTTCAGCAGGAGTGCTATGACCGTTTTCGTTTATACCACTGTAACCATTAGCCAGTAACAACAATATCAGTATCTTGTAGAACTTGCTGGCTAAGATCTGCAATAAAGAACTAAGGGAATTGAAGGGAAGTTAGGGTTTGTATGTAGTTGAGAATTAATGATCAGAGCAACTGGCAGATGCAACTTCGATATGAACAAACCCGTCGTGTGTACTTTTTACAGATAGTGTTATTGCCATGTGGCCATTTTCTTGGCAACCATATTTATTTTTGGTGTTGCTTCATGGTAAGTATCATATATTGAGGGTTTGGCTTCATTTTTGTGTGGAGAGGTGATTAGAGTGATGGCAGGACTAATATATGCGCATCTGAAGCAATCGATTGCACACGAGATATGTATAGTATAGGACTTAAGATTGTGTGCTCAATTGCTTATCAGAAAACATATTTCTCTCTACAACTGTGCTTATCCCTTGCTTATTCTTCTGTTGTATTCAGGTAATGTTGCAAACTATATGAACCTGGCGGAAGTTGATTCGATATATTTTTCAATCCCTGTCAACTTCATCTTTATGGGATTTGATGGCAAAGGGGGCCATGGTAAATTATGTATATACCTATGCAATAATACTATTCCCTTTAGCTTTTTGTTTGTACCGAGCATTAACAGTCCCTCTATTTGTTTCAGAGTTTAAGTTGGGACGTGAAGAACTAGAGCGCTGGTTTACAAAAATTGATCACATATTTGAGCATACGAGAATCCCTCCAGTTGGAGAAGTTCTTAGCCCGTTCTATAAGACTACCGTTAAGAGACTAAAGAAATATGATCTTCCTTTAGTCAGCCACGTGAATCACAAGTAATGAACCTCTACACTTAAGGCAGTTGTTCCAATTTATCATGCAATGTTTTACCCCCTTCTGTAATTAGGCCATGGTATGCTTCCATGAGTACTGATTCAACTATTCCATTTCCATTTCTTTTTGGTGTAGTTTTTCTGTGCATGCAATACATATGGGAGAAGATATCATGTCTGTCTTTGAACATGCTGTAAAAGTTCTATCACGCAGAGAAGATCTCACAGATCCCAGGTCAGATGTTCTTGAAACACATTGTTGCAGTTCTTGACATTCTGCAATTTGGTAAAGTGTTTCATATTGTGCAAGCATATACCAGAAAATGTAACTGTAGACTGACACTGCAATTTTGATTGTGCATCCCAAAGAACCTTAAGTTATGATCTCCCTCTGTTACTTGGAAATGCAATGTAGTGCTTCAAACCAATAACACATCCAAGATTTTTGTGTTTTTATTATCCAACGAAATATGCTTTAGTGTGTGTGTGTGTGTGTGTGTAGCTATTGGTTTATAGTTTATTTCTAGTTTTCTTTGATAATTCCTTTTAGACTTGTTACAGGGTAAAACCTTCTTACTGTACAGTTACTTGGAAATCCTTTCTGATGGCCTTTACAATCACTTCTACGATGCCACCTCGCATTTCCCTCATTTTATCATTGCTTACAAATATTATTTTCTTTACTTTATACAGTGAAAGTGGGGCGGCGATTTGGCAAGTGGACAGTGATCAAATGGAGCATGTATTTTCAACACTTGTTGATCACCTTCAGATACAAGAAGCATACAACATCTTCATTCTTAACCCCAAGCCTATTGAAAAGAGTACTCAGTATGGATATCGGTGAGTTTGCAGATATTTATGTTGCATTACATTTTGTGTAGTTAACACCAACATGATTCTGATAGAAGATGCACTCATTTACATTTAATGACAATATTGTCATAAAACAAGAACATGATGTGTCATTTTTTGGTAACTTTTCATGGTATGAACCTTTTGGATTTAATTTTCTGCACTGACATTTCAATTTACATGGCCTGTCTTGAATTCCTAAAGACTTAGTTCGGGATGATGTATGGCCAGGTAGAATCTGCAAGACTAATATTCTTATTTACTAAATAATCAATGTCTAAATTGTCATGTCAGTTATTATTTACTCAAAGGGATGTAGCCAATATTTCCAGTATATATCGTCTTCGGGGTCGACCATGCCTGTCCATCATGTAAGATGGTCATTACTAAACATGGCTGAGTTGGACACTTTTGTCTGTTCAGTCACGAGCCTATATATATATGCGAATGAGAATTTGAACACGAAAATGTGCATATTAATAAGTTTCATGCACCAAGACTTGTGAAAGGCAAGACCTGAACACACGACCTCTTGGTTCTGATACCATATTAACTTTCATGTACCAACCAGTAGAGAATTAAAAGTCCGAATTGATGGAGAAGGTTGGGTAATCCAGATATGCTTCAACACCCCCTCTCACATGTGGCTCGATAAGGCCTAAACGTGAACAGAAAGGGGGGAAATAATTTTTTATTTACAATGCGAAATTCAAGACTTGAAGCCAAGACCTCTTGGCTATGATACCATCTCAAGTTTCATGCACCAACCAGCAGCAAACTGATGAAGGAGGTTGGGCAATCTACATATAACACATATGACCTTTTCAATTTATTGATCTTCAAATATGGAACAATTGGTAATATTGTTTAGTAATTATGTAGCATGACACACATCATAGTTCTAAATTGTTTTGTTAACTCTTAACATACCCAGACCTATCTAGAAACCTATTTTTACTATATGAATCTGATTGTGCAATGTTGCCATGTATTGCACACAACCATCTCATTTCCGGAAACGCTTGGACTTGGAGCAATTGTTGTTAGATAGTGTATTGCCTTTTAGAAATTTATTTATTTCAAATAGCCTAATTCTGCTGCTAAGATGGAAAAGGTACAAACTCTACAAGTTGTCGATTTCTAGTTTCTCTGGGTAGCGTTTTGTGCATTCCTTCTCACACTGTTTCATTATTCAAGAGTAACGGTACATTTTGGCAACCAATAGCTCATCATCTAATTCTTTTCATACTCATTTATTTGTATTTTGTGCTATTTGTGTTCACAGGAAGGGCTTCTCCGAGTCTGAGATCAACTTACTGAGGGAGGTATGCTTGCATGCTTTAGCAAATTTCCCGCAAGGAATTGAGGAATATCATTGTGCTTCTATCTTGTTGAATGTTGATTTCATGAATCTTTTTGGTGTGCATATTGTTGTTCTGGCATTTTTTGTACATGAAACTATCTTCAATTGGTAGCTGTTGGCTTGGCAACAAGAAGGCATCATGGCTTTTTTCTCTTGAAGTGTGATACATTTATGCAGGACGGCTTAGTGAATGTGGCCCATAGACATGGTCAAGGACTCTAGGTTTGGCCCATGTGGTCCAGTAACCCATAACAGATGACTCTATTGCAATAGAATAATATATGTTTCCCTAAAAAATAGAATAGTATATGCACGGTTGCGATTAGCACAAGTGTCACTAATTGTCCCCATATAGAAGATATGATGATGAACAGTAGACAAAAGTAAAGAAAAAAGATCTGAAGTCAAATTGATTCTACTGATAAGTTGGTCCTGAAGTCATGTTCTTGTATTTGTTTGTTTTCTTAACCTCCAAGTAATATTTTCTAGAGTGTTATGAGTAGAAGCTGAACCTTAAGTAATTTTTTTGCTAGGGTTCTCTAGCCATGTTAAAAGTTGAGATGCGAAGGATTCACAAAAGCCTATAAAACCTAACAGTTCCCATGGCAGCAGGAGTTCGGTCAATAAGGCCAGTATTTATAGATGTATAGGTGTGGAAAATATGCAGCAAGCACCTTATACAACGAGAAATTTACAATGACTATATTTGAGTATATATGTAACTCTTAACAGTTACATATGTCCCTCAGTTCTGCATATTAAGCGCTTATAATTTTTAATGTGTATGTCCTATGATTCCATGGGATTCTTATTCTATACATGGATACTGCACAACTTATGTTTAATTTAATGTGAATTTCCCTATTGATCTTGAGTGTATTCTATTCTTTAGTGAGTAAAGCTGTAATTTTTTGGAACATGACATGTTAGTGGTTATTTTTTCAGAATAAGACCCTGCAAGCTCGGATACACCAATCTAAAAGGGACCCAAAACTCTATCTTGGTAAATATTATCTTCTCCTGTTTTATGTTATAACTTCTGATTTCTGAGTTCATGTAACATTAAAGATGAAAACACATATAGATGATAAGTAGAACTCTTCATTGACCCATATTTTAATATTTGGATCAATAAGAGATATATGCGGTGGGTGTTGACATTGCTTCCTCAGAAGTTAGTCTATGCAAATGCAAAGCTGAAAAATAGGTTTCTGAATAAGGATTGTCTCCATATCGTGTTACTATGGTATACCAAAATTTTGGATTGCATGAGTTGGTTTTGATATTATTATCATAATTCTATACAACTTCCCTAGCTCATTATTTTCTTGAACAGTCATGTAATTTTCTCTGACATCCCTGTAAATAATATCCATGTTGAACTTTGTTCTGTTCTTGTCAGATACTTAGCGTATCTATGTGTAGTTTAACTTTTTAATAATTTATATTTTTATCCACATCTGCAATCAACATACCAGAGTGTGCTCGAACATCTGTTTTGAAAAGGGAAACTGGGGCAGCTGCCTTTTGTGCATTCATTTTATGCATACCACACATTTATTCAGCATTAGAAAAATCTGGTCTGGGGCAGGTTAGTTGATGGAAACTGGCACTGAGATATGGCCAAGGCCATGTGGACTTTATGCATGCAGTCCTCCCAACTCCTCCCAACTGAGAAACATGGTGTTTCTTTTATTCAAATATTTTGTTTTGTGCAATAATTCTGCTTTGTAAAGGAAAAGTTGATATTTTCACTGTAAAACCCCTCAGAAGAGAACACTATTAGCTCACTTGTATTTTTTATTAAAATTATACGGTATGCTTTTCCGCTACTTTACCATGTAGCATCTCTGTATTAAGCAGATATAGAGAAGGGAGTCAACAAAAGGCCCTTGTATGAAAATCACCCCCTGTCATCATTTTCATGGACCACAACTGACAACGTGGATATGGTATGTTTTGTTTTGTTTCAGTCCAGCATTTCCATTTGTGCTATATTATTCGTCTTCTACTTCTACCCCAAATTTGGGTGTTGTGAGTGCTCAAACTTTTCCTTTAGAAACACCAAGTACAGCTAGATGCGCGCACTCACTCTCACACCATCACAAACACACACACGCCACCACAAACAGACACACACACAAATCGTCTACTAAAGACTAGAGCCACGGAACTTAAAGATTTGCAAAGTCACCACACGCACCTCGCTATCGACTGGAACGTCGCCTCCCACTGAAAGAATAATCCACATTAATGAAACAGCAAAGTGCCAAACTCGGGTTTTATCCCTGGTGTTCCGGGGTAACAACCATCCACTAAGCATCCAACCACTGTTTGGTTCTCGAGTGTGCTTAAGCTTTGGACCTACTGATCCATATGTGATTGTTAGTTTGTCATAGTCAGTTTATATTACCTGCCCTGTGTTTTGAGGCACTTGAACTTTTTGAGTTTAGATATTCAGTTGTTAGTCTTATGAAAGCAAAAAACTATGAAGCCAGTAGGAATCAGCACCAACTTTTTGCACTGCTAGTTTGGATCATACCTTATGTGCTTTTCAAGTACCTTGTTTAATTTCAACGTACTTGTTTTGTTGCCAAGATGTACTGTATGACTGGTGGATTATTATTGTGTGTAACCCAAGGTTACATGAAAACCAATCGTGACAATATTACGTGTAACTCAATAAAATGCCCTTTTCATGTCTTGTACAGGGTGATTGGTCAAAACAGTGCAAGGAAGCCTTAAGCGGTTTTGAACTGTTGAAGGCAGGAAAGAGTAAAGAGGACATTATTTATGACAAAGCTGTTCAGGTGCCACACTTATATCAGTGCACACAACTAAATATCTTACCATGTATATATAAGTAACGTCATGTGTTCTTGTTAGATATTACACGGTGCAAAAGATGAGCTGCATGATGTTCTAGAGAGCGCACTCATGTCCAGTGATTTGAAGGGTTTGCATGCTGAATGCCTTACAGATATATGGGTCGGCAGAAACAGGTCTGCTATGATTTTGTTTTGCTTTACTGTTGGAAAAAGTCATTATTACCCCCCTGAAATTTGACTACCAGATTAGCTATCCCACCCCTTGATTTTCTGAAACCGGAGAGAATAACTACCCTAATTTTTGCTACTGGTCGATGACATGGACTACAAAGTGGCAAATACTTGGCTAATCAGATATATTTTAATTCTTTTCAACCACATGTCTGGGAAGTTCTACTCTGCTCCGCTTCACCTTTCTCTGTTTTTCTAACCTTGAAGACCATGAGGGAGCACCTCACTGAAATATATTAAAAATAAAAATATGTTACATATGTACTGGGGGGGGGGGGTTCTCCCATTTTGAGGGATAAAACAAGGAGATCAAAAGAGAGTAGAGCACCAAATTGAGTTTTACAAAGGAGGTTATGAAAGGCTCTAGTCTTTCATTAGATCTATGAACCAACAGAGAGAGGTCCTCTTTGAATCTGGTCAGCCAGGATTGGTTCGAGGGCTCAGCCATGGCAAATATCTCCATAAACATAGTTTTGCCTCAGCTTTGTTTCCCTGCATGTAACAACTCTAGTCTTGATCCAGAGGCAGGCCAAGAATGGCCAAGGAAGCCCAACAATGAGCACTGAAATCACATTGGAAGAATAGGTGTTCCACGGTTTCCTGGACATTAAAATGTCTCTCGTGAAGCATGTTTCTTGTATTGAGGGTCAGCTAGCAAAAGCCAGGCGAAAATTTTAGTCTTGTTGGACACTTGGATTTCCAAATCCATTTGAAGGCCAGATCAGCATGCACTTCTCAGAAACAAGTACACATAGTATTTGCTAGCCTTGAACTGTTATGACTTGGATCTCCCTCGCTTCCTCTCTGGCTTGAATTGATAGCGGCGAATGGAAGATGTCGCCCAGATCCACAACATTCAAATGTCCGTCACCAAGGCATCCTCATTGCGAGCAAAGCAGAAGGCTCTAGGGTGTGTACCGGTGAGCACGTTCTGGGTCCATAAGTCCTTCCAAAGTAGTGTCGTTTTTCCATCTCCAATCACCACAATCGTGACACCTTTGTAAATGTCCTGTCAGTTGCAAGACATCCAGCCACCAGAATGAACTGTATGCATCCATGTTGTGTGGACTCCTGTTGTTATAGTTGGCAAACAAGCTGCACCCACGGGACAAGTAGCCCATGAGCAGAAAGGTGGACAGACATCGTAGGATCATGAGCACTCGCCGAAAAACAACCGGCTCTCACCACGGAGGCGAAGTGGTCAAACTAGGCGCGAGGGGCTTGCTTAAGACTGTAGAGAGAGGGACGAAGATGACAGATCATGCCACCAGGAACATAATACCCAAGTGGTGGCTGCATGTAAATCCTCTCACGCAACTAACCATTAAGAAAGGCATTCTTAACATCATGCTGAGATACAGACAAATGGCGAACAGAGGCCACACCAAGCCGTGGTTATATGGGCCACATGAGCAGAAGTCCCATCGTAATCATGACCATGCTCCTGTTGAAGGCCGCGTGCCATAAGGCGAGCTTTGTAGCACTCAAGAGAACCATCGGTGCGAGCCTTGACCTTGTGGACCTACTTACAAGTGATGGGACAAACACAAAGAAGAAAAACAAGATCCCATGTGCTGGTGCACTCAAGAGCAGCAATCTCATCTGCCATTCGGGATGGACAACATCGTGATAAGTCGAGGTACAATAGCGCCAGAAAAACCGTAGCGGTCAATGGCGAGGCGAGGCCGATCACGAAAACCAAGACCACATCAGAAGTAGATGGCACATCAGTATACTCACCCACTACACGTGGATGACAAGCATAATAGCGAGGAAAAGAGGGAAGAATACGAGGAGCAACTGGCTAAATAGACTCAGGTGATGGAGACAGAGAATCTACCAGAGATGGAAGGTGCAAAAATCATGTGACAAGTGAGGAGAGGAAACCATAGGAGATGGCGGCGTCAGATCTGCAACTGTTGGATGAGTATGAGTGGGATGGTGGGGCAAAGTGAGAGATATGTCAGGAAAAGTGAAGAAAGAGATATCCCCACCCATTGAAAAGACACTGTATCCTAAGAAGAAACACTCGATAGACCGAGCGGTCAGTTTGGTGCACTCATGGGGGGCAAGAAGAACAAAACAAACACAACGAAATAAACAGAGCGTCGAATAATCAGGAGAATGATAAAAAAGACGCTTGAAAGGAATGCCACCCTACAAAGCAGTAGAGGGCTAAATGTTGATAAGGTAGGTGGAAGTGGAAATAGCCTCAACCCAAAAGTGAGGCGGAAGAGAGGGGCGATCCGTCAACGCACGAGCTGTCTCAAGAAGGTGACGATGCTTGCGCTCAGCCACACCATTCTGAGCATGAGCACCAGGACAGGAATTGTGCAAGTGTACCCTGCTCAGTAAGGACACCACGCAACATCTTGGAGATATACTTGCCAGCTGAGTCAGCATGAAACACACATATAGACATAGAGAACTGAGTGTGCCATGACAGCAAATTGAGCCTCATCGCAAGAAGACATAAAATAAAGCCAAGTGTAGCGAGAGAAATCATCTATAAAAATAATATAGTATCGATGCCCCCCTTTCAAAGTGAAGGGAGCAGTGTGCCATACATCGGAATGAACTGAATCAAAAGGACGCCGAGACATTGACTCACTAGTATGATAAGGTAACTTAACCTGTGCTACAACCCTGGCACTCTAAAGAGACATTTGTTGAGACAGACCCCAAAAGACCGAGTTGATGATGCGACTGCTGGAAGGAGTCAGTAGTTGAAGCGATGGAAGCTGAGGGGCTGGCAATAGTGGTGGCAACGGAAGGAATATGATGCCAACCCCAACCAGAGCTTGTGTGCGACGATCCTGATCTGAACATCAGAAAATAGGTTCATGGTAAGTCAAGGAGCATGAGCAACATTGGGAACAAAAAAAAAGCAGTAAGAGTGCCTCAACTAGCAATAGAAAGAGGAGTACCATCAACCGCGGGAACATAAACAGGAAAATCAAGAGATCTAATGGAGGACAAGGTGGAAGAACCAAAAGACATGAAAGGAAGCCATAGAATCCAGAACCCACGGGGATGTACCTTATTGTGTAATGGTGGTAGCTCAGTGCCATAAGACAACACACATCGAAGAAGAACCTGAAGCGGCGAGTGTACGTTTTAAGTCTCACAATATCCCCCTCAGTTGAGGAGACAATTGATGATGTCAAAGAGGTGTGTAGTGTGCTCCATGTTGCGCATGTGGCGCTTCTTCTTGAAGCAACCAGATTCACGTGACCATCCCTGTTGCAGTAGCTGCAGTGACTGCGGGAGTGACCCTTGCCACCAGAAGGAGAGGGCAAGAGTGGTGGAGCTGGAAAGAGCCAGTGCAACAAACATAGCAGGAGCTCGAGCAGCGAGCACAGAGGGAACCTCAAGTAAACCAGCACCACGTAGGTGCGTCTCAACATGAAGCACAAATGTTAGAAAGCGCCTCCATAAGAGACAGGTCACGAGCTAACAGCTAAGCATGCCGCGGCTCAAACTCCTTGCGAAGCCGAGACCAAAACTCGTAGAACTCCAGAAATCTGACCGCACAACCTGGCGACACTAGCAAGTACACAACCGACAATGCAGAGATACCAGAACTGTGTGTAGAAATCATCACCAGTGGAGTCATTCTGCTGAAGAGCATGCTTCTAGCGGACCACAGACAAGTATAGGGCATTACCAGATGCTAATGGTGCTGTCGATGATGAGTCCTTATCTCAAAGACGAGAGTAAGGCCCATAAACTCAAGAGGCAAGTTGATGTAGAAAGCTGGCACTGACACTGAGAACAACTGCGACATGAGCATCATTTTCAAACCATTGAGTGTAAGCAAACATGTCATCATGGTAAGTGTTTCTTTTCTTTGAACACTAGTAGGGTCCTGAAGGACCCAAAACCCGCGTTAATAATAATGTGGTGATGAAGGGCAGATTACATTAGAACCCAAAGGAAAACAAAAATTACAGACAAGGTCTTTGACTTTTGAGAAGAGGACCCTGCATAGAGATAGAAAAATGCAATCGGGTCCACATCATATTCTTCATAGCTTCACCATCGTCGGGGACCGTGCCACTTGGGACAGCTGGATCTCCACAACTCCACTTCCAACAACCAGATACGCCATGTACAAAGGGAAACCGCGCTCCTCCGAGCTCTACATCGCCAGACGTTTCTGTCGGTGATAAGAGTGGAGCGGGTCGGAGCAGAGGTTACACGAGAGACTCTCAACGGTGGCAAGGAGAGCTGTAGCACTTCTCTCTCTCTATTGTATCACGGTAAGTGTGAAGAGCCCTCCGATAGTAAGACCCGATGGTCATAAGCATCAATCGCACATCATCAACAACCTTTGCTGCATACTTATCAGCCTGAGAAGCATCCGTGGCAAGAGCCGGTGGCGTCGGCTGGGTAGAAGACATGAGACACAGGAGGAACCGGGTGCGACAGACAGGAGACCTCGCCAAAAAGAACACCCCAGAGACAAAGGTCATGCATATGAATGCACATAAAGGCAACAAACTCGGTGTAGTTAGCACCATCAAAACTCATTGTAACTTTTTTTATAACGGAAGCAGACGAATGATCAAACTAGTCTAGTAATCAGACGAATGATCAAATCCAACACCTCGAGTGTTGGGGCAGAGGAAATAACCAGCTAGGAGGTGAACGACCAAGGGAGATAGAGTTGCATGGATGGAGGCCACCAGGAGGCGATGTAGACGTAGGCGACCGGATGAGAGGCCGATGCTGGATCCCGACAACAGATGACGCGGGCTGTGGGTGGATCGTGGGCGGGCGCTGGGGGCCGGCGGCGGCAGACAACACAGATCACGGGAGGCCAGGGGCATCATAGGATGGTGCTGATCAATGGACAGGAAAGGAGAGGCAGCATAGTCGGCCAGACGAGGAGTTGGAAGGCGGCTGCATGATAGTCGGCTCAGAGAAGGATGGCGGCGACGCGAGATTGTATTGGCATGAGTTGAGCGTGCTAATTTTTCTTTTTGACCTAGGGGCTAGGA
Source organism: Triticum aestivum (assembly GCF_018294505.1). Taxonomy (NCBI): domain Eukaryota; kingdom Viridiplantae; phylum Streptophyta; class Magnoliopsida; order Poales; family Poaceae; genus Triticum; species Triticum aestivum. The sequence goes on from NC_057806.1 coordinate 658,686,162, forward strand.
CTCTAATACCATGTTAGGAAATATGCAACTTGTATTTCCTGGGGGCCAAGGGCCAGTTATATATACATGTACAGGTGGTAACAGGCTATACATGGTAACATAAGATAACTCTTAACAGCCTGAATATAATAAATAATCATGCTTAGAAAACCTGGTTTGCAGTTCTGGGGGCAAAGCAGACATGTCATCAAAGCTCAGGGGGCAGTGTATACTCTTTCCTATACTTTTGAGGTTGGATTGGTTCCCTTCTAACTAAAATTACCTTTTCCAGGTTTGCTTTTGTTGATCTTACTGCCGGACCATTTTCCTGGGGCCCTGCTGTCGGTGGGGATGGTGTTCGTACAGAACTTACTCTGCCAAATGTGGCAAAAACTGTTGGGGCTGTCGCAGGTCAGTTTTTTTTTTTTCATTTTTCTTTGTACATATGATGTTTCATTACTACCTGTTTATGCACTTCAGAGCCTGGTTACTTATGCACTGGGTATGCATATGGCGTCACTATGTTTATTGACCTTTTCAAAAGTTATATCCCATTAGTTTCCTTAGCTGCCAGCATGTTCTTAATATTACATTACTGTTTATTGCTCTTGTTCTAAAGGCCATATATTATCTTACTAGTCGTTGCTTTACAGTTAATTATAGGAACAGTTGATCTATTAACCATGTCAGTCTGTTTATGCCTTGAACTCATTTTTGGTAAACCACCTACATAAGATGTTCTGTATTCATTTCATGACGTCGTTCCAAATTCTGTTAGCTTTATATAGAGTACACCAGTTATAATGTTGTTAGAGTTATTAACTGGTGAAAAGTCTGAACACAAGTTAAGACAGGTGTATAGTTATCGTGTTGACTGAGCTAAAGGGGAAACCATCCAGAACATATGTCTTGCTGAAATAAAGAATGTTGGCTATCATAAAAGTACGATGGATGTCATTTGTACTTGATAAGGCTAGCATTCTGGTGATTAGTATCGGATTAGTCTCACACAGAGAGTTCAAGGAGTGAATAATATAACGCTTGAGGGCTGTCAAATGGCCGAGCAACTTGATGTGGGTGTTGTGAATCTTACTGGATTATGACCATTGCTTTATCAGCACAAATGCATGTGTCCCTGCAGGGTAAACTGTTTGAATGTTTACTGAGGGGGTTCCAGGCATTTATCGGCACAAATGGGCTATAGCTGAGGGCATTAACCTATTTGCATGGTGCGTCCTGGTCAAATTAGTGGACTGTGGGGCACAGGTGTGGTAGCGGTGGGATTAGTTTTGCCGCATAGAGTTCAAACATAGAATAAGAGCATATAATGCTTAAGGGTCGTATATTGCAACTCCGTGTTATATCTTTCGACCGAAGCAGGTATGAGAGCCCAAGCGAGCTAGTGAGTAGGCTTGTCCAGGTGGCAGACTGAGCTGTAGAGTGCATTTTCTCTAGTGTACGTCTACAATAATGTTCTGTAGCACAGGAATTTCTCACCAATTTGTTTGTTCAGCATGAAGTGATTGTAGTTGATCTAATGCAGAAATCACAGAGGAAGAGGCTGAAGAAAGTCTACAAGATACAATCAGAGAAAGGTTTTCTTCTGTTGGCGAGGTACCATCAGTATTCGTTTACATATTCTTCTATACTGCCAACTCAATCTAATATCAACTGAGACACCTTTATATTCTGATCTCCATGATGGGGCATAGTAGATTTGTAATAAAGGGTGGTGGTGCTGCTTTACAAAATTTCTTCTTGTCTTACCCCAACCACGAGAGTGAGAGGATATTAATGAAACATTAGAGGTAGGAAGAGCTCTGGCAGCATAACAGGCAAGAAGAGAGGGAGCAGAAAGATTTGGGATACTTGAAATTGTTTCCTTTACTGTGTTAAACGATACTTCTGATGCCTGAACTCTTGATAAGTCGCCTTACAGCTGGTTAATCTCTCACAGCATAATGACGCCCCAACTGCCTTTAGGGGCATGGGCTTTCTCTACTTAGCACCTTTTTTTCCTTTTCTGTTGTGTTGTCACATCTTGAAAAATGAAACCAGCTCTTGATTTGCATATGAACTGTGATTTCTTTTGGTTCAGGATTACCATGCGGTGGATATCCTATTGGCAGAAATTGATGTATATGAACTTTTTGCTTTCAAGCATTGCATGAAAAGAAGGATACAACTTGCCCTTTGCAAAGGTACTTCCGGATGCCCATAAATTTGCACCTTTGTTTTAACTATCCTACATGGTGGTAAACTTGTAGGTGATATCTGTCGTCTAAGTTGTGACTTTGTTAAGAAGCAACTTATCTGTATTGCATAGCCCAAGGGGCAAATATATATAAAAAGAAACTTTGAGTACAAGTAAGGAAATCTAAACCAGTACGATTATACAAATATATAAGGAGACTTAGGGCATGGCCATCGCTACACGATGGACAGATGCCTCAGGCCTCCACGTAGGTTCGGGTGGTCCAAAATGCCTCAAAGTGATGCTTGGAGAGAAAAACGGGTTCCTGCAGAAGAGGTTGTCTCTCCGCTGACAAAAGTTTGCTGCTGACGATGTAGGTGTACCATTGGCTCCTTTTCTCCCTCATAAACAATGGCAAAGCTAAGCTGCACCCATGCGGTCTTGGAGAAAAGCAAGAGAGAAAGATAAAAAGGTGAAGAAAACGAGGGAGAAAGGTGGGGCCAGTGAGGAGGTTGTAGCATTGGATGAGATTATTTCACATGGTTGTTTCAGTGCTCTTTATCTACGTGGATGTCTGGGGCTAACGCTTCCTGTAGCCTCCACTGTACATGCCCTTAGACCAATACTAATACTCCTTAACACACTTACACCGCTGTTTCGTATTACTTGTTTATTTATTTGTTTTGGTCCAGGAGCTCACACCAGGGATTAAGTATTTACCCGTACTCCAACCCCTAACCCACCCAAAAAAGCATGAACATCATGTTTTCGTATGGATTGTGAAAGCTACTAAGTAACTGGTATTTCTTTTCCTTCAAAAATGTTATGATATAGCTGGACTAGAAGCTTCAGGCAAGCTAGCACAGCTACTCCTCCCTGACATCCATGCATATGTTTAAGATAATGAAAATATCAAAATATTAGTTCTAATAAATTTGCCCTGTTTATTCCCTGGTTTCCTGGAAAAATGGTCGAGTTGTCAGAAGCGTTCGTAAATTACATTTTTGAGTCTTATCCTGTTCATAATATTACTTTATCAGAAACATAATTACCACCTTCATTTTTCTGCTCAGAACTCGATCAGAGAATGCACGAGCTGAAAAATGAACTGGAGGGCTACCATAGTGGAGATTCTGAAGAAATTAATAAGAAGAAAGCTCTTGATGCCCTGAAGAGGATGGAAAAATGGAACTTGTTTAAAGATACCTCTGAGGTTAGCTTGGTCCAACTACTTATACCATTGTAGCAGAGAGCATGCAGTTTTGCCACTTTTTAAGCACACATTTACTCATGTAGTCATGTACATGGGGGACTGGACAATTGGAGATACAGTTCTTGTATGTCATCATCTTATTATCTTTAGAAGAATCAAGCTAACCAAACATTCAATTGGTGCTCCGTCTGAACCATCGTGTACCATATGATAGGCTTAACAAAAGAAGACGTGTTGCTACCAAATGGTGACCCTACACTATTTGGTACCATTCATAGAAGTTACTCCATTTAACTCTGTATTGCTTTGTCCCAGTTATTTTTATTTTAGTAACAAGTGCCAGTGGTTAGATGGATGCACAAGTACTGACACTCATTACTTAAATAAATAGCTGGTACATAACAATATGGAGTCACATGGATAACTTCTATGGTTGCTACCAAATAATGTAGGGTACCACCTGCAGTTGCTTGTATTAATCAGTTGACAGGTTGCCATCAAGTAACAGAAAGTGTTGCTAATCACAACATGGTAGAGCCTAGGAAGTAACAGTATAGATGCCAACATTATAAAGTTTGTAGCAAGTAGTTAACTCTCTAGTGTGGTACATCCCAACTGCATATAACTGGTAGCTGAGAAATAATCAGATGGGTCTTGTTTTGTTCCATTTTTTCATTGGCCCATCGTATATAACACGATAATACAAATAAAATGCAAGTAAGATGCTATATTAGTTTGATACAATCATCTAAAGATTATAAAATAATTATGTACAACATCACATGTTCATTCTTGCACCTTGCATGTCAGAACGAAAAACAGAAATTGGACGGATGGTTTTGTAAGAAGGAAGTATGATGAGATTTGGCCATGCATTACAGTTCACACAGGAACCGGAAGGAAGGCAGAGAGTAAGACATGCACAATAACAAAAAGCAGGATGAAGAATTACACTAAAATTGTGTTTTAATATGAACTCATCTTTCTGCTAATATCAACACACTTACCTAGTGTTAATCATTCTTTTAATAACAATGTTTTTACAGGTATTCTAATAGCAGAATTCCATCTTGTAATTCCAGGAACATCATAGTTACACAGTGGCTCGTGATTCATTTCTTGCACACCTGGGGTCAACATTATGGGGCTCTATGAGGCATGTAATTGCTCCATCTGTTTCTCACAGAGCATACCATTACTATGAGAAGCTATCATTTCAGTTGTACTTCGTCACACAAGAGGTAGCTATTATATATTTTTTTGCCTATTTTTCTGTATCAATAAAGTTACTCACCCCCTGCATTGTCCTTTTTCTTTTGCAGAAAGCCAGGAACATAAAGCAGTTGCCCATTAATGTAAAATCCATCAGAGATGGCCTTAGTTCTTTGTTGTTACCATCTCAGAAGTCAATGTTTACCCAACACATGTACGTGTACTTCATTTTCTCAATCTTGGTTTATAGCCCTATTACTTGCCCTTTGTCCATCAGCAAGAGCAAAAAGAAGTGCTTCGTTAGCTACTAATATGGAATGATAAACTTACTACAGGGTTTAAAACTAATCAAGATAGAACTTGTATGTGAAATTCATGTGCATCTACTTGTGATCTGACTCTGCATGTGAAATCCATGTACTTCTTTCTCTTATGCTAACTCATGCATGAGACTTTCAACTGGGATGGATGAATCTGCAACTTATGAAAATTTAGTCCCCCCCCACCCCCCTAAAAATCATTGTAATGAACTTGTAATAGTGGCTAAAATTTTCATTTGTGTCTCATGTGGGCAAGAACATGGGTGGGGCTTTTGTTTATGTGTGCTGTACAAAATTGTTGGTGTAGTCTGTTCTGTCAATCCTTCATAGTATTTACAAATTTGTCTTGAATGTCTGCTAATTATTTTTTGCTACCTCTAACCATGCAAGGATTCACGCGGATAGATACAATTATCTGATGCGGCATTCTGTTACTTAACAACTGACTGTTAGTCATTATTAGTGTTCACACAGTATCTGTCGTTGCTTGTTAACATGATGGTGTTGTAATCCATGAATAGAAGTTATATTGGCAGCAATACAATAACAAGTAGATCAGGAGTATTTCCTTTGACACAGCAGATTAGGAGTACCTAATTGAACTGGTTTATGTGTGGATGGATTAACAATACTGACAACTAAACCTACCCACCTAGGACGTTTTCAGCGGAAGGCAGACATGAGATAAGTAGTAGTGGACCAGCACATCAATGTGCCTGGCACAGCAAGGAATATGGTCCTAGTTATCTATATACTGACTCGTGTTCAATATTTACAACTGAACCAGCATGGGTTAGATGCGAGACATATGGATGCTGGGTCAAACTAGGTGCCCCGGATAGCGAGGTCACTGGCGCCTGAGAGCCAAATGAGTTTTCGCTTATAAGGAATATAAATTCAGGAAAATCCAGAAAGTGTTGTGTGCCTTGTGTGCTTCTTACAGTTATCTTGACATCCTCACAAACTATGTTGAGTGTAGTTCACAAAGACTAAACTACCTATGTGGATATTACCTATATTGACAATTGTTTCCCCACTCTTACGAGATTGAATTCTGCATGTTGATGTTCAGGCTGTCATTGTCAGAGGAACCAGCATTGATGATGGCATTTTCTATGGCTCGCCGTGCAGCCGCGGTTCCACTTCTATTGGTCAATGGTACCTATAGGTCCACAGTCCGTACATACCTGGATTCTGCCATTCTCCAGCACCAGTTACAGAAGTTAAGTGAGCAAACTTCACTTAAAGGTATAGATTTGTTATATTTTGCTTCTCATAATCCCAGGCACTTAATGCTGTTTAGCCTGAAGAATGCCATTCGGTTAAGGTAGTGTTTGCATAGTTCATGCTGTTCTGTTGACCATTCACACGCATGCATGTGTTTTAGTTGTCAGATTGAAGTCTGGTCTTGCATATGATGATGAACATGAGTAAAGAACATCATGCATGGATTGATGCGAGGATTGTGTGCTATACTGCTATTGATCTTATGAGGCTAAAGTTGATGAATCTGTTTTTGCAATGCTAAACACCATTCTCTTTATCTGTTGTTTTGGACAACCAGATATCCAACACACTCCTTTGTTTATTCCGTTTCTAGTTATGTATTTGCAAAATTTATTAATCATATAGTGATACAAATTAGTTTTTTCAGTTGAAAAAAATGTTTGGATGCCATTTTTTGTGGCAACAAAACATTTGCACGGAAAAGGGCTTAAAAGATCCAGAAAAAAATAACTTGAAAGCATAGAATCTTCCTCTGGATTTTGTTGTATGCTATGATAAACACAAAAGTCCTAATGTACCACAAGAACATTTCCATGTATTGTCTTGCTTGTAACTTTCTGGATTATGTTGTAGCCATACTGATACCATAACTGTGTGGTGTTTAGGTCAACGTGTATTCAAGAACTGATGTACTATCATCTCTGGGATTTGTTCATAGAGAAATGGAGCAAGTCTTTACTATGTTGAATTGCATTTGTATTAGTCATGACCTCCTAGGCCACCATCACATGCTACAGTATGATGGATTATTATAAACTATGTTTTGCTTCTATACACAGGAGAACATACAAATCACAGGTCAACATTGGAGGTTCCAGTATTCTGGTTCATACATAGTGAACCCCTATTACTGGATAAACATTACCAAGCTAAGGCTCTTTCAAACATGGTCGTCGTGGTTCAGTCAGATGTCGATTCTTGGGAAAGCCACATACAATGCAATGGGAGGTCAATCTTATGGGATTTGAGGTATGATTGGTAGTATTATTCATTAGTTTTATGGGAACATTGGTGTTAACCTCGCGAGCTACCATTCTAGAACATTGGTGTTGCTGGCTGGTTCCATTTGCAATATATAATATCCTAGCCTTATTTTCATTTACCAAAGCTTAAACATTCCATTTTTCTAAAAGGTGGCGGGTAAACATATGTTAACTTCCTATTTAAATTTGAATTCTGATTCATTGACTAAAGTCATTTGAATAGATATAATTGGACCAATTTTTTCTCATGAAGCCAAATGGTTGCTGCATTTAGGGTGTGCTTGATTTGAGACCACAGATGGGACTGTACCATCATTTTTAATTCATTATTTTACACATAATTTGTTTCACCTGCCATATGAGTTGGGCAAAAAACTATGTGGCAGCTAACTTTTCTTTGGCATACAATAGCCGTTTTGTTTGTGATCTCATGTCGACTTTCTAACACAGTGAACTCCCTTATTTCATCAGTCATAAGAACAAGCGCATAACTTGACACACATTGTACCCATGCTAATACCGTCTTCTTTCTCATTTTGAGTTTGGGTTCACGTACATGTTCGCCATTATAGTCAACTGCATTAATGGTACTAATAACTCATTGTAAACAGGAAACCAGTTAAGGCGGCTATTGCTGCATCTGCTGAGTATGTATCTGGTTTACTTCCTATGCATCTGGCTTATAGCTCAGCTCATGAAACTGCATCAGAGGTTTGTTTTGCCTTTCATGTCTATCAGTTTAATTCTTTGTTGACTAATGTGTAACATATATCTCTCCTGCCTAAACCTAACATATATTGGGAGAAAGACAATACCTAAACCTAGGCTCTGATACCATGCAAGGAAGTATGCAACTTCTATTTCCACGAGGCCGTAGGCTGAGTGTGGAAAATATGCAGAAACCCCTTGTGCAATTGGGTTATTTTTTAGATATAGATGTTAAGTATGTACAAATGTAATAACAATATCCTAGTAACATGATGTCAATATAATCCCATGATTCTCTTGCTATGATCCACATACATGTACAGGTGTAGAAAATATGCAGATACCCCTTATATAGTTACTCCCTCCGTCCCATAATATAAGAGCATTTTTTACACTAGTGTAGTGTCAAAAACGCTCTTATAATATGGGACGGAGGGAGTATATGATAGGGTTATTACACAACTAATGCATGAAAAGTATGTACAGCTCTAACACCAATATCGTAGCAACATGCTGTCTTCACAATCCCATGATTGTCTTGCTATGACATGCAATTCCAGTATTCGACGCAAACAAACCATTGTGCATGTTGGCTTAACTTGATGTTCGATCCAGAATGTATTACCTTCCTGTTGTACTCCCTCTGTAAAGAAATATAAGATCGTTTAGATCACTATGTAAACGATCTTATATTTCTTTACAGAGGGAGTACATGTGCTATCAATTTTCATCAGTTGTAGTGTTTAATTCCATTGGAGCTACTTGTAGGCTTTACACCCACCAAACCACATGCATGAAAAGGGAATAGATATGTTGCATAAAATTTTTATTAACAGTTTTCATCTATGCCAGATATTGCTGAAATACTTCCGATATGATTAACTTATATTTGCCAAGATAAAACTTGAAAAGTTACTGCTAAATGTCATAGGTAAGGAAAATTTTGTGGCATTTACCACCTTTCTAGGTCGATAAATATTTACTTTGCCTGATAAATATTTACATTTCCATTTTTTTGTTACTTAGTTGTGTCGAATTGTCCATCATTGCTTGTTGACAACTTCTATATTATCCTCCATTGCAGCTTTATATCTTGTATGTGACCTAATACACATTGTTGTTAGCATTCCTTCATGATTTTATTTCACCCCTTTTAATACCTGCTTGCGTGTGTACTTTTCGAGCCCCTTCCTTTTCTCATACCTTCTTATTTGTCTGATGTTTCTAGGACTGGACATGGTCTGTGGGTTGTAATCCCTTATCTATTAGTTCTAAAGGTTGGCGACTTTCAGAATTTCAGCAAGATGTGATCGCTCGGAACTATATTATTACTGGAGTGGAGGAATCCATACGAGTAGTCAATTCAGCAATTCAACGATTGATAACAGAGAGGACATGTATCCTAATAATCGTCTTGTCATTCAATTTCTTGAAAATTAGCGGCGAGTAATACTTTTTATGCTTGCTTTGAACTTAACTAGTTGGAGGCTTGGAACAGAACTACTATGAACTTCACACAAGTGATTCATAGTTGGGGCACATGCTCTCAGTTGAAAAAAAAACACATGCACATTTGAAAATTTGTGAGAAAAATATCATGATGCACACTGCAGAAATTTTGCGCAAAATATCTTCTTTGTACACTAACCAACATCCATATGTTATTCATTTTTTTGCCACCACACTTTTTTTTGCACAATTTACATCCATGCTAGCCAATTGATAGTCCAACTTGTACTATAGTGGATGTTTTGGCTTCAAACCTAGCCAAAAACGCTGTAACAGGGATGTTTGCATTTTATTCAATTATGTTTTTCTATTAACCTTAACAAAGCTTACCCCAACTTGCTTGGGACAAAAAAGGCTTTGTTGTTGTAACCTTAACAATCTGCAGCTGAACAAGGCTTTAAAATTTTCAAGACCAAGGAGAGCGTGATGGTTGAAAAATACAATTCCGTTGTTAACATGTGGAGAAGGGTAAGTTGTTGTCAGATAGGCCTCTTTTACCTATGTTATTTTTGGTATAGGGGGCTAATGTTTTGTCTGTAGGTTGCCTTTATGTCTAGAGGGTTGCGGTATGGTGATGCGGTAAAGCTCATGTCGTCGCTCGAGGAGGCTTCTAATGGGTCAGTAGTCCTTGAGCTTTCACACTTTATTTACGTCTTGTCCGATTCGTTTTGTTATGTGAAGTAGAATTTGTTAATGTGCATTTGTGAATATTTATTTGTAAACATCAGAATATTAAGCTCAAGTTGTTTTTTTTGTTTTATTAAATGGATCGTGTCCCCAACTGGAATGATCTGGTACATGCCTGGTATTCTGATGTGCTGTTTTTTCCCTGTCAGATTTTCTCATGCTGTGAACTCAACCATCTCAAATCTACACCCTGCAAAATGTGCTCGTCAAAGGAAAATTGACGTACAGCTAGACATGACAACCATCCCTGCTTTTATAGTTGTTTTTGGGTTGCTTTGGTTTCTTTTGCGACCAAGGAGGCCGAAGCCCAAGATCAACTGAGCACAGTAATTTTCAACTTGGGTATACAGTTTGACATGATCCTTGTAAATGCTTGCACCATGGGTGATATCTTCCGTGGAGGTCTAAAAAGGCGACAGGACAGACTCAAGCAATGCCTAGATGCAGCACACAGGGGTTCGACCCTCAGTCACACCCTCTTTATTTAGATGACAAGGGGGCTTGCGGGCCCATCATTTTAGAACAGCTGACACAGAAAGGGTGTAAACATGCACTGGACGGTGCATACCTTTTTGGGCTCTATTTTCTTGCATGGTTAACTGAATCCATCTTACCAAAACCTGAACTGGGGTTCATCTTACCCTCGAGTCCTTGAACATGATACCTATGTGCACTGCCCGTCGATTTTCTTGATAAAGTTTACCGGGGAAAAGTATCTTGTCACAGTCGGTATGCATGTATTATTTCATCCCCTTTTATTGGTCCCTGATATTGCAGAATGTATTCACTGTCAAGAAAATCATGCTCCGTTGCTGCTTCCCCCTTTGTTCGGCCTGATCGTACGATGTACATGCTCTGTAGTTCATTTCCCATTTGTCTGAGGTGACCACCTGTGGTTCGTCAGGCCATATAGCTCGGTGTTCTTATGAAGAGACTCAGATTGTGTATGAAGCACCCTTGGATAACTGAGCATCTTTCTGAAGTTGGCTAGGGCGTGTTGGCAGCCTGGTCTACAAGTTCCTCGCCGGAATTGTATGATGAGTACAATATATTTATGGAGCATGTATTTGGCTTTAGGGTTTTGTTTATTTACTATTGGCGAAATGTCTTACCATGTGATCATTGATACTCCCTCTGTTCCTTTTTATAAGACGCTTTAGGCAGCTGATTTTGAATTGCTATGGGAGTTGTCTGAACTTCCTAAAACAGTCTTATCGTTTTGCTATTTTATGACTAGTAATATATACCCCCCCCCCCCCCCCCCAACCCCCAACTCACACACACACACACACACACCCAATCTAGGTAGAAAAACAGTGATGTGGTTTGTTGCGGCAGAGGTCTTAGTCCATGCATAGGGCTGGGTGCTCACCTCTACTCTACCAGTAGTACGCAGCACAGATGGCCCTCAGCCCTTTTCACTACATGTGCGCTTTCCCATGGTGTCGCTGCCAGTGCATGTTGGTCTCTGCCGAAAGGGACGCTGGGTAATCTGGGCGCACCACATTGATGAGGGGTAGTTGATCCTATGACTAGTTCCTCGCACATATGATCTGTTTCCCTTCGCCAACTCCGGCCAGGCATTCGCCTGACTAGATGCATGTACCCTGTCACCTATGAATAAACTTTTTGAAGCTTACTTGAGTCTTATATTTTTTGCTTATTGAAAAAACCACCCCAAATCTATACCATGACCATGTCCTGCGGGTAAAAAATCATTTTAAATTATCTTGGCAAAAAACTCAATAGCCCCTTTTAATTCCCCAAAACCATGTTGTAACTAAAAGTACAAAAAAAAACAATTAACATTATTTTTGAGGTATAGCCGAGGTTAGAAAATGTGAAACCAAAATTGGAAATATATATATAAATTAGCCAAATAAAAAAAAATGATCAATGCCTTGATAAAAACCATCCAAAATTATCACATAATTCTCGGGTGTGCATCTTTCCCTCTTCTATCTATTTGACATCTAGAACATACTACCAATTTCGAGCTAAACATCGAAAGCTCATCTGTTGAAAAACATTTGGCATGTGAGGTTTAGCTCAATTCCTTCCCTCGCCTAGCCTTGCAGCATCCCTATCTCTCCTCTTATCGCAAGTGGGCCCACGGCTCTTCCTCTTCATGCTAATGGGTCCAAGGACCCACAAGTCAGCCTCTGGCGTAACTCTATTCTTCACTCCTTTCCCCCTCTAGCCCACATTTGGCGCAAAAGCAACTGACCAACCTATACTTGCACCATGGCAAACCCTGCTTCACCGCCCCGCACCCCTTCCATCCCCTCACACTCTCTCCGTCCTGGCGCTGACCAACTAACAGCACGTGCCACCCCGAGTGGCCCGTGCACCTCGTATTGAGCTCCGGCGCCATGTATGCCTCCCCTCTCCATCACACCTTCAAAACTACCGCCGCCACCAGTTTCACCCTGTCCCCTTGCCATTTTCTCCACCTGTTGTCCATCACCTCATCAACGTGTGCGCCCCGCCTAAGTGGACCTTGTTAATCTTAAAGCTTCACGACTATATTCTTCAATATTTGCTGCTTGAGCACGTGCATGTGCTAGTGTTGTACACTGTGATAATTGTTAACCTACAATTAATTAGAATATTTATTCACATTTGCTAAACATGAGGTACCTGAATTTTTGTGTGGCGTCAATCACTTTTCTGTGAAGCACGAGACCGAAGGTGGGAACGGTGTGAGAAGCACTAGCCACGACGAGGCCGAGCTGTGTACGAGCGCGGGTGCCAGCGATGGCTGGCGGGATCGAGTTCGAAACTAACACGGGAGGGGGGGGGGGGTTCCAGGGTTGTCCATCGGGGTATGGCTGGAGGGATGATCAAGGGAGGCGGCCACCACGACGATGGGATGAGGTCAAGGGAAGGGTGGGGCGGCGAGGCAACGCGTGGCAGCGCCCATCGCCCAAAGGGGGTGGTGGTAGGCGGTTAGGGCTGGGTAGGCTGCAGGGGAAGGAGGAAGAACATGAACGATAGAAGATGATTGAAGGAGATCTGTCCGCTCATTCCTAATCCAATGGCTGCGAGTAAAAGTGTCTGGTGCCATTTTGTTAAGGTAAATGGTGAATTGACAGTCCCAACTTCATTCTCTCTTATACTGTGAGAACTCCCGACCGACCTGAAAATTGGAAAGAACTACTCGACGAAATCAATGGGGAGTCAAACGGCAATTTTGACTATTTTGACCTGTGGACGAAATCAATTCACAAAATGAACCGCCCGTGAAACTATTTCACAGCACTGACCCTTTTGTGTAGCGCCCGCCACGCAGGCGCCACACCCTACGGTGCAGCGCCTAGCTCGGGGGCGTTGCACCTCAGTCCACCGTGGCAGCCCCTGGGCCCGCACCCAGCAGTGCAGCGCCTCAAAGCTAGGCGCTGCATCGTAATGTGCAGCGCCCGGCCCGCAGGCGCTGCACTGTGACTTAGATGCCAGCCGCCCGCTGCCCCCCCCACCCCACCCATTCGTTCCAGAGGAGTTACAGAACAGGCGGCCGTCGGCTTCCTCCTCTCCCCCTCTCAATCCCCTCTTAAAAAATCTTCAAATCTGACGATTTGGCCCGTGGATTCCTTCACCAATCCATCCTAGAAGGTACTTTTCTCCGATCCCCTTTTTTCTATCCATAGAATGTATGCTATTTCGGAGATTTGAGGAACCCTTGTTTGAATCTTGTGTGTATTAGATTTAGGGAATTTTTGTTTGAATCTTGCATGTATTAGATTTGGGGAACCCTTGTTAGACTAGAATGTGGTTTGGATACATAGGTTGACATGTTATTTATATAGTTTGGATACATAGGTTGACATTTTATTTATATGGAAAAGATATTTGTATTGAATCTTGCATGAGGTAGGCTTAGTTTAGTTTATTGAAATTACATTTGTATTGGCAAGAATGGTTTGGATACATATGCTTTGTATTTTGCATCTAGTAGGCGTACTTTAGTTTATTTGTATTGAAAAGATAATCGTGTTGACAAGAAAGCTTTCTTTCAAAATTGTTAAGATGGTTTGGCTTCTCGATGATCACTGGGACAAACAACACCAGTCGTACGCTATGGCGGTGGAGCAGCGGGTAATAATGAAAGTGGCCTGTTTTATGAATTTCGTATTTATTTCAAACACAAATGCCCCATATGTAATGTTATGAATTGTTTGTTTGTAGGCGCTTGCACCTTTGAAGCTTCGTTCTCACGGGGTCACCCTTGGGTGGATGCACTATGATGAGCGATACACACCGTATGTAAGGGAGACAGGACTTCTCCCTTTCATTCATATGGTCGGACGGTCGACGCCACCCAACAATGCTCCAGCACTCACTGCGCTTATTGATCATTGGCGACCGGAGACACATAGTTTCCATCTACGGACCGGGGAGATGACAGTGACGCTCCAGGATATTGCTATGATCACCGGTCTTCCTATCGATGGGAATCCTGTATGTATGAGCACCGACTCTGATGGGTGGCGCGCGCAGATGCATGCCCTTATCGGTATGGTTCCTCCGGAGCCTCCGGAACCAGCAGCAGAAAACAAGAAGAAGGAAAGAGTCGCAGCCGGTGCTACTTTCACGTGGATTACTGAGCACTTTGGTACTTGCCCACCGGAAGCTGATGAGGACACGGTCAAGATATATGCTCGTGTCTACATGTGGTATGTGATATCCAGGACTATGTTTGCTGATGGCACAGGTAAGAATGCTCCATGGATGTGGCTGAAGGCGTTGACCGTCTTCGATAGCAAATGGAGTTGGGGTTCGGCGACACTGGCTTACTTGTATAGACAGGTATGAAGTTGTTTCTTTTTCACTTCATTGCTACATTATGAATGCGATCTTGCTCTTAATTGAACCATGTTCTCTTTTATGTGCAGTTGGACGAAGCCTGTTGTAGGTCATCTGGAGGTATTGGTGGTTGTTTGCTCGCACTTTCCATATGGAGCTGGGAGCGTTTGCCGGTTGGACGTCCGAAGAAGGTGAAGTACGATGATTGGGACGACAAAGGCGACCTACTACGGCTACCCACTTGGGCTTACAAGTGGGATGTGATAAATGAGACGACAGATGATCCCTCGGTCATGTACAAGTTGTACCAGAGTGAGCTTGACACGATCACGCCTGAGCAGGTGAATTGACATGGCATAAGTGATTATGATGCTTCTATTGCAACTCGATATCAATTTTGCATTCTATCCCATTTTGCAGGTGATATGGGAGCCGTATGGAACAGGAGATAGTTTTGGTAACCCTTTAGAGTTCAGGCTGAATCCGATGTGCACTAGGGATAGGGATCTCTGGCGTATGCGGTGCCCACTCATATGCAACTGGGCGGTTGAGCTTCACCTCCCACATCGAGTGCGCCGTCAGTTTGGTTTGTTCCAGGCACATCCGCCGGAGTGGGAGGACACGAACAAGTTGCTACACGCGTAAGATATAATTAACCTTGAGTACTTAGCAGCTTCTCGGCAGTTTCGATGCTACTAATATTATGTTTCTAACTTGCAGGTTGGATAGGAAAAGGCAGCGGAAGATTAAGGATTGGGCCAAGCATCACAGAAAGTATGTCGTATAGTTTGCGCTTAGTGTGGAGCAAGCTAGGGCTGGAAAAGGAGTCCAGCTTCGTGAGCACTGCCCTGTAGCGTTCAACAACTATCTCACATGGTTTCTTGCAAGTACCCGTGTGGAGGTATGCAAGCCGGCGTATGCTGAGGAGATTTTGGAAGAACCCACTGTTTTTGATGAGGTAGCCCAACACCAGTACAACGCATTAGTCAGGAAAGGCAACTCAGTGATCCCTTCAGCTCCAATGATGAACTTTGTGGTATTTGCCCTCTTTGCTTTTCATTCACACTATTCACATCTTCGCTTGCCTAACACGTTAATACCATTTCTGTTCATAGCGTGCCCAGATCAAGAAAGCAGCTGATGAGACCGAGACTATTCTTGAAACAACCCCGGCTGGCAAAAGCGATGGAGAAGGTGCACTTCGAGCATTCATCAAGGTTCACATCTCCTTCAAACTAGCACTTAACATGTGTTGCTACGTTCGATGTCCCATTCACTTGTACATGTTGCGGCGCCAGGGCCAAAAGTTAAGGCGGCTATCAAACCTTTTTGGTTGTCGTGACCCCGAGTATGTATCACCAGAACGGTCTAGGTCGGCGACACCATCAGATCCCGCTTCGGGCCAGAGCCATGGTGATCATTTGGAGGATGAGGATGTGGGTGTGGTCACCCAAGAGGTATGGCATGAGCATATATATCCAATTGTTGATGCATTGCTAACTATATCCTCACACACGGTCTTTCCATATCTTTTGTTGATGCATAAGTTGCTGATGATGATATGACCTTGGGGGCGTACCAGGTTAGGTCTGCATACATGCTAAAGCCTAGAAAGGGAATCAACAAGTACACACCTGAAGACTTCACCGAAAGAGGCAAAAGGACGGTCGGCACCTCGCGGATGGCGGCTTTGGATGACTATTTGGATGACGATGTCGATGACGTGGAGGAACCGGAGCCGGAGCGGGAGCGTGTTCCTCTTCCTAGGAAGGTCAAGAAGTTAGCCAGCAAGAGGGGGGGAGCAGCCAAAAAGCGCTCAAGAAACTAGCTCTTCTTAGGAACCAGCCATAGTCCTTTATTTGTGGTAGCTCTATGTTAAACTTGATCCTCTTTGTATGTCTTAGTTATGTTGAACTTGGAGTTGACGTCTTAGCAATGTTAAACTTGATCCTCTATGTTGCACTTGTTGTCTTAATAATGTTGAACTTGATCTTCATTAGCTTCACCATTAAAGCCCTCATCTTGATCATTCACATTGGCAGTCTCGACATGTTTGAACTGGTCTGGATCCTCGAGGGTGACCTCAACTCCCTGCTCAACCACATTGAACACTGAACCATGACAATCACCCTCTGGGTGCACCAAGTCCCCCTCTCCCTTCCTCATCTCTACCTGATAATGATTCTGTTTGCAAGCTACAGCCCATGCAGCGCCTAGCACCGAGGTGCCACACTCTACAGTGCAACGCCTAGAGCTAAGGCGTTGCACACATGGACTGAGCTAACCAGAGAGCAAACACTCTGGTTGCAAGCTACAGCCACTGCAGCGCCTAGCACCGAGGCGCCACACTGTACAGTGCAACGCCTAGCAGCTAGGCGTTGCACTGTAGAGTGTGGCGCCTCGGTGCTAGGCGCTGCAGTGGCTGTAGCTTGCAACCAGTAAGTTTGCTCTCTGGTTAGCTCAGTCCATGTGTGCAACGCCTCAGCTCTAGGCGCTGCACTATACAGTGTGACGCCTAGTGCTGAGGCGTTGCCCACATGGACTGAGCTAAACAGAGAGCAAACACTCTGTTTGCAAGCTACAGCCCATGCAGCGCCTAGCACCGAGGCGCCACACTGTGCAGTGCAACGCCCAGTAGCTAGGCGTTGCACCTGTACTTAGCAAATTTTTGGGCACACGCACACATATTCCGATGAGGAGAGACAGTAGCTCACGACACATAGCAAGCAAAGAACTGTGACACATAGTAGTTCACGACACATAGTAGTTCACGACACATAGTACTTCACGACACATAGTACTTCACGACACATACTAATTCATAATACATAGTACTTCATGACACATAGTAGATCACAACCAAATCGAAGAGGAGAGATAGTAGTTCATGACACATACTAGTTCACAACCAAATCGAAGAGCATAGTTTAGAGGATAACACGATTATCGTCCACAAGCAAGTTGAAGATGACATAGCTCTATTGCGTAGAGCAAGGCCCCTTTCCCTTCTTCTTCTTCTCTCTTCTTCCTCTTCCTCCTCCCTTTTCCTTATGAGGTGGGCCTCCTTAACCACCCTCTCCATGAATATCTTTCCTCCCTCTCTTTTTTTTCAGCTGCAATTGCCCAAAGCTTCATGGTTCCTTCTTCAAAATCCTTTTGACGCTTCTTCGTGCCTCCTCACATTTCCTCACCAATGCTTGCTCCCTAGCGCGCATCGCATTTGACGCTCTCTCTTCTTCCTTCCTCTTCTCCTCAAGCTCCTCTTCCTTTTCTTCTTTAGCTTGGCTGCATCCTCCTCTCTAAGCTTCTTCGCAGCCTTCTCCCACCATCCCGCCATCTCATCTTCGCCATCCTCCTTCATTGTTGGTTTGTTGGGTTGGGAAGCCGCCATACCTACAATGAGTGAAACATAATGGTTAGTAAAGACAATACAAACAAATGGAACATATGAAAAAAAGAACATATGGAAAACAAGAACATTTGAAACATTATAGTTAGTGAGCAACATACGGAAATGGTCCATCGAGGTATCCAAACATTCCTCTATAACGACCTTGCCCTTGTCCATCACCACGGCCAAGTCCATCACCAAGGCCAAGACCATCACCACGGCCAACACCACCACCACGAGCTCTACCACCACCACCACCACGGCCTCTTGCAAGTCCTAGTTGCCGACCTCTTTGTTGCCTAGATCCTCTTTGACTAACACTTGGTTGGCTTGGCACTTGTTGGCTACCACTTGGTTGGCTAGGCACTTGTTGGCTACCACTAGGTTGGCTCCCACTTGGTTGCCTTGGCACTTGTTGGCTACCACTAGGTTGGCTCCCACTTGGTTGCCTTGGCACTTGTTGGCTACCACTAGGTTGGCTCCCACTTGGTTGCCTTGGCACTTGTTGGCTACCACGTTGTTGCCTTCGCACTTGTTGGCTACCTCTTGGTTGGCTTGGCACTTGTTGGCTACCACTTGGTTGGCTCCCTTGTGTAGCTCCTTGTTGGCTAGTGCTTGCATCATTTTTCTTGGACCTTTTCCTTGGTTTCGTACATTTTCTTTTGTTGTGGCCATGACCTTTGCATTCCCCACAACGGGAGCTCTCACGAGGCTCTTGGAATTGATTGTTTCCCGCTTCGCGGCGGCCACCATGGCCCCATCCGTCCATGTCGCCTCTAAAACGCTTTGTTTTACGTCTACCACGTTTAACAACCTTCAACTCCGGATCCGGCCATAGTTGAACTCCATGGTACTCCGGCCATTGTGATTGGTCAAAGTATGGGTGAAAGCGGGGAGCCCATGTTTTCTTGACCGTCATGATTGAGAACTCCAACTCCCTCACGGTGCGTGGGTGATTGATGTCCACATTTCTAACGCGACCGGCGGTATACAAATGTGAGCATGGGAGATGAAGCAACAATGGCCTCCCGCAAGAGCAATCACATTGTGTTAACGACACCTTGAAAGCCCGACCTCCATGTTGCCGGCCATCGTTTGTGGTTCCTCCTGGCTCTTTCACTTCATACTTCCACTCTTCGTTGTCATATAATATAGCTTCTTCTGAGTCCGCCTTTCGTGATTGAAATTCTAACCATTCATCAACCTTGGGTGGGAACTTGTACTTGTACTTGCGCGGGTTCTCACCCGCTATCTGTGCATCAGTTTCCATTGAGTACTTTAGAAAGTACGCATTCATCTTGTCAAATGTGTATTGAACTATTGCCGTCACGGGTAATCCACGTGCACCTTTGAGCACCCTATTGAAGCATTCGGCCATATTGCTTGTCATTTGACCGTATCTTTGGCCATCTTCATCAAAAGCACGTGCCCACTTGTTTCGGTGTTGAATGTGCCTATTCATAAAGTCTTGACCCCCGTGATCAAGTTTTTTGTGTGCGAGCAATTTGTTCAACAAAGTGGCGAACCGCTTCTCGGAGAAAGCAAGACAACAATCTTGAAGATCATCGGCCAACTCCTTAAGGCCACATGCCCTATAGAAGTTCGAACAAAAGTGCCTCATGCACCATCGATGGTGCAACGGAGCATGCCCGGGAATGTCAATCTCCACCGCGTTAAAAATTCCTGCATGCCGATCCGATATGACACAAATTTCCCTTTGAGCGGGTAACACCTTCGTCCTCAAAAGACGCATAAACCACTCCCAGTTGTCATTGTTCTCCGCCTCAACCAAAGCAAATGCCAATGGCAACACCCGGTTATTGGCATCACTTGCTATCGCAACCAACAAGGTGCCCTTGTATTGTCCGGTCAAGAACGTGCCATCAATGGCGATGACCGGCCTACAGTGTTCGAAAGCCCTCACGCATTGCTCGAACGCCCAAAATGCACGGCCAAATACTCGGACTTTCTTTCCTTCATAAACCGTTGTTTGGTGCCCATGAGGCTCGACAACATGAACCATGCCCGGGTTTGTGGCGGCCATGGCTAACAACAACCTAGGGATTCGGTTGTATGCTTCCTCCCAAGTACCATACAACATCTTAAATGCGGCTTGCTTCGCCTTCCATGCCTTGCCGTACTTCACCTTGTAATGAAAGATGGCTTTCACAAGGTCAATGACATGTTGGACGCTCATTGTTGGAAGTGTGGATATTGAGTTGGAGAGCCTGTAAGCGATGAACTCAGACGTGAGTTGTCTGTGGTCTTGGGACACAATCTTGCCATCCACCCTTTTGCCTCGGCACATGTGAGTTGGCACACAACTCACTACGTGCCAAGCGGGACCTCCTTTCCATGGTCTTGCACGCACAATCCACAGACATATTTCATCTTCACATGCACATGCAACCGTGTAGCGCACATTGACGTCCGAATGCACCACCTTGTGTGGACGATAATGCGTAACCGAGTAGTTGTCGAGCCACATCTTCAATTCCAAGAAGGTTTCGAACTTACACCCTTTAGCAATCCGGTTCTTGTCGTCTCCCAAATCACGGTGAGAGCTTGGCCTAACCCCAAGAGATATAGATTTGCCACCATCCACAACGGCTTCATCCGCGAGACTAACATCCTTGAACAATGGTGTCTTGTGATCCCGACCGAATACCTTCTCGAAAGCTTCGGCCTCCTTCACCGTGAACCCCTCCTCATCAACTTGTTCATCGGGACCTTCGTCATCCGAATCCGATGCATATGCACGGGAAAAAGGGATGGAATGGTCCATTGTCTCTTGCAAATGATATTTGTCAAGATCACCCACATTGTTGTCATGGAGATCAACTTCATTGTCATCGTCTGCATACTCATCATTGTCCTCTTGCAAAGCTTCATCTTGGTTGTTTGTAAACGGGCTCAATGTTGGCCTCACTTCTTGGGTCAAAAGAGGTTCAACAATTTCATCTCGCTTCAAGGGTGGGGGGCTACTAGCAACCAAAGGGGAGGGTTTCCGGTTCAAGTCCAAATGCAAATTTGAATCAACCTTCTTCGTTGCAAATAACTCAAGAGCCTTGTCAAGTGAATCGGCCACCGTTTCCTTGTATGCAACCCAACGTTGCTCCGAGTTGATACGCATTGTCTTCCAACGGATGTGCATTCCAAAACCTACATTATGCCTTCCCTCCAACTCAACGATATCACTAGGGTCCATCCAATTCAAATCTTTCCTCACTTGTTGCAAGAGCTCCGCATAGCTAGGACTACTATCAAACAACATATCTAGCTCATCCGGATCCGGTTCAATATTGCCTTTCAAGAAGGCGTCTTTGTCCCCATGATGAACAAACACACATGTTCTTCCCATCCCTATAAGCATTCAAACAACACATCGTAACATTGCTTCCATGAGTACTAATTTAAGGATTAACACGGAATACAAACCCTAATATATATATATCAAACAACAACCCTAACCCTAACCCTAACCATAACCCTAACCCTAACCATAACCCTAACAATAACCCTAACCATAACCCTAGCACCAACATAAGAACACCCATAAGAATAACCCTAACATACTAACAAAGCCTAATCATAGGAAATTGGCAAACAAAGATCTCACATCTCCATGCAAATCTCTAGATCCAAACAAAACTAGGGTTTCCCAAACTAGCATTACTTGGATCAAAACAAGGGATCGGAGAAGATTACCTTGAGGGAGGGTATGACTTCGAAATCCACGGACAAATTCTTCAAATTTGCAAGTTTTGGGAGAGGATTTGAGAGGGGGAGAGAGTGGGAGAGGGGGCAAAGCTCGGGTTGGGGTGTGTGGGGTGGGGGGAGTGGGGGAGGGGGGCCCAGCCGCTGGATAAGTCACAGTGCAGCGCCCGAACGCTAGGCGCTGCACATTACATGTGCGGCGCCTAGCTAGGAGGCGCTGCACTGCTGGGTGCGGGCCCAAGGACTGCCACGGTGGACTGGCGTGCAACGCCCCCGAGCTGAGCGCTGCACCGTAGGGTGTGGCGCCTGCGTGGCGGGCGCTACACAAAAGGGTTAGTGCTGTGAAATAGTTTCACGGGCAGTTCATTTTATAAATTGATTTCGTCCACAGGTCAAAATAGTCAAATTTGCCGAGTCAAACATGCAAAGCCCTCTCATGGAATGGCGGATCACGCTAACCCCAGCCCGGCCCGAGAATCCGCGGTTCCAAAGTCTGCCGCCGAAATGCAAAATCCCGCGACGCACGCCGTCTGCCATTATAACTGCGCACACCAATTCCTTCCCATCTCTTGCCTCCGTGATCAACGCCGTGACCATATATGTACCCTCACAGCTCCTGCCTCCCATCCAACGCATCACCCACGTAGCCTCCTTCCATCAGCACTTCCAGCTCACCGACCAAGATGCCGCCGGCTGGCGCCCACCGCGCCATGCCGGAGGGCGCGACGGCGCTGGAGATCCCCACAGACCGCCCGGCCTTCGTCACCCGTGTGTACTTCGACGGCCCTCCGGCCGCCACCGCCGTCCGCCTGGCCTTTCCGCCGCGCACGGAGCGCCCGGAGTCGATCAAGGTGTACATGAAGAACTTCAAGCGCGAGCGCGACCCCGAGGCGCTCTACCACGCGCGGCGCTTCGCGCACGCGTACATCACGCCGCCGGAGGCCCCCTGCCGCGCTGACCCGGGGCCCTTCATCCGCCGCGCCTTCCGCACCCTGGCGCTCGACCTGCCCCAGAACTTCGAGCTCCTCCCGGTCCCGGCCACCTGCCATGACGACATGGCGGTGCGCTTCCGCGCGCCCGACCACCGGGAGGCGGCCATGCGCCGGCAGCCGTTCGTGCTGGACGGGGTCACCGTGAGGCTCGTGCGCGAGGCGGAGACGCCCAACGTCCGGCGGGTCTCCAACGACTACCTCGTCCACGCGGCGCTGCATGCGCGCCTACCCCGTCGAGCAGCGCACGGAGGAGATGGTCAGGGACAACTGCAGCCAGTTCGGGTTCGTGCGCGAGATCGACCCGGCCTGCTTCGCGGCGCCCGACCTCTCCACCGTCCGCGTCGTCCTCCAGAACGAGCACCCTCGTGAGGTTCCCCACGAGCTCCGGATCCTCTACGATGATGGCTTCACCAGCGTCGTCCCAGTCGATCGAGATCGTCGGAGTTTGGCACCGCTCACACTCATGCGATGTCAATGGGCAGTACGTGCCTCTTGAATTGATGGATTTCAAGCTCAAACAAATTTGAGCTAATGTTTAGAGTTAATTTCACCTTCTATCCCCTATTTTGTCATTTTAGATGGATTTCCATTCATGTTACACAATTTAACTAAACTTACGCCACATTTTATCGTGTCTTTAATTTTTGTGCATGCATGTTCTGTCATGCTAGTCCACCTGCCATTGCACACGTAGCATGCCATGTCGATGGATTTGCTTCCATATGGATATGAGTAATAAGTACTCCCTAAGTTTCAAAATAGATGAGTCAACTTCATAAATCACTACTTTTTCCACTAGAGCGAATAGCATTCTTCGAAACAGGCACAGGACACTAGAGCGAATAGCATTCTTCGAAACAGGCACGCACAGGACTTGAAGCAGAATCAGAGAGTGGTCCCTTTCCAACAGACTATTTGTATTAACTTTAGTACAAAGTTAGTATAAAGTTGGGTCATCTATTTTGAAATGGATGAAGTAGTATACAATCAAATTGGTTGTGTGCATGAAATCATCATGTTTTGTATTCGCTTGATGCTACATTTTAAGTTAACAAAAACGCTTTTTATAAAAAAATGTGTACGATCAATATTCACAACAAATATTACTGGAGCATTTTATAATGTTAGTGTATGTGAAAATGAACAATCTGATGAGAAAGAGACGCTACCCGTACAACCCACACATGGCTTGAAATGGAAACACACTGCTGCTTGGACGACATTGTAGGGTGTAAGGGCATCTCCAACGCATTTCTCTCTGCAAATGTCCGTAGACACGTCCAGACATTAAGTGTGTATAATAACTTTGTCATAAGCCAAACTTTATAAACTTTAACTAAATTTATAAAAAATATTAGGACCCCAATAGCTGGTATTCGACCGCACAAGCGAGGAGGACCGCACAAGCAATTCGTTCGCGTGCGGTGGCCAAGGTGACCCAATTGACCCAAAAGGGCTAGTTAACTGCCTTTTTATAAATAAAATGGCATAAAAGTTCTTATAAAAACAGAGAAAATTTAAATTTTGAAATGCCGTGTAAGAATTTATGAAAAATGTCGCCCTCGAATATCAAAATTAACCATTAGTGTTAAAAACATGGATTTAAAACTTGTCGTGGTCTATAATCTGAGTAGCCATATCAACAAAGAGGGAAAAAAATGCCATGACAAAAAACGCCATCTCTTAAATAATAAAATGACATATCTTAATAATATAAAAATGCCATCTCCCAATAAATAAAAACTACATCTATTAAAAAACAAAAATTGCCATCTCTTAATAAATAAAAAATGCCATCTCTTAATAAATAAAGAATGTTTTATCTTATTAAACAAAATAATACCATCTCTTAATAAAAAAAGACATTTATTAATAAAATAATTACCATCTCTTAATAAAAAATGTCATCTGTTAATAATTAAAATGTCATCTCTTAGTAATAAAAGATGCCATCTCTTAAATAATAAAAATGCCATGCACAAAAGCAAAGTTTACTTGTGAAACAAAAGAAGAAAATGATTTTCTTTGAAAATTCCATATGACATAGTTTGTAAAAATTATAAACTCCCATGTTAATATTATCTAGAAAAACTGTCATCTAGTGAAAAAAGAGAAAAAAAATCTTGGGTGCATGGCAAGTTTAACAGTCAAAAGTGGCTCCAATCCCGCACCAAGATTCGTGCAAACAAATCCGGCGGGAGAGAAAGCGTTCGTCAGAATTGGCCCCCCAGCGAACGTTCGCAAGATAGCTTTTAAAGAAAATAATTAACATCTACAATACCAAATCAGTGTTATTAGATTCTTCATTGAATATATTTTCACATCATGTATACTTGTATTAATATTATTTTCTATAAAGTCGGTCAAACTTTATAAAATTTAATTTAGGACAAAACTAATATGAAGAGTAAATAAAAACCGAGCATTTTTTATTTCATTCTTAAGAAACAGATCACTAATCATTATGTACTCCAAAATGAATATGGCAAAAGAATATCCAACTAATCTGCTGAACGGAGAAAAAACTTTCGGAAGTAAACCCGCACGCCACATGTGCATTGACAGGTGCGTCCAGTATGAAGGAACACGTGTCAAATTAAAAAGGTAAAATGTGATACTAATCTAGTTAAATGAGGTAAAATGGAAGAAAATTTATTAAAAAGGGTAATCCTTACTAAAAACCTTATCAAAAGATGTGGTAAAAAATATCTTAAAAGCAGTAGCCAGCTTAGTTCATTTTGCAGTTGATTTTACAAAGCAACCGTTTAATTTGCTGCTAGCATGTATGTGGGCATGGTGATATGTCGATGGGTACGTTTTGCTGAGGTGATGCTGGCTTAGGGCATCTTTTATTCAAATGATTCCTAAAGATTTTGGAGGGTTCCAATCCTTAGGATTTGTTACCTATGTAGCTTGTTTGGTTCGTAGGATTACAATCTGTAGGATTAGTTTGTACTAGTTTTCATAGGATAATTTTCATCCACTCTAACCTCATGTGAAAAATCCTACGGTTTTTCTATGCACTATCAAACGACCATACTAGTCCTGTCGCATTGAAGATATAGTGCCACTTCATTCCGATGTTTTCCTTATCCTACATTTTACATGTCCTACGAATCAAAGAGGCCCTTAGTAGTTATACGATGTATTGATTTTTTTAACGCGAACTTCTTTAACATTGATCGAATTTATAGAAAAAACACCAAGTTTCTTTTTCATTTTTATTGTGTCACACTACTTAATTTTACCACTAGATGTTTCAGTTGCTCAAGAATGTCGTCCTTTCATTAAGTGCGTGCTACACTTGCATCAATACCGTCCAGTCAAATGCAGTTGACGGAGAAATCGTTGCTTCCATGGACATGCGATTCTCATGCGACGTTTCTTTGCTCGCAAGGACACACAATTCAGGCAACTATCATACCGTGGAGAAATGCTTCTGTGGTCATACTCATACATAACTAAGGGCGCGTTTGGTTACTTGCATCATTTTTTCTCCTTTTGCATACTTGTCTCAGTTGGGTCGAGCAAATGCAGACCAAAAATCAACATCTGCATTTAGTTTGGTTGCCTACATGTCCTCTTCCTGCATCATAACGATGCTTCTACGCACCGCGTCTGGTTGCTCGTATTGTATGTGGTCAGATGAGTGCACGTTGTTTGGTTGCTTGCATGGAATATAATTAATACTTAATAGCTACCCATAACACACAGTGTTACACTAGAGTGCATCGACGACAACGGTACACTACTAGGAAAACGCATGCTAGTGGCGCACCAGTTTTGCCTACTAATGGCGCACTACTGGTGCGCCACTAGCACCGCGCCATTAGAATTAAATACTAATGGCGCACCACTGATGTGCCATTAGTATCTGGTGTACTAATGACACACCACGCAGTGCGCCATTAGTATAGCCCACAGTGCGCCATTAGAATGCCTCCCAAGGGGCCATATGTACCCATGTGCTTTGGCATACTAATGACGCACCAGTGGATGATGTGCCATTAGTGTCATTTTTACAGTGCGCCATTAATGTCTTGAGTGGTGCGCCACTAGTATGAATATTAGAGATTTTTTTCTTTTCTGATATTTTCACAGGTTACAAAATATATTATTGGACATAATTTAGACAACACCACACAGCAACAGCAGATTCATCGAATACAATAGAAGATTAGTCTCTGAATACAAATCATCATATTAGTCTCCGAATTCAAAACCGAACAAAGATAGAACATTACAAGTCTCGAGACCGCGAGTAGCGAGTTTGTCTTCATATTACAAGTCGATATCGATCATCTAAACTACCATCACATAGAAGAGAGCTGCGGTCATCACGATGAGCATAATCGCGATGAAACTGATCTTCATCCGGTTCCTCCAACGCTTCCTCCTCTCTCCCGCTAGATAGCGTGCGTATCTAGATTCTGCCTCCGTCCTAGTGGTGTACCCTTTGTAACTGTTACCGCTGAAACGGTGAACCTGTCTCCGACACTCCTCCCAGTCGTCGTAGACTCCGGGAACCTTACCCTTGTACACGACATACGTCGGCATCTCTATGCACTAGCCAAACAAAACGTTAGTAGCAATTCACAGATGATACATAAGCAATATATAAGTATGCAACAAAAGGATCAGAAGAGAAAAGCAAGACATTAATAGCATCGATTACATCTAAGTTGAACGACTGTCCAAACCAAAGAGACATACAAGTTCATTAAAGTTTAATTACAACATGAGCCAATCGATGTTTCAGAACTACACATAGCATCACTACTTTGGACTCGACTCAAGGGACCGGAGCGTGGATGAAGCCGCCGTCTATCGTGATGTTCATGAAATCGCGGGCGTTGTCAGCCTGCATTTGTAGCGTTGTGTCTATCTCACTGTTGGACGGTTGATTTCTGAGGTTGAACTGCCCCGAGGTACGAAGGACATCTTGATGGATGATTTCCGCAAACTCCGACTGGATGCGAAAGAATTCTTGTCTGATGTCCGCGTCCTAGATTGCCGACAAGCTCGCGGCCCAATCTTTGAGATTATTTGATAGCAGAAGGTGATTATGGTCCCGTACAATCGCCCGCATGTGATGGAGGGCGTAGTAGGCATCCTTCTGACCACCAGGCGGCTGCTTGACGCAGCAGAACGTCGTATTGTGGGCGAACACGTGCTTGCCGTACTTACGAACTGCCCTGGTGAAGGTGCCTCCAGATTTGGCGTAGCCGGGGAGAACATCATCAAGAACTTTCTTGATATTTGTGTAGTCTTTCTTCGACTGACGGTCCGAGTCGAAATACGTGGCCATGGAATATTTCGGGCTTAAGAGGATGCGTGTGCAATGTGTGTCACTGCACAAAACACGGGATGTTAAAAAAATGATTGAAATCTAAGAAATCATATGTTACAGGGCGGTTGAGGGGACGACTTATTCGGAAAAGTAAGCCATGAGGAAGTTATCCTTATCTGGGTTTACCAGAATGACGCCTTCGAGGTAAGAACTCGCGACTTCCCGGTCCCCAGCGCTGCCCAAGATCTTGGCACGCATGTAGAAGGGGTCGACTATCACGATGTCCGGGGTCTTGTCTCTAATGATCCGCATCTCCATATTCAGCGAAAATAGCCGAACAAAGGTGTAGTGCAGCGGATGAAGGTTAAACATAGCGAAGATGTCATCAAACCGCAGGACGATCGTACCCCCGATGGCGTTATCCACAAAGCCCTTGCCCTCTGGCACCTTGGCCACGAAAACCGGGTATGCCACATCATTCTCTCTGAGACGCCGCTTCTCCAAAGAAAGAACACTGTCATGCAGACTCCGCATAGCACCGGTTGCAGCATTGAGCATATTAGTCGGTAGCATCAGCCTACCCGCCACATGCACCCTCCTCGAGATATCCTTAGGTGAAGGTGGCCCGTCCTAAGCACGGATCGTACTCGGTGCCGGCTGGCTCACACCCTTGTTACTCTTTATTTTCCGTCCCTTCTTCTTCTGCTGTAATGGGACCGAGTTCTGCTCACAGACCGCCTTCTTGAGTGTGTTGGGGCTGATAATATTTCGCACCTCGGCTATCTGAGGCTCGGTGAAGTCGGCAGCTGGAGGCATCTCCTGAGAACTGAACGCCAGACGACGCCTATTGCAATTGGGTTTCTCCGCTGTTCCAGCTAGATCGCGATCGTCTTTTATAGGGTTGGGTTCTTGAGAAGGAGGCCCCAAGAATTCCTCATCGTACCCATGTTCGGCAAAATACTTATCGACGTTGGTAAATGTACCGTCGTTGTTGTCATCGTCGTCCGGATCCTGTGCCATATGCATGTTCGGATCCTGTGCCATAGGGATGTCCGGCATGTCCGGTAGCGTTGCGGCGGTCTTGCCATGGCTTGGCACCGGCACGACTGGCGGTGTTGTCTTTGGGGTGGTGTCCCCCGCCCCAAACGAATCTGGCTCTTCGGCCAAAGCAGGGGCCAGCTTAGGCAGGCGCTGAGGGTCATCAGATCATCTTCGTCGGCCCCGGCGGGTCGAATCAGAGGTAACAACTCGTCGCAGCCTGGCAGCACCCGAACCAGTTGAACCCTATACACGGTGGGTGGCATCGGATTACCGTGGAACATGGGGTTGCCCGGTTGAACGATTTTGCCCTTGGCGACATCGACCAACTCGTCGTTCACGAAGTGCAGGAGAGTGCACGGACCGTCGGCGGCGCCATGCGAAAACATGTAGGGCGTCAGGGATGCCCAGTCAAAGGCAAGGAGATGAAGTCCTCGACCGAGAGGCTTAATTAGTTACCTTGATGATGGCGTCGAGCTCGGCTAATGTCGAGGCACCGCCAATGACGGGCGTGCAACTGACAGAGGGGCCGCTTGCTGCTGAGGTGCCGGCCGGTGTACACCCGGGTGCATTAAGCTCCAATGCCCGTGCCGGCGTCGGAGACACCAATACCGCCTCCGCCGGAGACACCAATGGCGCCGCCTGTGCGTTGTGCGAGTTGCTGGCCGTGAAGCTGGGAATCGGGGGCGGCCCCTGTTGGCCGCTCACAATCCATGTCGTCAGCCCATGAATCAAGGTAGGCATAATGCCAGTGAGCGTCGATCCCAGTTGTTGTTGCACTTACTCTTGGACAATCTCCGGAATCCGCGCCTGTCAGCGTTCTAGGAACGGGGGTCCCCAGACTTTCCTGCCTGCGGCCTGCGGCGTGGCTCAAGTGGGGGCCCAGCACGACCCATCTTCATCAGCTCAAGCTCAAGACCCTCGTGAGGGGCCAAGCCTCGCGGGGCGGACGACCGGAAGCTTCCTCAGAGGCAACCTCATCAGGCGGGCTCGCGAGGAGGTGGAGAGATCAAGGCAGAGGTACCTCGCGAGGAGCCCATGACGCAAGCCATGATGATCGAGACTAGGCGGGCGCCAGGCAGGCGCTGGCCTGCGCAGTGTCCTTGTTTCCCCTTTGGTGCAAAGGGGGCAAGCACAGGCCAAGGCATCGGGCAAAGGTTACCATTCCGGTGCAACGAAACCAAGACCAGCGGAGCGGCAGGACGGAGGTCACCGTGGAGCCCAAAACGGCGTCATCACCAGTGCTTTTGGCAGCCGAAGACCACCTTTGGTCAGGATAATTTGTACTATATGTTCCCCTTCAAAATGGCCAAGTGTTGGCGCCCTTCCCGCTCATTATTTGGGGAGAGGCCCAGGGCCTCTATAAATAGAGCTAGCCACCACAGAGTAGAGGGACAGCTAGAGATCTGGTAGAACCCCAGCAGAGAGAGAGAAGCGACTGAACTCACCAAAGCAGTTCATCGCACCAGCTCAAGAACACCTCTCGCGAGGCTGTTCTTCCCTTGTACTGTTCATCATCAGCCCCTGAGGCAATCCACCACACCACACACTAGAGTAGGGTATTACACCACAACGATGGCCCGAACCAGTATAAACCTCATGTCCCTTGTGTTGTTCGTTGTTTCCAGCTTAGATCACGCGAGGAGATTGGACGTAGATCAGTAGGGGAGAGATCTCCGCGCGCACCCCAATGTTCGAACCTCAAGGGTCTGGCGGAACCCAAAACCCGACATTTGGCGTGCCAGGTAGGGGTGCGCCGGAATTCTCCCTTCTGACGACCCGCTCTCCCCCAACATCACATCCTGCCCTCATGGCGGACAACGCGCCGCCCGCTCCAGCGACGGATGCCGACATTGGGGCTAGGGGGCTCCGGGCCTTGGCCCCCACCTTGCGACAGGTGCAGTGGCCGCACAAGTTCATGCCCGACATGCCGCTACGCTACAACGGCCCGACAGACCCGATGATTTTCCTGCTGGCGTACGAGGAGGCCGTCCTCAGAGCCGGGGGCGACGACCCATGGCCCTCACCGGTGTCCCGCGCGCGTGGCTCCTCCACCTGCCGGCGGCTTCTGTCACCTCCTGGGAGGAGCTGCGCGACCTCTTCCTCGCCCGTTTTGCCGCACCAGCCCCGCCCGTCGTCGCAGCTCTCCTGGGTGGCTCCCAGGCACCACCCTCGAGCCATCACGTCAAGCCGTTCACCCGCCGGATCAGCACCACCTCCAAGCGCCGGGAAGCCCCCCGGGCTTGGTGGCGCCCGAGGCCGATAACCTTCGACTCGGAGGATCACCCCTTCAACCCCATCGGTTCGAGCGCGCTTCCAATGTTGTGCACCCCCACCATCTGCCAAGTGGCCATCACCAGGACCCTCATCGATGGTGGTGCTGGCCTCAACGTGCTCTTGGTGGAGGCCTTCACCCTCCTCCACGTGCCGCTGGAGCGGCTCCAACCCAGCATGCCTTTCTCGGGCGTCGGAGCCGGTTCCACCGCCTCCTTGGGACAGATCCGCCTCCCAGTGACCTTCGGCACCCACCACAACTTCCGCACGGAGCTGATCGACTTCGACATCGCCCCCACTAGCCTCCCCTACAATGCCATCCTCGGCTATCCGGCCCTGGCTCGGTTCATGGAAGCAACTCACCCGTCGTACAACCTCATGAAGATGCCCGGGAGCAGCGGCGTCCTCACCATGTCAGGAGACATAAGGGATGCGCTGCAGGTGCTCTAGCTTGTTTTCAGGGCGGCTGCAATGGCACAACCCACTAGCACCAACGCCCTTGAGCCCAAGGGGGCTGCGCCGGCTAAAAAGAAGCAGCTATTCACCCAAGACAAGGCGGAAACCAAGCAGGTACCAGTCGACGAGGACGGGTCCACTGGCGCTACCTTCACCATAGGGGCCAACCTCAAGCCCGAGCAGGAGAAGGCCCTGATGAGGTTCCTGCGTGCAAACAAAAAGGTGTTCGCGTGGGAACCTGATCAGCTAGCAGGGGTCCCAAGGAAAGTGATTGAGCATCACCTCAATGTGTGCCTCAATGTGCCCCCCGTGAAGCAGAAGGCGAGGCGGCAGTCCACTGAGAAACATGCTTTCATCGTTCAAGAGACCCGAAAGCTAGAGGCGGCAGGAGTTATCCGCGAGGTCCGCTACCCTGATTGGCTGGCTAATCCAGTCGTCGTGCCAAAAAAGGGAGGAAAGGAGCGCATGTGCGTCGACTTCACCAACCTCAACAAGGCCTGCCCGCAGGATCCATTTCCGCTCCCCACATTGACCAGATAGTCGACTCCACCGCAGAGTGTGACCTATTGTGCTTCCTAGATGCCTTCTCGGGCTATCACCAGATCAAGATGGCGGTAGAAGACGTGGAGAAGACGGCTTTCCTGACCCCGTGTGGAGTGTACTGCTATACGTGCATGTCATTTGGGTTGCGCAACGTAGGCATGACCTTTCATCGGCTGATGCACATCGCCTTAGGCCGGCAGCTCGGGAGGAACGCTGAAGCTTACGTCGATGACATTGTGGTGAAGTCTCGTGAGGCAAGAACCCTGATACAGGACCTGGAAGAAACCTTCGCGAGCCTCAACGAAGTGGACCTACGGCTCAACCCGGAGAAGTCCATGTTTGGAGTCCCCTCGGGCAAGCTCCTAGGTTTTCTCGTGTCCCACAGGGGCATCGAGGCCAACCCGGAGAAGGTCAAGGCAGTCGAAGACATGAGCCCGTCAAGGACCCTCAGAGAAATGCAGAAGCTCACCGGGCATGTAACTGTGCTGGGGCGCTTCATCCCCAAGCTGGGGGAACGAGCGCTGCCCTTCTTCAAGCTAATGAAGAAAAAGGGCCCCTTCGAATGGACTGAAGAGGCCGACAAGGCATTCCAAGACCTCAAGAGGTACCTTACCAGCCCACCAGTGATGGTAGCTCCGCGTCCTCGGGAGCCCCTGGTGCTCTACCTTGCGGCCACCCCCTACTCCGCTAGCGCAACCCTGGTGGCGATCAGGGAGGAGCGTTGTGCCAAGGCCGCATCGACCGTCCGAACTGAAGCAAAGCAGAGCCAGGAGGGCCTCGCGAAGGCCGCGACCACAACCGAAAAGGAACAACCGCAGCAGGAGAGAGCACCCCGAGCAGGAGAGGCCTCTTCAGGCGACCAAGCACTGGGAGCTCCGTCGCCTCAAGAGACGCCTCGACCTCTGGAGGACGCAAGCTGCGCCAGCACCCTCAACCTTGTCGAGCATCCCATGTACTTCGTCAGCACGGTGCTACGGGACGCAAGGGCACGGTATCCCATGCCTCAAAAACTTCTCCTCGCGCTACTAGTGGCCTCACGCAAGCTGCGCCACTACTTCCAAGGCCATCCCATCAAAGTCGTCTCAACATACCCCTTGGAAAGAGTACTCAGGAGCCCCAACTCGGCTGGAAGGGTTGCTGAATGGAACATTGAACTACATGCATTTCAGCTAGAATTCAGTACGACCAAAGTCATCAAGGGAGCCGTGCTTGCGGATTTCATGGCAGAATGGGCAGAAGCGCCGGGTCTCGAGGCAGGCGAAGACCGATCACTTTCCCCGGGAAGTGAAGCACCGGACGGCTTGGTCATGTACTTTTATGGGGCGTTCTCCCGACACGGTGCGGGAGCTGGCGCAGTGCTCGTATCCCCCACCCAGGACAAACTCTACTACGCCGTACAACTCTGCTTCCAGCACAGAGAAAAGGTCTCCAACAACATAGCGGAGTACGAAGGCCTAATAGCAGGCTTGAAGGCCGCAATTGCCTTAGGGGTAAAGCGCCTCATCATCAAGAGCGATTCGCAGCTCCTCGTCAACTTCTCCAACAAGATATACGAGCCAAAGGACGAGCACATGGAAGCCTACCTCGCTGAGGTTCGCAAGATGGAGAAACAGTTCTGGGGGCTGAAGTTGCAGCATGTGCCTCGCGGCACCAATCAGGAGGCTGATGACATTGCCAAGAGGGCATCTAGGCAGCTGCCTCAGGAGCCTGGCGTCTTCGAGGAGCGGCTCTTCAAACCCTCGGCGGTGTCGTCACTGTTGAGCATGGCGCAACCAAGGGAGGAGCTCCCTCAGCCGCCTGCCTCAGGAGCCCCGATCTGCGGCCCGGCCTCAGGGGCACGCCTGCTCCTGGCGTTAGAGCCTCAGGAAGGGTGTTGGATCTCGGAGCTCAAGAACTACCTGATGCAAGGGACTCTGCTGGAGAATGAGGAGGAAGCGGAGCGTGTGGCGCGGCAGGCCACAGCTTATTGCATCAAGGATGGAGAGCTCTACAGGAAGCAACCAAATGACGTGTCCCTATGTTGCATCTCCCGAGAGCAAGGGAAGGAGCTACTGGCGGACATACACAGCGGAGACTGCGGGCACCACTCGTCATCACGAACCCTCGTCGGCAAGGCGTTCCGTAGTGGATTCTACTGGCCCACGGCGCTCAACGACGCCGTTGAGCTGGTGAAGGCTTGCGAGGCCTGCCAGTTTCACGCTAAGCAAAAACATCAGCCCGCGGGGGGTCTACATACTATACCCCTCTCATGGCCATTCACAGTTTGGGGGCTGGACATTCTGGGCCCGTTTCCTCGGGCGCCAGGGGGCTATCGCTACCTCTACGTCGCTGTGGACAAGTTCACCAAGTGGGCTGAGGTGGAAGCCGTCTGCACAATCCCGGCAGGCTCTGCTGTCAAATTCATCAAGGGCCTCGTGAGCCGATTTGGGGTGCCCAACCGCATCATCACCGACAATGGTTCACAATTCACCAGTAATCTCTTCAAAACGTATTGTGCTAACCTTGGAACGCAGATATGCTACGCTTCGGTAGCACACCCCGGAGCAACGGCCAGGCCGAGCGAGCCAACGCGGAGGTCCTGAGGGGCCTCAAAGCCAGGACCTTCAAGAAGAAGCTGGAGGCCTGTGGCAGGGGCTGGTACGACGAGCTCCAGTCCGTGCTGTGGTCAATCCGCACAACTGCGACCAAGCCGACTGGCGAGACCCCGTTCTTCCTCGTCTACGGAGCAGAGGCTGTTCTCCCTCACGAGGTCAGGCGTCGCTCCGCACGGGTCCTGGCGTTCGATGAGGCGCTGCAGGACGCCATGCGGGGGACGGATCTCGTGCTGGGGGAGGAACGCCGTCGAGAAGCCGCGCTGCGAGCGGTAAGGTATCAACATGCGCTGCGACGATACCACTGCCGCAACATCCGCCCCGAGCTCTTGAGGTAGGGGATCTCGTGCTCAGACGGATTCTCTTCAGGGAGGGGCTGCACAAGCTCTCTCCCATGTGGGAGGGCCCATTCAAGGTTGTTCATGTCTCCTGGCCTGGCTCCGCACGCTTGGAGACCACGGAGGGGGTACCCATCCAGAACGCGTGGAACATTCAACATCTCCGGAGGTTCTATCCCCGAGCGAGGCCTAGCGCCTAGGAAAGGCCCGGTGCCTGTGAAGAAGGCAAATGCCTATGAAGCTGCCGCGTTTTGGGAAAGGCCCGGTGCTTGTGAAGAAGGCAAATGCCTGTGAAGCTGCCGCGTTTTGGGAAAGGCCCGATGCCTGTGAAGAAGGCAAATGCCTGTGAAGCTGCTTCGTTTTGGGAAAGGCCCTGTGCCTGTGAAGAAGGCAAATGCTTGTGAAGCTGCCGCATTTCGGGAAAGGCCCGGTGCTTGTGAAGAAGGCCAATGCCTGTGAAGGTCGCCGCCCGTGACACTCTCACGTAATAATGAGTGGGGCTGTACACGCCCCGGAGTCTCCGGAGTGCCGCCCTTGGGCCTCGGGGGCTCCCGCCCACGCCCAGTGGCAGCACTTAGCTCCGCGCGGGTGAGAAGACGCCAAAGACTAGAATAGGTGCCCGACGCGGCTTTTCCATTTGCTTTCTGTAGTTGGCTTGTTTACTCTCGTTTGAAGTTTTACTGAAGCTATTGACGTTCTTGGCTTGTGACTCTTTGTCTTTTTCACTCGCTTGCCTCATTTTCTCTCGCACAAGTCTCGCGAGGGAGGTTCGCAGGTGCCCTCGCGAGTGTTTTCTGCCCCGATCGTTTGGAGCTTTCCTATCCGAGTCCTCTGCGGGAGCACCCCTCCCAGTCCGTGCCTCACGGGCATCACGACACGAGCGCAGGACTTGGGCCGATCGCCCCCACAACCAAGACCGAAAGTTACCCCTCCTACCGATCCTTGCAGGGCACAAAGCGCACGGCGAGGCCACGGCCTCGGGAGGCGAGGACTGCGTCAAGCCCCACCGAGCTAAAATAATTCCCGCACATGGGTGCACGGCGCGGGAACACAGCGCAGAAGTAGTGGAAGCAGCACGATGGTTAAGAGCATCAGTTCTAACACGCCCCCGCGGGGCCCTATACTACCTTCTATTTCTGCATAGGAAAAGAAGGAAAACAAAATGGGCGCGATTCGTCCTGCACCAACCCACAACGAAGGTTCGAGATACTCCTGGGGCTCAGGCGGATCCCTCCTCTCGCTTCGCTGGGGCGCGACGGCGGGCTGACCCGCTACCTTCACCCAGGCGGGCGCGACGGCGCGGGGGCTGGTCGCGGCCACCGCTGGAGGAGTTGCTGCCTGAGAGGGAGTCGCCGAAGCTCCGCGAACCCCGAGCACCGCCGCCAGTACGCCTGTCGCCGTCTTCATCCTGGTCAGTACCGGGGCTGGGCAGGCGGCCGCGGTCATCGTCTTCGGGGCAGCACCCAATACGGAGACCGTCTTCCCCGAACACCCTCACGTAGAGGGTGGCGTCGCCATCGAACTTGAAGTGCAGGGTGCACCACTAGCCCAGGCCGTGCACGCGGGCAAATGTTTGCCAGCCGCGGGTCAGGGCCCCATTCCCAGAAACGGAGACCTCCAGCGAAGCCCAGGAGGCCCTGCTGCAGCAGCAGTCTGCCTGGAGCCAGAAGCCGCACCGGGCGCTGGCCGGTAGATCACCTACGAAGAAACGGGGGAGCTGGAGCCGAGTGCTGGTGAGGTCCGCTGACTACACGACGAACTCCGGCAACACCTCCGCAGAGCGAAAGCGTGGCCTAGGGGGGGCGCAACCACGGCGTGCCCCCCATCGGTGGCCGGGCGCTCACCACCGCGCAGGGAACCGCCTCCATGGCCGCGGGAGGCCACTAGGGGGACCGTGGAATACTTGCAAGGGTGGCCTCGGCCGCGCTTGGTCGGGGGGAGTCAGGCCCTGCCTGGCGGGCCTTTCCTTTCACCGCGGCCGAGAATCTCTTTGGAGCCATGGGAACGGCGAGTAGCCAAGAAGAAGAAAAGGAGCAGCAAGAAGGGATGAGCTGAAGGGACTCACGCAGCCCCGTACTTATAGCCAGAGGAGGCCAACCGCCGAGCACCACGATCGCAGGTAATCATGACCGGTTTCTCTGCATGCAGGGACTTGTCAAGTCGTGCGGTCGCCAAGGCATCATGGGGAAGCGCAGACGCCCACGTCCAATCAATCGCCACGTGG
Organism: Triticum aestivum; assembly: GCF_018294505.1. NCBI lineage: Eukaryota > Viridiplantae > Streptophyta > Magnoliopsida > Poales > Poaceae > Triticum > Triticum aestivum. The sequence continues at coordinate 658,723,911 of NC_057806.1, forward strand.
CGCCCAAGGCCGCAGGCTATTGGGGCCCGCGGTGCTTCGCGCTCGCCCCTTCGCTTCCCTGCTAGGCCAAGCCCGGGCGCGCCTTGGGCCCGGGGGCTACTGTCGGCGTTCTGGGAATGGGGGTCCCCAGACTTGCCTGCTCGTGGCCTGCGGCGTGGCTCAAGTGGGGGCCCAGCACGACCCATCTTTATCAGCTCAAGCTCAAGACCCTCGCGAGGGGCCAAGCCTCGCGGGGCAGACGACCGGAAGCTTCCTTAGAGGCAACCTCATCAGGCGGGCTCGCGAGGAGGTGGAGAGATCAAGGCAGGGGTACCTCGCGAGGAGCCCGTGATGCAAGCCATGACGATCGAGACCAGGCGAGCGCCGGCCTGCGCAGTGTCCTTGTTTCCCCTTTGGTGCAAAGGGGGCAAGCATAGGCCAAGGCATCGGGCAAAGGTTACCATTCCGGTGCAACAAGACCAAGACCAGCGGAACGGCAGGACGGAGGTCACTGTGGAGCCCAATAGGGCGTCATCACCAGTGCTTTTGGCAGTCGAAGACCACCTTTGGTCAGGATAACTTGTACTATATGTTCCCCTTCAAAATGGCCAAGTGTTGGCGCCCTTCCCGCTCATTATTTGGGGAGAGGCCCAGGGCCTCTATAAATAGAGCTAGCCACCACAGAGTAGAGGGACAGCTAGAGATCTGGTAGAACCCCAGCAGAGAGAGAGAAGCGACTGAACTCACCAAAGCAGTTCATTGCACCAGCTCAAGAACACCTCTCGCGAGGCTGTTCTTCCCTTGTACTGTTCATCATCAGCCCCTGAGCCAATCCACCACACCACACACTAGAGTAGGGTATTACACCACAACGATGGCCCGAACCAGTATAAACCTCGTGTCCCTTGTGTTGTTCGTTGTTTCCAGCTTAGATCACGCGAGGAGATTGGACGTAGATCGGTAGGAGAGAGATCTCCGCGCACACCCTAGTGTTCGAACCTCAAGGGTCTGCCGGAACCCAAAATCCGACAACGCCACCTGTGCCTTGAGTTCTTGAGCCTCGCGCGACTGGCTTTCCGAGCTGGTCTTTCTCTCCTTTCGCCCACCAGCGTTATAGTATGGCGACCATTTTGTGGACAAGCCTTTGCCGGCCACACGACCAGCTGACGACGGCTTACTGAGCTTATCCTTGTTTTTCATTATGTTCAACGCCCTATTTAGAGTGCTGTCCCAAGGGGTGCTCTGAGATGACCCCGCGCTACTGCTTTCAGTCTCCTGCGCCAGAACAAGCTCAAGCGCCCTGGTCTTCGGATCCGTGGTAAGCTCCTTTGTTACCGGGTCCTCCTTGTACCGGGCCCTGACATAGTTCCTGGTCTGCTTGTTACGGTATTTCTCGAAGCGGGGCGGTAGGCCTTGCTCGGCACGCTCCGCGTCCTCCTTGTCCCATATAGGCTCCGCCACTCTGTAACCACCGGGACCGAGTTTGTGTTCCCCTAAGTTCAACTCCCGCATTTCTTTCCCCCACTGACTTGATTCGGAGGTTGCGCTGCTCTCGCACTTGATCTTGAACTCCTTGTAGTCATCTTCGCTGATCGAATTTTTTTCCACCTTGATCTTCTCATAACTATCACCTTTGTCAATCATTCTCTTCACCGCGCTTTTCCAAGTAGACAGGGCCGTGCTCATCCTCATGAGGGCGACACTGTTCACTTTATTCCCTGAGAGGCATGTGTTTTCAAATTCAGCGGGGAACTTGTATCGTTCGTGCAGCTTCATGAAGAGGAGGTTGCGCAAATTCCCTCGGTCCTTATGCCTTAGGTTCTTGGCGTTGATCGAGACAGTGCTCCGGAGAATGCACCCGAGCTGAACCGAGTACCCCTTGACTATTTGTTTGGGCTCCGTTGGATTCCCGTCGGAGTCCACTTGAGTAAATTCCTCCTTGACGGTGCGGAGCGCGTTCGGGTGCCGGTCCTTCCGTTGCCTCTTCGGTTGGCTACCATCTGTGTGTGCGCTGCCATCATTAGTGGTGGCATCCTCGGCGGCAGCATCAGTGGTGGCATCCTCGGCGGCACCATCAGTGGTGTCATCCCCGACGCCACTATGGGTTGTGTAGTCAGGATCGGTGTCTTCCGCGGCGTCCTCATAGCGGTGAGGTTCTTCCTCCATCTCCTGGGATAGCTCCCAGAATTGCTTGCCGCCCGAACCGCCGGCCTCATTGTTGTGGGCCATGTTTCGCTCTAAATAGGAAAAACGTTTGGTCAAAAAGTTGGTTATTGTCAAGGAACAAGATCATGGTCTCATCATTTAGGTTTTGTCGACACCGAGGCATCCTAAAAGTTAAGATTTTATCATTTAGGGTTTGTCGACACCGAGGCATCCTAAAAGCTAAGATTTTATCATTTAGGGTTTGTCGACGCCGAGGCACCCTAAAAGCCTAAGCTTTCATCATTTAGGTTCTTATCGACACCGAGGCACCCTAAAAGCCAAGGTTTTATCATTTAGGGGTTGTCGACGCTGAGGCACCCTAAAAGCCTAAGCTTTCATCATTTAGGTTCTTATTGACACTGAGGCACCCTAAAAGCCAAGCTTTTATCATTTAGGGTTTGTCGACGCCGAGGCACCCTAAAAGCCTAAGCTTTCATCATTTAGGTTCTTATCGACACCGAGGCACCCTAAAAGCCAAGGTTTTATTATTTAGGGTTTGTCGATCCCGAGGCACCCTAAAAGCCTAAACTTTCATCATTTAGGTTCTTATCGACACCGAAGCACCCTAAAACCTATGGTTTAATGTAGCAAGAATAAAGGGGCAGTTGATCCTACTTAATTAAGTACTAAGACCCCGGCCCATGCATTAGTCACAAGTACCCCATATGTCCTATTTTTAGCAAAGTCATGCTAAAATTCACGGAAAATTTCAGCATTACCTTTGCTGAAAATAGGACATATGGAGTACCCGAATTTGCCGGAACGGAAGTTAATCGATATTCCAGCAAACTCAAGGGCCTCTCGGGGTACTTGCAAATTCATCACGACACAATGGTCGGAGACAAAACCCAGCAAACTAGCAAAGTTACTGACGTGTTTACATAAATTGTTTTATGTAAAAGATGATCATCATCTTTGCAAGTTACTGACAGTATATACAACAACTTATCCTAAATGTGGCTAGAACTGCAGATTTACTAATTAAAGGACACAAACTCAAGCAAGCTTCCTGAACAATACGCTGACAGAAAACATAGGACAAGCAATGAATTTCAGTAAGAACAAGGGGGTGATTTTAGCAAGTTAAGTGCAGCTCTAGCACCCTGTGCATGAAATGTATCATGTATCAAACCATCAATTAACTGCTGAAAAACATAAATGTACCATGTGAACATATAATACCTCCACGAGCGAACTCAATGAGTGTGAACCAATAGAGTGTGGGTCACCACAGATTCTGTAGTCTTCAGGACAGAGTGAAAATAGTTACAATATGTTTGCAAGTAATTTTTCTGTAACTAAGGCACAATATGCTTGCAAGTAAATCACAATATGCTTGCAAGTAATTTTTCTGTAATAGTCTTGCCCCTATTTGAAGGACAAGCAAATAGATACAATGTATAACTTTGGCACAATCCTAAGGCACAATCCTCTGACTAATTCATCACTGTAGGCCAGCATGAAACACACTCCTCCAAAAAAGCCTAATTTTCACTATTATTGCCTATAAAAAATCCTAAAATCCACTAGTATTGCCTCTAAGAAAGCCTTAAAAGTCCACTATTATTGACAATCAAAATATGATCTGAACTGTAAGGAGTTAACTAAAAAATGAGTGTTAACTGAAGTTTTCCAATACAGATCATAACTGAAGTTATTCAGAGAATATAGTGACATCAAATGCAGTTAATTAGTCTTAATTGAATCTTAGTAAGGTTCATTCTGAAGTCAAAAGTCCCCAAACAGTGAAAGGGAACAAACAAAAAAATGTTCTGGAAATTCCAAAAGAGTCTAAAGGTATGGGTTGGTTTTTGGTTCCAATTTGAAAACCCAAAATTTCATCAACACATTAATTATAATTTGTTTGTGCAAATACTTCTCTCAGATAGCCACACACATCTTTCTTCATCCAATTTTTTCCTACAACATCATTGAACATCTGAAACTTACCAGCTCAACTTGAGAAAAAAATGGATAGGCAGGGACATTTGTGCTTTTTGCCATCTAATCTAATCTACCTCTGCTTGATTAACTATTGTTTTGGTTTTCACTTTGTGCCAGCCCATTAGATTAGTTGGTAAAGTACATGCTTCATCTTACATTCCCTACCTGTGTGTACATGCATTTGCAGGCTTTCAGGCCCTGACTAATTAACTACATTGCTGATCAAAGACCCTGCTGTTTACTGGGAGGTGGCAGTACTATTGTGCCAGTGTGCTAGTACTGGTTTATATTCTTTGGAACCTTCTACTTATGAAGCTCTCTCCAGTAAAGATTTTCAACTAGTAGTACATTTTTATATGGTGCAAAAGTCCAGCAGCACTAGAACTGAACTGATTGATCTATACATGTTGTAGGAGGAGCTATATCATTTTCTCCATGGGGAATTTTGTGTAGGTACTTAGACAGCCACACACATCACCAAATTTCAGCAGGAGGCGGATACAGACTTACTAACCAGAAGCAAGTGTTAATAGCTATAAACACTGAAATATGCATTTCTATCCATAAGCTGTCAAATATCATCAAAAGATAACAGACACGGTCGAGGGGAGGGAGGGATGGAATGGGGAGGAAGGGTGGAGAGGGAGGAAGGAGGAAGGAGGAGAGGTACCTGGGCGGTCGCGGCCGGTCGCCGGAGGGGTTGGGGTCGGGGTTGGGGTCGGCGGCGGCTAAGAGATGGCTCGATTGGTCATCGGGGAGGCCTCCTGGGCGCCTCAGTTGGTCGTGGGGAGGCCGGCGGCCGCGGTCGTCGTCCTGCATCCCGTGCCCAGACTGAGGTAGAGGCGGCGCAGGGCAGGGGCTGACGCGGGGAGGCTGTCGGCGACGGCGAGGTCGCGAAGGCGTCGGCTATGGCGGAGCTGTAGTGGTGGGGGCGCGGGGGCGGCGACACATGTAGGGGCGGCGGTGACGTGGGTCGGGGCAGCGCACGCGGGGGGGGGGGGGGGGAACTGGATCTGGCGAGAGGGAGGGACGAAGGGGTCGGGCTAGGTAGAGCTAGGGGGGAAGATTACTAATGGGGCACCTCCGAGCGGTGCGCCATTAGAATGTTTTTTTCTAGATAGCAATGGCGCACCCAGAGCTGTGCGCCATTAGAATGTTTTTTTATATAGCAATGGCGCACTACCAGAGCGGTGCGCCATTAAAATGTTTTTTTAGATAGCAATGGCGCACTACACGAGCGGTGCGCCATTAGTATATTTTTTAATTATTTTTTGTTGCTATTTTTTAATATTTTTTTTGGTAAAAACAGTAATAATTTTTTTATGAATATGAAAAAATATCATCAAATGGGGGTGCTCGGCAGCGGTGGAGCGGGCCGGGGAAGGTGCAGTGGGTTGGCGGCGGTGGTGGAGCGGGGGAGGGTGCGGTGGGTCATCGGCGGCGGTGGAGCTAGCGGGGGAGGGTGCGGGGGGTGTTCGGCGGCGGTGGAGCGGGCCGGGGAGGGTGCGGTGGGTCGGCGGCGGCGGTGGAGCGGGGGAGGGTGCGGTGGGTAGTCGACGGCGGTGGAGCTAGCGGGGGAGGGTGCGGGGGGGGGGGGGGGGAGATCGAGATGGAGGGGGATAGCGATCGAGATTTAAAAATATTTATCAAATTTGAAAAAATATTCATGAATTCAAAAAGTGCCCATGAAATTTAAAAATATTCATGAGTTCAAAAAGTGCCCATGTAATACAATCGAGAAATGAAGACTACGATTTAAATACAATCGATCTTAGCTAGCTAGCTATCTGTTCACAATCTTCTTGCCCTTCTTTTTCGCAAATGGAGTTCTTCTGTGAAACGGACGTCCTTTAGGTAGGGTGGTCCTGCTTCTTCTTGTGGTGTATGCTGCTACTTCATCGTCGTCGTCATGTTCGATCTTCAGGTCGCCGTACTTGTTGAAGTCTTGCTCATTGGCTACTCCATCCATTCCGATGATCTTCCTTTTGCCTCTCCTCACGACAACACGACTGGTCTTTGACGGGTCGGTAATGAAGAAGCATTGGTCCACTTGGGAAGCCAGTACCCATGGCTCATTTTTTGCGGTGACGTTTGCGCCCGCGGTCTTGGATTTGGCTTCGGGTATAACCATGGTGGTGAAATACTGGTCTTCTTTTAGGACGCTCTTGGCCCATCTGACACGGAACATCGGGACCTTCTCTCCAACGTAGCTCAGCTCCCAGATCTCCTCGATCCTTCCGTAGTATATGTCCTTGTCGTTACCGGTGTAGGATTCCATCGTTATCCCAGAGTTCTGATAACCATCGCTCTTCATGTCCTTGTCCTCGGTGTAGAATGTGTAGCCGTTGATATCGTACGCCTCATAGGTCATCAGGTTTGCTCGGCGCCCTGTGACAAGGCGAATATGAGTTGTTCTGCCGCGGAAGAATCCTCATGTAAAGGGTACGACAGAAGTTTCTGCTTGAACCAATGCGTGAAACATGAGTTGTGCTCTTTGATTATATCTCCGTCCGTCCTTTGTTGGCCTCGGTCATTGTACGTCTTCTCAATAAAGGGTTCGTGCTCTACCACCCAAGGATCGACCACGTCTATGTGTTGTAGCGCGACTAGGTTTGCTCTTTCAAAGTCGGCGAGTCGACCCTCGAAGTCGACATGCATTTCGCGGCGACCCTCACGGTGACCCCATCCAACGAGCCTGCCGAGGTGCCTGTTGACGGGCAGACCAACGGGGTTCTCGATGCCTAGATAATTCGTGCAGTAGGAGATGCACTCTTCGGTCAGAAAGCCCCTGGCTATGCTTCCCTCTGGACGTGACATGTTGCGAACGTATCCTTTGATGACACCATTCATCCTTTCGAACGGCATCATGCTGTGCAGGAACGTTGGCCCGATTTGGATGATATCCTTCATGATATGGACCAGCAGATGCACCATAACGTCGAAGAATGCGGGCGGGAAGTACATCTCAAGCTCGCATAGTATCACCACGATCTCTTCCTGTAGCCTTCTGAGTTGCCTCACGCCAACCGACTTTCGAGAGATGACGTCGAAAAAGTTGCATAGGCCAAATAGCGTTTCACGGACGTGCGCGTCCATGATCCCACGGATTGCAACTGGAAGTATCTGCGTTATCAGCACGTGACAGTCGTGAGACTTCATCCCGCTGAACTTCTGCTTCGCTGGGTCTAGGTATCTGCTTATCTTTCCCGCGTAACCGTAAGGAAGTTTTACTCCTACGAGGCAGGTGAAAAACTGCTCGATCTCCTCCTGACTTAGAGTGAAGCACGCGGGAGGGTAGTCATTTCTGGTCTTCTTGGCCTTTTTGCCTCTGTGACGACTTTATGTGTCCTGCTTCGCCTCATCATCATCATCATCATCATTAGCGTGAAGCTCCTCCCTGATGCCCATTGATTTCAAGTCTGCCCTTGCTTTCGGCCCATCTTTGGTCCTCTCTGGCATGTTGAGCAGGGTACCAAGCAGACTCTCGCACACGTTCTTCGTGATATGCATGACATCAAGGCTGTGAGGCACACGGTGGATCTTCCAGTACGGCAAGTCCCAGAAAATAGACCTCGTTTTCCATACCTTCAGCAGCGACTCTGGCACCTTTCGCTTCTTTCTTGGCTCTGGCGCCTTTTGCTTCTTTCCCGGCAGTGGGCAATTTTTTCAATTTTTCAACAACTTGTCTATTTTCTCGCCGCTCCTCGTACGCGAGCATCTTCGGGGTTCGGTTTCACCATCGAACAGATCCTTGCGTTTTCTCCACGGGTCATCGTCGCGAAGCCACCTTCGATGTCCCATGAACACGGTTTTCGAAGACCCGAGATCTCTATCTAGCTGGCGATACGTTGTGTCATCCATGCACCTGACGCATCCAGAAAATCCGTGGACCACCTGCCCCGCGAGATATCCGTAACTGAGATAGTCGTGCACCGTCGTGAGCAGTGCGGCTCTCATAGGGAAATATTCTTTCTCTGCGGCGTCCCACGTATTGGCTGTCGTTTTCCACAGCGTGTCTAGCTCCTCTTTCAGCAGCCCCAGATACAGATTGATGTCGTTCCCTGGTTGTTTCGGTCCTTCAATTAGCATACTCATGTGAATGTACTTCCTCTTCATGCACAACCAGGGGGGAAGGTTGTACATCCACACAAACACAGGCCAGGTGCTATGTGTGCTTCTCTGGCTGCCAAACGGATTGACTCCATCGGTGCTCGCGCCCAGCACGATGTTCCTTGGATCGCTCTCAAATTCTGGTGCAAATGAGGTGAGGAGGAGGAGGCAGGCGACACAAGCTTGAAGGAGGAGATGGAGAGAATGGAGTGGGGAAAGTGAGTGTATAGGTGTGGCTATCCAAAATATCTAGCTGGTCCCAGGTTACTAATGGCGCACCAGAAACAAATGCGCCATTAGTAACCCTTGTTGCAAAAAAAAATAGTAGTGGTGCACTGTATAGGAGGTGCGCCATTACTAGTTAAACTAGTAATGACGCACTACTCCCTGGTGCGCCATTAGAATTTCTGAAAAAAAATGTTACTAATGGCGCATGCACCGTGAGTCTAGTGCGCCATTAATGTCTACCACACTAATGGCGCACCGATTCATGATGCGCCATTACTATATAGTAGTGGCGCACCACATGTCTGGTGCGTCATTAGTGGCCATATCATCTATAGCCCCTTTTCTGGTAGTGGTAGGCGGTGGTTGCGGCGCCGCGTCCGACAAGACGAGCATGAAGTCGCGGGCGAGCGACCTCATCAGCGGTGCAGTGAACTATTTGCTAGCGCCATCGCCACAGAGAAAGTCCATGTGAAGTAACGAATAGAAGGGCGTTGAGGTAGAGGATGATGAAGAAAAAATGCAGTGTGCGCGCCATGGTGGAATCAGTGTAGTAGGACGGGGGAGGAGGAGGCCGAAAAGAATGGCGATGGTGACGGGGCAGTGTAGTAGGTAGACCTGGGAATGGTTTAGACTCAAACTTTAGTTTTGGACAAGTTTTCTTATTGGACTCGTTTGATTTGGATAAAATGGGCTGAGTTCCCAATGTAAGTTGGTTTGATTTGGGTTTTTCCTATTATTGGTTTGGTTTGGTTCGGTCTTGTCACAAACCAAACAATCCCAAACTATTTCAACCCATGGACTGAGAACCAAATCGGCCAGCAGCTTCTCCTCACGGCTCGCACGTAATGGCAACGTCCTCTCGTTATTACTGCTCAGACCGCGGATACGGCATCGTGGCGGAACCAAAACCACCATCTATGGTTTCGGGCGGTGCACCAGAAATATCAGAGAGGCGGGCTAAGGGCTGTGTGTAGAGCAGGTACCGGCTTAAAGTGACAAATATAACCTCTCAAACGTGTCTGCAGACAGTGACTGGACACTTCTCAAATTAGCACAACTGCATCCGGACATCTTATACTAGATTCTCAAATCCACATAAGCATACAAACAATAAAACCTACTCCCTCCGTTCCTAAATATAAGTCATTTTAGAGATTTCATTATGGACTACATATAGAGTAAAATTAGTGAATGTACGCTCTAAAATATGTATACATCTATATGTAGTTTATATTGAAATCTTTAAAAAGACTTATATCTAGGAACGGAGGAAGTACGTACTATGTAGATGATCTAGTTACTCCTTGTCGGAGATGTCGACAATCTCCGTGCCTGGCTCCGACAGCATGAGCGGCAGATGCCGCTCCGGCCTCCTCCTATATCTCTGCATCGAGTTCGGCGAAGAGCGCATCGGCCGCCGCCTGCTCCTGCAGGAGGAACTGCCGGTTGGCCTCCACATAGGCCTCGTCTTGGATGGACTCCAGGATGGCATGCTGCTCCGCCATCTCCGCGGATTGGGCGACGATGAACTCCGCCTCCGCCATGTTGAACCCCGGAGCAGGCTGGTCCGCCTCGTCCTCCTATGGATCCGCCACCTCCATCGGCTCCGGCAGCGGCTCTCCCTCCTCCCCCTCCTCCATATGCTGCTCCTCCTCCGGCTCCGGCGAGTCCGGAGGTATCCCGGCAGCGATGCGAGCGGCGCCCCTTGCCCGAACCGCCTCGGCGATCTGCCTCCGGTGCTCCGGCGTGAGCATAGCGTACGTGGTGATCAGCCGTCGAACCATGGCGATGCCGGAAAGTGTGGATAGCGGGGGAGAGGAGGCGGACGGGCTCGGGTGGCGGCGCAGAGAAGGAGGAGGAGGATAGGCTAGGGTTGCGGGACACCGAAAGGCTTAAATAGCTGGATTTGGCCTCGGGCGGCAAGCCAAAGCGGCGCGGCGCGGCGTTCACACCGCGGCGTGGAAGGAGGCGTCCGTCAGACCTCCGGGTTTTCGGGTGAGTCCGTGTGGGACCCCATCGCCAGTCCTGCGTGGTGGACGTACCAGGGCGCCCATATCCTCCCCATATTTGGGCTGGATATAAGGGGTGCCGGTTAGCCCGGGCGTTTATAGCCCGTTTGAGGCACCCATCTGGGTCGAAAATTCATGACTGGTCAATGACCGGGCGGCCCGCCGGGTGTATGAGGCGGGTTGAAGATGCCCGGTGAGCATCTACAGCGGCGAACACTAAATTACGCCCACGTCCGTGGGCAGTGACCGACTGACTGGTCACACCTTATAGTTTATCTAATGCATCCGAGTATCTCATATTTCGATCCGCCAAAAAAAGTATCTTATATTTTATACCTTAGATCTATACAAAGCATACAAACGAAATCCTGCGTAGTACTATGCAAACCACACTAGTCTATGCTTCGTTGTCGGAGATGTCAACGACCTCCGTGCCGCGCACCGGGTAGATGGGCTCTGACTCCTCCTCATTCATAAAGGCAAGCATCTCGTCGTCGTCCGCTTTTTGATCCGTCTGGATACGGCGGTTGGCCTCCGCCTCCGTCTCCGACAGAAATGAATTGAGGATTGCCTGTTGCTTCGCCTACAGATCTGCGTCACTCATGTCTGCCACGTCTTCAGGTTTTTTGGACCGATCAGTGACCGGGTCGTCCACCCAAGCATTTAAGGGGGCTCAAGGCTTCCGGTCACGCATTTGTGAGTATGGTGAATCCATTTGTTGTAGGTATGGTGAATCCGTTTGTGAGGGCGTGGCAATGTTTCTCGCTGGTCGCATGCATGTTTCTCGCTGGTCGCGCATTTTAAGAACGACACCGATGGAAATTAGTAGGCATGCGGCAGCAGCTAACTACCCACCCGACGCCTCTCTTATGGCAGTAATTAGACACTGGATACGTCCATGGTTTGAAACTTCGGGGTACAAACTGTATATAGAGAATGGTCTGGATGGGTTTGGATTGAAAATATGTACAATTTGGATTGGTTTGGATTGCACCCCTTGCTGTTTGGTCTAATCTGGTTTGGTTGCTGGACGTATACACGTATGGATTGGGCTGGGTTTAGTCTGGATTACAAACTATTCCCAGGTTTAGTAGTAGGACACAGAGAAGGAGGCCGAGAAGAACGACGATGATGACGGCACCATTGTAGTAGGACGCGGGCGAGAAGGTTGAGAGGAACGACGTCAGTGATGGCTTCAGTGTAGTAGAACGTGTGAGATGACACAGAGAGGAACGACGACCGAGCAAGTGTAGTAGGACATGGGAGAGGAGGTTGAGAGGAACGACACTAACGGTGACGCTAATGCAACAACACGCAGGAGGGAACGACGATGGCGACGGTGCCATTGTAGTAGGACGCGAGCGAGGAGGCAAGAGGAACGACGGCGGTGATGGCTTCAATGTAGCAGGACATGGGAGAGAATATAGAGAGGAACGACGACCGCGCGGGTGTAGTAGGACATGGGAGAGGATGTTGAGAGGAACAATGCCGGCGGTGGCGCTAGTGTAACAGCACGCGGGAGAGGAGGCCGAGAGAAGCGACGACGACGGTGACACCGGTGTAGTAGGACAAAGGAGAGGAGACCGAGCTTAAGGAGAATCATTAACACAAATCACACATACGCGTATATTCTTCATGAGGAAGAAGTCAGATTTAATCGTCTACGATTGTTGAAATAGAAAATGTGTAACACGAAAGTCGTGCGAAACTGTAAGATGAAGCTACTGATCAAAGGAGAATTCAAACGGTCGACCGTGTGCGACGAATTTGATAAAATTCATCCAAAATAACTCCAAACATGTACATGAAATTAAAAATTTACGGTCGATAAAACTACGAACTGATCACAAAAATGAAACCATAACATCGGTGCACATCTTTTTCATGTAGAGTTTATCTTAAATTGATGCACCATTGCGTGGATTAAAAGGGACCTAAGAAAGGAGATTAGAGAAGGAGCTTACTGCAGGTGGAAGAACAAACAAAGTACAGGGTGTATACCGCCTCGCATGCTCTTGTGCAAGAGGGCCCACCATGTGCGCCAAGGTGGCTCGCCTTAGCCTGGCCCGGTAGAAACGGCCGATTTGAGCATTCTTCTAGATGGAGGCTGAGAGGTGCTTTGAGTTCCGTGCGGGTCAACTTTTAAATGCGGCCTAGGTAACCAAACAGGCCAAAAACATCCCACGTGGGTCTGGCTGGGCCTAATGCAGACTACCAAATGCATCCTGAAAGTACAGGTATTGCGGTGGCATTCTGTATATGTAATGTAATTAGTGCTAGCTCATTGGTTGTAATTGCTTAATCTTGAAAAGTTTTTTGCAGGATGTGCTTCAGCATATATGCTGGTACATTGATTATTTCACTTGCTTTAACTGTTATACATATTTGTCTCGTCTGAAACGAGTTGACATAAGAAAGTACACACAACAAAATAATATTACAAGACACAAACTCACTATTGAGTAATCACTCTGCTAGCTGTAATGTATATCCCCCCCCCCCCCCCCCCCCCCCCTTTTTTTTTCCCCATCAAATCAGTTGTCCTCACATGTCGTGATGGCATGAGTTGTCGCAGGGGTAGGCGCAGTCGATGGCCCTCACTTCTGCCCGGCCGAAGTACCAGTCACCCACAGATTTCCAGATCGCCTGTGAACCCACGCAAGAACACGAAACATGAAGTGAACCGATGATGATGAACTATATATATAGTCCACTTCAAAATTCAAGTGATAGCTAGTAGGTACCTTGTTCTGAAGACTAGGAGAGCCATACGCATTCTTCCAAGTTGCATACTCGGACTGGCCGTGAGTGAAGCACGAGTTTATGAAGAACCCGTTGCTCCTGGAGCGGGAGACGCTTAGCACAGTGCCCACCATTTGGTTCCTGAAAGCTGCACTCATAGGTACATATTGATCATTGACATATACATGTGACATTCAGAACTCGAACTTGGATCATCGTTAGGTGCGTTGCTAAATTAATAAATCCATGGATGTATACCTTGCAAGATGTTCATCTGGAACGCGTTGCAGGCAAAACGACTGGACTTGCAGGCTCGCCAGGCGCCGCCGGGGTCGGCTACGTCTGGGGCCAGGCTTTCCCGGATCTGAATTACATTTGCTCTTTATTGTCATTACGTCTGTGTGGACTATACTGTTTAACAGATCAAAAAAATAACCTAGGCTTGGATGATATCAGGTCAAATTTATAGCTTCCTATATATACCTGCCAGGTATCGTAGGCTGCATTCAGCAGGAAGATCGGGGTTTTTATGCCGCCGATTACATTCTGCGGGAAGAAGCACTGCATACATGTGCACATGAGATGATCGGTAGCGGTCAGTCGAGTTCTTGATGAGTTAATCATAGAGAATTCACGTTACGCACCGAGGTGGCGTCGAGATGACTGGTGCAACTCCTGGGCAGGTTCTGAGCCACCCCATGCGTGGCCACGACACCTCCGAAGTAGGTTCTCAAGGTATGCCACCCGGCGACGTTGACGCTGCATGTATATGCCGGGTGAACAATGAGAGATCGACTTTAATACTCTCTCCCGTCCAAATTAGTTGTCGCTCCGTTTGAGCGACAACTAATATGGATGAGAGAGAGAGAGAGAGTACTAATTTTATTGGATGGGTATAAGCTATGCATGCATGTGTACGTACGCGTCGAGGAAGAATCCCGCGTCGGCGAGACACTTGACAGTGGTGCCCCGGCCGGCGAAGAAACCGCCGAACTGGTCGCAGTGCAGCACCACCGCCAGGGCCCCAGCGGAGCTTCCCGACAGCAGCACCTGATCCGCGGAAGACATCCCCATGGAGAGGAGGTGCTGGATGACGGCGTTAAATATGCGCTGGCCCCGGAAAAAGAGCCCCGAGCGCGGGTCGTAGCCTTCGCCGGCGAAAGACGCGCCGTCGCAGTAGCGGATCATCACCCGGTTCCAACTGAAGAAATCTGATAATGGGCACACACACATGCAAGAAGTTTGACTTAGAATAAACATAGAATTTCAAGTATCTTGAAAGGGAGGGAGCATGCACGAACCAGGGTTCTCGGTGGGGCTGGAGCTCAAGATGCCGCCGAAGTACATCTGCCTGTTCATGAGATTTGACGAGCCGAGGCGGCTCGCCTTGCGGTACAGGCACGACCCCACGCTCTCGCACCATGAGCCTCCCTGCGTGCAGCATGTTGGTCGGCTGATTTGGCAAAATCCAAAATGCATCATATGCTCAGACACAACATACATGTCTTTTAGGTTATATGTTGAGTATGTACCTCTAGGTGAACGATCCAACGGTTCTTCCCTGCACCATAGCCCGAATCCATGTGGTAAGCCGGCGGCGTCCCATCCATGCACACTGCACATCATTTACATGTATGGTGCCGTTACATATGGAGTACAATTGCTTTTCATTTTATATATCACGTGTCATTCAACAGATCGTTGGCCCACTTTCATAGAAAAATAGCCTAACAAGGAATAGATCAAGTTACGAAAACACTGTAAACTTAATTACCTATGGCATTTATATAAATTTATCAAAATCGTGCAGGTCGCAGAAGCCATGACACAAGCCATGGTTACAGATATGTACCATTCAAGAGTCGTAAGAATCAAGGAAATTATTATAGTAGATTGTTTGGAAGATTGCAAGACCTGTTATCATTGAGCAACATAATAAAAGCCTAATTAGTGTTGAATTTGCAGGATTGAATAGAGAATACTGTACAATTTTAAACGATTTGATAGTAGCACTAGTAGCTTTTTAGGGAGAATATTGTGGTAGTTAGTGTGCAATTAAGAGTGAAATTCGAATTTGTGAGGATCCAACAAATTCAATAGTCGTATTTTTGTGCAATTGAACACTAGATATCATTACATGTGAAGATATTAATTTTACGTGGATATATTGTAGAATATTGATTGCACGTTCATATTTGGTAGGATATTAATTGGTAGGATATATGCTTGAGATCTGTTGTGTCTATCCCTTTGGGCCTTTTTATATGTTATTACAGATATAGATAGATATAGACAGAGTGCAGAAACTGCCTGAAACGCTTGAGTATTAATTTGGTGCAATTTTTGCAAATCAAAAGGCTGAAAGTAGATTTTTTGTGTAAGGTATATGAAAATCGAGAAGGTTGGGTCTGCGGTGCTGGTTTTCACCTGATTTCCCTTTTTGTAAATAATTGGATTGGCAATTTTTGTTTATTTTTTATGAAAAGACAGCTCTTGCCACGCTTGCTTGAAAAAAGAGTCACATCCGAATATTTGTTGCTTATGTCTTTGTGTTTGAGGTCACTAGACGTACACGTGTGTTTAAGAAGAAACAACTAAGACATGCGTGTTCCAGCACTCACCAATCCATGGGCCAGCAAATATGGCATATAACGGGCAATCACGACGATGTATAGAATTTGCACCGAAGTTTAAAACCCCTCCAAAACGGATGGTCGGACAATTTTGACATGAATGAAGTACTAAAGGTTAACTCAAAATTGTTATAAGCGTATGTACATGTACGTACCGGCTCCCATCGCGACCGCGGACGTGAGGACGGTGATAGGCACTGGTACACCCGGCGCCCCTGCGAGCCGCCTCATACCACCACGGCTCACGTTCCGGTCGGCCGCCGCCTGCGCGCTCCCTACAAGGACCAAAACCACAAGAAAAAGCGCCCAAAGCTTGGCCATCCCGACCTTCTCCTCCATCTTCAACTATGGAATTGAAATGGATACTCACGACTCTCTCCCTGGCACCTAGAACTATATATACCAGTCGAATATATATATATATATATATATATATATATAGGGAAAATCCATCCTACCACCCAGTGGTAGTTACCCCACATATCTTATATACTACCATATGGTACTATATATATACTATTTTATTATTTTAAATATGTTCATATTCTATATCTAAGATATTTCAAAGCAAGTTGCATGAAAAAATTGCATATGAGTCCATAGTTTTTGTTATATTTGTGAAATGCGTACATATTTGTATGTAAAAAAGAGCATACTCAAAATATGATACATACTACCTAAATATTAGTATATATACTACCTAAACATTGTTATATACTACATACTACACGTACATACTCTCGATTTCGACAGATACTACATACAACATACAAAACGCAAGTGGTGGTAACTACCACTGCTTGTAGGAAACATTTGTCCTACACCGCATGAAGAGATCAACCTGGTCAAGAAAAAATAGGTAGGTATTAAATGCAGCGACCGCGTGCATGCGTGCATCCAATGTATACCTGCCTACTGCGTGGAGATCTGGCAGAGAATGAATATCATGGCACACCGCCTTGGGCCTAGCTACAATTCTGCTTACATTTCCTTCGTATATGTGCCAATTTTTCTAGCACAGAATTTCAAGAAGGGCAGCTCCAAGATATATGTCTCGTACTAGAAAGCGGAGCTTGGAGACATTTCCTTCGTATATGCGCCAATTGCCAGCACGAAATTTCAAGAGGTGGAGCTTCGACACATATGGGGAAGTCAATCATGCCGCTGGGATCGTGGTGCAATCCATCGCAACTTCGCTCGGTCCGTCCATATATATCCGACCTTATCACTACACAAATATATCTATCCATGAGACACGTATATGACCATGTGATGAGCACATTTCTATTTCGGTCACCGCTGATACAGTCACACCTGTTCAAGTAACAGAAAGATAAGGACCAATCAGCGGTGCTCTCACACGTCAACTTAAATATCAGGTACTGGTGAAAATGACTCACATCTATTATCACAGTTCATTAGGAGTACAAAACACCCTAAATATAGTAATAATAAATACATCGAGGTCCCTCACCGAACGATCACTGCCGCAGCTAGAACGAGCCACTGATGTGCCGCTCTCATATCAGAGTTGGCCTGACCTTATTGATGATAGTCGGAAAGTCTTCGTGCACGTGCCCCTAATGACCAGAGCCCCAGAGACGCGGTTGCCACCATTGAACCCTTGAATCGATCTAAAGAATCTAACACCAAATCTCGCCGTTGTGTACGCACAACAAGAAACCCCAACCTGGGCGCGCTGAGGAGTAGGAAGGAATCTACGACAGAGCTCTATCTAATCCCTCCCTACAAACAAACTTGAGGAGGATCGGAGCCTTGCGAGAGGGGAAAGAATGACATGGGATTAAATACCAGGTGCTTTCACCTCTAAGAACTTTCATTAATGATCATGAGAATAAATATATTGTTAAGGAAGAAAGGATCTTGCATGGATGAAAGGGACAAGCATTGGGGCATGAGCAAGCATGGAGATGGCGACAAGAATACATGGAAGGAAGATGGAGTTTCAAGTGGTTATTTCATAACTTCGGAGCCACCATAATGATGCATAAACACATAGATGAAATGTCGAAGATCACGGTTCATATTTCGTCCATGGCCTTCTATAGGTGTTGTGCCACATTACTTTTGGGCCAAGCCGGTGTAATTTTGAAATGCATGACCATAGGTAGGTTTTAGAGTCCACAATAGTGGAGAAAACCGACTTAAGGTGGGACCCCCCCCTATAGGGTTGGCTGGATTTTCATGTACCTACATAAATATTGCCCCTAGGGCATCATTTAGTCTCTTCTTTGTTTATTTAAAACCATACCAGCAACTTCGTGGACTTTGTTTGTGTCCAACGATCATTCCAAGGCTGCTTACAAAACTCCAGCTTTCATCTATATTTCGCATACATATTTGTAATATTCAGATTGCAAATCATAGTCCTTGTTTGTTCTTAGATTGCCTGTAGGGATTAGAAATTTGTGGTCAGGTTGGTGGCGCCCCAACATGGTCAATAAAAATTCTACGTTCTTACACATTATAGTCGGATCATCAAATTCGACTCCACCCAAATCAAATGAGTACCTCTCATTGAGAGAATGGGACATCCTTATACCTATCACATCGTATCATATTTTTAGGTTGCTCGATAAGATTTTCCAGTTTTTCAATAGTTTACATTGCATCTTGGATCTATTTGAGCATGGAAAATAAATGAATAGCCTCATTGGATCACTCAAGAACTCCAATCTTGCATCCAAGAAGCGAAAGACCAATGACGACTCAAGCTCCCAATTACTCATGTGAATCAAGATGGCAAGCCAAGTGGAAATGGTGTTGTGATGAAAATATGCCCTAGAGGCAATAATAAAATGGTTATTATTATATTTTCTTAATCATGACAAAGGTTTATTATTCATGCTAGAATTGTATTGACCGGAAACTTAAATACATGTGTCGATACATAAAAAAATACCGTGTCCCTAGTGAGCCTCTACTAGACTAGCTCATTGATCAAATATGGTTAAGGTTTCTTAACCATATACATGAGTTGTCATTTGATAACGAGATCACATCATTAGGAGAATGATGTGATGGACAAGACCCATCCGTTAGCTTAGCATATGATCGTTCAGTTTATTGCTACTGCTTTCTTAATGTCAAATACATGTTCCTTCAACCATGAGATCATGCAACTTCCGGATACCGGAGGAATACCTTATGTGCTATCAAACGTCACAACGTAACTGGGTGATCATAAAGATGCTCTACAGGTATCTCCGAAGGTGTCTATTGAGTTAGCTGAATCGAGATTGAGATTTGTCACTCCGTGTATCAGAGAGGTATCTCTGGGCCCTCTCGGTAATACACATCACAAGAAGCTTGGAAGCAAAGTGACTAAGGAGTTAGTTGCAAGATGATGTATTATGGAACGAGTAAAGAGACTTGTCGGTAACGAGATTGAACTAGGTATAGAGATACCGACGATCGAATCTCGGGCAAGTAACATACCGATAGACAAAGGGAATTACGTATGTTGTCATAAAGGTTCAACCGATAAAAGATCTTCATGGAATATGTAGGAATCACTATGGGCATCCAGGTCCCGCTATTGGTTATTGACCGGAGAGGTATCTCGGTCATGACTACATAATTCCCGAACCCGCAGGGTCGCACGCTTAACGTTAGTTGATGCTAGAGCAGTATTGGGATATTTGATGAGTGGTAACCAAATGTTGTTCGGAGTCCCGGGTGAGATCCCATACGCCATGAGGAGTCTTGGAATGGTCGATAGGTAAAGAATTATATATGGGAAGTCATATTTTGGGTTTCGGAAAAAGGTGCAGTTTTTTTGGTATTGTACCGAGAAGCTTCCAGAAGGTTTCAGAAGATTCCAGAGGGGTCCGTAAGTCGACAAGTGGGTCCACCACGACCCAAGGGCTAGCATGGGTTGCGGGGAGGTGCCCTGGCCTTATTGGGCTAGGCACACCAAGTCCTCAAAAGCCCATGTGGCTAGGGAAGGCAAAAAAGGAAGGAGTCTTAGTAGGAATAGGATTGGACTTGGAGTCCAAATCCTCTCCCCCGTAGCTGCACCCTAGGGCTTGGAGGGGCTGTTTCCCATGCCCCTCCACCTATATATATATATATATAGGGGAGGGGTGCCCCAAGAGGATACACCAAGCCCTTGGCGCCCCTCTCTCTCTCTCTCCTTACTCCGTAGTTCCACTGCCTTGTCCCAGCGACGCTTAGCTAAGCGCTGTCGGTGCTCCACCACCACCATCATCACCACGCTGTCGTGTTGGTTGTGATTCCATTTACTTCTCCTCTCCCGCTTGCTGGATCAAGAAGGAGATGTCATCGAGCTGCACGTGTGATAAACTCGGAGGTGCCGTCCGTTCGGCACTAGATCGGTTGGATCATGATCGGATCGCGAAGAGTACGACTACATCAACCGCGTGCTAAACGCTTCCGCTTAGCGATCTACAAGGCTATGTAGATGCTCTTCCCCTCTCGTAGATATGCATCTCTATGGATAGATCTTGCGTGTGTGTAAAATCTTTTTTGTTTTCCATGCAACGTTCCCCAACATATTTTTTTGCGGGGGATTCCCCAACATGCTGCACCGACTAAATGCATGGCAAGACCAAGGGGGCAGGGGAGTGGGAGCAAAATAGGGCAGAACGTATCATATCGGCGACCTCATCATTGTTGATCTCGTTGGAAGAGATGATCTCCAACAAAGAGGTTTCGAGTGACGAGGGAAGTGAAAGGAAGGAAAAAAGAAGGAAGAAAGGTTCAAGAGGTTCATGGAAATAGTAGACACAAAGTCGAACTTAGGTTGGAGAGGATAACTATCAAGAGGGAGAAGATGTGCATTGAGGGAAAAAGAGCAACAAGCGAGGCCGGCCAATTTGGGCTCGCATGGTTCACCAATGAGTCGAGGGTCATGTTCAACGGTACTACTGTCATGTATGATGAGCAAAAGAAGTGGTTCCAAAGTTTACATGCTAACATCAATGAGCATGGTGAAAGTGGTGTCGATGGCTGTCTTTGTTGGGTTTAATTTATGTATGCACAATTCAATATGAACTATGCCATTTTAAGTTTTTATTTTGAGTTTTGAACTATTTGTGGTACAATATTTATGTTTAATTGATTGCGGTGCAATATGTACAATGCACTGACAAAAAATGGGGTTGGAGAAAATAGGGACGCGCATATAGGGAGGACCAATTTTGTACCATGGTAAAGTAGTGTTCTACATTTGTCCGAACACTCCACGGATATGTCTGCAGACTAAGAAGGAGGATAATTGATGTTTACCCTTGGAGATGCCCTGATCCCATCCCTATTGGAACTGATCCCCTAGCTAACCTCCTAACTCCTCGAGACAAAAGAAGGGGCATGGACCACCATGTCTCATCCGTGCACCACATCACTTTTGGTTTTAGTCGTATGTACCCCCCCCCCCCCCCAACACACACACACACACACATAAGAGACAATTCTTTGTTTTGAAGTGGTGACTACAACATGATCTAAACGACCTAGCTATCAATCCTAAAGCTGTGATGTGGTACGTGAAGACCATCTCTATCGCCGGCTATGGAGAGGGTTGTGCTCGCGAAGCCTCTGTCCTGCTACTCATCTTCTCTGACAAGCTTCACATCGTTGGAGGCTCATGGGAGGAGCATGGTTTGTCCTCTATTGGTCCATGCCAATCACAACTTATCACTAATATTCCACTGAAAAGTTCTAAGTATGAGACCTAAGATCCTTTTTCCTTTTATGTTAACCCTAAAGGATTATCTCTAACATTGGGATCATGAGCTAGATTGAAGTATGTTTAGAACCCTCATTAGGCGTGCTTCGATGTGATTTGCATATGAAAGTAGCTGGCTCCCGACTCCAAGGACGGCGGCACCTCCATAGATTGGCATTTGCTCACCCTTTCCTCATCAGTTGCAGTTTAACTATGAAGATTCACTTCCAAATCCCCTAACGTGGATGGGTGCGCAGGAAGCATTTGCACATCATGATCTAACACACAAGGTGCAACATGCCTTATTGCCTTTGGGCTCAGGTGACAGAGTTGTATGCCGTAGAAAAAGAGGATTCTCCGCAATGAATTGTGTAGGGGAAAGGACATGCCTCGATCAACAAAGGGACGGTGGAGTATGCACTCATCCCCATGCAAAGTCGGCACCATTTCCACGTCGGGGCCCCTCAACTGGTTCAAATCCTCTGCGTGGATCAAGCCTGCATAAGAGTACTTCACCAAATGGATCTCCTCCATCAAGGAGGGAGTAGCCAATCACCTTTCTTCCAATCTCTTGGAAGGATGAAGGTGGCGGTGGCGGGCCGACGACAACCTTCTTTTTTGCACCACGAGTCATTGTCACGGACAGACTAATGGAGGAAGGCTATGCGGTGGCTACAATGGCATAAGTGTGAGAGAAACGAGTTGGGTGGATTGAACCATTCCCCATAGCGTTGCTTAAACTGGCCATAATTATGTTGATGTTTCTTAACCTGGCCATAACTATTTATTTGTTCTTTGATTATTCTATATGGCATGATTATTTATCCTTTTTTTAACTTACAATAGATAGTTCGGGGAGCAAAGAGTAGCATTGTCAGGATTCCCAGAGTGAAGAACTTCGACAATTAGCATAGTAGTATATTGGATCAGGCCACCCTTATTTTACTATGCATGTAGTACGCCATGAACGGGTGTGACTATAGGAAGAGCATTTGGAGCACTCACTCCAACCCACCCACCTATATGAGTATTAAATAAATTAAAAAGCAAAGCAATAACAATAAACAAAAACTGAAATTTTGGGATATCTAACCCGGGTGCCCAATACTCTTGTTTGAAGTTTCGTGAAAAAATATTAGAAAACGTATTCTCAGTAAAAAAAATGCAAAAAAAATTGTATGTATAGAAAAAAATGTTTGGATGGATCGTAGATCAGATTGTATTTTCTCCGACAGATATGTTTTCTGGTATTTTTCATGAAATTTCATGCAGGAGTAGATTGGACACCCAAGATTAATATCCTCAAAATCCAAGTTATTTCTTTTCTGATGTTGTTTGAATTTAATATTCACATTGGGGGTGGAGCCCCAGGAGAATAGGCTGCTATGAAACCAGTAGAATATAGCCCCAACCCCACCACACAGTGGAGTACTAAGGTTTACAAGTACATCCTAATACGACACAACTAAACCAATGGACTACTAGGGTTTAGAAGTACGTTTACGATTACTTAATACCAACCCAAGTTAATGGTCCACCACACAATGTAGCACACTGGCCTCACGCCGCCGCCCAGTCTCACACAACAACATCCCCAGTGTTAGTGGAAGATGGCCCTGCGTTATTTTTTCCTCCGTAGAGAAAAAACACAAGGCCATCTTTCACAACATGAGTGATGAAGAAGCAAGAAAAAGAAAATTCTTGAGAGGACCCGTAAAAAATATATTGAGAGGAAGACCTAAAAGAGGATACGCAAAAGGGTGCCAAGAAACTTGGTGCAGCTCAAGCCGCATCTTGAATTTGATGTCAGATATTTTTTGTAGCTACAGTTTGCTGATGTTCAGAATTCTCACTTGTATATGTTCTCTTTACAGTTTAGATGGTCAAACCGGTAGGAGGACAAAACGATAGAAGATGTGGTGGTGTTTTGTATACTGAATCGTTAAAAAATCTGATGTCAGGGTTTTAGGCATGTCAACTCTAACGTTTATAGTGAGAAATGATTTACGGAGGCCGACCAGCCGAGCGTTGGGCTGGTCGCGCCGGCGTCGTTCAATCGAGGAAAATTAGACACTCCCACTCGTATGCACGTGTTTTTCGTTGGACCAAACCCACCGCACTCGTGGTGCTTCCCAGCCTTGTCTTCTCAGCTGCATCGATTCTTAGAGCATCTCCAGCCGTTGCATCTTCAAGACGTGCCGAAAATCATCTTTTGGAGGCGAGCTGGCGGTTTTTTCAGCGTGGGGGCGAGTACGTCTCAGCCGTCGGGCCCCAGACGTCCCCACAGTTCGGTCAAATTTCAGCAAACACGACATATTTAGGCCAAATTTTAACAAACACGACATATTTCAGCGAAATTTAGACATTTTTTACACGAATAAAATGCACGGAAAAAACCCTAAACTACGGGCCGAAGTAGGCGCTGAGCAGGGCGTAGTCGTCGCCAGCGTCGTCCTCGTGCTTCTCCTCCTTGACACGGCCAGCGCCGCTGCTCGACCCCTCGCCCCGGCGCGCTGCTTCACAGCGGCGACGTTCGGCGATCTCCTCCAGGGCGCGGCGCTGGCGGTCCATCTCCATGGGCGCGTAGTCCTCGCGCGCCCACTGCAAGGCGGCCTCTTCTTGGCCGGCCTCCTCGGCGAGAGCAGGCTCCGGCTTCACGGCGGCGAGCTGTCGGTGTACTAGAATAGGGGTACTCTAGTACCCCGAACTTGTGCAGGGCAGTTGCAGCCCCCCCGCGGCAAAGGCTTGCCGGGTGATCGCCAAGATCCCCCAAGGTTCCCTTGGAGCCATCCAAGAACAAAGTATTTAAGCTAAGGAGACAAGACCCCGGCAAGAGGAGCTTGCCGGGAAGACCAACCAAGGCGCTCCAATGAACTTGCCGCGACGCGCCACGCGCTCCGGAAAGGCAACAAGGCCCCGGCAAGAGGAGCTTGCCGGGAAGACAAACCAAGGTACCTCGAAGCCCGGTGAGCGACAAGCTTCCGGACCCGACAAGATAACAACAGCGGCAAGGCGCTTGCCGCGGCAGGCGGCCACTCTGCGTCCACGCTCCAGCGCATCCACCAACGTGTCGCTCTGGGGGCCTCTCCGGACGTGCGTGGCGGGAGGCTGTGCAGCCAGCGGTGCGCAGTGGCATGCGAAGCTGACAAGATGGCCATCGTGGCGAACGGTGGCGCCCCTAACGGTCCTTTTCTGCACTGTTCGGGCGACTCATACGGGCATTTAATGCCCTTGTCCCCTGCCGTCAGGGTTAGGTAGGATGCACTGTACAAGCAACTGTATCAACTACCTCGCTTTTTACGTTTTTACCCTCCTCTGCGTTGCCACCTGTCGGTGACCCCTTTAGCGTATAAAAGGAGGCCCATGCGCAACGTAGAGGGGGTTCGGCTGATAGGTTCGAAGCCTCAGACAGTTTGCTTCGATCCATCCGTAGCCCAGAGAACATCACACTCTCGCTTTGGAGAGCAAGAACACCAGATAATACAACCAGACAAGCAGCAGTAGGAGTGTTATCTCCCCGGAGAGCTCCGAAGCTGGGTAAACTGCTCGTGTGCCTCGCCTCGATCTGCTCTTCGTGCGATCTCCGCCCCCGCCGAACCGAAAGGGGCCCGGTCCGCCGGCCCCATAGGTGTTCGAGGATCAGTTTCCCCGACATCTTTGGCGCGCCAGGTAGGGGGCGTCGAGATTGTGTGAACCTGATCCGGTGTTCACACGAGCTAGATCTTCATTTCCTTTCATCAACATGCCACCGAAGAAGAAGACTTCGGCGGCAGCCGCTCCGTCCACGTCGTTTCCGCCACCGTTGGAGCAAACGGGTGGTGGAGTGGACGCCTGCGAAAGAACAGCCGTCGATGAGGGTGCTCACAGTGCTGCCAAGTCCAAGGACAAGGCTGCACAAACCTTGGCGACTGTACATGTTCCGCGCCACTCTCAGGAGGCGCAAGATCAACAGCACCATGGCGCTCGCAGCACCATGCGTATGTTAGACCAAGGCCAAGCTGGTGGATCTCGGGGCGCTCAAGACCAGCATGCACGCCAGCATGCTGGCACGAGCGGGGCACGGTCGCCTGGATGGGATACTGCTCCTTCTAACATAGTTAGAAGTTCGAGCACGTCCCGCTCCTCGCGCCGTCCGCCACTGCCACCCACCACTCCAGCAGAAGCTTTGGCGCGAGCTCAACTTCTCCTAGATTACCCTCCGAAGTCAGACAAGATCGACGAATGGAGAGCCACCATCCAGAGTCTCATCGGCTACGCCAACGGCGACACTCCACGGCGGCCGAGCGCGTCGCCGCCGCGGCAGGACCGCCGGACGCGAGCCGGTGGCGACGAAACGGGCGGAGGTGCAACTACCATGCAATCACCGCCCCGAAGGCCAAGATCGCCGACTCGTCGGATCCACCTCGACAGCGACTCCACTGCATCGTCGGATCCACGAGCTCGTCGTGATCAGCGCCAAGTTCTTCATGATCGACAACAAGAAGACGCTCGAACCCGCATCGAGCGCCGAAGAGAAGCGCGACGTCAATCCGACAAGCGCGCTGGGCCCTCTGTTGACATGCATGCGCCAGGGGAACCAGGCGATCTGCCGTACGCGGTAGGTTGTCCTGCGTTCACTCGTGAGCTGCGGCAAGTCCAGTGGCCCAGTACAAAGAACTTCAAGCCAGACGTACCGGAGAAGTACGACGGCAAGACGCATCCGTCAGAGTTCCTCAGCATCTACACCATTGCGGTGCAAGCTGCCGGGGGACGAGATGACAAGATCCTTGCCAACTACTTCCCGCTGGTGCTCAAGCCCAATGTCAGATCCTGGCTCATGCACTTGCCGGACAACTCCATATCCTCTTGGGCTGATCTGTGCCATCAGTTTGTCGGCGCCTTTACCGGCGGACACAAGCCTCATGGCCAGGAGAGTGATCTTCATTTGCTCGCCCAGAAGGAAGGAGAGCCCCTGCGCAAGTACATTCAGAGATTCAGTAGCGTGCAGCACAACATCCCAGACGTCCACCCTGCCGCGGTGATCAGCGCGTTCCATCAGAACGTGCGGAACCGCAGGATGCGGGAGGAAATGGCGATGTGCAAGATCAGGGACGTCAGTGAGTTATATGCACTGGCCGACAAGTGCGCGCGTGCTGAGGAAGGGAGGAGACTCCCCGGAGAAAATATAGGAGCGGGAGGATCTGACAGCGAAGATGCCGCCCCGACAAGGAAAACCGGCGGCGGAACAACAGAAGGAGGAAAGGCAAAGAAGTGCTAGTTGTTGAGCAGTCCGGCAACGGTGGCGGCGCCAAGGAAGCCAAAGCTGGTGACTCCGGCAAGGAGGTTGCCGCGGAGGTGGCGGTCGCCGACAAGCAGGACGGCACCAACAAGCAGTATTGCAAGATTCACCGCACCAAGGGCCATGATCTTCAGAACTGCAAGAGGGTCGAGCAGCTTGTTGAGCAACAGAAAGCTGAATACGAGCGGCGCGACAAGGAGAAGGCCCAGGAAGGAGCTGGTGGATCCGGCAAGAAACGTCCCGGCCGAGGAGGACGCCGCGGCAAGGCCAAGCAGCGGCAAGGAGACAGACCTCCTCGCGGCCGCGACAAGGATGAAGATGACGGCGACGATGAAGATATGGATGATGAGGAGACTGATGAGCAGGAGTTCCAGAAAGCTACAGAGGTCCTGTGCGTTGACGGTGGTGCTTCTCTGCATGCCTCGCACCGCCAGCTCAAGCAGTGGATGCGGGAGGTTAATGCAGCAGAACCACCCGTCGAGTCACGCAAGGCCTCTGAAATGGTCCAGCACGCCTATCATCTTTGATATTGAGGACCACCCGGATCGCATAACTGCGGTCGGGTGCTTGCCGATGTTGGTTTCACCAACAATCCGCAACCTCAAGGTCACTAAGATGCTAGTTGACGGCGGGGCCGGTTTGAACTTGATCTCCTCCATGGTGCTCCAGAAGCTCCAGATCCCTGACAGCGAGCTCGAAGAGACCGGCACATTTCAAGGAATCAACCCGGGAAGGAGCAAGCCAAAGGGAAAGATCACGTTGCCGGTAACATTTGGCAGTGAGCTGAACTTCAGGACTGAGAGGGTCACGTTTGACGTTGCCGACTTTCCATTACCTTACAATGGAATCCTTGGCCGTCCGGCACTCGCCAAGTTCATGGCAGCCTCTCACTATGCGTACAACGTACTGAAAATGCCAGGCCCAATAAGTGTCATCTCTGTCCCTGGCGACAAGAAGGATGCTCTTATCTGTGCCGACAAGATCTACCGGGAAGCAGCAGCTGCAGCAGAACGAAGGACACTTGCCGCTGAAGCTCCCGGGGGGAAGAAGAAGACCAAGTCCGGCAAGAGCTCTGATGCCCACTCCGGCAAGCGCACCTCTTCGGAGTGCTGCGCTACCGTCGAGGACGCACCATCGAGCTCCACCGGCAAGTGCAAGAAGGCGATGGCAGCTCCACCTGAGACTAAGAAGGTGTCCGCCAAGGAGGATGGCACTGGTGGTACCTTCACCATCAGCGCCACTCTTGACCCCAAATAGGAAAGCGCGCTCGTTGCTTTCCTGCGGGCGAATGTCGACGTGTTTGCGTGGCAACCGTCTGATATCCCCGGTGTTCCCAGGAAAGTGATTGAGCACCACCTTGCCGTCTGTCCTCATGCGCGGCCCGTCAAGCAGAGAGTCAGGAAGCAGGCAGTTGAGCGCCAAGAATTCATCGCAGAAGAAATCAAGAAGTTGGAAGCAGCAGGCCTTGTCAGAGGAGTACTCCATCCCACGTGGTTGGCCAATCCTGTTGTTGTGCGCAAGGCTAACGGGAAATGGAGACTTTGTATTGACTTCACTGATGTTAATAAAGCTTGTCCCAAAGACCCATTTCCCTTGCCGCGTATTGACCAGATTGTTGACTCCACAGCCGGATGTGATTTGCTTTCATTTCTTGATGCATACTCAGGATATCATCAGATCTTCATGGCAGAAGAAGATGAAGAGAAAACCGCATTTATCACCCCGTGTGGCACGTACTGCTTCGTACGGATGCCTTTCGGTTTGAAGAATGCTGGTTCAACATTCGCAAGGGTAGTCCACCATGCTTTTGAGCCACAAATACACAGAAATGTGGAAGCTTACATGGATGACATAGTGGTCAAGAGCAAGGACAAAGCGACCTTGATTCAAGATTTAGATGAGACATTTGCAAACCTGCGCAAGATCAACCTCAAGCTTAACCCCGAGAAGTGCGTGTTTGGAGTCCCTTCCGGCAAGCTTCTCGGGTTCTTCGTGTCTCAGCGGGGAATTGAAGCCAATCCCGACAAGATCAAAGCCATCGAGCAGATCGAAGCACCAAAGCGCGTCAAGGATGTACGGAGGCTTGCCGGCTGCGTGACTGCTCTCAGCAGGTTTATCTCTAGATCTGCTGAGCGCGCGCTGCCATTTTTCAAAATTTTGAAAAAGGCAGGTCCAATGAAATGGACTCCGGAAGCGGAGGCTGCGCTGCAGGATTTGAAGAGATACCTGTCCTCCACTCCAACACTTGTCGCACCTAAGCCGCAAGAGAAGTTGCTGCTGTATATGGCAGCAACCAATCAAGTGGTTAGTGCTGCGTTAGTGGCGGAGAGGGAGGCAGATGATGAGCCAGCAACCACGGCAGATCCATCCAGCGACAAGCAGGGGGCTTCGCCGACAAGCTCTGGCCCCGACAAACATGAGTTTGCGCAGGAACATGATGAGATGCCAAGGAGAATGGTGCAGCGCCCAGTTTACTTTGTCAGTTCTCTTCTGCAGGGGGCTAGATCAAGGTACTCTGGTGTATAGAAGTTGCTCTTCGGCCTCCTTATGGCCTCGAGAAAGCTGCACCATTATTTCCAAGCACATGAGATCACAGTCGTCACTCGCTTTTCGCTGAAGAGGATACTGCAAAATCCAGAAGCACTCACAGCTTGTCGTCCGACAAGTGAACAAGAACTACCAGAGTCCGTTGATGGAAGCGTATGTCGATGAAGTGAGGAAGCTAGAGGAGCACTTTGACGGCCTACAAATGGAGCATATCCCAAGAGCTCAGAATGATATTGCTGATGGCCTGTCAAAGTGCGCCGCACTAAAGTTACCTGTGGAACCAGGGATCTTTGTGCTTAAGTTGACTCAACCATCCGTAACACCATCAACTGAACAAAGCAAAAAGAGGAAGTTGGTTTCTGGTGACTACTTTCCGGCAGAGCTCCTCGAAGCCGCCGCCAAGAAAGTCCCCAAGATCAACACCAAGGATGCTGAGGGGCAGTCTGCTCCGGCAAGCCTAATGGTTTGTTCTGTTGAAGCAGACGCTCCCGACAAGTTTTGCTCCAGCAAGCTTGCCGGGGAACATCAAGCTCCAGCAGGGCCGCAAGTCCCTGCCGTAGAAGCAAATGTTCCCGCAGCAGAAAATGTGCCTTTAGTCCTTGTTGTCGAGCCACAGGCTCCAGCATGGGCGCAGCAGATTGTCCATTTCCTTCAGACAGGAGAACTTCCCGAACAGCAAGAAAAAGCGGAAAGAGTAGCCCGACAGTCAAGTATGTACCAGTTTGTCGATAGCATACTATACAGAAGAAGACTCAACGGTGTGAAATTGAAGTGTATTCGCCGGAAAGATGGACAAAAGCTGTTGGCAGAGATACATGGAGGCATATGTGGCCACCACATAGGCGCAAGAGCACTTGCCGGCAAAGCTTTCCGGCAAGGTTTCTTTTGGCCGACAGCCCTCCAGGATGCAACTACACAAGTAACCAAGTGTGAAGCGTGCCAGTTCCACTCCAAACAGATACACCAGCCAGCTCAAGCTCTCCAGACGATCCCTTTATCATGGCCATTTTCGGTCTGGGGGCTCGATATTCTCGGCCCCTTCCCCCGAGCTGTCAGGGGCTTTGAGTACTTGTACGTCGCAATCGACAAGTTCACAAAGTGGCCGGAAGTGCAGCCAGTGAGGAAGGTGACAGCACAGTCAGCAGTCAAGTTCTTCAGGTCAATTGTTTGCCGTTTCGGGATCCCTAACAGGATCATCACCGACAACGGCACGCAATTCACGAGCCGCACCTTCATGCAGTACGTCCAAGACCTTGGCGCCAAGGTCTGCTTCGCTTCTGTTGCTCATCCGAGAAGCAACGGTCAAGCAGAGAGGGCAAATGCTGAAGTGCTGCGCGGGCTCAAGACCAGAACTTTCGACAGGCTGCACAGGTGCGGAAGGAACTGGATCGAGGAGCTGCCGGTGGTTCTTTGGTCGATCAGAACGACGCCAAATCGAGCCACTGGCCAGACACCTTTCGCTCTAGTCTATGGAGCAGAGGCAGTTCTCCCCACGGAACTCGTATACGGATCACCTCGAGTGCTCGCTTATGATGAGCTTGAGCAAGAACAGCTGCGGCAAGACGACGCGCTGCTCCTTGAGGAAGATCGTCTTCAGGCTGCTGTACGAGCTGCTCGATACCAGCAAGCTTTGCGCCGCTATCATAGCCGCAAAGTTAAAGCCAGAAGCTTCGAGGAAGGCGACCTTGTTCTTCGGCGCGTTCAGTCCGCCAAGAATTCCAACAAGTTGACGCCGAAGTGGGAAGGCCCTTATCGGGTGAGACGAGTCACAAGGCCTGGCGCTGTCCGCCTTGAGACCGAAGATGGCATTCCAGTGAGCAGCTCCTGGAACATAGAACATCTTCGTAAGTTTTTCCCATAAGGCGCGGTTGCCGGAACCCGTTCCGGCAACCACCTTTTGTACAAGTCTTGCCGCTGTTGCATGTAATCCTTTGTACAAAGCCGGGCGCAGATCCCGTGCATAAGTAAAAACCCATGTGCTCCGCACAGCTTGTCCATTTCATGCGTTAGTTCCTTTCTTGCATGTGATTATCTGACACTTTGTGCAGCACTTACATCCGGTAAGCAGTAACGAGCCGAAGTGCTCCATATTATTATTTTCTCTTCTTTCTTTTTCTTTTAAAGGAAAAGAAGGTTCTCTCGCACACAAGTTTGCCGGGGGGAAAGGAGAAGATAATGGTGTGGATGGGCCAGGTCGTTCAAGGAAGTTTCGCCTTACCGGAAAGCAAGCGACAGAAAAGCTAAGTTGCCAAAGTTTGAGCAATCAGTTTTTAAATTTTTAAGTTATCTTCCTCGAACGACCGTGCTTTGTATGGAAAACCTGTGCGCGGAGGAACCAACTCGTGGCTAGTTGCGCCCTTACTTTGTTTCGAGTCCGCTCAACAGCTTAAGCATGCTGCATCTAGTCACGACAAGGTTTCTTGTCGGAAGCAGCGCCGCCAGCAGGCTGCTGAAGTTCCGCACTCAGCGCTCGCGGCTCGGGCGCCTGCGCCGACAAGTTCCCTAAAAGCGTAGGGTGAAAACATACAAAGGAAGGAATCTAGTAGAGGAAATAACACTGCAATTGATAACAGAAATAAAGTTATATTACAAAGATAACTTGTCGCAGCTCTAACAGACTGTTTTCATAACATGATTAGCAGCGACAAGGGAAAAGAAGAAATGGGCGGCCTAATCTACGCGCCCGCCCTCGACTCGCTTGATCTCGCTCACCTTGTCCACAATGGGTGCGACAAGGGCCTTGAGTGCGTCCAGATCGGCGTCAGGCGGCAAGGATCGGAGGACGTTGGTGAAGCTGAGGCCTGGGTTGCGGAAGGCCACCTTCATCAGCACCTTCTGGAGAACCCCAGCGCAGATTTTGCACGACTCGTCGGCCAGCTGCTTCGGGATCCTCTCCCGGAGCCGCTGGAGTGCCGTCGCCACGCACTTGAAGAATAGACTGAGCTTGGCGCTGGGTTGAAGGCTCTCGTCGGAAGGATACCCAAAGTCCTCCATCCCCAGCTGCGCCAGCTCCTCGTTGATGACGGCGGCAGTGTTCACCAGACCCTCGGTCCAGTGCTCCACTGTGTCTCTGAAGGAGTTCTGGGTGACTGCAATGCTCTCCAGCAGCGCCGCGTCAGCCTTGACCTTCTCCGCCAAGGTCTTCTCCCGCTCCTTGGCGGCCTCCAGCGTCTGCGTCAGCGTGGCCAGCTTCAGCTCCAGGTCTGCTTTGGAATCCTTGGCGGCGCTGAGCTCCTTGCCCCTCTCAGCGAGAAGGCCTTGCAGCTCACCATGGGCGGCAGCATCCTTCTCGCGCTCACGCTTGAGCGCGGCAAGCTCCTCGCCGCTCTTCCCAATATCGGCCTCCAGCCGCGCCACCTTCTCCTCTAGCTCCTTCTTGGCGGCCTCTGCAGTTGCCGCGGCATCCTTTGCCTCCTTGAGCGCCCCGCCAAGTGCTCGCTCGCGCTCGGCGAGCTCTTCCTCGTAGCTGTCGAGGTGGGCCTTCCGCTGCACTAGCTCGCCTTCCCGCGCGGACTGCTTCTCGGCAGCAAGCCTTTGTTCCTCCTCAGCCTCGGCCTTCTCGAGAAGAAAGGCCGTGCGCTCCTCGTCTACTCGCTCCCGCTCCTGCGCCAGGGATCGAAGAGCTTCTTGATTTTGTCCCGGAGCTCCTCCGCGCGCTTCTCCATGTCAACTCCCGCCTTCGCGACAAGCGCTTCCCGGGAAGCCAGCTTGGCTTGCCGGGTGCGGTAGAGTGACAGCAGCTTCCGCAGCAGCTGCTCCTCCTCAGGCTCGCCACTGCTGCTGCCGGGCGCGTCAACCAATGACAGCCCAGCAGAGGCGAGCACCTCCCCGTCAAAAGTCTCCCCCTCGACTGGCGCCCTGGAGCTCGACGCCCAGGGTAGCTTGATGAAGATGTTGTCACCGGCCTGCAAGTAGGCGCCGGGCTGGGGCTCCTCGGAGCCCGGCTCCGCGGAAGCGGCAGAGGGTTCGGCGGTCGGTGCAGCGCCCGGCGCTCCTGCGGCCTCAGGGTCGTCAGTGCGATCGCCCGATCCCTCGCCGGCTTCCGCAGCAGCAGCCCCGGCGGCCTCCTCGCCGGCGGTCTCATCAGCACCGGCACCTTCCTCGCCGGCGCCCTCTGTCTCCATTGGCTCAGCCGAAGATGGGTCTGAAGAACGAAGAAGGGAGGAAAATCAATCAAAAATTCAAGGAAAGAAAAACAGAAGAAGCAGAACCCAAGGGAAAATTTTAGGGCAAGTGGATTACCTGCGCCAAGATCTTCAGTTGCGGCCTCGGTCGCCGCAGGATCAGCAGTGCCGTCCCTTGCCAGAGAGTCCCCCCTTGCCGGAGAGCGCTCCCTTGCCGGGGACTCCTCCCTTGACGGTGCAGTCGAAGCAGGTGGCACTTCGGGACCGGCCTCCGGGCGCTCATGATGAGGCTGCTCTGCTCCTGCACAAGTCAACAAGCAAGATATCAACAAAGGAAAAAGCACTCAAGCGCGCCCGACAGCAGAAGGCTAAACTATGAACTTACGCTGGGGGCTGCGCTGGGGGCTGCTCCGAGGGGTGATCTCGGACCCACCTCCTGCCAATGCGATGGGGTCATCCTCGATGACGATCACCGCGGCCTTGGCTCTCTTTGCCGCTCTCTGGGCCAGTGTTCTGAAAAGAAAAAGAGTCCACATTGGAGCAAGTCAGATACAAGATATAAACAGCAAGATTGAAGGATTATAAGGGCGCCAAAGAAACTCACTCTTCTTCCTCCTCATCGGAGCTGAGCGCGGAAAGATCGAAGTCCGGCCCTCCTCCGGTGCGGCGAGGTGGAGGAGTAGGATCCCTTGCTCGCTTGGCGGGGGCGGCGGCGGTGGCCCAGGAAGATCCCGCTCCAGTTGCCGCTGTTGCGTGAGGCGCTCCCGCGGCAACATTGCTTGCCGCGGTAGAGCGCGTCGCGCGGCTCGGTGGCTATGGAGCCGGCTGCCGCCCTGCTGCGTCCCCGGCCCTGCGAAGGCGCCTCCTTGGCGGGGCCGGGGGCTCCGCCTGCGGCAAGCTCTCTGAAGGTTCAGCCTCCTCCTCGCCGGCCTCGCTCGACTCGGCTTCAGAACCGGCAGGCTCCTCCTCGCCCATGAACTCCGCGCGTTCGGCAAGGTTTGCCGCCTCTGCAGCCTCTGCCTCCTCCACGGTGAACCCAAACACACCCGCAGCAGCTGCGGCCGCAGCCTCTTCCGCCCTAGTAGCGATGAGTTGCAGCTCCTCGTCGGTGGTGTCGCGGGTGAGGCTCTTCTGCTCGTCGGCACGGACCGGCACTTCCTCCAAGGTGTCGAAGAACGCTCGCACAACGTCGTCCGCAGGCTCTTGCCAAGTTGGGACGATGCCGTGTGAATCGCACAACGGCATCATGGCGCGGATCCGGTCAAGCGAAGAGTTATTGCACAAAGGAACTACGCCCCTCGGCAGTGTGAATGGGTGCTGGGGGTCGCGTTTGAATAACTCCAAGAGCATTGCATCCAACTCCAAGACAGTGAAGTTGTAGTTGAGGCCCGGCCGCAGCCTCATGATGTCCGCCGAATTCTTGAATTCCCAGGCGGGCCTCCTCCTCTCCTGCAGGGGGGCAATGCGGCGGCGGAGGAAATCTGCCCCGACAGCACCTACGGTGAGCCCGGCAAGCCTGAGGCGAAGAATCCTAGTGATGGCGATCTTCAGCCTCTCGTCTTCCGGGGCCATGTTGCTCCAGTCATTGCCGCGCACTATTGGAGTTTGGCGCACGGCGGTGAAGGGCTGCGGATCCTCCTCGACGATCCAACACCACTCCGCTCTCCACTCCTCCCACTTGCTGCGAAGCTCACCCTCCAAGTACGCCTCTTTCTTGCCGACTCTCGAGACCCAGGCAATCCCTCCGGCAAGCGGCTCTCCTCTCTCTACCCGAGGTATGAAGAAGTGGCGGAAAAGGGCTACACTAGGGTGGACTCCGACAAAGTTTTCGCACAAGTGTGCGAAAACTGCCATGGTCAAGACAGCATTGGGGGTGAAGTCAAGGAGGCGGAAGCCATACGTGTTCATAATGTCACAAAAGAACTCCGAGAAGGGCGGGCAGAGCCCGCAGTAGAAGAATAGCGGGAAGAACGGGTACCCATTTGGAGCCGACTCCGAGGCAGCGGCCGGGAGTACCCTCGTGCGCGGATGCGCACGCGTCTCCGTCGCCCAAAAGAGGTAGAAGTACTCCCTCAGCTCCTGCACGCCGAGCTGGGGGTGAAGATCGCCCGCTCCTTCCGCAGCGCCGCGAGCCGCTGCGCCTCGGCCGACTTCACGCCCTTTCCCTTGTCGGCTTTCGGGGCCATGGCGGAGGTGGTGGAGAAGGTCGACGGCGTGGTGATGCTGGTGGCAATGGGGGGGGGGCGGAACGCTGCTCTCTCGGCTTCGAGAAGAAGGGGGGAGCGGCGGAGTTTGTGAAGAAGGAGTAGCAGCAAGCAGCGAGGGGGAACGAACTGCCCCTGTTTCCTCTGCTTATAAAGAGGGACGGGGCGGACGTTTCGGCCTTCCGCTTAAACAACCACCCACGATCTCTCCCACGATGCCGCATTCAACGCGTGCCGTTATGGGAGAGTGCGGTGGATACGGAACAAGATTTGGCGTGGCCCAGCCCGCGTGTGCCCGTGCCCTGACTTGGGCCTGGCCCAACAGCGCTCGGCACCGTGTCTGGCCCAGGCCCGGGGGCTCCTGTCGGTGTACTAGAATAGGGGTACCCTAGTACCCCGAACTTGTGCACGGGCAGTTGCAGCACCCCGCGGCAAAGGCTTGCCGGGTGATCGCCAAGATCCCCCAAGGTTCCCTTGGAGCCATCCAAGAACAAAGTATTTAAGCTAAGGAGACAAGACCCCGGCAAGAGGAGCTTGCCGGGAAGGCCAACCAAGGCGCTCCAATGAACTTGCCGCGACGCGCCACGCGCTCCGGCAAGGCAACAAGGCCCCGGCAAGAGGAGCTTGCCGGGAAGACAAACCAAGGTACCTCGAAGCCCGGTGAGCGACAAGCTTCCGGACCCGACAAGATAACAACAGCGGCAAGGCGCTTGCCGCGGCAGGCGGCCACTCTGCGTCCACGCTCCAGCGCATCCACCAACGTGTCGCTCTGGGGGCCTCTCCGGGCGTGCGTGGCGGGAGGCTGTGCAGCCAGCGGTGCGCAGTGGCATGCGAAGCTGACAAGATGGCCATCGTGGCGAACGGTGGCGCCCCTAACGGTCCTTTTCTGCACTGTTCGGGCGACTCATACGGGCATTTAATGCCCTTGTCCCCTGCCGTCAGGGTTAGGTAGGATGCACTGTACAAGCAACTGTATCAACTACCTCGCTTTTTACATTTTTACCCTCCTCTGCGTTGCCACCTGTCGGTGACCCCTTTAGCGTATAAAAGGAGGCCCATGCGCAACGTAGAGGGGGTTTGGCTGATAGGTTCGAAGCCTCAGACACTTTGCTTCGATCCATCCGTAGCCCAGAGAACATCACACCCTCGCTTTGGAGAGCAAGAACACCAGATAATACAACCAAACAAGCAGCAGTAGGAGTGTTATCTCCCCGGAGAGCTCCGAAGCTAGGTAAACTGCTCGTGTGCCTCGCCTCGATCTACTCTCGTGCGATCTCCGCCCCCCGCCGAACCGAAAGGGGCCCGGTCCGCCGGCCCCATAGGTGTTCGAGGATCAGTTTCCCCGACACGAGCCCCGGCTCCGGCTTCACCGTCGCCAGCCCTGGCTCCCTCTTCGGCTTGACCAGGCGAGGAGTGACCGAGGAGGAGGAGCCACGGCCGCCGTCGTTGATGACGAGGCCGGCGCCGTTGGTGCGCCTACCGAGCGGCATCTCGGACGGCTCTGGCTTGACGCTGACAAATGCCGGCGCGCCGGAGGAGTGAGAGGAGGATCAGGAGGAGGAGGAAGAGGATGACCATCCCATCATCCTCCTCGGCAGCCATGTGCCGCCGCTCCGAGTGGTCGGGTACTCAAACGGCAGGTCATTGCCGCCCTCGAGGTGCGCGAGGACGCCGCTGAGCGTGCGGCCCGGGACGCCCCACCACAGGCGACGGTCCTTCATGTTGTTGCGGCCGCGCAGCACCGGCGCGTTGTTGGTGGAGGCGAGCCGCTCCTCCTGCCGGCCTTCGAAGTACGCCGCCCACGCCGCGTGGTTGTCGGCGGCGTACTCTGGGAGCGCCCGCTCCGCGGTCGTCAGGGACGCCCGTGCACGCTCGATCTCGGCGTGGAAATAGGTGGGTGTCGTGGTTCTAAGCCTGACAGTAGAATAGGGAGGGGTAGGAATGTAGTGGCAAGATCCTAGCTATGAAGGAGCTGTACACGCGAGTTTTACGAGTTCAGGCCCTTCTCGGAGGAAGTAACAGCCCTACGTCTCGGAGCCCGGAGGCGGTCGACTGGATATACGCGTGTGAATTACAAAAGGTGCGAACCCTTGTCCTAGAGGAGAGGGGTGGCTTATATAGAGTGCGCCAGGACCCCAGCTCCCCTCCGTTACACAGGGTTCAATGTTCATAAAGGAGGAGCATTACTGGTAACGTCCGGAGTAAAGTGCTATAAATGACCATAAAGCTATGACTTAAGTCTCGACCATTGCAGAGTGAGTGTCTTCATGTCTTCTGACGGTCGAATGGTTGTTCGCATGGTCGAGTGTCTTCAAGGCTGTCGAGTGGGACATAACTTCATGGTCGGGTGGATGATGATTTCTTTCCAACTGCTTCTGGTTCTTTTAGAGATGTCCTTGGGGAGGGCATCTTGGACAGATCCATGACCCTACCCTAGGTACATAGCTTCGTCATTAACCCCCGAATGGATCAGGATTTGAGTGGGGAAGGAGTTGAGAACACTTCCGACTCATTCTTCGTACTGTGAGTATAACTTGTTCTGGAGCCATGAACTGAGGAGACAATGTCAACTTCTTCTTCAGTCGCCTTGGTCCATTCTTGGTTTTTGTCAAGTGAATTTTCACGGTAGAATTCCGAATGATAATGTAGAGGATTCTTTCAGTCTGACAAGTTGCTCTGCTCTCCACGGATTTCGCGGGATTCAAATTTCGGGAAGCGCGCCAGACGGGCGGGGCCGTGGTAATCGGGACGGATTAGGCAAGTCTCCTCGATCTCCACGCCACCTTTTTCGCCACGTACTGCGTGCGCAACTGTTGCGGGATTTGTTTAGATCGTCTGGGCCTACCAGTCAGTCACTCGGGGAATGACCTTATAAAAGGCACCGGACCGGGTCTCTGCCCCGTGCGCTCCCATTCTCTTTTCTTCTTCCTTCGACCTCTCCACCATGTTCGCTTCTGCTCTCGTCGCCGAACCATCGCTCGAACTCGATCTGCCGCCATGGGAAAAGAGAAGACGGTGGCGCTGGAGCGCGCGAAGAAGGCGACTGCGAAGGCGAAGGGCAAGCGGACCAGCCGGGGTGGATCCTCGTCGAGATCCGGCCTGCCGCCGGGCTGGATCCAGGGTGACTGGATCCACTGACGATCAGCCAGGACGACCTCGACGACCTGGTGGAGGGGGCACTGATCCCCCACAAATTGGCGCGGCTCCCGGGGAACGAGACCGAGCTGCAACCAAGGGAGGGTGAGTGCGTTCTCCTCGCCACCCACGTCGATCGCAGATTTTCTCTGCCTCCCCATCCTTTCTTTCGGGGCTTTTTGAACTTCTTTGGGGCTCAGCTCCACCACTTCACTCCAAACACCATAGTCTATCTGGCTGCTTTCGTGTCAATGTTTGAAAATTTCTTGGGCTGTCGACCGCACTGGGGTCTTTTCAAACACATCTTCACCTGCCGCTCCCAGCCGGTCAAAAAGGCCAATCCGAGTGATGAGAGGACGCACCTGATCCAGATGTGCGGGGGCCTGGGGATCCAGATGAGGAACAAGAGCACCTTCCCAGCAATGATCCTTCCCGACTCGGTCCAGGGCTGGCAGTCGACTTGGTTTTACTGTAAGGACCAGCCGACCCCGGGTCAGTCGACTGGACTTCCTCCCTTTTCTCTGGCTCGACTGGAGAAGCCCTCCTCCCTGAAGGTGGTCCTAGAAGAGAAGGCGCATGTGAAGGTGCTGGTCGAGTGAGTCGTCCAACTCGTTCATGATGGGGTGACTGGGATGGACCTACTAGAGGTCTTTCTCGGTCGACGCATCCAACCGCTTCAGGCCCGTGACCATCCGATGTGGATGTACTCTGGACTCGAGGACTCCACTTGGATCCACCCGGAGGACGTCAGCGAGGACATCTTGGAGAAGTGGCTGATGGGAATCACCAGCAACAAAGACAACCCTCGGGGGTCTAGGAGGGTGATTCCATTCGACCACTCGCGCTAGTCGGAGCATGTATGATTCTATTTTACCAAGTATCTTTCTGATTCACTGTGTGACACCTTGTTGATGGTCGACTGAATTTCTTTTGATCGTTGTCTTTTCAGGCCCTCATTGACATGTACTCGATGCCCAATGGAGTGCAGGAGCAAGACGTCGAGGAAGGAGCGAGCGGGGGAGAGAGCGGCGAGTGGCGCTCGCATGCCGAGGAGGACGAAGAGAGCGACGAATCGACTGATGACGAAGAGGTCGACTCGCCTCCTCGCAGGGAGATGAGATCCAAACACGCTCACGACCCAGCGAGCACTCCGGACCTGGTGACTGCGCCGACTGGGCAGTCTTCGAAGCGCCCCAGGACGTCCTCCCCAGCGCTGATTGAGAAGGTTCCGAAGCAGCCCAAGGTTGTGCCGCCTCTAGCGCGAAGAGCACCGAAAGCCACCTCCTCCAAATTGCCAAAAGCTATGCCCAGGATCAAAGTGACCATCCCTACCATCTCCGGGTAATCATCTGACTTGTTCTTTTCATCGACTCGAGCAACAGAACGTAACCGACTGGGTGCGGGTCTTTGCAGTGCTGCTACATCAGGAACCTCTTCTCTCCAGTACCGAGACAAGGAGATGGAAGATGCGGTCACCTCCAACCCAGGTAAAAACTCTTATGATCTTGCTCTTGACTGCTCGGTCGATTGAATTCTGGCGGTTTGCTTTAGAGTCGACTGATCTTCTCCGCAGCTCCGCCCAACGTCATCGATCTCCCAGATGACGATGAAGATGTGGCTCCTAGGCCCAGGAAGAATAAAAAGGCGACTGTCGGTGTCAAAATCGGCGGATCTCGGGTAGGGGGTCCCGAACTGTGCGTCTAAGGCAGATGGTAACAGGAGGCAGGGGACACGATGTTTTACCCAGGTTCGGGCCCTCTTGATGGAGGTAAAACTCTACGTCCTGCTTGATTTATTCTTGATGATATGAGTATTACAAGATTTGATCTACCACGAGATCGGAGAGGCTAAACCCTAGAAGCTAGCCTATGGTATGATTGTATGTTGTCCTACGGACTATACCCTCCGGTTTATATAGACACTGGAGAGGGTTAGGGTTACACAAGGTCGGTTACAAAGGAGGAAATATCCATATCCGTATTGCCTAGCTTGTCTTCCACGCCAAGTAGAGTCCCATCCGGACATGAGACGAAGTCTTCAATCTTGTATCTTCATAGTCCAACAGTCCGGCCAAAGGATATAGTCCGGCTGTCCAGAGACCCCCTAATCCAGGACTCCCTCAGTAGCCCCTGAACCAGGCTTCAATGACGATGAGTCCGGCGCGCAGTATTGTCTTCGGCATTGCAAGGCGGGTTCCTCCTCCGAATACATCACGGAAGAATTTGAATACAAGGATAGTGTCCGACCCTACAAAATAAATTCCGCATACCACCGTAGAGAGAATAATATTTCCACAAATCTTAATCTCCTGACACGCTTTGGCAACATGACATCAGGCCATGGCTCGGTGATTATTCGAACCGTTTTTCTTCAACCAGCTCCACACATAACGCGAGGCGGTTTCTTGACACGTCTTGTCAAAGCAGAGATCGTGTTCCCCTAATTACGGGATTCTCATCAATACGGTCATGGGTAACCCAACCATGCCTAGGACTCCTAGATTTTAGGCAAGTCCCAAACGGCCACTAGGAGGACGCTTGATATTCACCCTCTTTATAAAGGGACAAGGCTTTTACTTTTTCCCTCCCGTGCTCAATCGAATCCTTCCCCTTCCTCGAGTTCTAACACCCAAAGCCCAGGTCAGGTGCTTCGAACCATCAATTATGTCCGGATCTAGCCTTCAAGGCCGGTGGATGCCCTCCTCCGTTACGGAAGAGGATATCAAGAAGTTGAGGGAGGCCAGATACCTGACCGCCGAGGTTTCGCATCGGTTGCCTGCCCAAGGGCAGGTCGTCCCTACTCCCGAACCCAACGAGAATGTTGTGTTCATCTCCCACTTCCTCCGAGGTCTAGGCCTCACTCTGGATCCCTTCGTTAGGGGTTTGTTATTCTATTACGGGTTAGATTTCCACGATCTAGCCTCGGACTCCTTTCTCCACATCTCGGCATTTATTGTCGTATGTGAGGGCTTCCTCCGCATTACCCCTCACTTCGGCCTATGGCTCAAGACCTTTGACGTGAAGCCGAAGATGGTCGAGGGGCAGCATGTAGCGTGCAGAGGCGCATTAATAAGTAAGATCGCTGGAGCTCCATGGCCAAAGGGTTCCTTTCCAGAGGTTTCCGGATTATGGCAACGGGAGTGGTTTTACATCACAGCTCCCAGAAGTGCCAAGTGGGTGGCTGCCCCTGCTTTCCGCTCGGGCCCTCCACCACAACTAATGTCATGGATTAGCAGAGGGCTGAGCTGGGATCTAGCCAAGGACGTGCCTATACTGCAAAGCCGCATTCAAGATCTATTCGAAGGAGATTTCAGTCTGGTTACGGTGGTGCAAGTCATGCTGGTTCGTCGAGTCCAGCCTTGCAAACGCCGGCCCCTCCGCATGTGGGAGTTCAACCTAGAAGGACCACGCACTATTCAAAATTTCCTCGGCCTGACGCACGAGGAGATGTATAAATCATTCTTCGGACCCCAAATAGAGTGTCCGGATACTACCGAGGACGTGGGCCTGAGCAGCAACCGCACCGCCGACCAAGTAAGTAATCCTCTAGCCAAACACACCGTCTTTCATTTATCATGACGTCATTCTGAGAAATCGCTCTTTGACCAGGACTGGCTAACAAAGGCGAAGATGATTCGGTGTTCGGCCCCCCTTCCTGAGGGTTTGGATAATCCGGTACTGGAAAAGATGCTCGAGCTAGCACCTTGCCCGGAGCCCTCCAAGGAAGATAAAGGGGGGAATAATGAGGGCGAAAGCGGGCCCCCATCGCTACCAATTCCAACCGAGGGAATGAGAGCCTCCATGAAGGAGGATAACCAAGGGGAAGAATCTGACCCTCTCTCGCTTCGGGGAAGGAAGAGGACTGCCTCTGAAGATCCGGAAACCAAGGCTTCCAAACGGGAGAAGAAGTCTCCACCAGAGGGTCCTACCTCGGAGGGTGCTTTTGCCGCACAAAGTCCACGCGGGGATCAGCCCTCTAACGAGCCGTAAGTGATCAAAAAATACTTAATAGTAAAGATATTCTACCTTACTTCCGAGGAAAATGACCGAAGCGTTTATCTTGTAGTTCAGATCTTAGCCCTTCTCAACAGAGCTCGTCTTTGGGGGATCTTCTTCCGGAGATGATGGAGAGCAAAACGCCTGCCCGGACTCCCCCACTCAAGAGGCGGGCGACCTTGAAGTGTCGTCAAGGAGGGCCTCTCCAGATCTGGTGAGGCCAGAAGATAATCCTATAGTCACCCGGAGTCCCTAGCATCCAGCTCTTGAAGAGAGCAAACAAAGGAGTCCGGCGCCGTCTGGTATGTGGTCGGACGCACTGAGGGATCTGCTAAAGTGAGCGATCATCTCGGAAGAACACCGTACGTTGATGGGTACGGTGATGGAAAGGATTTCGTCCACCGAAAGCGGGTTGCATGACGCCTTTATGAGTCTACTGAAGGGCTTTGAGGTACGTAAAATGATGTACGTTTGTGATAGTACCGCACATTTTTAGGTGTGCCCTGTGCAGATAGTAGCCCCTGAGACTCTGGTTGTCACCGAGGACGGCGGCAAACAGAGGATCATAGTCCCAGGTAATAACCATACCGCTTTATGTGCAGGTGGTGGAAGCTCCGGTGGCACGCCAGACTTATGGGTTTGCCGAACTAAAGCGGCAACTGGATGCGGCAGATGCCGACATTGAGCTTGTTAACAAGCGGCTTGACGAGGCACAGGGTAAGTAATGTTTGCTAGTGAATGTCACATAGTAAGAGCAGCATAATGCCAGTATCTTTAATATGTTGTGACTGCAGATGGAGCTGCCACCGTGGAGACCCTTCGGGCGGAGCTTGCCCGAGCCAAAGAACAAGCAAAGATTAGTAATGCGACCGCTTTAAAGGCGGCCGAAGAGTTAAGAGCCGAAAAGGCTGCACATTGCGAGAGCAAAGATAAAATGGCCAAGATGGCTCTAAAGTTAAAAGACACTGCCGACCGCTGCCAATTCCTTGAAGAAGAAAACCGGGCGAGGGCGACGGACCTCGAGAAGGCCACAATGGCGACCAAGGACACCCGCTCTACCATGAGAGCGAAGAAGGAGGAACTGCGTGAAGCCGGGGATATTGCGGCTGGGAAGCCCTTTATGCTGCGAAGGAAGTTCGGAGATCCGCGGTATGCCCCTCTGGATCGGCTGTGGAGTTCGGCAGACGCATATATGGACTTGGCGGCGAGCGCTGTCGATGCGGCCGAATACTTTCGAGATCAAACAGATCGTGAAGTGGACAAGCTGTTCTGGTCGGAGTTTAATGTTCCAGAGCGTCCTCTTCCATTGACTGATCAGCTAGCCAAATGGGCCGAACTCAATAGGTTGTCCAGACTCGCCATGAGGTCTGTCGTGGATCAGCTGTGGCCGGAAAGGCCAAAGCCGAACAGCTATTCTAGCCTGGTGCAGCAGTTCCTTGGTGCGGTGCCGTGCATCAATGCGATGAAGAGGTCGGCGTGCATAGAGGGCTCGCGGATGGCCCTTGCCCATGTCAAAGCATACTGGGCGGAGATGGATGCTACCACTGTTGCGGCGCAGGGTTCGGCCATAGGCCGAGTGGCTACCGAGCACTATTTTAAAGAAGTTCTTGAGGGTGCTTGAGGGAGTCCT
Source organism: Triticum aestivum (assembly GCF_018294505.1). Taxonomy (NCBI): domain Eukaryota; kingdom Viridiplantae; phylum Streptophyta; class Magnoliopsida; order Poales; family Poaceae; genus Triticum; species Triticum aestivum. The sequence continues at coordinate 658,768,384 of NC_057806.1, forward strand.
GGATTAGGGGGTGTCCGGATAGCCGAACTATGCCTTCGGCCAGACTCCTGGAGTATGAAGATACAAGATTGAAGACTTCGTCCTGTGTCCGGAAGGGACTTTCCTTGGCGTGGAAGGCAAGCTTGGCGATACGGATATGTAGATCTCCTACCATTGTAACCGACTCTGTGTAACCATAGCCCTCTCCGGTGCCTATATAAACCGGAGGGTTTTAGTCCGTAGGGACAACAATCATACCATAGGCTAGCTTCTAGGGTTTAGCCTCTCTGATCTCGTGGTAGATCTACTCTTGTACTACCCATATCATCAATATCAATCAAGCAGGACGTAGGGTATTACCTCCATCAAGAGGGCCCGATCCTGGGTAAACATCGTGTCCCCTGCCTCCTGTTACCATCCGCCTTAGACACACAGTTCGGGACCCCCTACCCGAGATCCGCCGGTTTTGACACCGACATTGGTGCTTTCATTGAGAGTTCCTCTGTGCCGTCGCCATCAGGAAGGATGCCTCATCCCATCTTTAAAGACGGCACCGTTGCTAAGGGAGCTTTGGCTGTCGGCCAAACTCTCCGGCTAGGTGGTTTCCTTATGACCACCTGTTCGGCTGCTGCGCCGACGATGACCTCTCGGGTCATCGAAAGCAATCTTCACGTCAGCTCGGAATTCACCGAGCAGCTACATCCAATGGAGCTCTCTTCTCTAAACGAGCTCTTGGATCGCATCGCCGCCCTGGGAGTCGCTACGGATTACGACCAGATTGGGCCTAAACCCGATCTGAGAGAGATTAGCTCTCCCCAGGTCACCCATCACGTTGCCGTGGTAGAGGGACAGTGCGGCGACTCTTCATCTATCTTAAGGACTAGTTATGTCCGGATTCCCGATCCCTCCAAGCCGGATACCCGCGGAGGGGAGGACATCACTCAAGACCTGAACTTAAAGTCAGGCGACGGGCTAGATTCATTGGGCAGCATCCAGGAATCCAAACTTCCGAGTTCGGAAACTCCTTGGCCCCTGCGTCTCAGATTGGGTGAGGTTTCGGATTTGATTCCACCCACCCACCCGTACATAAGCGGTCTATCCCAAATTAGGCAAGAGCCCGAAGAAATAGTACATCATTACTGGGCCAGATTCCTCCTGGTTATGAACAGGATAAAGGACTGCCGCGAGGAAGACGCAATTTCATTCTTCTGCAATAATTGCACGGGCAAGGGAATCCTCAACGCCATAAGTCGCCGTGATATTACACGCTTCGTTGACTTGGCGTCCATAGTATGAAAGTACTGTGCGATGGAAAGCGCCTGGAAAACCGAAATAAAATTTTGGGACAATCCGGCCTTGAATACAAACCCAGTCCGAAATAAAAGGGTGCATCATCGCCAGACACCCGGGTTCAATACCAAAAAGCAAAAGCCCTCTACAGGGCATGGAACCGTACTGGAATGATGGCTTGATGGACCCTGTAAAATTCACAGTGTAGAGGGCACCAGACCAACTCACAGCCTTAGAGCATGTTGGATACTCCGGCAGGTGGCAAAAATTGGCGAAGATCTTCTAATTCCAGAAGCCACAGAAAGCCACCCCAGAGAAACCAGTACGGTATTAACAGTCTTCGAGACTTTCGCATCAAATAATATGCGAAAAAGAACACTCCACGGCCTTGCCGAAGTCTACCAAGTAGCAACAATAAACCCATGGAGTGACACGGCTATTACTTTTAACGCCAGTGATGAACCTAAATTCCGAACAGCCCGAGCACCAGCCGCATTGGTCCTCAGTCCAATAGTGGATGACTTTCGTCTTACCAAGGTACTCATGGATGGCGGCAACAGATTGAACCTCATTTATGAGGAAACCCTTCAAAAAATGGAAATAGACTGGAGCCGCATTGAGCGAAGTAGCACAACCTTTAGAGGAATAATCCCCAGTCGGGAAGCGCGCTGTACAGGAAAAATCACACTAGATGTGGTGTTCGGCACGCCGGATAATTACAGGTCCGAAGAGGTCATGTTCCAGGTGGCCCCGTTCAGTAGCGGATATCACACTCTGCTAGGGCGGGAAGCGTTTACAGTCTTCCAAGCAATACCCCATTACGGGTACATGAAGCTCAAGATGCCCGGGCCTAACGGAATCATCACTCTCGCTAGTGATCCGAACATAGCACTCCGTGCCGAAAACAAGACAACCGCACTGGCCCTCGAGGCGCTATCCGAAGCCCTAGCAGCTGAGGAACTGACTACGCTGCGCTCCACGGTGAATAGGGACGATGTGATACTCGATAAAAGATCCAAGTCCACCTCCTTTAAACCGGCGGACGAAATAGTCAAATTCCAGGTCCATCCTACGGACCCCAATAAAACAGCTTCCATCGGGGCACAGTTAAACCCTGATGTAGACGCCGCACTGCGAGAGTTCCTACGAGAGAACTAGGACATTTTCTCCTGGCACCCTTCAGACATGCCAGGAATCCCACGCAGACTGGCCGAACACAGCTTAAATATCCTAAAAGGATTCAAGCCAGTCAAACAGGCTCTTCGGCGTTTTTCCGAACCTAAGAGACAGGCCATGGGAGAGGAACTAGCCAAGCTATTGGAGGCCGGATTCATCAAAGATATAAAACACCGGGATTGGCTAGCAAACCTGGTGATGGTACCAAAGAAGGACAAATCCTGGCGCCTGTGCGTTGATTTCAAAGACCTTAACAAGGCTTGCCCAAAGGATCCCTTCCCTCCCCCCGCATCGATTAAATTATCAACACTACTGTGGGACACGATTCATTGTGTTTCCTCAATGCATACTCCGGCTACCATCAAATAAAGATGGCAGAGTCAGACCAAGCTGCAAGGGCATTCATCACACCATGCGGCCCATTCTGCTTCAACACAATGCCTTTCGGGCTCAAAAACACCGACGCAACATATCAGCGCATGATTCAGACATGTCTGGCAAACCAGATCGGCAAAACAGTGGAGGCATACGTAGATGATGTGGTCGTTAAAACAAGACATGTCGAATCTCTAGTAGACGACTTGAGGCTAACATTCGATAACCTCCGAACATACGACATCAAGCTCAACCCAGAAAAATGCGTTTTCGGCGTTCCAGCCGGAAAGCTCTTGGGCTTCATTGTATACGGTAGAGGAATTGAAGCAAATCTAGCCAAGATTCGAGCTCTGTCACAATTGGATATCTCGAAGGACCTCAAACAAATACAAGAATTAACCGGATGTGTGGCGGCTCTAAGCCGCTTTATCTCCTGCTTAGGAGAAAAGGCCCTACCCCTTTACCGCCTCCTTCGGCGCACCAAACACTTCGAGTGGACGGATGCAGCCACGGCCGGACTCGACAAAATAAAAGCCATCTTGGCAACAAACCCAGTCCTGGCCGCGCCAAACATTGGCGAACCAATGTTATTATAAATTGCAGCAACCCATCAAATCGTAAGCGTAGTGCTCGTCGTTGAACGAGAAATGGACGGACACAAATTCCCCCTTCAAAAGCCAGTCTACTATGTGTCCACTGTCCTTACTCTGTGCAAGTCACGGTACCCGCATTATCAAAAGATTGCGTACGCGGCATTTATGGCATCCCGGAAGCTGCCACACTACTTTCAAGAGTGTTCAATAACAGTAGCCTCGGAAGTGCCACTTAACGATATTATAAACAACCACGACGCGACGGGCCGGATTGCAAAATGGGTCATTGAGCTCCTCCCGTTCGACATAACTTACAAGCCACGGCAAGCTATCAAGTCGCAAGTTTTGGCCGACTTCGTCACAGAATGGACGGAGGCCGAACTCCCTAAAGAGTACGGCACATATTCAAACTAGGTCATGCACTTCGACGGCTCCAAAATGTTGGCCGGTCTAGGGGCTGGTGTCGTTTTGACGTCCCCCATAGGAGACACAGTTCAATACGTACTCCAGATAATGTACACAGACTCCAACAACGCAGCCGAATATGAGGCCCTTTTACATGGTCTCCGGATGGCAGTATCCATGGGCATTCAACGCCTAGAGGTGCGCGGGGACTCGAATCTCACAATATCCCAAATAAATGGAGACTTTGATGCCAAGGATCCAAAAATGGCAGCTTATCGCAATGCCGTCCTAAAAATGTCAGCTCGGTTTGAAGGGCTCGAATTTCACCATATAGCCCGGGAAAATAATTAGGCGGCAGATGTCCTGGAACGCATCGGCGAAAACGCGATGTAGTCCCCCCCCCCCCCAACATCTTCTTGGAAAGGTTGTTCAAGCCGTCCGTAGTATGGGAAGGGGAACCTGGCAATAGCAGCCCGGACGCAACCGCACTGCCTGACACCGAACACTTTGACATAATTGGAGGCTCTGCCAATGAAATAACACCTTCAACCCACATAATAATGGCCGTCATCGCCCCGTGGACAGAACCATTCCTCTCCTACCTTACCAGGCAAGAACTCCCTGAGGACCAAAATGAGGCACGCTGCATAGTGCGGCGATCTAGAGCCTATAAAGTCCATGAGGGAGAGCTTTATAAGAAAAGCACTACCGGAGTCCTTCAAAGGTGCATCTCCGAAGAGGAAGGGCGGAACCTCCTGGCTGAAATTCATGCCGAACTCGGCGGTCATCACGCTGCAGCTCGGTCCCTTGTAAGCAAGGCCTTCCGTACAGGCTTTTATTGACCGACGGCCCGGGCAGACACCCAGGACTTAGTCAACAATGCGTCGGTTGCCAGCTTTTTGCAAACCAAAGCCATATGCCACCCACCGCCCTCCAAACTATCCCCATCACTTGGCCCTTCGCGGTCTGGGGGCTTGACATGGTTGGACCCCTTAAAGGCGGAACCCACAAGAAAAAAAATACTTACTGGTCATGGTGGATAAATTCACCAAATGGATAGAAGCCAAGCCTGTTAAGACGGCCGAATCCGGACCGGTGATAGACTTTATATCCGGGGTTGTACACCATTACGGCGTCCCCCACAGCATCATCACTGATAATGGCACGAACTTTACGGCCGATGAGGTAAAACTCTGGTGCAAAAACATGGGCATCAAGCTCGATTATGCTTCTGTCTATCACCCACAAACTAACGGCCAGGTCGAACATGCAAATGGTCTTATCATGAGTGGCATCAAACCCAGATTAGTGCGGTCCCTTAAGGAATCTAATATGCACTGGGTAGAGGAGCTCGACTCTGTACTCTGCGGGTTGCGGACCACGCCGAATTGCACCACCGGATACACACCATTCTTCATGGTGTACGGCGCAGAGGCAGTTTTGCCCTGCGACATAATTCATGACTCACCTCGAGTGCGCATGTATGAAGAAAGAGAAGCCGAGCTCGATCGGCAGGACAGTTTGGACACCTTGGAGGAAGAGAGAGACGTGGCAAAAGCCCGTTCCGCATTCTATCAACAACAGGCTCGAAGATACCAAAGCAGAGAAGTACGGGCCAAAAATTACAACGTTGGCGAATTAGTTCTACACCTGCCGGACAAGAAAAAGGACAAACTCAAGCCCAAGTGGGAAGGTCCTTTCATAATTGACCAAGCCCTGACTGGTGGAGCGTACCGCCTGCGAGATGCATTGGATAACCGACTCGAGCCGAACCCATGGAACGCAGCCCGTCTCCGAAGATTCTATGCCTAGCGTCAGACTTTGTGTTCGTCTCCTTCCTCTGTCCATTTTTTATATACTTTCTGTCTTACATTTCTCTCCTTCTCCTCCCTTTCTCTTATAGCCTTCAAAGGCTCATAAAGTGACGCGCTATCCGCGCTCATTAAACCTGGGGGCTTTTTTAAACAGAAGCTTATTTATACGGGCTTCATGCCCAACACATGTGTCACACTTCCGCATGTACCTTTTATTCACCATTATATACATCGATATGACTTAAGTTCTGGCCAAGCTGGGTTGCCTGGCTCCTGTGCTTACCCCTATATTCCCGATTGTTCAGCTAGGTGGTAAAGGGAGCACCTCTGCGATTGTTACTGCCGGGTCAGCCAGATGTGTACCTCAGACTGGGTGAAGCCGAAAGCTAGCGTTCTTAAGGGAATATTCGGTCGGTGAACTAAAGATGATCTTTTTCACTTATTTATCTATACGCCCCCAGATGTTTTTCCTGCGTCTCTTTTCGTAGAATGGACATGCACTTTAGGACATGCCTCCCAGGGAAAGGAACCCCTAACGGAACTATTCTTCCTGGAAGATGTTTCTTACTAACCATGTAATATAACATAACTAGTTGGGTACTTGTCTGTTCAAGCACTAATGACCCCTACGCCTGGTCTCCATGCATACCCCGGTTCTTATATAACCGCGAGGGTATTCGGACACACTCCGGACCGTCAGGTCCCAAGGTTGAAGCGAAAAGGTCGGCCATGACAAACGATCTACAATCCGGCTAGAAGGCATTACACATGTCAATTATAATTACATAGTCAATCTGACTAATTGTATTCCTCTTCAATACCATCTAACGGGCTGTCTAGTTTACAGTCCTGTTGGGAATACTTTGCGGCCAATTCTACTTGGCCGTATACTAAGCTCACAGGGATCTCCTTCCCATCGGGCCCCACGGGTCCGACCTCGGCCATGTGGTTTGGGTCAGCCTTCGTGTACCGCGTCTTCACCATGGCCCAGGCCTCCCTGGCGCCTTGACGGCAGGCCGACATCTTCCACAATCGGAAGTGCCACCGCGCTCCCTTCAGCTTCTCTACAAGCTCTCCAAGGCCTTCGGGCATGGAGACGGATGGCCACAAGGCCTGGACGACGCTTTGCATCACCTGCCGAACTCGCTCATGCAGTTGTGAGAGCTCGAGAAGAAGGTCACCCGTAGAACTAGGCATTTCCTCTGCAGGACGCCATGTTAGCATGCCTATAGACATTCCTCTGTTAGTCGACTTCCTCGCCGAACTCTTTTTTCAAAGTTCGCTTAAGCACTTACTATATATGTCGCGTCGAAGCCACTGATTCTCCTTCACGGAGTCCAACAGCTGGGCACGAACATCCTTTAGTTCAACGCCCAGCTTGGTGTTGGCATCTTGGAGATCGTTCTTCTCCCGCCTCACCTTTGTCAGCACGCTCTCACCAGCCTTTAGCTGGCGTCGGAGTTGTTGCTCTTACGGATTTAATCCGGCGCCATCTGCAATTTCATTTGTCAGATTTGCACCCACACTGCACTTTGCAAAATACTTATCTTTCGAAGCATATATTACCAAAGGGGGTCTCCTTGGGCTCCCCTGCCGCGGCTAGTGCGGCCTCAAGTTGGGCTTTGCACTCTTCCAGCTCCTGGGATAGTAGGGTATTCTTTTCTGTAAGAACCTGCATAACAGATGATCCTTAAATCAGTTACTCTAACTGTTTCAAGTCTCGGGGGCTACTGGTATATATATAATTACCAAAATTTTCTTACCCGTATGTCCTTTACATATTGCTCCGTGGCTCTGGCTAGACCATTTTGAGCGTCACGGAGGTACGCATCTCCCGAATTGAAGGCATACAATGCCTCTTGGGAGAAACAAGCATCACGAAGAATTGTCCGATGACGGTTGTGGTTCATGGCACTCTCCACCTCAGAATTGGTGGCAGACAACCTGTCCGCATCCTCTGTCGGAGGAGCGTCCGGTGCGCGCCTCGTGTTCGCCTCCGCTTCCGAACCGGGCTTTGGAGCCTGGCTGGTGGAGGCGCGATTGGCAGCCTCTCCAGATATACTCCAGCGAGGTCTCTTCGTCCTGAAGAGAGCACGAGCGTTAGTATGCCTGGAAGTAATAACGCCTGGGCATAAGATGGCGCGCTATACCTTTGCGCCGGTGTCTCAGTCTGGACCACACTTCTTTTCAGCCCACGGGGCCTTGCCGCCCCTCGTTGGCTAGTCGCCGCAGGCTCTGCCTCCCGTCTCAAGGACCCCCCCCCTGCAAAACACGGTTGTCAAACGGCAATCGAAAACACGCGAGGATAGATCCCTTTTCAGAGTGTTGGGACTTCGGTCTCAGTTACCTGTGAGGCTGGGAGTAGCCCTGGGTAATCGGCCGTAATGGCCACCAAGGCGTTGTCCTTGCTCAATTGATGAAACACCCCATCAATCAGCTCCGCAAATAAGTCCGGATCCTCTTGAGAGGCTAGGTCGAGGGACCGTCCCGGATCCTCGGGTTGTGGAGGAGGGCTGTTTATTTCTTTAACGGCCTGGCGCAATTCCTGCGTTGAAGTCGTTAGACTGAATATTTAACAATGGGAATATAAAACGGATGGGCAAGTAAAAGTGTCCACTTACCCAACTTGGGGGATTGTACATAGAAAATCCACCCTGTGGGTAGACGCGGAGAAATTCCTCCTCTTCTCCCTTGTACAAAGCGGACAAGGTCTTTATTAGAGCAGCAGCCGAATCCGGCCCCTTACGGCCGTAGCGGGTGGCGTCGTCCTCCCCGTTGAAGTCCCACATGGGGCGGCCTCTATACTGAAGCGGCTGCACCCCTCGCATGATGCATGCGACCATGACCCCGATCATGGTCAGTCCGAAATGAGCAAACAATCTTATCCGGCCCATCAGGTAAAGAATGTCCCTGTCACTTTCTCTCTGAGGGCTCCGTGGACACCAGCTTAGGCGCTTCTTTACGGGAGCACTGTCGAACTCAGGGAGGCCAATCTAGATAGGATCCGGCAGCGGGACGTCCTCTATATAAAACCATTCCGAAGGCCAGTCTTCGGACGCCTTCTTTGGGGTTCTGGATAGATATCCGGTCCCGGTGATGTGCCACACTTCGGCTCCGCCCACTTGATATATTGACCCCTTCTTAGAATGGGGCACGAGGCAGAATAGCCTTTTCCGCAGCGCGAAATGAGCCTCGCAGCCCAAAAATAGCTCGCAAAGGGCTACGAAGCCCGCGATATGCAATATGGAGGCAGGCGTGAGGTTGTGCAGCTGGAGGCCATAGAACTCCAGGAGCCCCCGGAGAAACGGATGAATTGGAAATGCGAGCCCCCTTATTAAGTAAGGGACAAGGCATACCTGCTCTGCTTTGGAGGGATTGGGGGCGCTCTCCGCTTGCTCTCCGCCATTATAGGTGGCAAGTCCGGCTCGAACCGGGACCATATAGGCCGGGGGGAGAAATCCCTTGGTCTGGAGCGTCACTAGCTCGCTGTGCAGGATGGAGCACCTCTTCCAATCTCCAGGCTGAGGGCTGGAAGGGCGAGAGGAGGAGCTGCAGTGGCCGGCCATGATAGAATGGACCTCTGTCGGATACGCTCTGATGAATACTCGCGGAGGGGGGAAGGTGTGGTTTGGATCCAAATCCTCATCCCCTTAAATAGGCGGCTCATTCACGCGGCTAGGGGTGTAAATATAAAAAAACACCCTGAATTTTTGTGTTTGTTTGACACATGGAAGACGGCCATTATTGGGCGTAGAAGCCAAGGAGTGCTACATTTACAAGAAACCGGACACTATTCAATAGGTACACAAAATTTGGAGGAGAACCTGCCTTGCAATGCCGAAGACAATTTGCGCGCTGGAGTCGTCATCATTGAAGCCTGGTTCGGGGGCTACTGAGGGAGTCCTGGATTAGGGGGTGTCCGGATAGCCGAACTATGCCTTCGACCGGACTCCTGGACTATGAAGATACAAGATTCAAGACTTCATCCCGTGTCCGGAAGGGACTTTCCTTGGCGTGGAAGGCAAGCTTGCCGATACGGATATGTAGATCTCCTACCATTGTAACCGACTCTGTGTAACCCTAGCCCTCTCCGATGTCTATATAAACCGGATGGTTTTAGTCCGTAGGGAAAACAATCATACCATAGGCTAGCTTCTAGGGTTTAGCCTCTCTGATCTCGTGGTAGATCTACTCTTGTACTACCCATATCATCAATATCAATCAAGCAGGACGTAGGGTTTTACCTCCATCAAGAGGGCCCGAACCTGGGTAAAACATCGTGTCCCCTGCCTCCTGTTACCATCCGGCCTAGACGCACAGTTCGGGACCCCCTACCCGAGATCCGCCGGTTTTGACACCGACAGTGCTCGTTTGATAGAGGCCCAATGCTCGAAGAATATTATGTTTGAGTGACATGTACTCCCATTGTAAAAACAATGTTTTTATTAAATTTATCAAGGCTGTATTTATACTTTTGTCCGAAAGTAATATGATGCCGCCTGTGGGGCCGTTTACATATATATATATATATATATATATATATATATATATATATATATATATATATATATATATATATATGTATATCCTAAAAGATTGCAGTCGTCGGCTTCATCCCCCACGCATATAATGCGGGGGTGTTCACAGAAGACGCGTGTTCACACTTAATCCAACGTCTTGGTCCTATTAAGGAGGTGATAGCGCAGCGAACTAGGCAATCGGTCTATAATGCTTTAACACTTTCACTTAGCCAAAGGAGTTTGACAGTGGGGCTACTATATAGCCCCTAGTGGCTCCGCACTCACCCGAATTCAGGGTGCGTACATGCCTGGCCGGGAAACGGCCCTTCGTTAAGGCGGAGGAATTCTAAGATTCTGATAGGTCATCGAGTGGTTGACCAGTCTCACGCTATATCATGACAGTCAGTTTTTGGCTTTCTCTACTGAGGTGCTCGTCCGGATGAACCAGGGAACAATCGCAGTAGTTCTCCTGGTGCCTCCTTAGCCGATAGAGCGGAACGTAAGGCAGCAAAACACAGGAGCCGGGCAAACCCAACATTTGACCAAAGACATGATTCGGAGCTGATGCATATAAGGCCAAACTCGCGACGCCGAACACTCCCTAAGGTATTCAGTCTTTATTGTGGGCCTGAACAGTGCCCTTTGTAAGAAGCCCTTGGTGTCCAGGTACGTGCATTACTCTGACGTGGCCACATGCTAAGATGTCAGCATCCTTCTCAATTGTATTGAGAATCCGAGGGATGTGTATCAACAAGAGACAGTAAAAAAGGTTGACGCAGGGTCTTAATCTAAAAAGAATCCTTGGAACGGGTCCCTGCTGCACGTCTGTGCCTGTGTCTCCGTTGTGCCGTATCCTGGACGGGTGTAGCACGATGGTCATCTGTAAAAGAGAGGAACTTAGGTGAAAAGTTGTCGTGCAAAAAGGTAGGTTTAAATAAACCATGTTCAATTTAAGATGAGTAAAAGTTGCCACTTGTCTGGGCTCGTTGAGCCCCTTGTATTTGTAATAGGGGTGTGGCCATCAAACCTGTGTGAATTACATATAGCTGCTTCGGACTCGTCTAACCGTGTCCGTAGTCTTGACGACCTATCGAATGCTTTAGTTGGTGATGCCGTTTTAGTGTGCGGCTGCCAAGGTAGCCGCACTCTCTTCGGCGCGCAGGGATCGCTCAATATTTCCATTTACTGTAATGATGCCACGTGGACCGAGCATCTTAAGCGTGAGGGAAGCGTAATGCGGTATTGCATTAAAGCGAGCGAAAGCTTCGCGTCCAAGTAGTGCTTGATAGCCACTTTGGAACGGAGCAATGTGGAAGGTTAAATTTTCACTACGGGAGTTATCGGGGAAGCCGAATATAACCTCTAGTAGCAGGGAGCACATGCAATGAGCCCCTGGGCCTGGCGTTACTCCTTTAAAGGTAGTATTGCTATGGCAAATTTTCGTTGGGTCTATCCCCATTTTGCGGATTGTGTCCTGATATATCAGGTTTAGACTGCTGCCATCGTCCATCAGGACTCGTGTGAAGTGGTATCCGTCAATTATTGGATCTAATACCAAGGCAGCCCATCCTGCGCGCCGGATACTTGCCAAGTAATCCTGATGGTCGAAGGTGATCGGTTGAGACGGCCAGTGGCAGAACTCCGCGGTGATAGGCCCTTGGGCATATTTATCTGGGAGTGCCGCTTTGTTTCTCCCCTTTATCACGTGTAACAGTTTACTGTTTTGACTTCTGGTGGAAATTTCTTCTGTTCCCCGGTGCTTTGCTTGCGAGGCTCATCCTCTTCTTTGCTTGGTGTATCCTGCCCCTTATGTTCGGCGTTGAGCTTGCTGGACTGCTTGAAGACCCAACATTCTCTGTGGGTATGATTTGCAGGTTTATAGTGGGTGCTATTTATCTGACATATTTGGTCCAGAATTTTGTTTAGGCTGGACAGTTCATCTCTAGCACCTTTAGAGGGCTGCTTTTGCTGACCTGGCCGAGAACTTCTGAATCCGGCATTTACCGCCGTGCTCTTCGGGCTGTCTTCTTTATTCTGGCGGTTATTATTTTTGCTGCGTCGTGATTTCCCGTTTCCATCTCTAACTTCGGATGTACTTGGGTCGCTGGTGCTGCATCGGGCTAGCCAGTTGTTCTCGCCCGCGCAAAAGCGGGTCACGAGGCTTGTTAATGATGCCATTGTTCTCGGCTTTTCTTGGCCAAGGTGTCTGGCAAGCCATTCGCCTTGGACGCTGTGCTTAAAAGCTACCAAGGCTTCGGCGTCCGGACAGTCGACTATTTGGTTCTTTTTAGTAAGAAACTTGTTCCAAAGCTTTCGGGCTGACTCTCCGGGCTGTTGAGTTATATGACTCAAATCATCCGCATCCAGAGGTCGGACATAAGTCCCTTTAAAATTTTCCCGAAAAGCGTCTTCGAGCTCTTCCCAGCTTCCAATGGAGCTTTCGGGGAGGCTTTTAAGCCAGTGCCGAGCTGGCCCTTTGAGCTTGAGGGGTAAATACTTAATGGCGTGGAGATCATCTCCTCGAGCCATATGGATATGGAGGATATCGTCCTCAATCCAGACCCCAGGGTATGTTGTTCCGTCGTATGCCTCTATGTTTACGGGTTTGAATCCCTCTGGAAATTCATGGTCTAGCACCTCGTCAGTGAAACATAGGGGGTGTGCAGCACCCCTGTATCTGGGTGTACCGCGTTGTTCGGATGTTTGTTGTGTTGCATCGTATGCTGGAGCGTGCTTGCGTGGTCCATAGATGGATCTGGTTGCATCGTCCTTTTGATGCGAGCCCTCGCGTGGATCGCGTATTGGCTTATGTGCGGCGTTGTTTGCCGCTCTATGTTGGCCGTGAGGTCGTCTATCCGGCCAGATGGCCGTTTTAATTTTTGGTTGCGAGGGATCTAAGGCCTCCTCATCGAATTCAGGTAGCAACTTCCGCTTTGGGTAGCTCTTGGTGGGGCGATTACCGTCGTACTTCGCTGCTGTGTTGAGTACTTTACTCCATCTGATTCTAAGTGTGTCTTGCGCAGCCTTGAGCCTTTGCTTTTGCTTTTTTAGACTCCTCGCGGTGGCAACAAGCCTTTGATGGGCATTCTGTTGCTCCGGGTGTCTGTCCGGTGTGATGTTGTCTGAACTATTATCTTTGACAGAGTCGGGTTGTTCGGTTTGATTCTCTGTGTTGTCGTGGTCCGGCAATGGTTCACCCTGATCTAATGCTAGGTCTATATGATCGTTGTTTCTGCCGAGGCGGGATTTGGAGCGGCACTTACGCCGCTGCTTTGACTGCTTCTCGAGGGGACAACCCTTCGTTGCGTCCTTCCGTTCCTCGTCGTCGTTTTCTTTTGGTGTGTCCACCATGTATACGTCATGTGATGAAGTGGGCGTCCAGTGCCATGTGGGCAGTGGTTCCTGTTCGTCTCCTGCATCGTCGTCCATACCGTCGATGTCTTCGGAGTCGAAGTCGAGCATGCCGGTTAAGTCATCGACAGTGGCTACTAAGTGGGTGGTGGGTGGGCGGCGAATTTCTTCGTCATCCGCATCCCAATCCTGCCGGACATAGTTCGGCCAGGACTCTCCTGACAAGGAGAGGGACTTTAACGAATTCAGTATGTCACCGAAGGGCGAGTGCTAAAAGATATCTGGGGAGGTGAACTCCATGATTGGCGCCCAGTCGGATTTGATAGGCACGGGCGCAGGCGGTTCGGAGTCCGTGGCCGGGGAAGGATCCGGCAGTTTGGCAACACGGCTCTCGTGAAGGGTAAGGTCGATATTCGGCTTGATCGCCGCTGAGGATATGGCCTCCGTGACGGGGTCTATCCACCCGTCCATGGATGGCGCAACTGGCTCCGAAGTGAGGCTCGGAGTGGCTGCCGGTGCGATCTCCTGAATACGGTCTGATGGAAGAGCTAAATCGTACTCATCGTGACCGCGTGGCGCACAAGGCAGGGGCTCGAACCCGTCGAAGATCAAGTCTCCACGGATATCGGCCGTGTAATTTAAGCTTCCAAACCTGACCTGATGGCCAAGGGCGTAGCTTTCGATATGCTCCAGATGGCCAAGCGAGTTGGCCCGCAGTGCGAAGCTGCTGAACACAAAGATCTGTCCGGGGAGAAAAGTCTCACCTTGGACTGCATCGCTATTGATGATAGAAGGAGCCCTCAAGCCTAACGGCGACGACACAGAGGAACTCTCAATGAAATCACCAATGTCGGTGTCAAAACCGGCGGATCTCGGGTAGGGGGTCCCGAACTGTGCGTCTAAGGCGAATGGTAACAGGAGGCAGGGGACACGATGTTTTACCCAGGTTCGGGCCCTCTTGATGGAGGTAAAACCCTACGTCCTGCTTGATTTATTCTTGATGATATGAGTATTACAAGAGTTGATCTACCATGATATCGGAGAGGCTAAACCCTAGAAGCTAGCCTATGGTATGATTGTATGTTGTCCTACGGACTAAACCCTCCAGTTTATATAGACACCAGAGAGGGTTAGGGTTACACAAGGTCAGTTACAAAGGAGGAAATATCCATATCCGTATTGCCTAGCTTGCCTTCCACGCCAAGTAGAGTCCCATCCGGACATGAGACGAAGTCTTCAATCTTGTATCTTCATAGTCCAACAGTCCGGCCAAAGGATATAGTCCGGCTGTCCGGAGACCCCCTAATCCAGGACTCCCTCAGCGACGGCTGGTATGACGTCTCAGCAGGGACCAACGACAACACCAACCGTCTATCAATCCGAGGGCGCGGGCGGGGCCTCTGTAACCTTCGATGTACCCTTGTCGAGTGAGCGCCCCGCACCGTAGACTGTTCCGGTGATTCCTTCAGTCGTCCCATCTCACGCCTCAGAGGTCCAAGCTGCTGCACCTGGGTCGTCTGCTCTCTTATTCACCAGCTACCCCGTTCCGGACAACCAGTCGGAAGCAGCCGCGGAAGCCATCCGACAGGCTGACGTGATGATGGAGCGGATGAAGACGGTGCATGAGAATAGCCAGGCTGCCTACGACGCCAGTGCTGCTCTCCGGGCCAATGTCCAGGTAAGTAGACTTTTCGTCTGTCCTTGTTCTATCAGGATATGCTACCCGAAAATTTTTCTTCTATACAATCTCCTGTTGTTTGCGTCAAGTCAGTGCACCCACTGGGAGTTTTGTTGTCTTTGGTAGTTGCATTCTTCCACTCGGTCTGTGCGAGTAGGATCTGAACCGGTGGGGGCACGCCAAGTGCACCCACTAGGTGTAGTCCCCGAGACCGCAGTCCACTGCTGGCAGTCGACTGGGGTCTGAGTTCTGCCTTCCTTTCTTTTCTTCCACTCGACGCGGGCGGACCGGTCGAATGAGATCGGAACCGGTGGGGGCACGCCAAGTGCACCCACTGGGTGTAGTCCCCGAGACCGTAGTCGACTGCTGGCAGTCGACTGGGGTCTGAACATTTTTTTTTACTTGACCAGGGCGGACCGGTCGAGTTGGGTCTTAATCAGCGGGGGCACGCCAAGTGCACCCGCTGGGTGTAGCCCCCGAGACTGTAGTCGACTGTGTGCAGTCGGCTGGGGTCTAAGCGAACCTCTTTAAGTTTTATCCACTCGGAAGTGAACAACCTTTGATCTCGTCGATTAACACGTCTTTTGCCTTCTGCAGAAGTCTTGTACTCTCATTTCCAAGTTTGCTGAACTTGAGGAGAAGCAGAGGCAACTCAACCTCGACTTGGAGTTGGCTCGGCAGAATCTGAAGAAAGCTCAAGACGAAGCTGCTGGTATGGAAGGTAACTGCCTGTCGACTATCTTTTTTAAGACATTTCTTCGAGCTCCTGACTGATCCGATTGCTTTTTTTGCAGAGAAAATGAAGTTGGATTTGGAGAAGAAGGACTCGGACCTCGCCGCTGCACAGAAGGAAGCCCAAGATAAAACTACCCTCGCAGACCAGAAGCTGACTTTAGTCGAAGCACTGGAAGGGGAGGTGACCAAGCTGAAGTCCTGTCTCAACGAGTCTAACCGAGAGGTGACTCATCTAAAGAAGGACAAAATCACCCTGAACAAAAAGCTAGAGTCTGCGGTCCACAAGAGGAATGACACGGAGGCTTATTTGAGAACTCTCGCCAAGAAGCTTTATCTTATGCTGGAAGGTATTTCTTTTAAACCAACTGTGTTGATGCTTGCGAGCGGATCCTATCCGGTCGACTCACTGATTTTTGGCTGCAGAATTCTGCCAAGATTTTGATGAGGAAACTGGAAAGGTCGAGATGGGTCTGGATCCTATCGCTTCTCCAGTTTGCGACGAAACTGCAATGAACGTGCTCCGACTGGAGTCTCGTGTCGCCAGCGTCACAAGCTACCTCACGCGCCTGAAGGAGGCAGTCTCACGAGTCGACTCATTGCTCTGGCCAAGGGCGACGCTTCAAAATGACGTGGAATCCCTGATGGCTCGACTCAACGAGATCCCTGACCGAGTGCGGGAATGGAAGAAGTCCTCCGCCCGGTGTGGTGCTGACGTGGCGTTGTCCTTGGTGCGAGTCCACTGCAAGGAAGCTCGTGAAGACAAGCTGGCGGCGATCAAGGTCGCTAACACCAAAAAGCATGACTTTCAATCCTTCATGGAGACTTTCATCGCTGCTGCCACTCGGATCGCGGATGGGATCGACCTGGACGAATTCGTCGAGCCTGCCAGCCCTCCTCCTGCCGACTGAACAAACTTATGAGACTTGAATCTGCCTTAAATTTGCCTCGGAATGCTGAGTGGTTGCTGTAACCATTAAACTCCTTCGGGCTTGATGCTCGAATACTTTTGGCTTGCTGCTTGGAACCTTAGGATTTATCCGAATTTGGTTTATTTCCGAATATGCTTGCGTTTTGCCTTCAAGTGGACTTTGTTCTCTGCTCGGAATAGTCTTTGTGCTGGAGATGCAGCTCTGAGGTGGCGACCCCAGTCGACCTGCGCTTCATCGCCCTTGCGGATAGGGATGAAGCGCACGTTGTACTTGTGGTGTAGCTCCAAAGGAGAAGGTTGCAATCGACATGCACCTCGTCGTCCTTGCGGATAGGGGTGGAGCGCACGTTGTACTTGTGGCGTAGCTCCGAAGGAGAAGGTTGCAGTCGACCTGCACCTCGTCGTCCTCACGGATAGGGATGAAGCACATGTTGTACTTATGGCGTAGCTTCGAAGGAGAAGGTTGTAGTCGACCTGCACCTCGTTGTCCTTGCGGATAGGGTGGAGCGCACGTTGTACTTGTGGTGTAGCTCTGAAGGAGAAGGTTGCAGTCGACCTGCACCTCGTCATCATCGCGGATAGGGATGGAGTGCACATTGTACTTGTGGCGTAGCTCCGAACCTCCGAGTGGGAGGGTGGCTCCCCACTCAGTAGAATTTTAAAAACTTAGGCGAGTACCGAACTACAGCTAAGCCTTCGAGTGGGAGGGTTGCTCTCCACTCGGTAGGATTTTTTAAACTTAGGCAAGTACTAGACTACAGCTAAGCCTCCGAGTGGGAGAGCTTAGGCGAGTACTAGACTGCAGCTAAGCCCCCGAGTGGGAGGGTTGCTCTCCACTCGGTAGGATTTTTTAAAACTTAGGCGAGTACTGGACTGCAGCTAAGCCCCCGAGTGGGAAAGCTTATGCGAGTACTAGACTGTGGCTAAGCCCTCGAGTGGGAGGGTTGCTCTCCACTCGGTAGGATTTTTTAAACTTAGGCGAGTGCTGGACTGCAGCTAAGCCTCCGAGTGGGAGAGCTTAGGCGAGTACTAGACTGCAGCTAAGCCCCCGAGTGGGAGGGTTGCTCTCCACTCGGTAGGATTTTTTAAACTTAGGTGAGTACTGGACTGCAGCTAAGCTCCCGAGTGGGAGGATTTCTCTCCACTTGGTAGGATTTTTTCAAATTTAGGCGAGTACCGGACTGCAGCTAAGTCTTCGAATGAGAGAACTTAGGCGAGTACTGGACTACAGCTAAGCCCCCCAGTGGGAGGATTGCTCTCCACTCGGTAGGATTTTTTCAAACTTAGGCGAGTACCAGACTGCAGCTAAGTCTCCGTGTGAGAGAACTTGGGCGAGTACTGGACTGCAGCTAAGTCCCCGAGTGGGAGGATTGTGTTGGGGAACGTTGCAGAAAACAAAAAATTTCCTACTCGTTTCACCAAGATCATCTAGGAGTTCATCTAGCAACGAGTGATTAGATGCATCTACATACCTTTGTAGATCGCGAGCGGAAGCGTTCAAAAGAACGGTGATGATGTAGTCGTACTCGACGTGATCCAAATCACCGATGACCAGCGCCGAACGGACGGCACCTCCGCGTTCAACACACGTACGGAACAGCCACGTCTCCTCCTTCTTGATCCAGCAAGGGAGGGAGGAGAGGTTGAGGGAGATGGCACCAGCAGCAGCACGACGGCGTGGTGTTGATGGAGCTGCAGTACTCCGGCAGAGCTTCGCTAAGCACTATGGAGGTGGAGGAGGTGTTGGGGAGGGAGAAGGAGGCAACCAAAGGCCAAGGCGTTCAGGTATGAAGTCCCTCCTCTCCCCCACTATATATAGGAGGGCCAAGGGGGGGTGGCCGGCCCTAGGAGATCCAATCTCCTAGGGGGTGCGGCGGCCAAGGGGGGTTTCCCTCCCCCCCAAGGCACCTAGGAGGTGCCTTCCCCTCCTAGGACTCTTCCCCCTTCAAACCCTAGGCGCATGGGCCTATGTGGGGCTGGTGCCCTTGGCCCATTAGGCCAAGGCGCACCCCCTACAGCCCATGTGCCCCCCCCCCGGGACAGGTGGACCCACCCGGTGGACCCCCGGGACCCTTCCGGTGGTCCCGGTACAATACCGATAACCCCGAAACTTGTCCCGATGCCCGAAACAGGACTTCCCATATATAAATCTTTACCTCCGGACCATTCCGGAACTCCTCGTGACGTCCGGGATCTCATCCGGGACTCCGAACAACATTCGGGTTACTGCATATACATATCCCTACAACCCTAGCGTAACTGAACCTTAAGTGTGTAGACCCTACGGGTTCGGGAGACAAGCAGACATGACCGAGACGACTCTCCGGTCAATAACCAACAGCGGGATCTGGATACCCATGTTGGCTCCCACATGCTCCACGATGATCTCATCGGATGAACCACGATGTCGAGGATTCTATCAACCCCGTACGCTATTCCCTTTGTCTATCGATATGTTACTTGCCCGAGATTCGATCGTCGGTATCCCAATACCTCGTTCAATCTCGTTACCGGCAAGTCACTTTACTCGTACCGTAATGCATGATCCCGTGACCAGACACTTGGTCACTCTGAGCTCATTATGATGATGCATTACCGAGTGGGCCCAGTGATACCTCTCCGTCATACGGAGTGACAAATCCCAGTCTTGATCCATGTCACCCAACAGACACTTTCGGAGATACCCGTAGTCTACCTTTATAGTCACCCAGTTACGTTGTGACGTTTGGCATACCCAAAGCACTCCTACGGTATCCGGGAGTTACACGATCTCATGGTCTAAGGAAAAGATACTTGACATTGGAAAACTCTAGCAAACGAACTATACGATCTTGTGCTATGTTTAGGATTGGGTCTTGTCCATCACATCATTCTCCTAATGATGTGATCTCGTTATCAATGACATCCAGTGTCCATAGTCAGGAAACCATGACTATCTGTTGATCAACGAGCTAGTCAACTAGAGGCTCACTAGGGACATGTTGATGTCTGTTATTCACACATGTATTACGATTTCCGGATAACACAATTATAGCATGAATAAAGACAATTATCATGAACAAGGAAATATAATAATAATGCTTTTATTATTGCCTCTAGGGCATATTTCCAACAGTCTCCCACTTGCACTAGAGTCAATAATCTAGTTACATTGTGATGAATCGAACACCCATGGAATTCTGGTGTTGATCATGTTTTGCTCTAGGGAGAGGTTTAGTCAACGGATCTGCTACATTCAGGTCCGTATGTACTTTACAAATCTCTATGTCTCCATCTTGAACATTTTCACGAATGGAGTTGAAGCGACGCTTGATGTGCCTTGTCTTCTTGTGAAACCTGGGCTCCTTGGCAAGTGCAATAGCTCCAGTGTTGTCACAGAAGAGCTTGATCGGCCCCGACGCATTGGGTATGACTCCTAGGTCGGTGATGAACTCCTTCACCCATATTGCTTCATGTGCTGCCTCCGAGGCTGCCATGTACTCCGCTTCACATGTAGATCCCGCCACGACGCTTTGCTTGCAACTGCACCAGCTTACTGCCCCACCATTCAAAATATACACGTATCCGGTTTGTGACTTAGAGTCATCCAGATCTGTGTCGAAGCTAGCGTCGACGTAACCCTTTACGACGAGCTCTTCGTCACCTCCATAAACGAGAAACATTTCCTTAGTCCTTTTCAGGTACTTCAGGATATTCTTGACCGCTGTCCAGTGTTCCTTGCCGGGATTACTTTGGTACCTTCCTACCAAACTTACGGCAAGGTTTACATCAGGTCTGGTACACAGCATGGCATACATAATAGAACCTATGGCTGAGGCATAGGGGATGACGCTCATCTCTTCTATATCTTCTGCCGTGGTCGGACATTGAGCTGAGCTCAATTTCATACCTTGCAACACAGGCAAGAACCCCTTCTTGGATTGATCCATATTGAACTTCTTCAATATCTTATCAAGGTATGTGCTTTGTGAAAGACCTATGAGGCGTCTCGATCTATCTCTATAGATTTTGATGCCTAATATATAAGCAGCTTCTCCAAGGTCCTTCATTGAAAAACTTTTATTCAAGTAGGCCTTGATGCTGTCCAAGAGTTCTATATCATTTCCCATCAAAAGTATGTCATCTACATATAATATGAGAAATGCTACAGAGCTCCCACTCACTTTCTTGTAAACGCAGGCTTCTCCATAAGTCTGTGTAAACCCAAACGCTTTGATCATCTCATCAAAGCGAATGTTCCAACTCCGAGATGCTTGCACCAGCCCATAAATCGAGCGTTGGAGCTTGCACACTTTGTCAGCATTCTTAGGATCGACAAAACCTTCCGGCTGCATCATATACAATTCTTCCTTAAGGAAACCATTAAGGAATGCCGTTTTGACGTCCATTTGCCATATTTCGTAATCATAGAATGCGGCAATTGCTAACATGATTCGGACGGACTTCAGCTTCGCTACCGGTGAGAAAGTCTCATCGTAGTCAACCCCTTGAACTTGTCGATAACCCTTAGCGACAAGCCGAGCTTTATAGATGGTCACATTACCATCCGCGTCTGTCTTCCTCTTAAAGATCCATTTATTTTCTATGGCTCGCCGCTCAACGGGCAAGTCAGTCAAAGTCCATACTTTGTTTTCATACATGGATCCTATCTCGGATTTCATGGCTTCCAGCCATTTGTCGGAATCCGGGCCCGCCATCGCTTCTTCATAGTTCGAAGGTTCACCATTGTCTAACAGCATGATTTCCAAGACAGGGTTGCCGTACCACTCTGGTGCGGAACGTGTCCTTGTGGACCTTCGAATTTCAGTAGGGGCTTGATCAGAAGTATCTTGATCATTATCATTAACTTCCTCTCTAGTCGGTGCAGGCACCTCAGGAACATTTTCTTGAGTTGCGCCATTTTCCGGTTCAAGAGGTAATACTTCATCAAGCTCTACTTTCCTCCCACTTACTTCTTTCGAGAGAAACTCTTTCTCCAGAAAGGACCCATTCTTGGCAACAAAGATCTTGCCTTCGGATCTGAGGTAGAAGGTGTACCCAATAGTTTCTTTTGGGTATCCTATGAAGACGCATTTTTCCGATTTGGGTTCGAGCTTTTCAGGTTGAAGTTTCTTGACATAAGCATCGCATCCCCAAACTTTTAGAAACGACAGCTTAGGTTTCTTCCCAAACCATAATTCATACGGTGTCGTCTCAACGGATTTCGACGGAGCCCTATTTAAAGTGAATGCGGCAGTCTCTAAAGCATAGCCCCAAAAAGAAAGCGGTAAATCGGTAAGAGACATCATAGATCGCACCATATCTAACAGAGTGCGATTACGACGTTCGGACACACCATTACGCTGAGGTGTTCCAGGCGGCGTGAGTTGTGAAACTATTCCACATTTTCTTAAGTGTGCCCCAAACTCGTGACTCAAGTATTCTCCTCCACGATCTGATCGTAGAAACTTGATTTTCCTGTCACGTTGATTTTCAACCTCACTCTGAAATTCCTTGAACTTTTCAAAGGTTTCAGACTTGTGTTTCATTAAGTAGATATACCCATACCTACTTAAATCATCAGTGAGGGTGAGAACATAACGATAGCCACCGCGAGCCTCAACACTCATTGGACCGCACACATCAGTATGTATGATTTCCAATAAGTCGGTTGCTCGCTCCATTGTTCCTGAGAACGGAGTCTTGGTCATTTTACCCATAAGGCATGGTTCGCACGTGTCAAATGATTCATAATCAAGAGACTCTAAAAGTCCATCAGCATGGAGCTTCTTCATGCGTTTGACACCTATGTGACCAAGGCGGCAGTGCCACAAGTATGTGGGACTATCATTATCAACCTTACTTCTTTTGGTACTCACATTATGAACATGTGTAGCATCACGTTCGAGATTCATAAAGAATAAACCATTCACCATAGGAGCATGACCATAAAACATATCTCTCATAAAAATGGAACAACCATTATTCTCAGATTTAAAAGAGTAGCCATCTCGAATTAAACGAGATCCCGATACAATGTTCATGCTCAAAGCTGGCACTAAATAACAATTATTAAGGTTTAAAACTAATCCCGAAGGGAGATGCAGAGGTAGCGTGCCGACGGCGATCACATTGACCTTGGAACCATTCCCGACGCGCATCGTCACCTCGTCCTTTGCCAGTTTCCGCTTATTCCGCAGCCCCTGCTTTGAGTTACAAATGTGAGCAACTGCACCGGTATCAAATACCCAGGAGCTACTACGGGCACTAGTAAGGTACACATCAATTACATGTATATCACATATACCTTTTGTTTTGCCGGCCTTCTTATCCGCTAAGTACTTAGGGCAGTTCCGCTTCCAGTGACCGCTTCCCTTGCAATAAAAGCACTCAGTCTCGGGCTTGGGTCCATTCTTTGGCTTCTTCCCGGCAGCTTGCTTGCCGGGCGCGGCAACCTCCTTGCCGTCCTTCTTGAAGTTCTTTTTACCCTTGCCTTTCTTGAACTTAGTGGTTTTATTGACCATCAACACTTGATGTTCCTTCCTGACTTCTACCTCTGCTGATTTCAGCATAGCAAATACTTCAGGAATGGTCTTTTCCATCCCCTGCATATTGAAGTTCATCACAAAGCTCTTGTAGCTTGGTGGAAGCGACTGGAGGATTCTGTCAATGACCGCATCATCCGGGAGATTAACTCCCAGCTGAGTCAAGCGGTTATGCAACCCAGACATAGTGAGTATGTGCTCACTGACAGAACTGTTTTCCTCCATCTTACAGCTGAAGAATTTGTCGGAGACTTCATATCTCTCGACCCGGGCATGAGCTTGGAAAACCATTTTCAGCTCTTCGAACATCTCATATGCTCCATGTCTCTCAAAACGCTTTTGGAGCCCCGGCTCTAGGCTGTAAAGCATGCCGCACTGAACGAGGGAGTAGTCATCGAAACGTGCCTGCCAAGCGTTCATAACATCTTGTTCTGCAGGGAGAACGGGTGCGTCACCAAGCGGTGCTTGTAGGACATAATCTTTCTTGGCAGCTATGAGGATGATCCTCAGGTTCCGGACCCAGTCCGTATAGTTGCTGCCATCGTCTTTCAGCTTAGTTTTCTCTAGGAACGCGTTGAAGTTGAGGACTACGTTGGCCATTTGATCTACAAGACATATTGCAAAGATTTTAGACTAAGTTCATGATAATTAAGTTCAACTAATCAAATTATTAGTGAACTCCCACTTAGATTAGACATCCCTCTAGTCATCTAAGTATTACATGATCCGAGTTAAACTAGACCGTGTCCGATCATCACGTGAGACGGACTAGTCAACATCGGTGAACATCTTCATGTTGATCGTATCTTCTATACGACTCATGCTCGACCTTTCGGTCTTCTGTGTTCCGAGGCCATGTCTGTACATGCTAGGCTCGTCAAGTCAACCTAAGTGTTTGCATGTGTAAATCTGTCTTACACCCGTTGTATGTGAACGTCTGAATAAAACACCCGATCATCACGTGGTGTTTTGAAACAGCGAACTGTCGCAACGGTGCACAGTTAGGGGGAACACTTCTTGAATTTATTGTGAGGGATCATCTTATTTACTACCGTCGTTCTAAGTAAACAAGATGCAAAACATGATAAACATCACATGCAATCAAATAATAAACGTGACATGATATGGCCAATATCACATAGCTCCTTTGATCTCCATCTTGGGGCTCCATGATCATCTTGTCACCGGCTTGACACCATGATCTCCATCATCATGATCTCCATCATCGTGTCTCCATGAAGTTGCTCGCCAACTATTACTTCTACTACTATGGCTAACGCGTTTAGCAATAAAGTAAAGTAATTTACATGGCGTTTCTCGATGACACGCAGGTCATTAAAAGAATAAAGACAACTCCTATGGCTCCTGCCGGTTGTCATACTCATCGACATGCAAGTCGTGAATCCTATTACAATAGCATGAACATCTCATACATCACATATAGATCATTCATCATTCATCACAACTTTGGCCATATCATATCACAAACCACTTGCTGCAAAAACAAGTTAGACGTCCTCTAATTGTTGTTGCAAGTTTTACGTGGCTGAATTAGGGTTCTAGCAAGAACGTCTTCTTACCTACGTTAAAGCCACAACGTGATTTGTCAACTTCTATTTACCCTTCATAAGGACCCTGTTCATCGATTCCGCTCCAACTAAAGTAGGAGAGACAGACACCCGCCAGCCACCTTATGCAACTAGTGCATGTTAGTCGGTGGAACCGGTCTCACGTAAGCGTACGTGTAAGGTTGGTCCGGGCCGCTTCATCCCACAATACCGCTGAAGCAAGAAAGGACTAGTAACGGCAAGAAAGTTGACAAATCTACGCCCACAACAAATTGTGTTCTACTCGCGCAAGAAGAACTACGCATAGACCTAGCTCATGATGCCACTGTTGGGGAACGTTGCAGAAAACAAAAATTTTCCTACTCGTTTCACCAAGATCATCTAGGAGTTCATCTAGCAACGAGTGATTAGATGCATCTACATACCTTTGTAGATCGCGAGCGGAAGCGTTCAAAAGAACGGTGATGATGTAGTCGTACTCGACGTGATCCAAATCACCGATGACCAGCGCCGAACGGACGGCACCTCCGCGTTCAACACACGTACGGAACAGCCACGTCTCCTCCTTCTTGATCCAGCAAGGGAGGGAGGAGAGGTTGAGGGAGATGGCACCAGCAGCAGCACGACGGCGTGGTGTTGATGGAGCTGCAGTACTCCGGCAGAGCTTCGCTAAGCACTATGGAGGTGGAGGAGGTGTTGGGGAGGGAGAAGGAGGCAACCAAAGGCCAAGGCGTTCAGGTATGAAGTCCCTCCTCTCCCCCACTATATATAGGAGGGCCAAGGGGGGGTGGCCGGCCCTAGGAGATCCAATCTCCTAGGGGGTGCGGCGGCCAAGGGGGGTTTCCCTCCCCCCCAAGGCACCTAGGAGGTGCCTTCCCCTCCTAGGACTCTTCCCCCTTCAAACCCTAGGCGCATGGGCCTATGTGGGGCTGGTGCCCTTGGCCCATTAGGCCAAGGCGCACCCCCTACAGCCCATGTGGCCCCCCGGGACAGGTGGACCCACCCGGTGGACCCCCGGGACCCTTCCGGTGGTCCCGGTACAATACCGATAACCCCGAAACTTGTCCCGATGCCCGAAACAGGACTTCCCATATATAAATCTTTACCTCCGGACCATTCCGGAACTCCTCGTGACGTCCGGGATCTCATCCGGGACTCCGAACAACATTCGGGTTACTGCATATACATATCCCTACAACCCTAGCGTAACTGAACCTTAAGTGTGTAGACCCTACGGGTTCGGGAGACAAGCAGACATGACCGAGACGACTCTCCGGTCAATAACCAACAGCGGGATCTGGATACCCATGTTGGCTCCCACATGCTCCACGATGATCTCATCGGATGAACCACGATGTCGAGGATTCTATCAACCCCGTACGCTATTCCCTTTGTCTATCGATATGTTACTTGCCCGAGATTCGATCGTCGGTATCCCAATACCTCGTTCAATCTCGTTACCGGCAAGTCACTTTACTCGTACCGTAATGCATGATCCCGTGACCAGACACTTGGTCACTCTGAGCTCATTATGATGATGCATTACCGAGTGGGCCCAGTGATACCTCTCCGTCATACGGAGTGACAAATCCCAGTCTTGATCCATGTCACCCAACAGACACTTTCGGAGATACCCGTAGTCTACCTTTATAGTCACCCAGTTACGTTGTGACGTTTGGCATACCCAAAGCACTCCTACGGTATCCGGGAGTTACACGATCTCATGGTCTAAGGAAAAGATACTTGACATTGGAAAACTCTAGCAAACGAACTATACGATCTTGTGCTATGTTTAGGATTGGGTCTTGTCCATCACATCATTCTCCTAATGATGTGATCTCGTTATCAATGACATCCAGTGTCCATAGTCAGGAAACCATGACTATCTGTTGATCAACGAGCTAGTCAACTAGAGGCTCACTAGGGACATGTTGATGTCTGTTATTCACACATGTATTACGATTTCCAGATAACACAATTATAGCATGAATAAAGACAATTATCATGAACAAGGAAATATAATAATAATGCTTTTATTATTGCCTCTAGGGCATATTTCCAACAGATTGCTCTCCACTCGGTAGGATTTTTTCAAACTTAGGCGAGTACCGGACTGCAGCTAAGTCTCCGGGTGAGAGAACTTAGGCGAGTACTGGACTGCAGCTAAGCCCCCGAGTGGGAGGATTGCTCACCACTCGGTAGGATTTTTTCAAACTTAGGCGAGTACCAGACTGCAACTAAGTCTTCGAGTGAGAGAACTTAGGTGAGCACTGGACTGCAGCTAAGCCCCCGAGTGGGAGGATTGCTCACCACTCGGTAGGATTTTTTCAAACTTAGGCGAGTACCGGACTGCAGCTAAGTCTCCGAGTGAGAGAACTTAGGCGAGTACTGGACTGTAGCTAAGCCCCCGAGTGGGAGGATTGCTCACCACTCGGTAGGATTTTCTTTCGAACTTAGGCGAAACGGATTCGCGGCTAAGCCCACCCACTAGGGGATTTCAGAGGTAAATAAAAGCAACAACAATCAAGCGAGAAGACTGAAAATCTCTTGTCTTTGACGAACAAATTACAAAGGTACTTCTTATTACATTTTATTCGAACGAGTGCTTAAATATAAAAGGGGCGGAGCAGCTCCGCGTCCCAGGCTCGTGGCTCGTCCTTCTGATGCTCAACATTGTAAATATGGTATGCTCCATTGTGGAGAACTTCGGTGACGATGAAGGGGCCTTCCCAAGCCAGGGCGAGCTTGTGTGGTTTTCTGTTGATCCACTCGAAGAACCTGGTCTCCTTCTTGGAAGGCTCGACTTCTCACGCTTCTGGTGTGGAATCGACGCAAGTCTTGCTAATAGATGGTCGACCGGATCAAGGCCATCTCTCTTTCCTCCTCTAGGAGATCGACTGAATCTTGCCGGGCCTGCTCTGCTTCTTCTTCGGAGAAAAGCTCGACTCGGGGTGCGTTGTGGAGCAGGTCACTCAGTAGAACAGCTTCGGCTCCATAGACCAAAAAGAAAGGAGTTCATCTAATCGACCGGTTGGGAGTTGTCCTCAAACCCCACAGAACTGACGGAAGTTCATCGACCCAAGCGCCTGCTGCATGTTTGAGATCACGCATCAGTCGGGGTTTCAATCCTTTGAGAATTAGGCCATTGGCTCTTTCTGCTTATCCATTCGACTGCGGGTGAACGACTGAAGCATAGTCGACTCATGTGCCTTGAGAAGCGCAAAAAGCTCTAAACTCATCAGAATCAAAATTCGATCCGTTGTCCATGATGGTGCTGTGAGGGACTCCATATCTGAATGTCAATTCTCTGATAAAACTGATAGTGGTGCTGGCTTCAAGATTCTTGATAGGTTTAGCTTCGATCCATTTGGTAAACTTATCGACTGCGACGAGCACATGAGTGAAGCCGCTCCTACCAGTTCTTAGTGGTCCAACCATATCCAGTCCCCAAATAGCAAAGGGCCAGACGAGGGGAATGGTCTTCAGGGCTGACGCTGGCTTGTGAGACATGTCGGAGTAAAACTGGCAGCCTTCACATATGTCGACTATATCTTTCACCATTTCATTTGCTCGTGGCCAATAGAATCCGGCTCGGTATGCTTTAGCCACGATGGCCTGAGAGGACGCATGGTAACCACAGGTCCCCGAGTGGATGTCATTGAGGATCATTCGACCTTCTTCTGGCGTTATGCATTTCTGACCGACTCCAGTCACGCTTTCTCTGAACAATTGCCCTCTGATCACAGTAAAGGCCTTGGATCGACGGATGATCTATCGAGCCTCTTCTTCGTCCTCTGGGAGTTCCTTCCTAAGGATGTACGCAATGTACGGCACTGTACAGTCGGGAGTAATAACCAGAACCTCCATGATTAGGTCGACCACGGCTGGGACCTCGACTTCAGTCGGATCTGTGGCGCTCTTAGGCTGCGGGGGCTCTTCAGTAAAAGGATCTTCCTGAACTGTCGGCCTGTGAATATGCTCCAAAAACACATTGCTGGGAACAACTTCTCTCTTGGAACCTATCTTTGCCAAGTCATCGGCTGCTTGATTTTTCAGTCAGGGTATGTGATGAAGCTCTAACCCCTGAAACTTCTTTTCCAACTTCCTCACCGCATTGCAGTAACTAGTCATGGCTGGTGAGGGAGTCCTGGATTAGGGGGTGTTCGGGTAGCCGGACTATACCTTCAGCCGGACTCCAGGACTATGAAGATACAAGATTGAAGACTACGTCCCGTGTCTGGATGGGACTTTCCTTGGCGTGGAAGGCAAGCTTGGCGACACGGATATTCAACATCTCCTACCATTGTAACCGACTTTGTGTAACCCTAACCCTCTCCGGTGTCTATATAAACCGGAGGGTTTTAGTTCGTAGGACAACTTCATCATACAACAATCATACCATAGGCTAGCTTTTAGGGTTTAGCCTCCTTGATCTCGTGGCAGATCTACTCTTGTACTACCCATATCATCAATATTAATCAAGCAGGACGTAGGGTTTTACCTCCATCAAGAGGGCCCAAACCTGGGTAAAACATTGTGTCCCTCGTCTCCTGTTACCATCCGGCCTAGACGCACAGCTAGGGACCCCCTGCCCGAGATCCGCCGGTTTTGGCACCGACATTGGTGCTTTCATTGAGAGTTCCTCTGTGTCGTCGCTTTTAGGCCCGGTGGCATCTTCGATCATCAACCACGATGCAGTCTAGGGTGAGACTTTTCTCCCCGAACAGATCTTCGTCTTCGGCGGCTTCGCACTGCGGGCCAACTCGCTTGGTCACCTTGAGCAGATCAAAAGTTATGCCCCTGGCCATCAGGTCGGGTTTGGAAGCCTAAACTACACGGCTGACATCCGCGGGGACTTGATCCTCGACGGATTCGAGCCACAACCAAGCGTGCCACACTGTCTCGATGGGCATGATATAGCTCTGCCGCCGAACAACGCCTTGGAGGCCGCACACGCATCGGTTCCGACCATTGATTCGGAGCCCACTGTGCCAATCGAGGATCAGCGGTTGGACGCTGCCTCAGGGGCTGCAATCTCAGAGGCGATCGAGCCAAACTCCAGCCCCGCACTCCGCATGGCCCGTGACTCCGAGGAGCCGGATTCCTCTCCGAACTCCGAGCCCCCCGCGCCCCCGCCGATCGAATCCGATTGGGCGCCGATAATGGAATTCACCGCCGCGGACATCTTTCAGCACTCGCCCTTCAGCGACATCCTAAATTCTCAAAAGTATCTCTCTTTATCAGGAGAGCCCTGGCCAGACTACGGTCAGCAAGGTTGGGATACGGACGATGAAGAAATTCAAAACCCACCCACCACCCACTTCGTAGCCACTGTCGACGACTTAACCGACATGCTTGACTTTGACTCCGAAGACATCGACGACATGGATGACGATGCAGGAGACGAACAAGAACCAGCACCTGTAGGGCGTTGGAAGGCCACCTCGTCATATGACATATATATGGTGGACACTCCAAAGGATGGAGATGGCGATGGAACAGCGGTGGACGATACCTCTAAGAAACAGCCCAAGCGC
This sequence comes from Triticum aestivum, assembly GCF_018294505.1. Taxonomy (NCBI): domain Eukaryota; kingdom Viridiplantae; phylum Streptophyta; class Magnoliopsida; order Poales; family Poaceae; genus Triticum; species Triticum aestivum. Next base: position 658,798,857 of record NC_057806.1, read on the forward strand.
CGGCGTCAGCGGCGCCGCTCTAAATCCCGCCAAAGCAAAAAGGTGATTTCGGCACGGGAGATAATACTACTCCGGATAGCACCAAAGAACAGCCCCTCCAGCAAAATTCGGCACAGGAGGACAGAGAAGCCAGCCCTCACGAGAGGGCGGCGGACCAAGAGGTTGAGGACGATAATTATATGCCTCCCTCCGAAGACGAGGCAAGCCTCGACGATGACGAGTTCGTCGTGCCAGAGGATCTTGCCGAACAAGAGCGTTTTAAACGCAGGTTCATGGCCACGGCAAGTAGCCTCAAGAAAAAGCGGCAACAGCTTAGAGCTGATCAGGATTTGCTAGCTGACAGATGGACTGAAGTCCTTGCGGCCGAAGAGTATGAACTCGAACGCCCCTCCAAGAGTTACCCAAAGCGCAGGCTGCTACCCCGACTAGAGGAGGAAGCACCTACATCACCAGCGCATGACATGGTCGACCGGCCACCTCGTGGCCGCGACAGAGAGGCCTGTTGGCCCTCCACTCAAGCCATGCCCCGGCACCGCGTCAAGCATACTAAGGCACGGGAAAATGCGCCCGACCTGCGCGACATCCTGGAGGACAAGGCAAGGCAAACAAGATCGATCTACGGATCACGCAGGCGCCCCACGGCACGTGACGGTGATCGTCACTCCGGACGCAATGAATCCGGCCGGGTCGAACTCAACAGACAAAGCTCCTTCGAGCTGCGTCGTGATATAGCCCAATACAGAGGCGCCGCACACCCACTATGCTTCACAGATGAAGTAATGGATCATAAAATCCCTGAGGGCTTCAAACCCGTAAACATCGAATCGTACGATGGCACAACAGATCCTGCGGTATGGATCGAGGATTATCTCCTTCATATCCACATGGCCTGCGGCGATGATCTACACGCCATCAAATACCTCCCACTCAAACTTAAGGGACCGGCCCGGCATTGGCTTAACAGCTTGCCAGCAAACTCAATCGGTTCTTGGGAGGACCTGGAAGCCGCATTCCTTGACAACTTCTAGAGCACTTATGTGCGACCACCAGACGCCGATGACCTAAGCCACATAATTCAGCAGCCAGAAGAATCGGCCAGGCAATTCTGGACACGGTTCCTAACAAAGAAAAAACAGATAGTCGACTGCCCGGACGCAGAGGCCTTAGCGGCCTTCAAGCATAATATCCGTGACGAGTGGCTGGCCCAGCACCTGGGATAGGAAAAGCCGAAATCTATGGCAGCCCTCACGACACTCATGACCCGCTTTTGCGCGGGAGAAGACAACTGGCTAGCTCGCAGTAACAACTTAATCAAGAACACTGGTAATTCGAATACCAAGGACAAAAGTGATAGGTCGCGTCGGAACAAACAAAAGTGCCGCGTTAACAGCGACAGCAACGAGGATACGACAGTTAATGCCGGATTCCGAGGCTACAAATCCGGCCAACGGAAACAGCCATTCAAAAGAAAAACTCAGGGCCCGTCCAGTTTGGACCGAATACTCGACCGCTTGTGCCAGGTACATGGCACCCCCGAAAAGCCAGCCAATCACACCAACAGGGATTGTTGGGTGTTCAAGCAGGCAGGCAAGTTAAGAGCCAAAAACAAAGACAAGGGGCTGCATAGCGACAACGAGGAGGAGCCCAGGCCGCCGAACAACAGTGGACAGAAAGGATTTCCCCCGCAAGTGTGGATGGTGAACATGATATACGCAACCCACATCCCCAAGAGGGAGCAGAAGCGTGCGTTACGGGACGTATATGCGATGGAGCCGGTCACCCCAAAGTTCAACCCATGGTCCTCCTGCCCGATCACCTTTGATCGAAGGGACCACCCCACTAGCATCCGTCACGGCGGCTTTGCCGCATTGGTTCTAGACCCAATCATTGACGGATTTCATCTCACAAGAGTCCTCATGGATGGCGGCGGCAGCCTGAACCTGCTTTACCAGGATACGATGCGAAAGATGGGCATAGATCCCTCGAGGATCAAGCCCACCAAAACGACCTTTAAAGGCGTCATACCAGGTGTAGAAGCCAACTGTATAGGCTCAGTTACATTGGAAGTGGTCTTCGGATCTCTGGATAACTTCCGAAGCGAGGAGTTAATCTTCGACATAGTCCCGTTCTGTAGTGGCTATCACGCACTGCTCGGGCGAACCGCATTCGCAAAATTCAACGCGGTACCGCACTATGCATACCTCAAGCTCAAGATGTTAGGCCCTAGAGGAGTAATCACGGTCAATGGGAACACTGAATGCTCCCTCCGAACGGAGGAGCACACGGCAGCGCTCGCAGCAGAAGTACAAAGCAGCCTCTCTAGGCAGTTCTCCAGTTCGTCCTTCAAAAAGCCGGACACTGTCAAGCGCGCCCGGAGTACCCTACAACAAGACTGCATGGCACGTTCCGAGCTAGCGTAGCAATGCGGCCCCAACCCTAGCCCTCACGATATAGCGAAACCAGCGCTTCGCGTACATAACTACGCTCTTGAAATACCATGGCCACAGGGGAAGGGGCACTATCACGGCACGCCCGAAATACGGCTTAAACCGCACCAGGGGTTGCCGGATTCCTTCTTTTTTTCTCTTACTCTCAGGACTCCATACTTCGGACGACCCATTCGGCAATTCAACTGCCGCACAAACGATGCAAGATCCAGGGAAGCAGACAAGCCACGCCGCATTATGGAACTCTTAGGTGGTCTCTATTGCGAGCAGTATACCTATTTTTTAATACAATTCCGCAGCCTGCCCCTGGCCAGGACATGTTAAATAGTCCAATTTATTTTGCTTATCGCACTATTTGTATCGTTCCGCTTTCATAGCAGCCTTTCTATAAACAATGCATAGTTTTTTGTCTATTTTTTGCATTACCCTCTTTTTATATATATGTTTATTAATAACATGCTGCATCCGTACACTGTGGTACGGCAAAATACGCCAGGGGCTCCAGTACCCATCAATATGGCGTGAGAAGTCCGTCCACTTTCACAAGTGCGGCACCCCGAACTTATAGCACTATATGCATCGACTCCGAATCATAATTTGGGTCAATAGTTGGGTTTGCCCGGCTCCTATGTTTTGGAGCCTTACGTTCCGCTATATGGGCTAAGGTAGCACTATGAGAACCACTGCGATTGTGCCCCAGTTGAGCTGGGCCGAGCACCTCGGTGGAGAAAGCTAAAACTGACTGTCATGATGAGGCGAGAGACCGGTCGCTGTTCGAGAGGTTTTTCGAGTCCTTAAAGGCTTATGCCGCTTCGAGCGAGGAACCGTCTTTGTCCGGCCAAGGCATGGATAGCGCCCCGAACTCGGTCTTCCGAATACTAGGGGCTTCGCCGAAATTTAAAATTATAGAGTTCTATGGCTAAGTGAGAGTGTTCAAGCATTATAGTCCGATTGCCTTGTTCGTTGTGCTGACCGCCTCCCTCGACGGACCCAATCATGGGAAAAAGAGCGCTCAGGTTTATCCCGAACACCCCAGCACTAGTGGCATGGGGGCAGAAGCCGACGACTGGCCATCTCTCAATTTTTTGATAAACGGCCGCACAGAAAGTAATATTTTAAATTCAAGCATTGCTTAGCGCATATGAACAAGTTTTCAGCGCACATGATAACACGAGCGAGTTCATTCAAAAATTACATCCTTGGTACATTCATCCGCCACAAGGCGGGCACCAGCAAGAACATCCTTGTAATAGTTCTCGGGCTTGCGATGCTCCTTCCCCGGCGGCGGCCCGTCCTTCACAAGCTTCTCACCGTCCAGCTTACCCCAGTGCACCTTTGCACGGGCAAGGGCCCTACGGGCACCTTCGATGCAGATGGAGCGCTTGATGACCTCGAGCCTTGGACAAGCCTCCACCAGCCGCACCACCAGTCCGAAGTAGCTCCCAGGCAAGGCCTCTCCAGGCCACAGCCAAACTATGAAGCCCTTTAGGGCCTGTTCGGCTGCCTTGTGGAGCTCGACCAGCTGCTTCAGCTGGTCGCTCAAGGGCACAGGGTGTTCGGCCTCAGCATACTGAGACCAGAACACCTTCTCCGTCGAGCTGCCTTCCTCGGCTCGGTTGAATGCGGCGGCATCGGATACGCTGCGGGAAAGATCTGCGAATGCCCCTGGAGAGCTCCGGATTCGGGTAAGTAACAAGTAGTTTACTTTTATATGTCTGCTTTGCATATAGAATGCCTTACCCGCCGCTATCTTTTTCACCGCATCCAATTCTTGGAGGGCCTTCTGGGCTTCGGCCTTGGCAGATTTGGCAGTTTTAAGGGCCGCAGCAAGCTCGGACGCTCGCATTTTTGAGTCGAGCTCCAAACTCTCATGTTTTTGCATGAGAACCTGAAGCTCTTGCCGCACCTCCCCGACCTGCGCCTCAAATTTCTCCCGCTCGGCGCGCTCCATGGCCGCTTTCTTCTCGGCCTCGGACAGCGCCTGCTTGAGGGTCGCCACCTCAGTTGTGGCCCCTACAATAAGCAGTATACTCCTGTCATTTTTTGCAATTGCGCCTTCCTATAGGCATTTTTTCTATAAGGTATCTCTTACCTTCTTTCTCCTCGAGCTGCCGTTTGGCAAGGCCGAGCTCTTGCTCGGTCCGCTCGAGGCCCTGCTTCAGGGCACCCACCTCCGCAGTCAGTGCGGTGGTGGCCAACAGCGAAGCCTGCATACGTATATTGACTCCTTTTTAGTTAGACTCCTGTAATATTTAATAGATCCTCTATTCGGCTTTTCTTTCCGAACGCCAAACAAAGTATCAGGGGCTACTGTCTATACGGTAATATTTTTACATATTTTTACTTACCTCGAAGCCTGTTAGAAGGCTAGCACAAGCTTCAGTCAGTCTGCTTTTGGCGGACCGAACCTTCTGGACCACCATACTCATGATGGTACGGTGCTCCTCGTCGATGGAGGCGCCCTTAAGCTCTTCCAGCAGATTGTCCGGCGCCTCTAGTTGGACGAAGGACGCCGACTCAGTAGGCTTGCTCCTCTTGGCAGGATTTCGCCTACCGCGGTCCGGAACCGTTGATGATTCCGGCGCAGTGTCCGGCTTAAAGCCGGACTTGGATCCCAGGGGGGTCTTGTCCCCTTCACTCATGGAGTCCGGGAGGTCGCCTCACGGCTCCTCCCGGACCACCTCCTCTCGCCCCGGAGCTTGTCGCGACGCCATTTCGGCATCATCCGCAGCACAGGGGGAAGCAGCGGCCGAAACTGAATTCACGTCCGATGAATCCAGGGAGCCGCACGACGACTCGTCGAGCCCGTCCTTGGGCGGACTACATGATTATATCCGACATTAGGGAAAGTTGTGCAACAAAAGGAATATCACGAGTTACTCTGGTATCCGAACACTTACGATCTCGCCGGACGCTTGGCCCTATCCGGCCACTCCTCTTTGTCCTCGTCAGCATCAGGGGCGTAGTCCGGCGGAGGGGTTTTCCTCTTCTTGGACCCCTCGGCCTCCCCTAATGGGGAGGCCTCCCTCTTCTTTCCTCCCCCCGCTGGAGGGGGAGAGGTTTCTTCTTCCTCCTCCTCGCCTTCACGGGAGGAGTACGTCTCGGACTCGTCGGACGACGAGTCCGACACCACCATATGCCGGGAACTCTTTCGAGTCCCCGTGGCCTTCTTCTTCTTGGCCTTCTTCTCCGGCACCACATAAGGTGTCGGAACCAGCAGCTTCTCTAGGAGAGCAGGGCCTGGGTCTTCGGGCAAGGGAGCCGGACAGTTAATCTGTCCGGACTTCTCCCGCCAATCCTGTCAAAGGTGAGGGAGTTTAGATCCCGCATAGAGTCAAACTATGAAAAAAACTTAACATCCTGTAAAAGATGGAAATATCTTACCTCGCCAGTAGGACGCTGCGAGCTGAATCCGCGGTCTTCGGAGGTGGATGTGGGAGCCTCGGCGCCTTTGGTTAGCCCCCTCCAGACATCTTCGTACATCGTGTCGAAGAGCCTGCTTAGAGTTCGGTGCTGCGCCGGGTTGAACTCCCACAAATTGAAGTCCCGTTCTTGACATGGAAGGATCCGGCGGACGAGCATGACCTGGATTACGTTGACAAGCTTGAGCTGCTTGTTCACCAGGGACTGGATGCATTTTTGGAGTCCGGTCAACTCTTCTTCGTCGCCCCACGACAAGCTCGTCTCCTTCCAGGACGTGAGCCGCGTAGGGGGTCCGGATCAGAATTCAGGGGCTGCGACCCACTTCGGATCGCGTGGCTCGGTGATGTAAAACCACCCTGACTGCCACCCCTTCAAGGTCTCCACAAAGGAGCCCTCAGCCATAGGACATTGGCAATTTTGCCCGCCATGGCACCTCCGCACTCCGCCTAGTTGCCGCGCACCACCTTTGGCTTGACGTTGAAGGTCTTGAGCCAGAGGCCGAAATGGGGGCGAATGCAGAGGAAAGCCTCGCACACGACGATAAACGCCGAGATATTGAGGATGAAGTTCGGGGCCAGATCGTGGAAATCTAGGCCATAGTAGAACATGAGCCCGCGGACAAATGGGTGGAGAGGAAAACCCAGTCTGCGAAGGAAGTGGGGAAGAAATACTACCCTCTCATGGGGCCTTGGGGTGGGGAGAAGCTGCCCCTCCTCAGGAAGCCGGTGCGCGATGTCTTTGGACAAGTATCCGGCCTTCCTTAACCTTTTGACATGGCCCTCCATGACGGAGGAGACCATCCACTTGCCTCCCGCTCCGGACATTGTTGGAGAGGGTTGAGGTAGGAAGTGCGGGCTTGGGCGCTGGAGCTCGGGTGCGCAGAAGATGGGTAGGCAAAGGAGGAAGAAGGCGTAGGTAAAAAGGTGGATCCTTATCCCCTTATATGGGCGGATGCAACTATGCGTCCCCACCAGCCTAGTAAAACTCGATTGCCTCCCAAGCACTGTGATAAGTGGCGCGGTTGGGTTACCCACGTCCGTATTAACGAGAATCCCGTAAACAAAGGGGACACGATCTCTGCTTTGACAAGATGTGCCAAGGAAACCGCCTCGCAAAACACACTGAGGTGGAGAAGTGAAAACGATTCGAATAAAGGCTTGGCCGTAGTGTGATGTCACGCTGCGGAATACGTCAGCAGATTATATTTGTGTTAATATTATTCTCTTTACGGCAATACGTGGAAGCTTATTTTGCAGAGCCGGACACTACTCTTGGTGTTTACAAACTTTTATGAAGAATTTGGAGGAGGAACCCGCCTTGCAATGCCGAAGACAATCTGCGCGCCGGACTCGTCATCATTGAAGCCTAGTTCAGGGGCTACTGAGGGAGTCCTGGATTAGGGGGTGTTCGGGTAGCCGGACTATACCTTCAGCCGGACTCCAGGACTGTGAAGATACAAGATTGAAGACTCTGTCCCGTGTCCGGATGGGACTTTCCTTGGCATGGAAGGCAAGCTTGGCGACGCGGATATTCAAGATCTCCTACCATTGTAACCGACTTTGTGTAACCCTAACCCTCTTCGGTGTCTATATAAACCGGAGGGTTTTAGTCCGTAGGACAACTTCATCATACAACAATCATACCATAGGCTAGCTTTTAGGGTTTAGCCTCCTTGATCTCGTGGCAGATCTACTCTTGTACTACCCATATCATCAATATTAATCAAGCAGGACGTAGGGTTTTACCTCCATCAAGAGGGCCCGAACCTGGGTAAAACATTGTGTCCCTCGTCTCCTGTTACCATCCGGCCTAGACGCACAGTTCGGGACCCCCTGCCCGAGATCCGCCGGTTTTGACACCGACAGCTGGGCTTCTGACGTCCCACTTCTTCATCACTTGATTGACTACCAAATCTGAGTCGCCGTAGACCATAAGGCGACGGACACCGAGTGAAATCACCATGCGCAACCCATACAGGAGTGCTTCATATTCTGCTTATTGTTGGAGGAATCAAAGTGAATCTGGAGGACATATCTGAGCTTGTCTCCTTGGGGGGATACCAGTACTACCCCAGCACCAGAACCATTCAGCATTTTGGATCCATCAAAGAACATGGTCCAGTGCTCCGAGTGAACTTGAGTCGGCAGTTGTTGTTCGATCCACTCGCCGAGGAAATCTGCTATTGCTTGGGACTTGATAGCTTTCTTTGCCTCAAACTTGACATCCAAGGGAAGGAGTTCAATTGCCCATTTTGCCACTCATCCAGTTGCGTCTCTGTTGTGCAGAATCTCTGACAATGGAGCGTCGCTGACGACTGTAACAGAGTGATCAGAGAAATAGTGTGCAACCTTCTTCGTGGTCATGTAAATTCCATAAACGAGCTTCTGATAGTGCGGATATCTCTGCTTTGACGAAGTCAGAACTTCAGAAATATAATAAACTGGGCGCTGAACTTTGTAGGCTTTTCCCTCTTCTTCCCGCTCGACCGTAAGTACTGTACTGACGACTTGTCCAGTGACTGCTATATAAAGCAGTAAAGGCTCTTTGCTGATTGGGGCAGCAAGCACCGGCTGGGTGGAAAGCAGGGCTTTTAGCTCTGCAAATGCTGCATCAGCTTCAGGAGTCCACTCGAACTTATCTGATTTCTTCTTCAGTCGGTAAAGAGGCAGTGCCTTTTCACCGAGGTGAGAAATGAATCGACTTAGGGCGGCCAAGCAACCAGTAAGCTTCTGGACATCATGCACACGCACAGGGCGTTTCATTCGGAGTATAGCACCCACTTTCTCTGGGTTAGCATCGATCCCTCGTTCGGAAACGAGAAAACCGAGTAATTTTCCGCCCGGAACTCCAAACGTGCACTTTGATGAATTAAGCTTGATATCATACCTTCTGAGGTTGGCAAAGGTTTCAGCAAGGTCAGTCAGTAGGTCGGAACCTTTACGTGACTTGACCACAATGTCATCCATGTATGCTTCCACATTCCGACTGATCTGAGTGAGCAGGCACTTCTGAATCATCCGCATGAATGTGGCTCCAGTGTTCTTCAGACCGAATGGCATTGTGACATAACATAAGCACCCAAACGGGGTGATGAAAGCTGTCTTTATCTCGTCGGGTCCGTACAGACGGATCTGATGATACTCGGAGTAGGCGTCCAAAAAGGACAAACGCTCGCATCCCGCAGTTGAATCGACTATCTGGTCGATGCGGGGGAGAGGAAAGTGATCTTTCGGGCAGGCCCGATTGATATGCTTGAAGTCAATGCACATGCGAAGTGAGTCGTCCTTCTTTGGGACCATGACAACATTGGCTAACCACTCGAAGTGCTAAATCTCTCGGATAAACTCAGCTGCCAAAAGCCGAGCCACCTCTTCACCGATTGCCTTTCTCTTCTGTACGGCGGACCGTCGAAGATGTTCTTTGACTGGTTTCACTTTTGGGTCGACTCACAAACGATGCTCAGCCAGTCCCCTGGGAACACCCGGCATGTCCGAAGGTTTCCATGCAAAGATGTCCCAGTTCTCACGGAGGAACTGGATGAACGCTTCTTCCTATTTGGAGTCGAGTGTGGTTGAAATGTGAGTCGGAGCAACATTGGGGTCTGTCGGGTGAATGTGAATCGACTTCGTTTCACCAGACGACTGGATGCTGAATCTGTGGCTGGCTTCTTGGCCCGCAACAAATCACTCGGATCTGCATTTTTCTGGTATTCTTGCAATTCTGCCACGGCCATCTGTGCGTCGGCGATCTTTGAATCCTTCTGGAAGCACTCTTCTGCTAGTGATAGTGATCACCCCTTTGGGACCAGGCATCTTCAATTTGAGGTACACGTAACATGGTCGAGCCATAAAACGTGCATAAGCTGGCCTGCCCAGAATGGCATGATAGGCACTCTGGAAATCCACAACTTCAAATGTCAACTTTTCTTTGCGGTAATTCTTGGAATCACCAAAAACCACGTCGAGAGCAATCTGGCCGAGTGATGTAGCCTTCTTGCCTGGAATGACCACATGGAAACTCATATTGCTTTCATTGAGCCTGGACATCGGAATGCCCATTCCCTTCAATGTCTCTGCATACAGTATGTTCAGGCCACTGCCACCATCCATCAGGACCTTTGTCAGTCGGGTGCCTTCGACCACCGGGTTGACCACCAGTGCTTGCCTCCTAGGGGTGGCTATGTGCGCTGGATGATCAGACTGGTCGAATGTAATGGCAGTCTGTGACCACTTCAAATAACTCGGTGTCACCGGAGCGACCATGTTCACTTCTCTGTTGATGACTTTCAATCGACTTTTGCTCTCAACGTCAGCAAAAATCATCAGAGTGGAATTCACGTGCGGATAACCATCATCATCTTCTTCCTCACCCTCAGCATTGTCTGCTTCCTTCTCCTTTTCCTTGGGCTGTTTCTCTCGAAATTGCTGGATTAGGAGTCGACACTGCCGAGTGGTGTGCTTCGGATAAATGAAATTACCCTCTTCATCTTTTTTGGTGTGGATGTGGCACGGCAGATCCAGCACGTCATTTCCATCTTGATCTTTTACTTTCTTGGGGTTCCACGGCCCTTTGGGCTTCGCCTTGAACTTTCCTTGAACCACGACTTAGGCTTCAGGAGCAGCTGGCTCGGCCTTGCGCTTCTGATTCCGACCGGACTTTCCTCCTCCGGCTTCATGGGCGACTGCTTTGTGCTTGCCACTCCGGAGTTGTTCTTCTTCTTCACCATTGGCATACTTGGTGGCAATCTCCATCATCCGAGTCAGAGTCATATTTCCTGTCCGACCGAATTTTAGATTCAACTCCCGATACCTGACACCTTCCTTAAAGGCACAAATTGCCTGATGATCAGACACATCCTCCACCGTGTGGTGCAGGGTGATCCATCTATGGATATAATCCCTCAAAGTTTCATCCGGTTTCTGAACACAACACTGTAATTCTGTCAAACCTGCCGGCCGTTTGCAAGTGCCCTCGAATGTTCTAACAAACACTCGGGCGAGATCTTCCCAAGTATAAATACTGCTAGGTGCCAACTGATTCAACCATGCTCTAGCCGAGCCCTCCAACATCAGAGGAAGGTGTTTCATGGCCACTTCATCATTGCCGCCACCAATCTGGATAGCCCTCGGTAGTCTTCAAGCCAAGTGTCAGGCTTGGACTCACTGCAGCCGTGATGGCTCTGCTGAAGCACTCTGGACCTGAGACATGCACCCTGCTGCTGGTTTGCGGATCCCTGTCATGGCCCTCTCGGTGAGCTCTGTTTCTGTCGACCAAGCCCTGAACGAGAATAGATCTCGCATCAAAGCCTGGCTCCCTGGGGTCGATTGGAATCCCTCGCCCAATACTGTGAGGGCGCCTGTCTTCATGTTGCCGAGGCACGTACGACCCAGTCCTTGGGGGAGGCGTGGGCACTCGACGACGATCATCGCGATCGACTTGGTGATCATACTGCTCACGGTTTCTGTACTGATCTCGCCGATCTCCACGTCCTTCATGCCTCGGGGGCGATCTTGGGCTGTGGGCCGACTAAACTGTGTCTGCAACCACGAATCTGCTATGGATCCTATTCCGCGATTGAGATACGGCTGTATTCTATTCTCCCGCCGCCCAGAGCAAAGCTCGGATCTGCACCAGACCTCGGTCAGCTTCTGACTGGAAGGTTGGATCGACTCCGCTATCCAGGCAGCAGCTGCTAGATTCTGGATCGGGGTTCGGTATACCTGAGTCGGAGGTGGAAAAAGTTGGCGTCGACTGGATTTGGGAGCACGCTGCCGAGCGCGATCGTCGAGTGCGCGCTCGAGGTTCTCCGGTCGAGTGGGCTCAGCCAAGTTGGCTAAGCGCACCTGCTCCAAGGCCTGGGCCTCAGGGGTTTCTCCAACTATAGGAGTATGCAGTGCATCCATGTTCCGGCGACGAAGTTCCTCCCTCTGCTGCGAAGAGAGGGGTTCAGGGCGGTACTCTTCATGAACGCGCGACGGATCGCCGTCCCCATCGCCTCCGTCTTCATGGGTGAAGCCAGGAGGACCGCATGGTCCATTGACCATCAAAACTTCTGCCGCTGGGTCGCTGCTGTCGCACTCGGATGCAGTCTCTTCGGAGCCAGTCGACAGATCGAACAAGCCGTAGAGAGTTTCCTCGGGCTCGATTGCCGCGACTTGAGGGGTGGCCGACTGGCGGGCCACCGCATGCCTCACCCACCGCTGAAGCCTCGACTGACCGGAGCGTTTGCTCCGGCGGGCCGCAGGGAGGGGGAAAGCTGCTGGAGCCGACTGATACTGAGTCGACGACTGAAGCAGGAGGACGCCGCGGATGCACGCGCGAAAGTGCGTCGCCCCGCGGGCGGGGAGTGCGTCGACGTCGAGTGGAGCCTCCTGAAGCCAAGCGGAGTCGTCGGCGACAAACACGAGAGCGCCGAGACGGATCTCGCGGCCCTTAGCCAAACCTCCGCCTGGAACCATGATGAAGGGGATCGGAAAAATTGCAACTTCTCCAACAAGTCGCTAAGACACTTGCCCCACGGTGGGTGCCAACTGTCGTGGTTCTAAGCCTGACAGTAGAATAGGGGGGTAGTAATGTAGAGGCAAGATCCTAGCTATGGAGGAGCTGTACACACGAGTTTTACGAGTTCAGGCCCTTCTCAGAGGAAGTAACAGCCCTACGTCTCGGAGCCCGGAGGCGGTCGACTGGATATACGCGTGTGAATTACAAAAGGTGCGAACCCTTGTCCCAGAGGAGAGGGGTGGCTTATATAGAGTGCGCCAGGACCTCAGCTCCCCTCCGTTACACAGGGTTCAATGTTCATAAAGGAGGAGCGTTACTGGTAACGTCCGGAGTAAAGTGCTATAAATGACCATAAAGCTATGACTTAAGTCTCGACCGTTGCGGAGTGAGTGTCTTCACATCTTCTGACGGTCGAATGGTTGTTCGCATGGTCGAGTGTCTTCAAGGCTGTCGAGTGGGACATAACTTCATGGTAGGGTGGATGATGATTTCTCTCCGACCGCTTCTGGTTCTTTTAGAGATGTCCTTGGGGAGGGCATCTTGAACAGATCCATGACCCTACCCTAGGTACATAGCTTCGTCAGTGGGCGCCTCGGGGACGGGCAGAGGGGGGAAAGGGACCCCGCCGGTGCTGAGCCTCCACCGCGACGAAGCGCGTACGTCGGGCGGCGCGGGGTAGTTGGCCTCGTGGAGGAGGTGGGCCTCCCACTCATGCAGCGAGCAGCGGCCGAAACCGTTGGCCGCCGCCGCGTCGCCGGGGTACCTCGCGCTCATGGTTGCCGGGTGGGAGAGAGAGGGGCTCGAACGGCGGAGAGAGGGGAGGAAGTGCGGCGGCGAGGAGGGGGAGTATTGGTGCCTCACCGGCGCGGCCAGGGGCGGCCGCGTGTGAACGCGTGGCAGAATGCGGGGCGGCGGCGCCGCACTTCACCGCCCGTGAATCAATGGCAGGCTGACCGGCGGCAGCCTTGGCATTGATTCCCCGCGGGAAAACCGAGACGATGAGGACGACCAGCCTTCGTCTCGCTGACGTGTCGGTCCCGCCACTCTTTCGCGCCAAAACGTTCAAGCCAGCGCCCCCGAGCGTCCCCCAGCGTGTCGGGTTCGGGTTGAGTGCGCCGGCGCCAATTTCGGCCCAATCCGGCGAAAAACAGGCTCGTGGCTGAAAATGCTCTTTGTTACGGGGCCGATTTTTCGGCGCAGGCGCTAAAAAACGGCCTTGGGGGGGGGGGGGGGGGGGGTTGTTGGGGGTGCGGCTGGAGATGCTCTTAGTCACACATCCCACGCGCCTCCTTCCTTTATCCATCTATTCTCGCGCTGGCCGTCGCCGCTTCATTACTTTTGATTTGCCGGTTCTACCATTTTTTTTTCCGTCGTAGTAGCTGTTGGCAACAATGGTTCCAACTTTTTATTTTGCCAGTCCCAACATACGTGGTCACCGGTTCTGGCAAATGTGATCGCCGTTTTCAGCAGATCGCCTCGCTATCCGTAGTCGTTTGTTCCAGCAAATGCGACGGCTGGTTCAATCATCTCGTTTTTTGTAGCACTTTTTGGGCTGGACAGGAATGAAGCGGTGTTGCAACCGACGGTGGCAAACGAGAGAGTGTGCCACATGCTGGTGTTGCCGGGGCCGCCGTCGACGACGAACGCGGCTGCCGCACCCGGCAAGGGAGCACCCGATGGAGTAGGGCATGCCGGGCGTGGTGACTCTGTTTTTTTTCTCTCCCCTACGCTCTTTGATGTGATTGGGGTTGCTACCACTGACCGGATCCGACGGCTGGAAGATACCAATTTGGATGGGTAGGGTTCAGTTGGCCCAAAGTTGGACCGATCGACTGGCGCCTAGTACCTGCCATTTTTATTGGCATGATGATGAAAAATTTAGTTTACTCACCAAGTAAACTTGCCATCATCTGCGAACATAATTTGTCATGCATAAAAGTCTGACCGTCGATTATTCGAATCGTTTGTATAATGTAATTAGTGCGAATCTTGATAGTAAGTTTTTGCAGGATGTGCTTGAGCTCATCTGCTGGTACAGTGATTAGTTCACCTGCCTGTTGTCTCCTCCGTAACGAGTTGACAGAGAAAGTACACGCGACAAAATGTACTCCAAGACACGCTAAGAGTAATGGAATCAGCCGTTCTCATATGTCGTTGTGGCATGTGTGGTCGCAGGGGTAGGGGCAATCGATGGCCCTCACTTCAGCCCGGCCAAAGTACCAGTCACTCACAGATTTCGCGATACTCTGTGCACGCAAGAACAAGACACAAATGAATGAATCAATGAGCATGAACTATATAACCCACTTTAAAATCCAATTGGTAGACAGTAGATACCTTATTGTGAATGGTAGGAGAGCCATTTGCATTCCAAGTAGCCGGGACCTTGGACTGGCCGTGCGTGAAGCACGAGTTTATGAAGAACCCATTGCCCTTGGAGCGGGAGAAGGCGCCTTGCACAATTCCCACCATCTGCTCCCTGAAAGCTGCACCCATAAATTTCAGATCATTGCTTGATCATCGTATGTATCACAATTTAGTGTGCTGCTAAATTAATCTATTCTATAGATGTATGTATACCTTGCAAGACTTTCATCTGGGATGCGTTGCAGGCTAAACGACTGGACTTGCAGGCTCGCCAGGCGCCGCCGTGGTCGGCCACGTCCGGGGCCAGGCTTTCATGGATCTGAATTACATTTTCTTTATTGTTACACGGACGAAAAAGAAACTATATATGCTGAGATGATGTCTGGTCAAATATATATATACCACAGCTTCCTACCTGCCATGTATCGTAGGCTGCATTCAGCAGGAAGGTCGGGGTTTTTATGCTGCCGATTATGTTCTGCGGGAAGAAGCACTGCATGCATGTGCACGTACATGAGATGGTAGGGGTCAGTTGAGTTCGGCTTCATGGGTTACGGTAGAGTTCAACAGCTAGCTATAGCATGCATGCATGTAAACAGATGAAACCAGCGCTATGCATGTATTCACGTTACGCACCGAGGTGGCGTCGAGACGACCGGTGCAACTCCTCGGCAGGGTCTGCGCCACCCCATGCGTGGCCACGACGCCTCCGAAGTAGGATCTCAAGGTATGCCCACCGGCGACGTCGACGCTGCGTGCATGCATGGATTCAGAACAATGAAGATCGATGCGCAGTGTGGATGGATGAGTTATGGATGCATGTGTGTGTAACGTACGCGTCGAGGAAGAGCCCTGCGTCGGCGAGGCACTTGACGGTGGTGCTCCGGCCGGCGAAGAAGGCGCCGAACTGGTCGCAGTGCAGTATTGCCGACAGGCCCCCGGCGGAGCCGCCCGCCAGCAGCACCTGATCCGCGGAGGACATCCCAATGGAGAGGAGGTGCTGGATGACGGCGTCAAATATGCGCTGGCCCCGGAAGTAGACCCTCGAGCCCGCGTCGTAGCCTTCGCCGGCGAAGGACGCGCCGTCGCAGTAGCGGACCATCACCCGGTTCCAGCTGTAGAAATCTAATGTGCGTACGCAGGAGTGCAAGCGTTAGTAAATGTAAGTCCAACGTCGATGCATACCGCATACGTACGTTTTTATTTATGAGCCATATGTATGTACGGACCAGGGTTCTCGGCGGGGTTGGAGCTCAGGATGCCACGGAACTCGAGCTGCCTTTCCATGAGATTCGAGGACCCGAGGCGGCTCCCCTTGCGGTACATGCACGCCGTCACGTTCTCGCACCAGCCGCCTCCCTGCATTCTCGCAGTATGTTCGATAGATTTGGTAAAATGTACTCCCTCCGTAAACTAATATAAGAGCGTTTAAATCACTACTTTAGTAATCTAAACGCTCTTATATTAGTTTACAGAGGAAGTATGTATCACATGAACTGAAGAAATAGTTCTGTATAGATGTACCTCTAGGTTGACGATCCAGCTCTTCTTCCCTGCACCGGACCCCGGATCCATGTGGTAAGCCGGCGGCGTCCCATCCATGCACACTGCACATCATTTTCATACTTACATGGGGTCTGCTTCAGTACACCCTTATCCCAATAAATCTCCACGTGATCCTATATACCTAAATAATGCATACTCACAGTCCCTATTATCTTAACATGCGCACATGTCATCTTATCAAAGGCCCACCATAACATGCATGAGAAAAGGTTTTCCATTATTAGCTGATCACATGCACACATGCCACCTCATCAAAGGTCCACTCAACATGCATGAGATTTTTTTCCAGTTATATTATGTCATGTATATTCGAAATATTTTTCAACTACACAGTAATCAAATACAAATATAGTATTCATTTCTAGTTTTAGATCATACTCATATATTATTAATTCAACTATGTATGTATACAATCAATTCACTGAAATATATTGCAATCAATTCCCGTGGCAACGCGGGATATTCTCTAGTTAGATTAGTAGTCAATATTCCACAAAAAAAGATTAGGAAGTCAATACATGAATATTGCAAGAGAGTATCATCAAGCAACATAACAAATGCTTAATTAGTGTTGAATTTGCAGGGTTTAATAGGGAATATTATGGTAGTTAGTGTGCATTAAGACCCAATTTGTAAGGATCCAACAAATTCCTGACCATTGCAGTACAGCTGGATACTATTCAATTCCGTTAGTTGTACCATCCATTTTATTGTTGATGTGATGGCATACCAAAGATTCAATTGTATATTATTTCGTAAGATATGATTTTATATGATAAGCCAATAAGACATGCACTAGTAGGGGCGTTCTCAAGAAAAATCGGTGGGAGAAAAATCGACAAACCAGAAACGGGAAGGGGAAGTGGAGGGAGGACGGATTAAAAAGACAGGCAACATAATATTAGTATTTTTTAAGATAATAGTAAGAGAGATAAAATACAAACATAGAGTGTAGAAACCGACTGGAACGCTTGAATTTCAATTTGGTGAAACATAGAGTGTAGAAACGGATCAACTAGAGGGTTGAAAATAGGTTCTCTCTAAGGTACGAAAAATCAAGAAGGTTGGGTCTGCTGTGCTGGTTTCCGCCTGATTTCCTTTTCGTAATGATTAATTGGCTTGCCAATTTTGTTTTTGTTTTTATGAAAAAAAAGAGCTCTTGCCACACTTGCTTGAAAAAAGAGTCACATGTGAATACTTGTTGCTTCTCTCTTTATGTTCGAGACGAGCATCACTAGACTTTCATGTGTTTTTTTGTAAACAGCAGACATACGTGTTATAGCACTTACTGCTAGTTCCTGGGCCAGCAAATACGGCTTCTAGGGGACAATCATAACTGAATTGTGGGGATTCACTTTGAATGGATACAGAAATTGCAAGGAAGTATAAAACCCTTCCAAACTGATGGGGGCTGGGCCTTGTGGTTGGAAAACTGGACATAATCTAATAAAACGTATTAAAGGTTGATTCAGAATTGGCATAAACACATGTACATACCGGCTCCCTTGTCGACGGCGGATGTGATGAGGGTGATAGGCACCGCCGGTACGCCCGGCGCCGCCGCGAGGACCAAAACGACAATGGAAAGCGCCCAAAGCTTGGCCATCCCGACCTTCTCCTCCATCTTCAACAATGGAGATATGGATACTCACGAGTCACGACTCTCTCCCAGTTGGCTCCTAGAAATATGCCCGTCGAATTGGGGATATATATTGATGGTCCTCAATTAGTACCAAATATAAAGGAATTAATTTTTTCAAGAAAAATAAATAAAAGGTAGGTATTAAATGCAGCGACTATGATTGCCTGCATATATCCAATCTACTATACGCGAACATGGCATGACACACCGCCTGGGGCCTAGCTACAATTTTGCTTACATTTCCTTCCATATGCGCCAATTGGCCAGCACGAAATTTCGAGGAGTGGGGCTTCAAGATATATGCTCCTACCAGAAAGTCAATCATCCAGCACGGAATTTCAAAAAGTGAAGCTTCGAGATTTATATGTCCTTGTCCGAGAAAGACGATCACACCGCTGGGATCAGTGTGCAATCCATCTCAGCTTATTCTCTCGGTTCATCCATATCCAAGCGAAGCTTATCACCACACAAGTACTCCCTCCATTTTTAAATATAAGTCTTTTTAGACATTTCAAATACAGATGTATGTAGACATATTTTAAAGCGTAGATTCACTCATTTTGCTTCGTATATAGTCACTTGGTGGAATCTCTAGAAAGACTTATATTTAGGAACGGAGGGAATACTAGTATATCTATCTGCATGAGACTCGCATGGCCATGTGATGAGGGCATTCTACTACAGCTACACCAATAGCTCCTGTAGTCACACCTGCTCAAGTAAGATAAAGGCACTAGAGCTCTCGGGCGTCAACCTAAAATATTGGAAACTTTCGTCTCTAGGAACTTCTGCTAATGATCATCCTTGGGGGAGGACCAACTAATTAAAAAATGATTTTTAGCAGCAAATCTTCACTAATTGTACACTGTTCATTAGCAAAAATGCAGCGTAAGGAGGGGTCCCAGTACTGGAAGTCTATTCATTCGATCAAATATGAGAGTCACCTAGGGCTGAGCGTCTCTATAGGCAATGGGGTTGGGAACCTTTTCTAGCTGGACCCGTGGCTAGGCAGATCTCCGCTTTGCGCCGAGTTCTCATATCTATTTGGCATCTACCCAGACCTGATATTTTTTGTTTCCCCGGCCGCCAACAATGGGAGTTGGAACATCTCGTTCCGACGAACATTTGGACCCGAGGAAACGGTAGCTTGGGCCGCCCTTCGAGCGGCCCTCCCACCAGTGTTGGCAGACTCTCCAGACGTCATATCTCGCCACCTAGACCCGCTGGGGCTCTTCCATGTTGGCTTGGCATATCGTGCCCTATGTCGTGCGCCGACACTTGCATGGACCACAACTTGCTGAAAAGTGCCCCTTTCGCTGAAGATCAAGATTTTCTTATGGCAGCTTCAACTTGATCGCCTCATGTCGAGGACAGAGGTGGTCAAGCGACATGGGCCGGTTGATGGTCTATGCCCCCTTTGTGGTGTCTCCGAGTATGGGTTCTTCGTGTGTCCCGTTGCCCGATTCCTCTGGAGCTTTGTCCGTGAGGCCTTGGGGCCTAAGTGGCTGGCCCTTGACCTGGCTGAGTTCCTGGATAGAAAGGCAAATCATAGCGGTAGGTGGAGACATCTCTTCTGGTTAGTGTTCGCCGCGATAACCTAGATTTTTTGGATGACAAGTAACAAGATGGTCATCAAGAGCGGATAGTTTTGCGACGAGCCACTAACTCGCTATTCAAATTTCTGCCTTTTGCAGCACTGGCACCTACTCTCTAGGCAGCAAACAGAGATTGGCTAGGCAACATGATGGATTCACTGATAGCGACAAAATGTCACCTTGCTTTGCCTCTAGGTCATTGATCTTTCAGGTGCGTGTGGGTTTATGTTGGCATTTTCCTTTTCTTTTTGGGCATACTTGTATTGTTGCCCCATCAGACTTTTTTTTTCTTTGGTACTTGACCTTGTTGTATGAAAGTGGTGGTTTGCTTTATTTATAAAGCGGGGCAGAAGCCTATTTGGAGAATATGATACTGTCTAAATAATATATGATTGTATTATTAAGGAATAAATGGCCTAGCATGGATGAGAGGGACAAGCATCAGAGCATGAGCAAGCATGAAGATGGCAGCAACCATATGTGAAAGATGGAGATTTAAGTAGAGATTTTATAACTTCGAATCCACCATCACGTAATGATGCATAAACACATGGATAAAATATATAGGATGATACTTCATATTTTTCATCCACATCGTTCTATAGGTATTGCGCTACCTTACTTTTGGATCAACCCCGTGTACATAACCACAGGTAGTTTTTAGAGTCTGCATTAGTGGAGAAAACTGAGTTAGGATGGGATTCTCCTCCCCCTCTGTCCCTCCATAAATACTATGTGTAGGGTTTATTTTGTTAAAAGTTTGTCATTATTATATCTTCTTGTAATTCGTTTATGTCCAGGGACCATGCCAGGGCTGCTTACGAAGCCCCAACTTTCATATATACTTCATATAATATTCATAATGTTCTTCCTTGTTCTTCGATTACTTGTAGGGATTACATATTTGTGGTCAGGTTTATCGTGCCTCGACATGGTCAGTAAAAACTCCAAAGTTGATTTAGGGATTATATAGGTGCAAACCTCATCACACATTGTAG
The DNA here is from genome assembly GCF_018294505.1 of Triticum aestivum. NCBI lineage: Eukaryota > Viridiplantae > Streptophyta > Magnoliopsida > Poales > Poaceae > Triticum > Triticum aestivum. The sequence continues at coordinate 658,819,396 of NC_057806.1, forward strand.
TCGGATCGTTTAAGTCGACTCCACCCAAATTAAAAGACTAATTTGCATTGAAAGATTGGGACACCCTTCTACCTATCGGAAAGAGCATATAACCCCATAGGTCAATTTTTATAATTAATGTTAACATATCTGAAGGAAATAGGGTCGGTTTGGTTCGAGGCCTGGAGCAAAATTGCCTGGCCACAAACTTGCCTGGAATGTGCCTGAGCTATGTTTGGTTGATGTCCTAGACTTCTGCTTCTAGCCTGGCCTGACAAAGCTGACAAGCTCATTAGTCTGTGCTGGCCGGCAGGCATGTGATTAGCCTGGGCCAGGCGATCCATTCCTTACGCCTAGGTGTACTGCCCCAGCTGCCTGGCATTCTTGTATTATTTCTTTTGCATGGTATGGGTAGGTGTTGAGTTTTTTATGTACTAATTTGTACTGTAATCAGCAGCAGCCTCAGGACGCGAACCAAACGCCACATGCCTAACCAGGCAAAAATATCAGCATTCTCAGGCAACCTTCAGGCATCAATTTTCACCAGGCATGAACCCCATGTCTTCATCCAAACAGGCCCATAATGCCTACTGCAAGTTTATTTCAGGGGAATTTCTTGTGGGTGCAATAAAGAATGGAAGATGACCCCCACAAAATTACATGAGGACTAGTGTTGATTCCTTAGGCATGTTGATGCTATCAAAAGGAGACGAGGATGATGTAATGATTTTCTCTCTTCGCGTGCTTAAAGATCAAACTCTAATGACTTCAAAATCCTTCAACATTCCTCCACTATATCTACCCAACTTTCATATTCGAAGTTGTCGAGCTCTTCTTGTTAGAACCACCGAGCAGTACACCAGATATAGCCATTGCAAAACCTCTTCCATTCGGAGCTACCAATTGTTCCATTTGGAATTGTTGAATATTTTGGCAAACCATCGGTTGCCTCCTTTGAACTTCCGAAGCCATCCAGCCAGAATTCTGAAGCAACAACAGTGTGCCATTGCTAAAGAGTTCCATTCGTAGCCTCCAAATGCTCTTTTTTCAGATCATCTGAGCCATTTGGATGTTGACACTTTTATTCACGTCAGAGCCGCCGACTTGATCACTCGAGAGCTTCCGAGTTGTGTAATAAAGTTGGTAACGACCAGATTTATGATCCCTCCTATTTATACTCCACATATCCCACATGTTCACTCGAAGCAAACTCCAGTCCCATCATTTGTTCTCAAAGAGAACTCCACCTCCTCATGACGATTTCAAAGGGCTTTCTAATCTAACCATCGAAGTCAATCCTTTGAGATCTAATCTCTCTTGTTTTCCACTCCTACTTCTCCAGTTCAAAAGCCAAAGCTTGAGAGAGTATGGGTGTTGAAGAGATTATCTTTTGAAGCACAAGAACAATGGATTCATCAGCTAGCAATCGCCATCTTATTACTTTTGGAGGTTGTGTGCCTCCTAGATCGGCAAGGTGGTTGCAAGTCTTCAAGTTTGTCAAGAAGCCAAGAATTTTGTAAGGGCTAAGAGATCACCTAGTTTGTGAAGATCCATGCTTAGTGAGGCTAGTCCTTCATGGGTGTACGGCACGGTGGAATAGGTTGGTTGCTCCTTCGTGGATTCTTCATGGGTGAATGTCCTTCATGGACCATCCCTTTGTGGGATCTCGCAAATGTGATCACTAGTAGAAAACATGGCTTTGATCACAGCTCAATATACACATTACTCCCGGTTGCATTACGAACCGGGACTAATGTGAGCATTAGTCCCGGTTCGAGCGGCTAAAGGCATTAGTTCCGGTTCAAATGGGACCTTTAGTCCCGGTTTGAGACACGAACCGGGACTAAAGGGCGCCGCACCCTTTAGTCCCGGTTCGTGTCTCAAACCGGGACTAAAGGGCCCATTTCTCAAACTCTCCCCCCCCCCCTGCGTGTATCGCCATTTCAGTTTTGAAAAAAAAAAGAAAATGACAAAAGATAAAAGATAAAATCCTTCGAGATGTAGTTATATTACTACATCTACTAGTTAGGAAAATTAGAAAACTTAAATTTGGACATGTTTTGCAAAAAAGTGTTATGAAAAAGTAAAACAGCTATAACATTTGCGTACGATATCGGAAAAAGAACGTATAATATATCAAAATGTTCAGCACGAAAATCCGCATCTGATTTTGACCGCCTACTGCGTGTTTGCAAAATTTTAGAATCCTCAAATTCTAAAAGGAAAAATTATGCTCAAATTTCAGTTTTTTTTGAATTTTAGTCAAACTACTTATTCAAGAAGTATTACTGTTACTAAATAATTATTCAAGAATATTAGTGTTACTTTATTTCAGTTTTTTTGAATTTTGGTCAAATCCGGTCAAACTGTGGTCAAACTACTTATTCAAGAAATATTAGTGTTACTAAATAATCATTGTTTTTTAGAATAATAGTTTCAAACTCAAATAGTGAAATGTGTGATTTCATGCTCAAGCTAAACTCCTAAGGGTTAATAGGATTGACATCTTACTATTGTCAGGAAAACATCAAGTGCAGACTTGGAAACGAGGGGGACTAGGAAGTTAGATGATTTGGAATGATGAGGGGTGATTAGAGATTAGAGATTAAATTAAGCAGTGATGAGGGGTGGGTTATTAAAGATTAAATTGTAAAATAATTCAGAAATTTGAAAATGAGGGAAAATTAAAAAAATCGTAAAATTACCTTTAGTCCCGGTTGGTATCCCGGTTGGTGTTACCAACCGGGACTAAAGGTGGAGTTCTAGTCAGCGGCCACGTGGAGGGCCTTTAGTCCCGGTTTGTATAAGAACCTTTAGTACCGAGCCTTTAGTCCCGGTTCCAGAACCGGGACTAAAGGCCCTCTTGAACCGGGACAAATGGCCCATTTTCTACTAGTGGATCCTTGTGATCTTAGGTCCTTTGTGGATCAAGGTATCCATCAGTGTGGATGTAAGATAGCACTAACTATCCAAACCACGGTAAAAATCTTCACCGAACCTACCCGTGTTTGCATCTCCCTAATTCTACCTTGTTACTTACACTTGCATGTGTTTACTTTCTGCTGCCTATACTCTTGTAGACTTGCTTGTGTAGGGTGCTTCATAGATTATTAGAGAAGCCTAAAATCACCAAGGAAATTAAATTTTGGAAAAAGAGTCCCATTTTGTCTTAGTAGCCTATTGACCCCCCCCCCCCTCCCTCCCCAAGATAGACTTGATCGATCCTACACTATCACGTGGTATCAGATTTTCAGGTCACTTGGTGCGATTTTTCGGTTTTTTCAATTTTTTTTAGAAAAGGAGGATGACCCCCGGCCTCTGCATCTGGGAGATGCATACGGCCACTTTATTGATTATTCACGAGGATTTCAGTTTTTTCATAGGTTAAAGTGCATCTTGGATCAAGTTGAACAAGGCAAATAAATGGGATGGCCTCATTAGATTACTCAAGAACCCCAATCTTGCATCCAAGAAGCAAAAGACAATGACATCTCAAGCTCAAAACTACTCATATGGATGAAGAAGGTGCTGCACTGGCTAAACTCATGGCAAGACCAAAGGGGAGGTGGGAGCGACTAGGGCAAAGCATGTCGGATCGGCGAGCTCATGGTTGACCTGGTTGGCAGAGATGATCTCCAACAAAGAGATTTCAGGTGCCAATAGAGATGAAAGGAAGGAAGAAGGTTCAAGGGTTCGTGGAAAATAGACTTGATCGGCGATGCCCTGATGTTTAGAACCAGGAAGAAACGTACACTCAACTACACGCACACTGCAAGTGAATGAACTTAGCTATCCTCCCTCTCCTCTTTCTACTTCGTCATGGAGGTACGAGAGCTAATCTCTTCCATGGGGTGTGTATGGTCCATTCATGGTGGAGTGGCAGGGCCATGGACTCGGGTGAGTACACTGAGTGCATGCAATCAGCCAGAAAATCACGTTACCGAGGAAGTATCATGTACGGCACGGGCACTTTTTTGTTTAAACATCTCGAAAATCATTTACTGCATGGTAAAAAACCGAATTATACGTCACAATAGAAGTGCCCGTTGCTGTTTTGCAACTTCAGATCCAGCAAACATTTGGAGTCTGAATTTGGCAGCAGAACGCAATTCTTTTGGTTCTGCACCTGTAGACTTCATTCATACTTGGGCATCATGCGCGCATGTAATGTCATACGACAAAAGATGTGCTAACGAAGTTACAGACCAACCTGACAAATACCAATAACACACCGATGATAGGCACCACCATTCATATTTACGGATTTATGTACTGTACAGAGCTTCATCTGATTATTTACAGGCGAACTCTTGCTGATAAAACGGCTCAAGACACCAGCAAAACAATCATCAGATTATTTACAGGTGTCACTCTCGCAGATAAAACGGCTTGAGAACACCAGCAAAACATGCGACCAAAAATAAAAGATCCAAAAGGTAACCAACCACTCATTTGTACATGCTTTCCTTTCGTCCACTTCTATATCTCACAATTTTTTAACTAATCAACCACAGGCAAATGGAAATCATCATTTCCCGGGTTTCTTCCTCTTCTGAGCGGCCATCCTCTTGGTGTAGAATATCCATCCTATAACATAGGACAATGTCCTCCATCCTCTATATGGCTTTGGCTTTGATATCGTCGCAATGAAGCCCTTCAGCGCAGCCCCAAGATCTTGTGAGTCAAAGGATACCGGGGGGTCTGGACCTGGACGGCAATAATAGTCCTCTTCGTTGAACGAGGCGTGACTGGTGCTCTCCTCAAAAACCAATGAATTCGAGAACTTGTCTAAAGCGAGTGATTCTTGAGGCTGTCCATGGCCACCAAGTGGGGGAAGCTCAGGCTGAAATCTATTTTCACTGCTCTCTACAACTCCCACCGCACAAGGATCCAAGGCACACAATGGTTCGACAGAGAAAATGTCGCCTGATGGTATGTCCAAGTGGCTTAAATCAAAATCATCAGCGGCAACTTGTGCAGGTAACTGGAAAAATTCGTTTTCACACAAAGATGAGGATCTCATATTGAGGAGCTGTGACGGATTCTCCAAAAGTGTTTCATTGTCGCAGGTCGAGACATTCTTCCAGTCTTCAAATGCTTGTTTAACAGCTGCATTTGCTTCAGCCTAGAAAGAACAAATGCTGTAAAGACCAGATGGTCTAGGTTGCAACTGGTAGAAGGGGAAACGAATTTGATCTAAAGAGCTTATACGACGAAGAAAAGTGAATACCTTCTCCTTTTCTGTCAGATCATCAACAGAAACAAACTTCTCAGATATTAACCCTCTCACTTCCCCTACAGCATTGAACACAACAGCAGTTTTGCTTGGGCTTTCTAGATAGTAAATATGCACCTTGTCACTGAGAATACATGTTGTTTTTGCATGCTCAATAGTAACCTCCCACATCTTAGTTGACATGCCAGTGCCCAATATCTGCACAATGTTAACATTAGAGTTGGTTAGGAAATCTACATATTTTCTGAGACACCACTATCATCTGCAACAACATGCCACACCTCATTTACACTACCATAGATAAAATGCAGTTGATCCATCCAAATGAGGAACTCCTACACATATATGCAGTTTGATGGTTCCAGTTTTTCTTAATTCAAAGATTTACAAAATAATGCTGTCAAACATGTTCGATATAAATATACATGTCAACCTTGGACAGAATGGACTAGTCATCAACAGCTTGTATAAACTCTACAAAGAATATAAAATACATAAGCAAATTCTGTAAACCTTGCAAAAGGGTGCATAGTACCTTCCGGAGCCTAGGAGCATCAAGATGCAATAAAGTGAGAAAATCTTTGACTGTAACTATCTTCTCCTTATTCAAACGCTTGTGAAAAGCTCCTTCCTTGCCGATCTTCTCCAGTCTCCAAACCTCATCTTCAAGAACTGGTGGGTGATGCTTCTTGTACACTGGGAAAGGGGAACAAAATATAACAAGTGAGGCATTTAAATTTGCCCAATTTGGTAGCATTTGAGACGATGATGCAATGACATAGGTCAATCATTAGCAGTAAGAGTAAGCTAAGTTGGTCTAAATCCTTGCATTGAGAAAGCAAATTTTTATTACGTGACTATGACTATCAAGGGCACTGTGTTCTAACAAATCTAGATTGCAGCAAGGAATTCATGTGCTTATATTTCTATGTGCAGTTGTCAATTTTAAGGACGCTGTGCCAAAATGATGAAACTTATCAAATGTGCAGGAAGGGGTGCAAGAAACAAATAACAATTGAAAGCAGCATCAACTCACATTCTCCACGATGATCCTTTACCACAAATGATTCAGTTTTTGCTTCCCGTACTCTTACGCCATTATAACAACCATCCTCAGTTCTTGCACCTAACCTGAACTTTCGGCTGCGTGTCCAGCTGGAGTTATCTGTGAATGCTACATCTCCCACTGTACCAATGCCTTTATCAAGGCCAACAAACACGTCTCCAGAAAGCAAGGGCCGTTTACCTTGTCTTTCTTTAACGATGTTATTATTGAACTCCTGAGCTGTCCAGTCATTGCCTTCTCCGTCCTCAAAGTCACCCTCTAGAACTACTATTTCAACCTTCAACCGGGACTCCGTACCCATCACTACAACTTCTCTGGTCAAAGTGTCGACTAGAGCAATACTTAAGGTACCCTCGCCTTCAACCTTGGAGCCAGTGAAAATTGGAAGAGAAAGCCTAGTCGTGAATTGGAGCTGCAGATTTTTCGATGTAGATGGAACAGTGTACGTGGGACTTCTAATGAAAAATGAACAAAAAAACAAGGTGGTTAGATGAAGCTGCATCAGTTTACGAACTTCAAAAATTGTCAAAGAAGTGTTCATATACTGTACCTTGTCATCATAGCGGCATGATTTGCGAGGGCCAACTCAATTTCTTCTTTAACCTAAAAATTTGACTCGAATTAAGCATCAAGATCACCACTGAATAACTTAAAACAAAAACATGGCTGAAAACAGCACTGACTAGGTCAAGCTTTATGATGCAAGCAACAGCCTTGACTGAAAATATTTAATATTATCTTTTGAAAATGAATGAGAAAATGTCCATTGGAATGAATGCTTCGTTGCTAGTTTCGCAGGGTTTCAATGGTTCTGAATGTAGAACAATACAATGGTAGAAAAACTAATTCAATACAGTGGCTTCCAAAATTGTGATTGAGATCTACTCTTGAACAAGAACCCCTTTTCCTAAAGTAATTAATACCTACAAGGTCATTGTGATCTCTTAGTAAAGATTTGTGAGTTACTAATAATTCCTTACTCTTCAAAACTAACACAAATACAGGACCAATACAAGATGGACTCCTGACAGCAGCAATGTTGATCAACAATTTAAGTAAGCTAAGTTTAATTCAGAAACCATGTCACCCAGCACATCATAATCGTAAGCCTAATGGAATGAATAGAAGATGCAGATTATAAAATTTTCTGGCACGGTTGAAGGAAATTGGGGGGGACAGCTTGCATAGACTCCTCACTACTCTGCAGATGAATGGCTGCAATGAAGAGCGTAGTCAAAAGTGCGATTTCAGATCTACTCAATACGAACCGCCTGGCCTAAATCAATACCTAAAGGTTCGTTGTAACCTCACGGTCCAAATTTGTGGGTCTGCGGAGTTTCTGATTCTACATATTCAAGACTAAACTAAGCGATGTAGAAAATGGATTCCTGACAGTTATACTGATCACCAATTGAAAAAAAAAACTAAGGTTAATTCAGATACCTAGGCCCAAGGAAATGAAAAGAAAGGAGACGCGGATTAGACGGAGCACAGCCTGCGAATTCGTCGTGATACGGCTGAAGGAAACGAGGATTGGGGACGGGGAAAACACGGGAACGAGGTGCACGAGACGGACGGCGGCTCACCACTCTCCGGATGAGGGGCTCGATCGACGAGAAGAGCTTCTCGATGCTGCTCTTCCGCATCACCTCCGTGATGACCCTGCAAACGAATCCAATCCAATCCAATCAGAGAAACCGAGGTGGAGATTCCGATCGAGGCCGCCAGGAAAAGGGACAGGGGACGGGACGCTTACTCGCGGAGGGCGGGGACCCGCTGCCGCTTGGGCTCAGCGGGGGAGGAGCTCCCGCCGGACTCGGCCGGGCCTCCGCCGCAGCCCCCCCACCGCGGCCGCTCGCCCTCCTCCGGCTGCCGCTTCTGCGACATCTGATCTCCGATCGCCGCCGCCGGTCGCAACCTAACCCTGCGCCGCGCCGCCCGCACGGGAACTGGTTCGGTCAGATGGCCACGGTGCACGGACGGGACGGACGGTGGGTTTGGTTCGGTTGGAGCCGCATAGGAAATGGCCTCAAATTGCGGGGTGACTCGGCCCACAGGGCCGGAAAAGGCAGGCTACAGACAGACCGACCCGGCCTACCCACCCTACCGGCCCGAAGCGCATTTTCGGCGTCGGATCCTTTTCTTCCGGCTCGGCCACTTGTCCCGTCCGTCCGATCGACCGAGACATGGGCACTGTTTGGCAAATTCCGGTGCCAAACATGAGGCAACTCATACACTTCTCTCCCTCAAAAACAAAAAAAAAAAACTCATACACTTCTCCAGCACACACAGTACTTTTCTATGTTTTGAGTTGACACAGTACTTTTTGAGGGTGGCACATACAGCACTTGGCAAAACGGGAAAAGGCGCATACGGCAATAGCAGACATGTTTGGTTGCATTCCACACTTGGCAACGCTTTTGCGTCCATGCCACAGTTTGTGGTGGCTTAATTGGTCGCCGCACTTATGACAAAAGGCGATCTAGCGACCGAGTCTTTGATAAGATGGGGTAAGCAACTAAGAAGACGTGGCTACGACAAAACACTTGTACACCGGCTTACCCGCGCGCCTAACACTCGGTTAAGGCCGCGCTTGGGATGGTTGTGGTTTAATAAGGAGGTGTTTAATTTAGAGTTGTATATCGGACCGGCCACTGAGGAAATTCCGATCGGAAATGAAACGACGGGACAAGATGTGTGTTTCTTACGAGGGTGTTTAAAAGGAAAACGATAATCCAAACAGGGCTCAAGTGTGGCTACAAACCAAACATTTGTCCGTAGCCCTGATTAGGAAATGTGGCGCGTCACAGGTTTGTCCAATGTCCAATTATCAACCTGATAGGGTTAAAGTTTGTCTAATAACCAATTATATCAACCTAACAGGATTTTTATTTCTCTTCTTCTGATAATAATAATAATAATAATGGATAATATATAAGTGCATCGCTGAGATGCAGAATACACCGTTGCAGGTACGGGTGAACTAAGCAGCAGTAGAAAGAGTTTCCTCCATGTGCATGACAAGATGGCGCTAGTGTCATCAGTACATATCATGTCTGAAGACGAGTGAAGAAAACCGAGAGCAATTGCTGAAGATGAGCAGGAGTAAATTTGTATCGTGGATTCTCAGCCTCAGCAAGAGATGTCATCATTTTTCATAGCTTTTTGACTGTTATCCCGAATACGAGAGCTCGATTCATGGCCACCAGGCCATGACGTGTTCCTTTCAGATAAGCATGACACCATCGTCAACGAGAGGATAATCGACAGAACACCAGATGTCCAGCTGATGCATACAGCGATGGGAATATAAGAAGACTATGAATGAAGGGGCAGTGGCAGTGGCCATCATGATTAGTACAGTAGTGTCCAAGTCAAGCAAAGAAAGATGCCAATTTACAGGAACTCAATGAGCGACAACTTTTTCTGGTGGAAACAACATCACAAGTGCATCGCAGAGCAAGATTTGCTTCCTCCTGACCAAAGCTAATCCGTCTCTTCCAGCAAGCCAAGTATCAGATTTGGTCCGACTTCAAATCAAGAACTTCAGTTGCGTCCAGTTTTCGGTACCTGCTGAATGAATGAAGGTGATGTTTAGAATGTTGTAAAGAGAAAGAGGTGGTACCTCTAGTGGTTGCACACTGATTGAAATTTCGGACATGGGAGAATTTTTCTTAGCATAATAAAGTTTGGTTGCATCATGGTTGTATGCTTCAAATCACCTTGGGAGATATCAACTTCTAAACTATATACTAGTACATTTTTTTTGTTCTTGAAAATACAACTTAATTGGATACAAGGCTACTGCTTGACTATTAGATTTATACAACATCAGGAAACAAGATGAAAAATACGATGGGCAGGCCAACTTGAATACACCACCAGTGAGAAGCATGTGTTGGATTTGTAAAGCATTTCCTCCTTAAATCCCAGAGTGATAGAGAAAACAATAACTTACTAAAGGGTGAAGTCGAATGATGTCCTTGAATATGATGTATCCAGCAGTTGTTGGAACATCCGTGCATGTACCTCAACCAAACCAATGACAGAGAAGAGCTACTAATTAGGATGCCTCTAGTCTAGAACAAAGAACATTGACATAACAACCACTCTGCTCATGAGCACGCTCCCTTGTAGTTAAAATGTCGAACTCACAATTCTACGATGGGCAGGCCAGCCCGCAAACACTATTTGGGAGGAGCATAGGCAGACTTTGTAGAGTATTCAAAATCTCACAATAATGATGCAACCAAACCTTACAACCATTGGTGAGGAGCATAGGCAGGCTAACTGTGTAAAGTATTTCCATTTGCTTCCACCTTTGTTCAAGGACAATGAGCTAACTTGGTGATCATTTTACTACTGTATAAACATTAGTGATAAAGAAAATAATAACACAATGAAAGGTGAGTTCAAATGCTCAGTCCTTGAATATGATGAATCTAGCAATGATTGAAACATGTGTGTAGACACCTCAGCCAAACGAATGATAAAGAATAGCTACTAATTGGGATGCCTCCAAAACAAGGAACATTGACATAACAACAATTCTACTCATGGGAATGATTCCAGTCACTTAAACGTGGAATTCATATTTATACAGGTGACCCAAATAAGTAGACCGTATTTCAAATTCGTCTCTGCAATCTTGCATTGGTGTCATAACGATATGGATAACTCCAACGAATCAATCCATGTGCAAGAATGTGGATAACAGAATTTGACACAGACTCCATTGCATTATCAATCTTGAGGATACAAACCAGGAAGCAATTTCAGCCAACAGAAGAGAAAATCATTTGCTAGAGCGTGACAGAGTTTGACACAGACCCCCCTTGCATTACCAATCTCGATTCTCGAGAATACAAATCAGGAACCAGTTTCAGCATACAGCATGGAAGGCCTACGTGCACACACACAACGCCATCAAGTGACAAGCGGTGTCATCTGGGAGGAAAAAGAAGGAGTCGAGGGCACGAACCCTAGTAGCCTAGAGCTGGCGAAAGCCGGAGGGGAACAACGAGGGGGTGGCCGGGGCCGCTGTGGTGTTGGAGGCGGGTGCGGTGGCGGCGGCAGACGGCGGAGCGGCGGAGGAGAGCTCGCGGACGAGGGCGGCGAGGGCCTCCGGGTTGGCGCCGCGGTCGCAGAGCGCCATGAGCAGCGAGAGGGTGTGGCGGTCGAGGCCGGTGTCCAGGATCTGGGACATCTGGAACGCCAGCTCCAGCGACTCCTTGGCCTGCCTCGCGGCACCCCCCGCCGACTCCTCCATTCCCATCTCACGGGGGCGCGGTCGCCGTCGGCTTCCCCTTCCGCTCTCCGCTAGCCAGATCTAGGAATTTAAAACAGGTGGACTCTACCTACAAAAAAAAAACGACAACAAATACAACATGTGAACGTTCTAATTAGTACTCCCTCCGTCCCATAATGTAATGTAAGACGCTTTTTAACGCTACATTAGTGTCAAAAAGCGTTTTGCATTATGAGACGGAAAGAGTATTTACCAACAGCACGCAGATATACATTGATATGGTTTTACAAACACACCAAAATTCCCAACTAAGTCTCAGTTTTGCATAAAAAGAAGCCTACACAGTACATATACCAATTCTTCAACAATTCCACAAGAAAAAAATTCGACAATTCTTCAACAATTCTATGAGAAAAAAAACATTCTAATCTGTGAATCCCTGCATGAGTATCAATCATAACTGAACAAACAGAAAATGAATCAATCAACATAGGGTTTGAATCAAAAACTGGGAAAATTGGGGAATGTTGATAGATAGCCGTACCTGTGAATTTGCGTTTAGTCGTGGGACGGTGGGAGGGCTGGCCGGTAGCTGGTGGCTGCTGATGTAGTGCAGGGCGGGGTGCACGCCTGCACACCGCCGACCGCCGCAGACAGGACTGGGCGGCTAGGTGCGGTGAAGCAGCGCGTGGGGAATGGCGCGGCGGGGGCACGGAGACAAGGGGGACTCGGCGACGGCGAGTGGTCGGCGAGGCACGGACCCCGGAGGCAGGCGAGAGGCGGGTGGCGGCGAGTTCAGACCGGGGAAGCCGGAGAGGGGAGCAGGACGGCAGCAACCATGGGGGCGGGGACGGGGCTCCGGGAACATAGGCAGCCTGCTGGGCTTAATTTTTTCGTCCAGCCCATCTCCTCTTTAAGGCTGTATGGGCCGCAGCCCACCCTGTGAAACAACGAACCCTAAAAAAAAGGCCCTGTTTCAGCGAGGAAATCGCAAGGATGGTCCCACAACATGCCAGTGACACACATTTTCTAAAAAAAAGTGCCAGGGACAAACGCTCACCTAAACTTCATCGCCCCAAAAAGACATAACTTCATCGTTTCTAACTTTTTTAGGGGATTCATCATTTTTAATTCACACATGTGACATGACACGACTGCCAAATATTCCATCAACCTTCCTTCACATGTACTCCCTCCGTTCGGAATTACTTGTCGCAGAAATGGATGTATCTAGACGTATTTTAGTTCTAGATACATGCATTTCCGAGACAAGTAATTCCGAACGGAGGGAGTAATCCACAGATAGAATGCAAGAATTTGAACTAGGTGCTTTGCATTTTTTTCTACCAAAATTGTCTAAATAAACATGTATTACAAGATGTTTAAACTTTTAAACACCGGCACTCCAGCAGCTTACATACAACAATTATCATGCAGTTCTACAAACTCCTAGCGTCTACCTCTGCCAGAAATGTTTCGCTGAGACTCACCAGGAGGATGAGGCTGCTGCCATGTTTTACAGTGTGGCATCGTTGCCCCAGGTGAAACCAAAAATAAGTTCATGCTTGCCATATCAAAAGCACGAGATGGCGATACAGAGAAAGTGAGCCAACTATTTCTAGAAACAAACATGCGTAGCCTGGTCCTACCTACAGAGCGCTAAATCCTGAGATGAACCTGAATTCCGGCACTGTCCAAGGTGACAGGAGCTCTTGCAAGTACAGCTGTTCTGGGCAAGATGCGCAAAATTCTCAGCAGCAGCACCCACCGGGTATCACTGAAGCAAGGAAGCCGCTGCAAAAGCATGGTGTGGTCGTCCTTGTCGCGCGGCGTGAAGATGAACAGACTGAATGCCCAAACCCCAAAACTGCTACTCTGCACTTCGTCTTCCCCTGTTCGGCCAGATAATAAATACCATATCTCTGCAACCCTGAGAGCTCACAGCGCGAGGAGTTCCGACTCCTTTTCTTCTTCTACCAACGATTCAGCGGTGGAATGGGCCGAGCCGTTCTCAACCTGGGGCTCCCGGGTGTATACCTTCGAGCCAGGAGATGGCAGACGGGAGTCCGTCATGTGGACGAAGCCAGGCACAGCCGCGCCGTTCGAGGAATCTATGGCCGCCTGCAGCTTTTTCAACTGGGACTTCAGGCATATGACTCGCCCCTTGTTCCATTTTGGGTAATGGAACGATGCAGACAGCGTGTCATTGAGAAAGGAGTACACAACTTTTGAGATCGGCAGTCCTCTTGTGACCGTGCTTTTCTCCATTTCCCCCCTCCTAGTAGTAAAAAAAACTGTCAGACCAAAGTAGGACAAGAGAAAAATATAGTTAACAAAGGTCAATTGTTTCAGTGAAAATTCAACCATGGGCATGATGATCTATAACGATATCGAATGATTCCCCTTACAAAGGGACTTTGCTCTGCAGAAATGATGTACTTATAATCTACTGAAGCAGCTTAAAATCAACTTCTATTTTTTGCAAACTTTTTCTTCTACAAGTGATTCCATTCTGTGGAATATATTTATGATTCTCTTTTTTTTTCTGTGGCCCTCCATTCAAGTAGAACTAGCACTGCACTGCTTCCTAGGAAAATGACAGGAGCATTGCGCATTCAATTAAGAAGGCATGGTCACAGCAGCTTAAGATTAACTTCCCTTTTTTGAGCAGAACACATCGATCAAAATAAACCAATTCCACAGAAATTAGAGAATAAAGAATAAAGATGCCATAACATAGAAACAGAATATGATAATAGGAAAGGAACATCGATTTAGGTTGAAAGCTTACAATACAACAACAGAGGCCAGTTGGGGAAGATCTTTCTCTCTTTTTAGTCTGGTGTAAAGTTTATTGAGCCATACTGACACAGCCACTAATGCCCCACCAACTGACATCCTGAAATGTAAACAAACCTAGTAAAGGCTGATGACAAATATAAAAATGGACCAGTTAATGGAAAGATGGCAATTAGAAAATTACATTACCTATGTACATCTAGAGACCAGACCAGCTTGGTGTCACGGGATAATTCAGGGAAGAGCCCATAACTTACTGCATGATCTAGAACCCTTGCAGCCCGAGCTTTTTGGCCAAACCACCAAAGTGCATCAAGGAGAGCATTAAAAAATCGTAAACTGTAGTCACATCCTTCCAAGTTACTGCTGTCAAGGACGTATTCAACCATTTGCCAATTGGAGCTATCATCGTACTCCCCTTTTATCATGGAAGCAATGACTTGATGTGTATTACTAGCACGATTTGCTTTCATTTCTTCCAGCAGATCATAAGCATCGGCCCACCTGAAAACATAAATCGATTACGGTGCAGTAATATCACATTAGAAGCATTTTAAGAAAAACTGTAAGCTGAAAAAAACTAAAGAAAAGATAAATCTCAGGTCAATTCTGGCTATATATTGTCGATTTAAGTTGCAACAATCACAAGTATGCCTGCATCGAATCATTTTACTTCTGGCTATGTATTATGTCAATGTTGCCTGTATGATGCAGGTCATACCAAGGTCAGTAGACTCAAACAATTTAAGCATGATAAATACCAGAAATAGCACACACAAGGAAACGGGGCAGAAATCCCAGCCCAAATCATTATGGAAACGCAAGGGCATGATCACATAATAACTGTGGAATCAAACCCATCAAAGACCATAGTTAAAACATGTGGTTTCTAGAAGTTAAACCAATACATTAAAGAACTATACAACTTCTGAAAATGCAAGTAAGAATGTAAAAAATCCAAGCAACAAACCCTAGTACAGAATGACATGCATATGCCATATCAATCCAACTGAAAGATTCGATTACAATCTTTTATATATGACCGGCAGCTCTAACTGAAGGTCCAGAGTTTGTAAATGTCTTGTCCTATTGCCCAGTGAGCTAGTCTGCTTGTTTAGAGGCAGTAAGTTGATGGTCAGCTTTGTGATTTATCTAACTGAAGATCCAAAGTTTGTACTTCTTTTAATGGAAATAGTAAAGCATGATTGGCACAGATTTCATTTCAGTGTTTGCATTTGAACAGTTAGCAATATTCAGGAGCACAGAAGTTTGACATATTGTAAAAGGCGAAAGTTCTGTTTGACCAATACCTGTCGTTCCTTGCATATAGTGACAACATCATGCAATAAGCAATAATGCTAGGCACAGTCATTTTGGATCTGATCTCTTCAAACTGCTCTTTGCTCTCATCTATAACACCTGCTATGCAGTAGGCATTGAGTACCCCCTCAAGGGAGCGTTCATCAGGGTTAAACCTAGACTTGCGCATCTCCATGTATGCCTTCACTGCATCATCCAACTGTGAACCCTGGCAGTATGCTTCGATGAGGGCATCATACGAATCTTTGCTTTTCTGAATGCCAGCACTGTTGGTCATCCGAGAAAAGACGGACTCAGCCTCCCGGAAGAGCCCGCCCTTGGCAAACACATTTGCAAGAGAATTATAGGTCTCTATGGTTGGCAAGCTACCGATTTCAGTCATCATGTTGAATGCTACATAGGCCTCCTGGATAGAGGATCAATGAAATATTAGATTTGCATCACAAAAGGGTTATCTTAAGACTGACTCATACTCCCTCCGTTCCTAAATATAAGTCTTCGTAGAGATTCCACTATGGACTACATACGGAGCAAAATGAGTGAATCTACACTTTAAAATATGTCTATATACATCCGTATGTAGTTTGTAGTGGAATCTCTAAAAAGACTTGTACTGTATTTAGGAACGGAGGGAGTATATTATAAAGCAGTATTTGGTTCGTAGGCTGACCTCATACATAGCTGCATGACCAAGGGCTTCAATTAGGCCAGTGTAGGCCTTTGCAGTAGGCACCATTCCTTCTTTGGTTATGTAGTCAAGAACTTCTCTTGCATCCTCATGGAGACCACCCTGACCACACGCAGCCAAGACACCTTCACAGGTCTCCATGTCAGGTTCTATCCCTGTGCGAAGCATATCGTGAAAGAGCTCCACCACCTCCTTGAAAAACCCGCCATCGCCGAATACATTGAAGAGCACATTGTAGGTGGCCGTGTCTGGAGGTACAGCCGTTCTCATCTCACGGAAGAGCTCACGCACGCCATCAAACCTCCCCTGTTTTCCATACTGATCGAGCAGGACACGGTATGTCGCAGCCGTGGGCGCACAGCCATCAGCCTGCATCTGCCGTAGCACGGCCACAGCTTCAGCGGTGGCACCAATCCGGGTGTGAGCCTCCATGAGCCCGAGATACGCGGAGGGGTCCGGTGTGTGCCCTGTGTCGGCCATCTCACGGAACAGCTCGGCGACACGGGAGAGGTCACAGGCATTGGCAAAGGCATCCACAATGTAACGGTAGGACGCGGTGTCCGGCATAATGCCAGCCTCGAGCATGGTGCGCAGCAGCATCTCGGACTGGTCGCTGAGGGAGCGCACGGCGGCGGCGGCGAGGAGCGTGTTGTAGGTGGTGAGGTCGGGGCGCACGGCCGGGGAGGGGTCGTGGCGCATCTCGGCGAAGAGGCCGAGGAGCATGTCGAAGGGGACGGGCGGGTCAGCGGCGCGGGCGCAGGCGGCGAGCACGGTGTTGTAGGTGGCGGCGGTGGGGGCCACGCCCTGGGCCTTCATCTGGTCGAGCAGGGCGCGGGCGTCCTCGTGGAGCGCGTTGCGGGCGTAGGCGGCGATGAGGGAGGTGTAGGAGAGCGCGGTGCGGGCGTCGGCGGGGAAGTCCTGGAAGACCTCGAGGCACTTGTCGAGGAGGGCGGGGCCCTGGCGGCCGAGCACGCCGATGACGATGGCGTGGATGTGCTCGTCGGGGCGGCACCAGGACTGGCGCTGCATGTACTTGAAGAGGCGCACGGAGCGCTGCCAGTCGCCGCGGCGGGAGAACTCGCGGTACACCGCCGCGAAGTCCTGCAGCGTGAGCCGGTGCTTGGCCGTCTCGAGGCAGCGCGCGATGGAGCCCCGCGGCGCCAGGTTGCTCAGCCGGTCGATCAGCGAGTCCACCTCGTACGAGTACCTGCCCCGCTCCCCCGCCCCCGCCGGCGGGGCCGCCTCCTCCTTGGGCGTGGTCGTCAGCTGGCCCCGCGCCCGCGCCAGCACCGCCAGCCTGCCCCCGACGCGGCTCCTGGGGCGGCACCAGCTCCTGGCGGCGGCCGGGCGGAGCGGGTGGTCGCAGTGGTAGGACGAGGAGGAGGCGACGGTGGTGGTGGAGACGAGCGCCATGCTTGGAGCATGCGGCGGCGGCGGCGGCCGGCGAGGGGGAGTGGGGGTTTTGGATTTCACCACTGGGGAGAGATTTTTCCGCTCGCTGCCGAAGTGGATAGACTCCACTCAGCTTGGGACTCGGGAGGAGGAAGAGAGTCCGACCCGTAACAGGCTAAGCCTAACCCGTTCCGTTCCCCACGAGGCCTGGACCAGAAGTCCAGAACAGAAATCCAAAACAGCAGCATGGCGGCCGCCCCCCTCCCTCCCCCGCCCAACGCCGCCGCCCTCCCGCACTAGACTCCGCCGCCGCCGCCGCCGCCGCCCCACGCTAGATCCGCGCCGTCCTCCCACCGCTGCGCCCTCCGGCCCTAGCGCTGCTCCTCCGGGCAGGTTCGGTTCCCCCCACCCCCTATTGCGTTTCGGAGGTTTCCAGATACGTTTCTGATCGCGCGATTCCGTGCTCGCGCTGCAGGGGCCGGCGGTCTTGATCCTGCCGCGGGGGCAGTCCTCCTCGTCTGTCGCGGGTCTGGTTGGTGCTCCATGTCGGCGGGCGACGGCGCGGCGGTGTCGGCCGTGGAGGGGAAGCTCGCGGAGCTCTCCGCCAGCTGCGACCTCAGGACCCTCCCCAAGAGGGGCAAGGTCAGCCCGCTCTCCCCACCCTCCCGCCTTGCTTTATTTGCCTTAGATGATTAGATCAGGACATCCTCTTCTCGATCGATGGATACTGAGTAATCCCGTAGGCGGCCGTCCAACCGTCGATCACATCAAACCCCGTGAGCTTGAATGCGGTTTCAGAATCATCTGCGGGTTCCTCTTTAAGAATACGAGGAGATTGGATGGTACTTCCGTCCTGTCTTGTGCTGTGGAATCTGGTTTGCTCTAGGAATATTTGTTAAATCCAGCAAGCCCTTTTTGCTGCTATGGCTAAAAAAAGATAATGTTAGATAACAAGTGGGTTTTGTTCTAGTACTCCTCAAAAGCACATCAGATAGTTTGCCTTGTTGTGATAGCCTACCTAAGTCCAGCTGCAACTGTTTCTTCACAACATCACACTTACCTTATCTGTACCCTTACCATAGCTGACCCTGATACTGACCCCATTGCCAATGAGTTGTACTGGAACTATCAAATGTTTCTCTTCTTGGTTTTCAGTCTACTTCGTTCCTTGTTCGTGTAGCGTCACCTATGTCTTATCATGTTTGCTTCCCCTCTCATCAATCTGGACTTGCCAATGAAATTTCTCTACCAAATTTATTTATTGTGCCATAGTGGAGGGATGTGTGGATTTATCGCAGGGGAACAAATATTGTCCTGAAGATATTCGAAATATGAGTTGTTAATTTTGGATGAGCATGGGGTTATTATGATAGAGTGAACATGAAGTACATCCCAAGGCGGCTCTTCAGTTTAAGGCAATAAAATATATTTCTTGATAAATAGGCCTTAAAGTAAGGCATCCCTCTACAAAAGATGTATTTTGTACTTTTTCTGTCATAGAGTTCTCCCCATTCTTCTAATTTTGAAAAGATTTTAAATTAAAGTACATACCAATATTTCTTTCAGATAATGTGTTGGCTAGGAGTATTTGATGCTAATTTTGCTTTTTTTTTTCAGTCTGCATCAGCAAGGACATTGAACACTGCCCAGATTCAGCTTGTCGCAAGCCATCCGGAAGTTTATGAACCATGTGATGATTCCTTTGCCCTTGTTGATGCGCTGCTCTCTGACAAAGCTCAACTTCTGACGCTACAGCCGAGTTTATGCATGGAAGTAGGATGTGGCAGTGGCTATGTCATCACTTCTCTAGCCATCATGCTCAGGCAATTAGGCTCTGGAACCCAGTACCTAGCAACAGACATCAACCAACATGCCGTGGAGACAACTCAAGCAACACTTGAAGCCCATGGTGTTCATGCAGATGTTATTGCTACTGATATCGTGTCAGGACTTGAGAAACGTCTGGCTGGCATGGTTGATGTGGTTGTTGTGAACCCTCCTTATGTGCCAACACCAGAGGAAGAAATCGGGATGAAGGGCATTGCTTCATCTTGGGCTGGAGGGTTGAATGGGCGCCAAGTGATCGATCGGATTCTCCCTGCGGTGCGTGAGCTGCTGTCAGAAAAAGGGTGTCTCTACATGATTGCCCTTGAAGATAATGATCCTTTGGGCATATGCCATTTGATGAACGAGAAGGGGTTCGCGTCACGTGTTCTGTTGAAGAGGTGTACTGACGAGGAGAGCCTTTATGTTCTTAAGTTCTGGCAAGATGCTGCTGCTGGCGCAAATGCTTCTCAGTCCGGTAGATCTCCACGCGCCGAGTCGTGGCTTTCACAGTTGCCTTTCAAATCCTTTTGGCATAAGAACGCTGGCAGTTCTTGACCTCATCAGTTTGGACCCTCCTATCATGAAATATATCAAAGCAAGGAAACCTTTGCGAAATTTGGCGGTAATGTGTAAAAGTGTCTGAATGAGGTGTTACTGTGGAGTTCAGACCTGCCTGTCCTCTGAGAACACAAACCAGACTGACATGGTGAACTTAGCTATATGATCCAATGAGCAACCCAACCTATCGTAGTTGAAACATACCATACTTTCTCTTGTCGGTAAAACAGCTGTCTTATTATGTTGGCACCATGCGTGTTAGTGTGTATATGTGCTATGATGAATGAATCTGTTGCCTTCGTGAATGTGTCATATGCTGTTAAATTGCGACTTTGTCTTGCAGAGAGAAGTTCAGCGCAACTTCTGGATCTGTGCAATGTTAGCTACGTTCAAAAAAATTTGATGTCTGTTTAGCAGTATGATGGTATGCTTGCTCCTATATACCCAGGAAGATGCATCTGGGTTTGTTCTCTGGTCGCGTCATTTGTTTTGATAGATATGTTTGAGGTAATTGGTGGTGAATTTTATGAGCTTGGATCGGATGCACTGTCGTGTCTACATGCAGCTTCGAACAGATGTAGTGGACTTGGAGGAGTTAAATCTGCCATGAGCTTTCCTCTTGCGAGTGAGTACACTACTAATTTTTGAACAGATCATATTTACTAAACCTGATCGATCACAGAAACTTCAGCAAGGAGTAAATGTCTAGAGTTACAACAAAATGGTTGTTCAAGAAGATTTATATTCTTCCATAGCCGGTAGAAAACAAAACAAATTATGCAAGAGATCAAGTTAATTTTAGCAGAGTTGGATCCTCTCTTGTTTATAATATAATATAATACGAAAAGTCTAACGCCCATACGTGTGGGCGTTCCCCAACTCGTCCACATGCCTGGATCGTCGTCCAGTGCCTTTTGCACGAATCTTGGCACGAAAAAGGTTGATTTTTTGTGCCACGTAGGATGGGGCTGGTGTGTGGGCGTTGGAAAGTTTGCCCACACGCCCGCACCACGCTGTTTGCCAGCTGCGTTGTGTGGGCGAACTAGTTTCTGCCCACACAGCCACCACTTAGGTCATGTGCGTGTGGGCGAACTGTTTTTCGCCCACACGACACTCCTATGTTGTGGACGGCAACTGCAGTTACGCGAACGTGCAACTCGGTACACACACACGGCAACTGTGATTCTCTGCTACACGGCAACTGCAGTTACGCGAACGTGGCAACTCGGTACACACACATGGCAAATGTGATTCTTTGCTACACGGCAACTGCAGCTGCGCGTACGTGGCAACCAGATAAACACATATGGCAACTGTGATTAATAATACATGTCAACTATGGTTGGACCACACGTGGCAACTAGGTAAACACACATGGCAACTACTGTTTTGACCATATGTGGCAAGTAGTTAATCACACACGGCAACTACGGTTTGATTACACGCGGCAACTACCATAAATTAGACATGGCAACTATAATTAACCAAAACAGATAGAGTTGCCATGCTTTTACAACTACACTTGCCATCCCAGATAATTACATCTGCCAACCAGGATGGCAACTAAATAGTCATCCCGTGAGGTACCTAACGTAGCTGCGTCAGGACGTGTGGGCATTTTTGCTTCGTGCCACACGCACGGGATGAAGATGAGTAGTACTTGTTGGGCGTGTGGCACGAAGTAGCCGCGCCCACACGTGTGGGCAATTCCAATGTCCGCCCACACACAGCCCGTGTGGGCTGCCTCCTACTCACATCACACACAGTGTGTGGGCGCATGTCGTATATGCCACACATGTGGCAGTTAGCGGCATCCAATATAATAATATATATTATATACGTACTATTTAAAAAATATGTAAGATTCTGTCGTCCAGTCGTCCTTCGTCAAACATTACATGCTTCCCCTCATCTTTATGTTTTGATTTTTTTTCTCACATCTGTTTTTTCATCAAAAAACCGCCTCAATTACACCATATCTTATTGATGTAACAAATAAAAAAATTATTTTCTTTGATAAGTCAATAATAATAACTAAAAGGTATTAAATCCTATTTTCCATGCAATCGCATTAATATGGGTAGGTATCACTAGTCAACCTGATAGAATATTTACGCCCCAATTGCAACAGACGGGAAATTATCTAACCACCTAAGAAATTGGTTTAATTCAAAGAAAATTGGAATATCGTGGGAGTCTAGTTAGAATAACTCTAGAATAGTTGCCATATTTGCGTAAGTGCTATTGTGAGCTCGAGCTCACATAATTTTGGATGAACAGTAAATCCAAAAAAGTAGTAAAAAAATCAAAAAGTTCTGAACTTTTTTTAGCAAGAAACATTGGTGTTTTTTCTACAAGCGTGCAAATTTTGGCGACGGAATCACATTCGTGGAGGTGTGCACAAAAAAACAAAATTGATGCTCCAAAATGCTTCCAAATACTCCTTTTGAAGCATCGATTTTGTTTTTTTTCCCACAGCTCCACAGATGTGATTTTGCCATGGAAATTTGCATGTGTAGAAAAACATCAATGTTTCTTGCCAAAAAAATGATTTTTTTACTATTTTTTATGATTTTACTGTTCATCCGGGATCATATGAGCTCGAGCTCACAAACCCTGTTTCCCCATATTTGGCCTATCACTGCACCGACTATCTGACGTTTGAGGGCCCAAAACATGTCTAATGTAGTCGTCGTGCCGATCTTAGCCTCCATAAATTTTTGGAGTCCACTCCAAATCAAACTCGCGAGCCGCCAAATCTGGAGGCTTGGGGGCCGAGCTTCATATCCAACTGTCTGCGCGACATGTTTTCTGCCTCTCACTTCCATTCCTGGCAATGGCGCAACCATCTTTATGACTCCTGCTTTCACTTCTCTCAATGGCGCAGTTGCATGTTTTTTCATCGAGAAGAGCGCCCATTAATGTCCCCATCGCGTGTCTCCACTCGTGCACCCATTTCCCACCTAAGTGCACCAATTAATTTAGACATACTCCTTCCGTTCGGAATTACTTGTCGCAAAAATGGGTGTATCTAGATGTATTTTAGTTCTAGATACACCCATTTTCGAGACAAGTAATTCCGAACGGAGGGAGTAGTTTCCTGTTGGAGCACGCCCTCCGATGGTATATAACACCCTCGCCTTCCCTGTTCACCAGCACCACTGATCACACATCTTCATATCGCTGCCACACTCACTCCCATCTGCCATGTCGCAATGGCCTAGCCCTCCTCGTGGACCCTTCCCCAGTGAGGCTGAAGAGAATAATGCTAAAAGGAAGTTCTGGGAGAGGTCCTGACGGTGATCCGAGTGGGTCAAGGGTGAGGCGCTTGTTCTTGTTGAATCGATTGTTGGGTCCAGGCACCTCCCCACCGCCCACCTCTACTTTGCCCATGTGAGACAATACCTCCTTAGTAGAAAGAGATGTCACGCTCATGGAGGACTAGAAAATATATGGCCTTCTCCTGCGTCGAGGACACACAAGCGTACATAGACCGTGTGACCATGGAAGTGGCAGCAGCCAAAGCATCCCTCTCCTACAAGGTCACTTCCAAACGAAGGAAGAGCAAGAATAAAATAGATGTTAACTTACCAGTTTAGTTGTATTTTAGTTTAGCTTGTTAAATTCATAGTTGAAATCATAGATTAAATTGTTCGTTGATGAGATGGGTACGAATATTTATTAGCCAGTGACAAATGGGTCCTAATCGCATGGAATAATTGGAGGCTCCGTTTATGGCGATTCTAATTTTGCACATTACCTCGACAGCCTCCAAAAAAATTATGGAGCGCCCTCCATACGTGTTTCGGAGGCTGCAAATATGGTGACTCTACTAGATTTACTGTTTGGATGTTTATTCCAAGGCAATGGTGGATCAACATTTTCAAGGCAGAAGTACCTAGGACGCATTTGGTTACTTGCACTGTTTTTTGCCACTTTGCATATTTATCCCAGCAGTTGGGCCTGGTTGAGCATATGCAGGCAAAAAAAACATATGCATGTTGATTGGTGGCCTGCATTGCATCAAGGCCCAGTTGGGTGCATGTTGTTTACTTGCATGTGTTTGTGCTTCGGGTGTGAGCAGATGCAAAGCACAGTTGTTTGATTGTGTGCAAGTTCTTGATCTGCTCACCCCTTTCAAATGTGGTGAACTTATCACCCATTTAACAGCACACAACGCACACACAACACACTATGATCAACAGCATCAGAAAAACAACAAGAACAAAGCAAAAATAAAGCAAGGAACAAGCGGATCATAAGCTACTAGGCATAAGTTTAAACAGCAGGGCATCCCATGCCCCTGCTGGACCCGAGGATGTTGCTCCTTGGGCAAAATATACACAAGTTCACAGCAAAAGAGACGATCGGGCTTCAGTTCAAACCTACACTACTTCAGTTATGACTACGAGCATGAGAGATCAGACTTGACAGATGAACTAGAGGGCCTGAGTGCTATCGCCGACGCAGCTGTGCTTCGAGCACCGGACAATGCAGATGTTGGAGCTATTGGCGTTGAAGATCTGCACCTTCAGCCCCAGGCCGGAGAGCTTGAAGACGACAAGGTCGCCGGGGACGATCTTGTGCCGGTCGCAGAAGTACTCCTAGCAGTGCCCCAGCACCATTTGCCCCTTGAACATATGCACATGGACTCAAAACTCGCACCACTTGTTGGCGGAGAGGCTGATGACGTGAGGAGGGCCGCTGACCAGCCATTGCTTCATCGCCGCCCTGAATTTACGCGGGATGATGAGCATGGAGATGTCCTCCTGGTCACTGATATGCACGTAGAACCCGATAGAGTCCCGTGCACCCTCCTCATGGCCGGCACCGTAGCTGCATTGGCTCGGGGTTGCGGCATGGTGCAGAAAGGGTAGGAAGCTCACAGTACCGCCGCATATCTACTTTGGCTGCGAAGAGGCCGGCAATCCACCTCTCTTGGATGGGATTGCTGTCAGCGATGACGGGAGTGGGTGGGGCATGGCGAGATGGCGACGTGGCCATCAAAGAAACTAAACGGGCGGTGAGGTGCGAGAGGGAATGGGTGTGAACTGGCGAGGACGGTGAGGGGAGGGGGCATGGGGATTTATGGGCCGTCACATCTTCTCCTGCGCTTCCCCGGGCATGCAGGTGCTCGCCATGCGTGGCTCGAGCGAGCCTGGCTCGCAAAAAACGTCCGATTCGGCTGTTCCTCCAGACCCAGGCCCAGGCCTGCTTTGAGGTTTGTGCGGGCCATGAAGTGCATGCGACCCAGGCAACCAAATAGGCCAAATTCTGCCCGACCTAATGTAGGTGACCAAATTCGTGCCTACTATTTTTATGCAATAACCTTGGAACAACCTAAGTGGGTTGAGTGGCAGGACTTGAGGTAGAACCTGATGTGGATGGGATGAGGGCGGCGAGATGAGCAGGTGGGCAGTAGTGCACTAAGATAGGAGATGTAGATGCGGGTGCCGGTGTTAAACCAACTCTAGCAGAGTTGTTATATGGTCCCAAACTCCATAATAACCTTCTGAATTGACGCTTTTGCTCAAAATGTCCGTCTAGCAGGTCGTCTATTGCGACTCCATCATCACAATTTCTAGAGTGCATTGTAATGCCTCCCTTAGCTTTCATATTTGGAGGTTGGGGACATTTTAGGACGCACGTGTCCTCCTACCACCGCTGCCAATTACCACTTCCGAGTCCGGACCGCCTCAATTTCGCACCGCTCGACACAGCTAACCCCTTCTCACCCCTACGACACCTCGCCGTAGCCCGGCCTTAGCTTCCCACCGTATGGTCGACCACCGGCATGGCCACACTATGGGAGCTAGATGCGGGCATATATATCTTTGCCCTCATTCCACCTTTCCGCTTGTTGACAAAGAAGGCGCAATAGAGAAGTGTTTATCCACAATGAATGCACTATATTCTAATCAAATGTCATATCGTACACTGGAACAACGAAAGTACCACATTGAAGTCACGATCAGCAATCTCAGACCTTCACGCTGAATTTTAAGTTGCATTTAATCTCCGATGACCAATGATAGACAAGACCAAGTCTCGTAAAAGAATCCATCATAGTGTACAAGTGCGAAAAAATCATAATGATCTGAAAACTAAGCGAGCTAGGGTAAGATCAAACACTAGCTTGTTATAGCTGTTGTTCTTTTCTTCCAGACGTCATGAAGAAAGGGGATGCACCTCTGGATGTAGGAAGATCCCAGGTCCAATCCATAAGCCTGAAAAAAAAATGGCAACCGTCCCGGACTCCAAGAGAAGGAGGGTCTAAAATAGTAAATTATACTAGTAATCACTATACAGTTATCCATTACATTGAAATTTTCTATTGAATATGTGGTAAAGAATTTTAATATGCAGTAGTAAGTCCACACCACAGATTAATAGTGTGTACTACGCAAAAAATCAATCTAAGCTTGACGGTGAGTTTAGTTTGGTTGTGTGAGACTAGTAGGAGCTCTTGTATAACACGTATAAATTATCAAATATAGTATGTACACAAAATTAGAGTTGACACCATATTTATATTAGTCGGTGATTATTATAAGAAAGTTGTTGCAATTCCAAATAAAACATGCACATGTTTTTAACGTATCATCACTGAACCCAACTCCCACGACCTATTTACGAGTGACACAATTTATACCTGGTACTAGAAACTACTGCTCCCTCCGTTCCTAAATATTTGTCTTTCTAGAAATTTCAACAAGTGACTACATACGAAGCAAAATGAGTGACTTTATACTCTAAAATATGTCTATATACATCTGTACTTGATAGTCCATTTGAAATCTCTAAAAAGACAAATATTTAGGATCGGAGGGAGTATTGAGCTATTGGATAGACGGTGCACTTTAGAGATATCTACCATCATAATTAATAATATTTAGATATACATGGACACATGTATAGACACACAAAATATATCTATGGACCACGTAATCTATTTAATTAGCAAAAATTAATTCAAAAAATTTATGACGGCCTAAAGTTTAAATTTAGGGGAAGCAAATTTATCAATAATATGCATGGCGGTCGTATAACAACGAACACAATAGTTATTATTTAACAACATTGTTATGTGGTTAATTATGCCAACTATGAAATAGAACGAAGATGACGCTATGGCAATATAACTTTAAACAAGTATGAATGTTTAGTGTACAACAACAACAACAAAGCTTTTAGTCCCAAATAAATTAGGGTAGGCTAGAGGTGAAACCCATAAGATCTCGCAACCAACTCATGGCCCTGGCACATGGATAACAAGCTTCCACGCACCCCTGTCCATAGCTAGCTTTTTGGTGATACTCCAATCCTTCAAGTCTCTCTTAACGGACTCCTCCCATGTCAAATTCGGTCTACCCCGCCCTCTCTTGACATTCTCCGCACGCTTTAGCCGTCCACTATGCACCGGAACTTCTGGAGGCCTGCGCTGAATATGCCCAAACCATCTCAGACGATGTTGGACAAGCTTATCTTCAATTGGTGCTACCCCAACTCTATCTCGTATATCATCATTCCGGACTCGATCCTTCCTTGTGTGGCCACACATCCATCTCAACATACGCATCTCCGCCACACCTAACTGTTGAACATATCGCCTTTTAGTCGGCCAACACTCAGCGCCATACAACATTGCGGGTCGAACCGCCGTCCTGTAGAACTTGCCTTTTAGCTTTTGTGGCACTCTCTTGTCACAGAGAATGCCAGAAGCTTGGCGCCACTTCATCCATCCGGCTTTGATTCGATGGTTCACATCTTCATCAATACCCCCATCCTCCTGCAGCATTGACCCCAAATACCGAAAGGTGTCATTCTAAGGTACCACCTGGCCATCAAGGCTAACCTCCTCCTCACACCTAGTAGTACTGAAACCGCACATCATGTACTCGGTTTTAGTTCTACTAAGCCTAAACCCTTTCGATTCCAAGGTTTGTCTCCATAACTCTAACTTCCTATTTATCCCCGTCCGACTGTCGTCAACTAGCACCACATCATCCGCAAAGAGCATACACCATGGGATATCTCCTTGTATATCCCTTGTGACCTCATCCATCACCAATGCAAAAAAGATAAGGGCTCAAAGCTGACCCCTGATGCAGTCCTATCTTAATCGGGAAGTCATCAGTGTCGACATCACTTGTTCGAACACTTGTCACAACATTATCGTACATGTCCTTGACGAGGGTAATGTACTTTGCTGGGACTTTGTGTTTCTCCAAGGCCCACCACATGACATTCCGCGGTATCTTATCATAGGCCTTCTCCAAGTCAATGAACACCATATGCAAGTCCTTCTTTTGCTCCCTATATCTCTCCATAAGTTGTCGTACCAAGAAAATGGCTTCCATGGTCGACCTCCCAGGCATGAAACCAAACTGATTTTTGGTCACGCTTGTCATTCTTCTTAAGCGGTGCTCAATGGCTCTCTCCCATAGCTTCATTGTATGGCTCATCAGCTTAATTCCACGGTAATTAGTACAACTCTGAACATCCCCCTTGTTCTTGAAGATTGGTACTAATATACTCCGTCTCCATTCTTCTGGCATCTTGTTTGCCCGAAAAATGAGGTTGAAAAGCTTGGTTAGCCATACTATCGCTATGTCCCCGAGACCTTTTCACACCTCAATGGGGATACAATCAGGGCCCATCGCCTTGCCTCCTTTCATCCTTTTTAAAGCCTCCTTGACTTCAGACTCCTGGATTCGCCGCACAAAACGCATGCTGGTCTCATCAAAGGAGTCGTCCAGTTCAATGGTAGAACTCTCATTCTCCCCATTGAACAGCTTGTCGAAGTACTCCCGCCATCTATGCTTAATCTCCTCGTCCTTCACCAAGAGTTGGGCTGCTCCGTCCTTGATGCATTTGACTTGGCCAATATCCCTCGTCTTCCTCTCTCGGATCTTGGCCATCTTATAGATGTCCCTTTCACCTTCCTTCGTGTCTAACCGTTGGTAGAGGTCCTCATATGCCCGACCCCTTGCTTCACCAACAGCTCGCTTTGCGGCCTTCTTCGCCATCTTGTACTTCTCTATGTTGTCTGCACTCCTATCCAGGTATAGGCGTTTGAAGCAATCTTTCTTCTCTTTAATCGCCTTCTGGACATCATCATTCCACCATCAGGTATCCTTATTTTCGCTTCTCCTTCCCTTGAACACTCCAAGCTCCTCCGAGGCCACCTTACGAATGCAAGTCACCATCTTCGTCCACACATTGTTCGCATCTCCTCCTTCCTCCCAAGGGCCCTCCTTAATGACCCTCTCCTTGAACGCTAGAGCTACCTCCCCCTTGAGCTTCCACCACTTCGTTCTAGCGACTTTGGCACGCTTATCCCGCTGGACACGAATCCGAAAGCGGAAGTCAGCAACCACCAGCTTATGCTGGGGTACAACACTCTCTCCAGGTATCACCTTACAGTCTAGGCACGCACGCCTATCTTCTCTTCTCGAGAGGATGAAATCAATCTGGCTAGAGTGTTGGCCACTACTAAAAGTCACCAGATGTGATTCTCTCTTTCTAAAGAGGGTGTTAGCTACAATCATGTTGTAGGCTAGAGCAAAGCTTAAGACATCTTCTCCTTTTTGATTCCTGATGCCATAGCCAAAGCCCCCGTGCGCCCCTTCAAAACCTGTGTTAGATGTACCCACGTGGTCATTGAGGTCTCCTCCTATGAAGAGCTTCTCACCAATCGGTACACTCCTAACCATGTCTTCCAGGCCTTCCCAGAACTCCCTCTTGGTGTTCTCATTGTGGCCTACTTGCGGGGCATACGCGCTGATAACATTGAGAACCAAGTCCTCAACTACCAGCTTGACCAGGATAATCCGGTCCCCACGTCTCTTGACGTCTACCACTCCATACTTGAGGCTCTTGTTGATCAAGATGCCTACGCCATTTCTGTTTGCGGCCGTCCCTGTGTACCACAGCTTGAAGCTAGTATCCTTCACCTCCTTCGCCTTCTGTCCTCTCCATTTGGTTTCTTGGACGCAAAGGATATCAACACCTCTCCTCACCGCTGCATCAACTAGCTCCCGAAGCTTCCCTGTCAGAGACCCTATGTTCCAGCTACCTAAGCGAATCCTCCTAGGCTCGGCTAGCTTCCTTACCCTTCGCACTCGTCGAGTCAAATGCGAAGACCCTTGCCCATTTTCCACTACATCTGGGCGCCGATGTAGCGCGCCATTAAGGATGCGACGACCCGATCCTCGCTCACTTGCCACCGTATCCGGATCAAGATACAGCGCGCCACCTTGGGGGTGACGGCCCGGCCCTTGCCCATTTTTCACCACACCCGGGTTCCGATGTAGCGCGTCGCTGAGAGGGTTACGCCCCAACGAAAATCTTTTGGGTTTCATCTTCATAAGAGTGGCTGAGTTTTTACGTTGGCTCGCCAAGCCTATCACAACCCTCCTCCTTTACCCGGGCTTGGGACCGGCTATGTTGAGACAACATAGGCGGAGTTATGAATGTTTAGTGTAAAATAGTTATTTTAATTCTCTGTAGTTAAAAAAAAAAGGTTTTGTCGAAGCAACAAAACAAAACTATACAAAGAGATCTTATTGATGATCGTGGCTGCAAAGGCAGGGTGCTGAGCTCTGACGGGTGTCGCAACAAAACAAAACTATATAAAGAGATCTTATTAATAATCGTGGCCACAAAGCCAAGGTGCTGAGTGGTGTGTGTCAGGCTAGCTTTGCTAACTGGACACCAACACTGAGATGGTTGCATTAGCAAAGGCAAGAAATTGACCATCGAAGGGTGGTAGGGGTGGCGATGCTTGGATGGTTGCGCCATTGAGCGTAAAACATTCGCGAGACTGGTTGAACCCGAATAGAAAGGTTGTCTCTTTGGGATACATGCTTCGCCGCGTTGAAGCTGAGATCTGTTGTGCATTACCTTAATCGAGCTTTATTTGCGCAGCGACTGCAGCAAAGCAAACTTTGCACGGGGTCTCGAGGGGATCGGCCAGTCATTCCTCATAGCAAGCGTGGCACAGGCAGATATGCTCACTAGGTAGGGTCACGACGGTTGCTGGGTTCGTCTTGCACTTATGCATTTCTTCAAGCGGCTGGCGTCGTTTGGCGGGAGCACGGGCGGCTTGTTGGGCCTCCATTCGCTTGAGATGGCGGCGCGGAGTAAAAATTCTTTGTCATCCATCACCTCCGAGAGATGATCTTGAGCACAAGAGCAAATACATAATTAGGACCCAGGCAAGTAATCAGGACCCAAGCACACAAAAAAGTGCAATCTTTTTTTCATTGATGGAAGGAATTCTAAGTTTCTAACCTTGCGCCTCGGTCATGGGTCCAAAGAATATTGTTGCCCCGGCCGGCGCCGTGATACCTCCGGGCGGCCAGCGTGGTGGCGGTCGGACGCCTGCTGCTGCAGAAAACGGCTCGTGAGAAAGGAAGGCGTAGGCAGGAAAGGGCGTGGGGGGCTGGGGGCGAGTCCAGTCGATGTTGCCGCGCCTTCAACGGTGGCGGCATGCGACAGATCTGCGGTGCGGTGTTTCTTGGCTGCAAAGGATAAAGAGAAAAAAAGTGGCTTTCAGACTTGCCCGCCGCCGGCGGCCATGGATTCGAAGAGCAGAGGTCTTTTAATATTGAAACTTACTGGATCCCGAAGCATCTGATCCGGATGGATCGTCCACGTTCTTCTTTTTCCCACGGACAAGCGTCTCCTGCTCCTCATCCCCAGACCCGACTGCAAAGAAAGAAAGAAAGAAAGAAAGAAAGATGGTGCCTTTTACACATGCCCGACTCCATGGACCCGAGAGAAAACACATCGACCACGGTGACGCCGCCTGCGCATGCAGAACGAATCAAGGATGTTTGGGTTGTCGAACTCACCCTGAGGAACCGTGGCGTCCGGATCCTGGTCGGTGGCCAACGGAAGCTTGAGGTGGTCACGGCCGGTGTCACCCCCGGCCGGCGCCGGCGACTTTGGTGCGTCTTGGCCCGCCATGGTCTCCGTGGGCGGCGGCGACGTTGGTGCGTCAAGAACCTTCCCCTCCTGGCCCGCCATGGTCTGCGTGCCGCTGGGGCTTTTGGATGGGTTAGGGAGCGTCTGGGTTTGGTTGTTTGAGAAGAAGAGGAAGGAAGGACCCCACGCCTACTTGTACCGCAGAGAGAGAGAGAGAGAGAGAGAGAGAGAGAGAGAGAGAGGGCAGGCAGGGATAGCCGGGCAGGGGACGCCGCCGCGGTCAAAGATTTTCCTGGTCGTACTGCTCGCTTTTCTCTCTCCGTAGTGTGAGGCCGAGAAACAGAGCAGGAGGTGGTTTGCTTTTAAGTTTTACTAGTGTAATTCTTTCATGTACTCTCTCCATTTGCTCTCTTTTGTCTGCGATGCGAGGAAACACGACGGAGACCTCCCGTTAGAAATGAAGATTAATAATACTTGCATGCATTGCACGCGCGTGCATGAAGAGATCGCTAATTGGATGTCCGCCTGTCCCCGCCTGCAAGTTTATCTCCTCTGCTTTGGGTTTGCTTTTTAAAGATGGGTGCTACGTTTTTTTGAACCACCAACAGGTGCCTAATTTCATTTCAGCTCTTTAAGAAAAAGTACATGAGAGTTCACCTTGGCTTGAAGTAAGAAGAACAAGAAAGGCAATAAAGCCATTGGAGAAGAGCTGAAGGGAGTACAACAGATAGGTTGAGTAAAGCATCAACCTGATGACCAACATGTACAGGTAAAGGAGAAGGAACCATCTAGTAACTCAGATAGAAGAAACTCCATATGTTTTGCTGCCACTCTAGAAGGATGAAGATCGTGACTGCAACAGATACTCCTTTAAGTTAATGGCAATGCACTGTATGCAACATGCTGCCTGCGATCTGAAAATCCTGGAAACATGAAATACCTAAGGTAAGTGAAGATTAGACGTATTATTAAAGAAAGTAGCCAATTCTTTTTTAATGTTCCAAGGAGTGGCAGAATACGAAATGTTTCTCAAAGCAGCAATAGAGGCTAAAGACAGACAATCCATTAAGAAAGTAGGCTTAGCAAGATTAAGTCTAGAAGCCAATTGAGCAGCACAAGAAAGGGCAATCGCTTCAACCCTTAAGGGAGTAGAAGTAGGAGGAGCTGAGGCTTGAACCTGCACATTACTCTCACCTTGATCAGAATGAATACAGATGAAAACCCCCACACCAGTACCTACATGCACTTGTCCTAGGCCTAGATTTTTTTTAGATCTGAAAGCTACATCAGAGAAAATTTTAACTCCAGAAATTAGGAGGTCATACTTTCCTTGCATAGGTAAAACATCATTTGAAGAATTATCATTAGAATGAGACTCCGTTTGAGAGATGGAAGAAATGTTATCCAGATGGTCATTCTCCAAGTTAGCTGTAGGTATCTGAACTTCATAAGGGAGGTTCTTTTTCCGGTCAAAATGAAAATCATTTCTAGCTTTGCAAAGGCACCGAAGAAAATTAAGGATTTCAAATTGAAGCATGAGGATGATTCATACGAGTAAGAGCAATAAGAATGGAGTGCATGGAAGAGTGGCCTTGGATAAGAGCATCCGATCTGAGGAACCAAGGACAAGAAAACCAAGCTGCCCGCGCAAAAGTTCAGAGGAAAAAAAAGATGAAATTCATCCTCCTGAAGACCACATCTGCAACAAAACTAAGAGATATGAACAGAAAAACGCCCAGCACGCATACCCGTTGGCGTAGCCCGTCGAAGAAGCCTCCAAGGAAAAGTTTGAACCCTAGGGATCAAATTCTTATGTTTCCAGATGAATTTAAGAAAGTCTTTCAAGTCAAGAGAAATATCAATAGGAGCCTTTCTAGGGTTACTTTAAATATCTTGCAAACAAAGTTTATAAGCAGATTTTGAAGAGCAGATGCCATTGGGAGCAAGACCCCAACAAAGAAAATCCGGGCCATCACCATCAATAATGTATGTATGAACAATGAGAGAGGCCAATGGCTGCTGGAAAAGAGAGAAAATGAGCTGATGGTTCCAACTTATGCGGCCAGGAAGCCAAAGATCTCTCACAAGAGAAGGATATTGGAAACCAACTTGTTGAGGCACAATATAATCATGAATAGAATGCCAAATATTACACCAAGGCATGCTCCACAAGGATATGTTACCTTGAGTGAGTTGATAAAAATCATGATCACAAAGCTTGGGTAACATTTTCAAAATTGAAGCCCAAAAAGCAGATTTAGGAGGAGAAGCATTAGCTTTCCAAATTGAGGTACCAGGGAAGTATTTGGCCTTAAGAGTAAGGTACAAATGTGAAGAAGGAGATTTAGCTAACCTCCAAGCGGCTGAGAGAATGAGACTTTCATTGATGGCTTTTAAATTCCTAATACCCAAGCCACCTTCAGTCATAGAATTAGAAATGTCCTTCCATGCCCTCAGATAAAGACTTTTCCTTGAATCAGTTTCTCAAACACCTGCCCACCAAAAATTCCTAATAACAACCGTGAGCTTAGCAATGAGTTTTTTAGATAACAGGATATTGGACATATAATAAATAGGAAGCTGAGAAGACCGAGCGGATTAATTAAAGTCTAGCAGCAAGAAAGCATGTTTTCTTTGTAAGTGGGCAACTTATTAAGGAATTTGTCTAAAACAAAGTTGTAAGCAGCCACTCTGTTTTTAGCAGGAAGAATAAGAGGATGAATCAGATGAATGAAGTTTGCATCTAGGGTAGAAACATGACAATTTTGCTTAATATCATTCATCACAGCCCGAGAGACATGAGAGCTAAAAAGGATAGTAGATTTGGCCCAATTGGGAGTTTGGCCAGAGAGAGCACGGAACTGTTGAATAATATTGGCCATAGTTTGAGGCTTTGAGCATCTTGCATATGGTAGCCTGACCACGAACCAACAGATCATCTGCAAAAAGAAGAGAATGCATAGAGGGGCAATTTGGACCAAGAGAAATACCCTACAGATGATTGGCCTGAAGAGCTTCATTAAGCGTAATAGGAAGTTCATTAATAGCTATGACAAACAAATAAGGAGACATGGGACAACCCTGCCTAATACACCGAGAACTTTTAGAACTTTGAGACGACTGCCCATTACTGAGCACCGAGAACATGGGAGAAGAGATGAATGCATGAACTAAATTGATGAAATGACCATGCAACCCTTTACGTGCAAGCGTAGAAACAATGAAGTTCCATTCTAGACGATCAAAAGCTTTAGCAAGATCAATTTTAAGCATAAAAGCTTTGTGTTTCCAAGATTTGAGAGAGAAAGAATGAGTTATCTCTTAAGCAATAATAATATTGTCACTAATTCTTCTGCCCTCAATAAAGGCCTGCAGAGCTGGATCTATATAATCAGGGAGATGAGGCACAGCCCTGCGCCTGTAACTTCATCATCACCGTCGCCACGCCGTCATGCTGACGGAACTCTCCCTCGGCCTCAACTGGATCAAGAGTACGAGGAACATCATCGAGCTGAACGTGTGCTGAACACGGAGGTGCCGTACGTTTGGTGCTAGGATCGGCTGGATCATGAAGACGTACGACTACATCAACCGCGTTGATATAACGCTTCCGCTTTCGGTCTACGAGGGTACGTGGACACACTCTCCCCGCTCGTTGCTATGCTTCTCCTAGATAGATCTTGCATGGTCGTAGGAATTTTTTTGAAATTACTACATTCCCTAACACCTACGGTGGTGATCTTATGAAGGAGTGTCTGGCGGTTATCAATACAGGTGTGACCCCAGAAGGCTAGAACTCAACTACTACTTTTTATTCCCAAGGTGGACAGCCCGGAGAAGATCACTTAATTCAGGCCTATTAGTTTATGTAACGTGGTATATAAGGTGATCTCGAAGATGCTCGCAACACGGTTGAAGGTGTTCCTTCCAAATATCATTAGTGAGACACATAGCGCTTTTGTTCCATGGCGCATTATCACTGACAATGTCATAGTTGCTTATGAGTGCCTGCACATAGTGAAAAAAAGAAAGAAAGGGAAGTTTGGTACGTGTGCCGTCAAACTGGATATGCATAAAGCATATTACCGCGTGGAGTGGGATTTCTTGGAGGCCATGTTATCCAAGCTGGGATTTGATGCTAGTTGGATTTAGCTGGTCAGGTCATGTGTTACATCTGTTGAGTATAAGGTCCGATTCAATTAATGAGACACTACCATTTTCGCCGACTAGAGGTTTGAGATAGGGAGATCCCCTCTCCCCATACCTCTTCCTTTTATGTGCAGGAGGACTGTTGGCTCTTATTAACCATGAGGAGGAGGCTGGTAACCTTATGCGTGTGCAGGTGTGCAGAGGCTCACTAAAAAATCTCTTATTTACTTTTTGCGGACGATCCTTTTACTCTCATGAGAGCAGATGCCGCAAAACGCAACCACCCTACGTGGCATTCTAGAAGAGTATTGCTCGGCCTCAGTGCAATTTTTGAGTGAAGCAAAGTGCTCTATATTTTTCCAGTCCGAGTACAAACGTTGATATGAAGGCAAAAGTGTGTCAAATTATGAACATTATGACTGAATCCCTCTCAGACGAATATTTGGGAATATCCTCCATGATAGGGGTGGACCAGGTTGATTGTTTCAAACATAAGATAGAGATGATCCAAGCAATGGTTAATGGATGGAAATAGAAAACTCTCTCATACGGAGGTAAGGAGGCCTTATTGAAAGCGGTGGCCCAAGCCATCCCAACATACGCGATGAGTATATTTAAATTCCCCCAAAAAATCTGCAAGGGGGTCACTGGTACAATGTCGCAATATTGGTGCGGTGACAAGGAGAAACAATGTAGGATGCATTGGCTTGCTTGGAGGAAGATGCGTATTCCGAAAGAGAGAGGAGGCATGGGATTCCGTGATATACATAGTTTCAACTTGGCAATGCTGGCCAAGCAATGTTTGGAGACTTATTGATAACTATGGTTCTTTGTGTGCACAAGTGTTAAGAACAAGGTATTACCCTACAGGAGACATCTTAAACTATCAACCGAATAAGGGGTCGTCTTATGTATGGCAAAGTATTTGGGCCGGCATCCAAACGTTCAAGGAGGGATGTATTTCGAGAGTAGGAAATTGTGAAAAGGTCAATATTTGGGCTGATCGCTGGATTCTGAATAGTGCTTCAAATAAAATTATTACAGTTTGGGGAAACCAAATACTCAAAAAAGTTGGAGAGCTAATTAATCCAATAACGGGAGAGTCGGATGAGATGCTAGTCCGGGAAAATTTCCGGCCTATTGATGTGGATCTACAACAGATTCCGTTATTTCAGCAGGAGACGGAGGATTATGTCACGTTGCATCTCACAAAGAGTGGAGTTTATTGTTATATGTTCGGCTTATTACAAGCAATGGGAAGCAAACTATGATCCAGAGGAGTGTGGATTAGCCCGCTACTCCACGGCGCCCCATCTAGTTTCTAAGAATTTATGGAATATGAAAGTACCAGCCAAAGTGAAAATATTTATATGGAGGTGTCTGCACAACGCCATCCTGTGCTATAGAGTCCTTATGAATCTCCACATCGGACAGGTTTTTCAATGCCCGTTCTGTCAAGCCGGGGTGGAAGACATTTCTCATGTGTTGTCTAGTTGTATTAGATCAAAATCAGTTTGGGATGCTCTCGGGAAAGCACAAATATAATTTTTGCTAGTATGACCGATCGGTCGGGGGAAGCGGTCATGGAGTTTATCCTATGTGACATATCCTATTGGAGAATGTATTTTGGACCATTGGAGTTGCCGGAGCTCATATGTATGGTGTGTTGGTACCTTTCATGGCAACGACGGCAATTCATTCGGGGAGAAGATATTTTGTCTCAAGAAAGAACTGCGCCGGCAGTCCTTGCTTTAGCTCTGAATTTTGCTCGTGCAGCGGAGATCAAAAGCACGCCTAAAATCAACAGGTGGCTGGCGTTTCTCTCTAGACAACAAAATTTAAATGTTGATGCGTCATTTTCCGAGGGTGATTACATCGGGTGTGGTCTGTAATCACCGGGGAATTTTCAAAAAGGCATCTATACAAGACTTGAACATGTAGCTCATGTGTTCACAGCAGAAGCAGCTGCCTTGTTTGAGGGGCTGAAGCTAGCAAGAAATACGGGATGTTCTAATCTGTTGATGAGATCGGACAACAGCACGGTGGTGGATGCTATAAACTGCAACAAAGAGTTTTTTATGGTGGCAGCGCCGGTTCTTGATAATTAATATTTTACTAGATTTCAGGAGGATTACTATTGAGCATTGTAGTAGAGAGACAAATTACACGAGTTGACAAAATGGGGACGTGCAAATAATCCTTCTTTTTGGGTTGATGCCCCGCCTAAGTTCATCGCAATACTGGTTATGGACCATGTAACTATTATTTAATTAATTAAAATAAAGTAAGCCTTCCCGTCAAAGAAACCAGTATGCCCCTACACGTGTAGCATTTCTTGGGAATTAAGGCAAGAAGATCATTCTAACACAGGACCACATGCATGTTTCGTAGAACTCATAAGTAATGGCCAAAAGTTACAGACAAAGATTGAACTTGTTACGGAAACTAGTCTAGCTCTAGATGGCTATATGGAAGCCTAGAGAAGGCCAGGAGAATCGCGGTGAAGGGTCCATGGCAGCCTGCACATTGGTTTGCGGACGGGTCGTCATGGCTAGCGTCGTGGCAGACGTCGCAGAAACACACATGGGGGGCCAGCCGAACCGCCACCCATCCGTATCATAATATAAAACCTTATTGTATCGAATATACTAACATATTAGATGTAATAAGTATTATTGGATTGAGAGAAGTAGCAAACTTCCTCCAAGGAGGGATTCAGCAATTACGCATCATGCTATAATTTTTTTTTCGGTAAATCACACTTCAAGAGCTCATCATTTAATCATCTAATTGTGGAATTTCTATCAACCATCATGTAATTATAAAAATGATATTAATATCGATATCAAGGAGATATAAGCTACACCTAACCTTTGTACCAACACGATTTCAAATGCTATTGAAGACTTCAAGGATGCACGCATCCAAATTATTACAAAAGGAAAATGACCAACAAAACATTGCAAAGCATTAGCCGATAGCAATCTCAGGCAACACGATATAGGTGCACGAGCTGGACCCAACCACCGAGGCATGAAACATCAACAAGGCATGAAACAAAATTCCATCTACAAAGACGAAGTACATAAAATAAGATTTTATCACATTTGTTCTGAATTATAAGATGTTTTGGATATTTTAATATAAACTACATACGGAAATGAATCAACAAACATACTAAAACGCGTCTATATACATCCCATTCAGATAAAAGTTAGAACATCTAATAAATCGAAACGGAGGGAGTAGTTAATAAGACTGAACTCAAGGTGCAATTATGTAGCGCCCCGAGACCGATGTGCCAGGTGTCGTCCAGTTATTCGTTGTTATTGCCTTGTCATTGCTTGTGTGTCATGCATTGCATATCATGTCATCATGTGCATTTTTTTTGCATACATGTTCGTCTCATGCATCCGAGCATTTTCCCCGTTGCCCGATTTGCAATCCGGCGCTTCTATGTCATCCGGTGTCCCTTTCTACCTCTTTTCGTGTGCAGGTGTTAAACACTTTCGGATTGGACCGAGACTTGTCATGCGGCCTTGGTTTACTACCGGTAGACCGCCTGTCAAGTTTCGTACCATTTGGACTTCGTTTGATACTCCAACGGTTAACCGAGGGACCGAAAAGGCCTCGTGTGTGTTGCAGCCGAACACCCCTCCAATTTGGCCCAAAACCCATCAAAACCCTCTCCATCATCTAGAGCGTTCGATCACGATCGCGTGGCCGAAAACCGCACCTCATTTGGACTCTCCTAGCTCCCTCGACCTATAAATATGTGATCCCCTCCGAAATTTGCGGTGCAAACCCTAGACCACCACCTCTCCGCGCCGCCGGACATTTCCTCCCCCGCCGACGGACATGTCCGGCCTCTCCTGCGTGAATCCGGAGCCGCCAAGTGTCCGCGCCGCCGCCGTTCTGCACCGCGCGCCGCCGCGGGCCCGCGCGGCCCAGATCCGGCCCGCGGGGCCCGAACCGCCTCGCCCGCGCCTGTGCATCGCCGCCGCCTAGCGCCTCCCGTCCGCGCCCGCCGGCCGCCACCTCCGCCTCCGCGCCGCCATGTGCGCCGCCGTCTCCTGCTCAACGCCGGCGCGCGTCTCGGCAGCCGCGCCACCCCTGATCCCCTGCAGCTCGCCTGTGCGGAGCTCCGCCACCGCCTCGCCAAGTCACCGGCGCCGCCCTTCGCCGTCGCCTAGCTCGCCGCCGGCCGGATCCGACCAGATCCGGGCCGGGACGACCTCCCGCCGCCGCCCCTGACTTCTCCGGCGCGGATCCGGCGAGATCCGCCGCTGCCTCGGTTCGCGCGCCGGATGAACCCTAGATCTGGAGGTCTATATTTTCACTAAGTCCCCGAGATTGCCATGTTTCAAATGTTCATGTTCATCACGTCGTAACTTTACATCTGTAGCTTCGTTTTGCGCGTGTAGCATATCAAAATGTTCGCCTCAGAGAGCACATCATTTTATCTCATTGCATCATTTTCATTTGAGCTCATCTTGATTTCCGAAATGCTGTTGGAAGAGAGCTATTTGAGTTAATTGTCAGATCTGCTGCACCAAATAGCTATTTGTCATTTTTGCCATGATTAATGTGTGCATGATATGCCCCTGAGCTCTACATGTGTTTTGTTATATGCCATGACATCTTTCCAGAGGTGCAATCCATGTATTTTTGTGATATGTGTGGTGACTAGCACAAGCTTGCAAAGTAGTGCATTCGTTAATGCTGATTTCAGGGACTTACCAATTTCACTAAGTCCTTGATCTGTTTTTATCAATATGCCATATGTTCATGTTGTTTCCTAGTGATCCATGCCCCTTTTGAGGATAATCAGTAAGGATGATTTGTTAACCTTGTGGTGCTCTATCCATCCATGTCTTTGTTTGCATTTATGGAGCACCCTAACTTGAGTCAATCGAGATCTATTTTTGTTATTTCGTGAATCCTGGCAGATTGTCTACTTGTTAGCAATTTCGCCGAGGATGTTGTTGTTGATCCGTGCATGCTATGTTATTGCTCTTGCCATGTCTAGCTTGTATAATGTGTATTCTTGATGGGTGTATGCTTAGATTGTCATGACATGCTCTGTAGTGAGTGCATCGAGCTCGTAAACATGCCTACTTGATATCTGATTTGCATGCTCCAGTTTTTCACTAAGTCTGTGATCTGATTATGCTTTTGCCATGTTCACATGCTTGTAAATGTATTTTCTGATCCCTTTTGGCTCAAGGTCACTAAGGGACTTTTTGTTAAGCTCTTTGAGTAGCTCCATGCCATGCTTTACCTTGCCATGTTCAGGTCCTGTAGCATATAGTTTTCATGCTCCGAAGTGTGCTACCCGATCTGAATTCCAGACAAGTGTTAATTTCACCAAGTCTGAAATCTGTTTGCCAAATGCATTTTTGCCATGCTTGTTTGAACCTGTTAATGGATGATTTGGCTATACCTCAGTGTTCCGCTTTTGTTAAGCATCATGAATGGATCCCTGCCATGTATTTTGATGCCATGTTTGGATGCTGTAACATGTTCATCTTGTTGCATTTAGATGGCTACTTGCTGTATATCACAGAACGTGATCATATTTGAATTGCTTGCCATTTCCAAACCGTAACTCCGATTCCGGTGATCTTTATATCGTTTTCAAGCGATTTCATCTCACCTTTCCAGTGGCACACTTGGATTTCCAAGTTGAGGCCAGGTTCATTCTTTCTTTGTCAAATCTTGCATATGCATCGCATATCGCATCCCGCATAGCATACCATGTTTGCATCATATTGTTTGAGCTTTGCACGTGGTTGATTGTGTACTTGTTGCTTGTTTGTCTTGTTTGGGTACAGCCGGGAGACGAGTTCGCTAACAAGGAGCCCGTTGAGTTTGCTTTCGAGGATCCAGTCAACTCTGACAACTTTGCAGGCAAGATGATCATACCCTCGAAATCACTACTATCTTTGCTTTGCTAAATGCTCGCTCTTTTGATATGCCTATGCTGCGATACCTACCACTTGTTTATCATGCCTCCCATATTGTTGAAACCAAGCCTCTAATCCACCTTGTCCTAGCAAACCGTTGTTTGGCTATGTTACCGTTTTGC
Source organism: Triticum aestivum (assembly GCF_018294505.1). NCBI lineage: Eukaryota > Viridiplantae > Streptophyta > Magnoliopsida > Poales > Poaceae > Triticum > Triticum aestivum. Next base: position 658,861,677 of record NC_057806.1, read on the forward strand.
TCAACCCCTCTTATAGCGTTGTTAGTTGCAGGTGAAGATTGAAGTTTGTTCCTTGTTGGAACATGGAGATGTTGTTCCTTGTTGGAACATGTTTACTTGTTGGGATATTACAATATATCTTATTTAATTAATGCATCTATATACTTGGTAAAGGGTGGAAGGCTCGGCCTTATGCCTGGTGTTTTGTTCCATCTTGCCGCCCTAGTTTCCGTCATATCGGTGTTATGTTCCCGGATTTTGCGTTCCTTACGCGGTTGGGTAATAATGGGAACCCCTTGACAGTTCGCCCTGTATAAAACTCTTCCAGCAATGTCCAACATTGGTTTTACCATTCGCCACCTAGCCTTTTCTTTTCCCTTGGGGGTCGCGCGCCCAAGGGTCATCATTATTTTAAACCCCCGGGCCAGTGCTCCTCTGAGTGTTGGTCCAACTTGTCAGCCGCCGGTGGCCACCAGGGGCAACTCTGGGCTGGCCTACCAGAAGTTTAGACAATCCGGTGTGCCCTGAGAAAGAGATATGTGTTGGAAATATGCCCTAGAGGCAATAATAAAAGCATTATTATTGTATTTCCTTGTTCATGATAATTGTCTTTATTCATGCTATAATTGTGTTATCCGGAAATCGTAATGCATGTGTGAATAACAGACACCAACATGTCCCTAGTGAGCCTCTAGTTGACTAGCTCGTTGATCAACAGATAGTCATGGTTTCCTGACTATGGACACTGGATGTCATTGATAACGAGATCACATCATTGGGAGAATGATGTGATGGACGAGACCCAATCCTAAACATAGCACAAGATCGTATAGTTCGTTTGCTAGAGTTTTGCAATGTCAAAGTATCTTTTCCTTAGACCATGAGATCGTGTAACTCCCGGATACCGTAGGAGTGCTTTGGGTATGCCTAACGTCACAACGTAACTGGGTGACTATAAAGGTAGACTACGGGTATCTCCGAAAGTGTCTGTTGGGTGACATGGATCAAGACTGGGATTTGTCACTCCGTATGACGGAGAGGTATCACTGGGCCCACTCGGTAATGCATCATCATAATGAGCTCAGAGTGACCAAGTGTCTGGTCACGGGATCATGCATTACGGTACGAGTAAAGTGACTTGCCGGTAACGAGATTGAACGAGGTATTGGGATACCGACGATCGAATCTCGGGCAAGTAACATATCGATAGACAAAGGGAATAGCGTACGGGGTTGATTGAATCCTCGACATCGTGGTTCATCCGATGAGATCATCGTGGAGCATGTGGGAGCCAACATGGGTATCCAGATCCCGCTGTTGGTTATTGACCGGAGAGTCGTCTCGGTCATGTCTGCTTGTCTCCCGAACCCGTAGGGTCTACACACTTAAGGTTCAGTTACGCTAGGGTTGTAGGGATATGTATATGCAGTAACCCGAATGTTGTTCGGAGTCCCGGATGAGATCCCGGACGTCACGAGGAGTTCCGGAATGGTCCGGAGGTAAAGATTTATATATGGGAAGTCCTGTTTCGGGCATCGGGACAAGTTTCGGGGTTATCGGTATTGTACCGGGACCACCGGAAGGGTCCCGGGGGTCCACCGGGTGGGTCCACCTGTCCCGGGGGGCCACATGGGCTGTAAGTGGGTGCGCCTTGGCCTAATGGGCCAAGGGCACCAGCCCCACATAGGCCCATGCGCCTAGGGTTTAGAAGGGGAAGAGTCCTAGGAGGGTAAGGCACCTCCTAGGTGCCTTGGGGGGGAGGGAAACCCCCCTAGGCCGCCGCACCCCCTAGGAGATTGGATCTCCTAGGGCCGGCCACCCCCCCTTGGCACCCCTATATATAGTGGGGGAGAGGAGGGACTTCATACCTGAACGCCTCGGCCTTTGGTTGCCTCCTTCTCCCTCCCCAACACCTCCTCAACCTCCATAGTGCTTAGCGAAGCTCTTCCGGAGTACTGCAGCTCCATCAACACCACGCCGTCGTGCTGCTGCTGGTGCCATCTCCCTCAACCTCTCCTCCCTCCCTTGCTGGATCAAGAAGGAGGAGACGTGGCTGTTCCGTACGTGTGTTGAACGCGGAGGTGCCGTCCGTTCGGCGCTGGTCATCGGTGATTTGGATCACGTCGAGTACGACTACATCATCACCGTTCTTTTGAACGCTTCCGCTCGCGATCTACAAAGGTATGTAGATGCATCTAATCACTCGTTGCTAGATGAACTCCTAGATGATCTTGGTGAAACGAGTAGGAAAATTTTTGTTTTCTGCAACGTTCCCCAACAGTGGCATCATGAGCTAGGTCTATGCGTAGTTCTTCTTGCGCGAGTAGAACACAATTTGTTGTGGGCGTAGATTTGTCAACTTTCTTGCCGTTACTAGTCCTTTCTTGCTTCAGCGGTATTGTGGGATGAAGCGGCCCGGACCAACCTTACACGTACGCTTACGTGAGACCGGTTCCACCGACTAACATGCACTAGTTGCATAAGGTGGCTGGCAGGTGTCTGTCTCTCCTACTTTAGTTGGAGCGGAATCGATGAACAGGGTCCTTATGAAGGGTAAATAGAAGTTGACAAATCACGTTGTGGCTTTAACGTAGGTAAGAAAACGTTCTTGCTAGAACCCTAATTCAGCCACGTAAAACTTGCAACAACAATTAGAGGACGTCTAACTTGTTTTTGCAGCAAGTGGTTTGTGATATGATATGGCCAAAGTTGTGATGAATGATGAATGATCTATATGTGATGTATGAGATGTTCATGCTATTGTAATAGGATTCACGACTTGCATGTCGATGAGTATGACAACCGGCAGGAGCCATAGGAGTTGTCTTTATTCTTTTATATGACCTGCGTGTCATCAAGAAACGCCATGTAAATTACTTTACTTTATTGCTAAACGCGTTAGCCATAGTAGTAGAAGTAATAGTTGGCGAGCAACTTCATGGAGACACGATGATGGAGATCATGATGATGGAGATCATGGTGTCAAGCCGGTGACAAGATGATCATGGAGCCCCAAGATGGAGATCAAAGGAGCTATGTGATATTGGCCATATCATGTCACGTTTATTATTTGATTGCATGTGATGTTTATCATGTTTTGCATCTTGTTTACTTAGAACGACGGTAGTAAATAAGATGATCCCTCACAATAAATTCAAGGAGTGTTCCCCCTAATGTGCACCGTTGCGACAGTTCGCTGTTTCAAAACACCACGTGATGATCGGGTGTTTTATTCAGACGTTCACATACAACGGGTGTAAGACAGATTTACACATGCAAACACTTAGGTTGACTTGACGAGCCTAGCATGTACAGACATGGCCTCGGAACACAGAAGACCGAAAGGTCGAGCATGAGTCGTATAGAAGATACGATCAACATGAAGATGTTCACCGATGTTGACTAGTCCGTCTCACGTGATGATCGGACACGGTCTAGTTTAACTCGGATCATGTAATACTTAGATGACCAGAGGGATGTCTAATCTAAGTGGGAGTTCACTAATAATTTGATTAGTTGAACTTAATTATCATGAACTTAGTCTAAAATCTTTGCAATATGTCTTGTAGATCAAATGGCCAACGTAGTCCTCAACTTCAACGCGTTCCTAGAGAAAACTAAGCTGAAAGACGATGGCAGCAACTATACGGACTGGGTCCGGAACCTGAGGATCATCCTCATAGCTGCCAAGAAAGATTATGTCCTACAAGCACCGCTTGGTGACGCACCCGTTCTCCCTGCAGAACAAGATGTTATGAACGCTTGGCAGGCACGTTTCGATGACTACTCCCTCGTTCAGTGCGGCATGCTTTACAGCCTAGAGCCGGGGCTCCAAAAGCGTTTTGAGAGACATGGAGCATATGAGATGTTCGAAGAGCTGAAAATGGTTTTCCAAGCTCATGCCCGGGTCGAGAGATATGAAGTCTCCGACAAATTCTTTAGCTGTAAGATGGAGGAAAACAGTTCTGTCAGTGAGCACATACTCACTATGTCTGGGTTGCATAACCGCTTGACTCAGCTGGGAGTTAATCTCCCGGATGATGCGGTCATTGACAGAATCCTCCAGTCGCTTCCACCAAGCTACAAGAGCTTTGTGATGAACTTCAATATGCAGGGGATGGAAAAGACCATTCCTGAAGTATTTGCTATGCTGAAATCAGCAGAGGTAGAAGTCAGAAAGGAACATCAAGTGTTGATGGTCAATAAAACCACTAAGTTCAAGAAAGGCAAGGGTAAAAAGAACTTCAAGAAGGACGGCAAGGAGGTTGCCGCGCCCGGCAAGCAAGCTGCTGGGAAGAAGCCAAAGAATGGACCCAAGCCCGAGACTGAGTGCTTTTATTGCAAGGGAAGCGGTCACTGGAAGCGGAACTGCCCTAAGTACTTAGCGGATAAGAAGGCCGGCAAAACAAAAGGTATATGTGATATACATGTAATTGATGTGTACCTTACTAGTGCCCGTAGTGGCTCCTGGGTATTTGATACCGGTGCAGTTGCTCACATTTGTAACTCAAAACAGGGGCTGCAGAATAAGCGGAAACTAGCAAAGGACAAGGTGACGATGCGCGTCGGGAATGGTTCCAAGGTCAATGTGATCGCCGTCGGCACGCTACCTCTGCATCTCCCTTCGGGATTAGTTTTAAACCTTAATAATTGTTATTTAGTGCCAGCTTTGAGCATGAACATTGTATCGGGATCTCGTTTAATTCGAGATGGCTACTCTTTTAAATCTGAGAATAATGGTTGTTCCATTTTTATGAGAGATATGTTTTATGGTCATGCTCCTATGGTGAATGATTTATTCCTGATGAATCTCGAACGTGATGCTACACATATTCATAATGTGAGTACCAAAAGAAGTAAGGTTGATAATGATAGTCCCACATACTTGTGGCACTGCCGCCTTGGTCACATAGGTGTTAAACGCATGAAGAAGCTCCATGCTGATGGACTTTTAGAGTCTCTTGATTATGAATCATTTGACACGTGCGAACCATGCCTTATGGGTAAAATGACCAAGACTCCGTTCTCAGGAACAATGGAGCGAGCAACCGACTTATTGGAAATCATACATACTGATGTGTGCGGTCCGATGAGTGTTGAGGCTCGCGGTGGCTATCGTTATGTTCTCACCCTCACTGATGATTTAAGTAGGTATGGGTATATCTACTTAATGAAACACAAGTCTGAAACCTTTGAAAAGTTCAAGGAATTTCAGAGTGAGGTTGAAAATCAACGTGACAGGAAAATCAAGTTTCTACGATCAGATCGTGGAGGAGAATACTTGAGTCACGAGTTTGGGGCACACTTAAGAAAATGTGGAATAGTTTCACAACTCACGCCGCCTGGAACACCTCAGCGTAATGGTGTGTCCGAACGTCGTAATCGCACTCTGTTAGATATGGTGCGATCTATGATGTCTCTTACCGATTTACCGCTTTCTTTTTGGGGCTATGCTTTAGAGACTGCCGCATTCACTTTAAATAGGGCTCCGTCGAAATCCGTTGAGACGACACCGTATGAATTATGGTTTGGGAAGAAACCTAAGCTGTCGTTTCTAAAAGTTTGGGGATGCGATGCTTATGTCAAGAAACTTCAACCTGAAAAGCTCGAACCCAAATCGGAAAAATGCGTCTTCATAGGGTACCCAAAAGAAACTATTGGGTACACCTTCTACCTCAGATCCGAAGGCAAGATCTTTGTTGCCAAGAATGGGTCCTTTCTGGAGAAAGAGTTTCTCTCGAAAGAAGTAAGTGGGAGGAAAGTAGAGCTTGATGAAGTATTACCTCTTGAACCGGAAAATGGCGCAACTCAAGAAAATGTTCCTGAGGTGCCTGCACCGACTAGAGAGGAAGTTAATGAAAATGATCAAGATACTTCTGATCAAGCCCCTACTGAAATCCGAAGGTCCACAAGGACACGTTCCGCACCAGAGTGGTACGGCAACCCTGTCTTGGAAATCATGTTGTTAGACAACGGTGAACCTTCGAACTATGAAGAAGCGATGGCGGGACCAGATTCCGACAAATGGCTAGAAGCCATGAAATCCGAGATAGGATCCATGTATGAAAACAAAGTATGGACTTTGACTGACTTGCCCGTTGAGCGGCGAGCCATAGAAAATAAATGGATCTTTAAGAGGAAGACAGACGCGGATGGTAATGTGACCATCTATAAAGCTCGGCTTGTCGCTAAGGGTTATCGACAAGTTCAAGGGGTTGACTACGATGAGACTTTCTCACCGGTAGCGAAGCTGAAGTCCGTCCGAATCATGTTAGCAATTGCCGCATTCTATGATTACGAAATATGGCAAATGGACGTCAAAACGGCATTCCTTAATGGTTTCCTTAAGGAAGAATTGTATATGATGCAGCCGGAAGGTTTTGTCGATCCTAAGAATGCTGACAAAGTGTGCAAGCTCCAACGCTCGATTTATGGGCTGGTGCAAGCATCTCGGAGTTGGAACATTCGCTTTGATGAGATGATCAAAGCGTTTGGGTTTACACAGACTTATGGAGAAGCCTGCGTTTACAAGAAAGTGAGTGGGAGCTCTGTAGCATTTCTCATATTATATGTAGATGACATACTTTTGATGGGAAATGATATAGAACTCTTGGACAGCATCAAGGCCTACTTGAATAAAAGTTTTTCAATGAAGGACCTTGGAGAAGCTGCTTATATATTAGGCATCAAAATCTATAGAGATAGATCAAGACGCCTCATAGGTCTTTCACAAAGCACATACCTTGATAAGATATTGAAGAAGTTCAATATGGATCAATCCAAGAAGGGGTTCTTGCCTGTGTTGCAAGGTATGAAATTGAGCTCAGCTCAATGTCCGACCACGGCAGAAGATATAGAAGAGATGAGCGTCATCCCCTATGCCTCAGCCATAGGTTCTATTATGTATGCCATGCTGTGTACCAGACCTGATGTAAACCTTGCCGTAAGTTTGGTAGGAAGGTACCAAAGTAATCCCGGCAAGGAACACTGGACAGCGGTCAAGAATATCCTGAAGTACCTGAAAAGGACTAAGGAAATGTTTCTCGTTTATGGAGGTGACGAAGAGCTCGTCGTAAAGGGTTACGTCGACGCTAGCTTCGACACAGATCTGGATGACTCTAAGTCACAAACCGGATACGTGTATATTTTGAATGGTGGGGCAGTAAGCTGGTGCAGTTGCAAGCAAAGCGTCGTGGCGGGATCTACATGTGAAGCGGAGTACATGGCAGCCTCGGAGGCAGCACATGAAGCAATATGGGTGAAGGAGTTCATCACCGACCTAGGAGTCATACCCAATGCGTCGGGGCCGATCAAGCTCTTCTGTGACAACACTGGAGCTATTGCACTTGCCAAGGAGCCCAGGTTTCACAAGAAGACAAGGCACATCAAGCGTCGCTTCAACTCCATTCGTGAAAATGTTCAAGATGGAGACATAGAGATTTGTAAAGTACATACGGACCTGAATGTAGCAGATCCGTTGACTAAACCTCTCCCTAGAGCAAAACATGATCAACACCAGAATTCCATGGGTGTTCGATTCATCACAATGTAACTAGATTATTGACTCTAGTGCAAGTGGGAGACTGTTGGAAATATGCCCTAGAGGCAATAATAAAAGCATTATTATTATATTTCCTTGTTCATGATAATTGTCTTTATTCATGCTATAATTGTGTTATCCGGAAATCGTAATGCATGTGTGAATAACAGACACCAACATGTCCCTAGTGAGCCTCTAGTTGACTAGCTCGTTGATCAACAGATAGTCATGGTTTCCTGACTATGGACACTGGATGTCATTGATAACGAGATCACATCATTGGGAGAATGATGTGATGGACGAGACCCAATCCTAAACATAGCACAAGATCGTATAGTTCGTTTGCTAGAGTTTTGCAATGTCAAAGTATCTTTTCCTTAGACCATGAGATCGTGTAACTCCCGGATACCGTAGGAGTGCTTTGGGTATGCCAAACGTCACAACGTAACTGGGTGACTATAAAGGTAGACTACGGGTATCTCCGAAAGTGTCTGTTGGGTGACATGGATCAAGACTGGGATTTGTCACTCCGTATGACGGAGAGGTATCACTGGGCCCACTCGGTAATGCATCATCATAATGAGCTCAGAGTGACCAAGTGTCTGGTCACGGGATCATGCATTACGGTACGAGTAAAGTGACTTGCCGGTAACGAGATTGAACGAGGTATTGGGATACCGACGATCGAATCTCGGGCAAGTAACATATCGATAGACAAAGGGAATAGCGTACGGGGTTGATTGAATCCTCGACATCGTGGTTCATCCGATGAGATCATCGTGGAGCATGTGGGAGCCAACATGGGTATCCAGATCCCGCTGTTGGTTATTGACCGGAGAGTCGTCTCGGTCATGTCTGCTTGTCTCCCGAACCCGTAGGGTCTACACACTTAAGGTTCAGTTACGCTAGGGTTGTAGGGATATGTATATGCAGTAACCCGAATGTTGTTCGGAGTCCCGGATGAGATCCCGGACGTCACGAGGAGTTCCGGAATGGTCCGGAGGTAAAGATTTATATATGGGAAGTCCTGTTTCGGGCATCGGGACAAGTTTCGGGGTTATCGGTATTGTACCGGGACCACCGGAAGGGTCCCGGGGGTCCACCGGGTGGGTCCACCTGTCCCGGGGGGCCACATGGGCTGTAAGGGGGTGCGCCTTGGCCTAATGGGCCAAGGGCACCAGCCCCACATAGGCCCATGCGCCTAGGGTTTAGAAGGGGAAGAGTCCTAGGAGGGTAAGGCACCTCCTAGGTGCCTTGGGGGGAGGGAAACCCCCCTAGGCCGCCGCACCCCCTAGGAGATTGGATCTCCTAGGGCCGGCCACCCCCCCTTGGCACCCCTATATATAGTGGGGGAGAGGAGGGACTTCATACCTGAACGCCTCGGCCTTTGGTTGCCTCCTTCTCCCTCCCCAACACCTCCTCAACCTCCATAGTGCTTAGCGAAGCTCTGCCGGAGTACTGCAGCTCCATCAACACCACGCCGTCGTGCTGCTGCTGGTGCCATCTCCCTCAACCTCTCCTCCCTCCCTTGCTGGATCAAGAAGGAGGAGACGTGGCTGTTCCGTACGTGTGTTGAACGCGGAGGTGCCGTCCGTTCGGCGCTGGTCATCGGTGATTTGGATCACGTCGAGTACGACTACATCATCACCGTTCTTTTGAACGCTTCCGCTCGCGATCTACAAAGGTATGTAGATGCATCTAATCACTCGTTGCTAGATGAACTCCTAGATGATCTTGGTGAAACGAGTAGGAAATTTTTTGTTTTCTGCAACGTTCCCCAACAATATGTGCAGCTCCTATCGGGATTTGTCAGCACATTCGGGCAGTGTTGCTGGTTTAGTTTTACCTTGTCGAAATGTCTTTTAACCGGGATTCCGAGTCTGATCGGGTCTTCCCGCTAGAAGGAATATCCTTTGTTGACCGTGAGAGCTTGTGATGGGCTAAGTTGGGACACCCCTGCAGGGTTATGAACTTTCAAAAGCCGTGCCCGCGGTTATGGGCAGATGGGAATTTGTTAATGTCCGGTTGTAGAAAATCTGAAGTTGACCTTAACTAAAATACATCAACCGTGTGTGTAACCGTGATGGTCTCTTTCCGGCGGAGTCCGGGAAGTGAACACGATATTGGAGTTATGCTTGACGTAGGTTGTTTTAGGATCACTTCTTGATCATACTTTCTCGACCGTGCTTTGCCTTCTCTTCTCGCTCTCATTTGCGTATGTTAGCCACCATATATGCTAGTCGCTTGCTGCAGCTCCACCTCATACCTTTTACCTTACCCATAAGCTTAAATAGTCTTGATCGCGAGGGTGTGAGATTGCTGAGTCCCCGTGACTCACAGATACTTCCAAAACCAGCTTGCAGGTGCCGTTGAACCGTGCAGATGATGCAACCAAGCTCAAGGAGGAGCTCGATGAAGATCTTGTCCTTTGTGTTGTTTCGTTCTAGTTGATCAGTAGTGGAGCCCGGTCGGGACAATCGGGGATCTGTGTAGCATTTGGGGTAGTCTTCTTTTATTTTGGCTCCGTGGTCGGGCCTTGATTGTATTTGGATGATGTAATGCTTTATTCATGTAATTGTGTGAAGTGGCGATTGTAAGCCAACTATGTATCTCTTTCCCTTATGTATTACATGGGTTGTGTGAAGATTACCTCACTTGCGACATTGCTTTCAATGCGGTTATGCCTCTAAGTCGTGCTTCGACACGTGGGAGATATAGCCGCTTCGAGGGCGTTACAAGTTAATCTCTTAAAACCAACTATATATAAAGAAGACCAAGTACAAGTCTCTTAGCAGAACTAATAATAGCTCACAAATGACAGCACAAAAATCAACTTATCTGGAAAGAAATCTAGCTTTAGAGAGGGCAATTCAAATGCTAACTAGTTTAGAAGTTGAATGTTCTTTTTTTCGAAAAGGGGGAATTCCCCGGCCTCTGCATCAGAAAGATGCATACGGCCATCTTATTAACCAAATAAAGTAGTGCCAACATGGTTCGAAGGTCTCCACAAGTAATAACGGAGCAAAGAAAGCTCACACAGAGCCAAAAAGGCTAGAAACACCCACTAGCCATGAAAAGATGCCACAACCGGCTGGCTTGAACTAGACAGGTAAACTACATGCCTATCCTATTACATGACCGCCATCCAAACCGGTTGAAAATATCCCAAGCCACCATCTCCCAGCGAAAAGACCCAGTAACCAAATGCTCCCTGGCCTCCGTCGGGGTGAGTAGCGACCACGAACGGATCAGTGCCATAGTTCAGAATATAACCTGCAAAAAATGGATACATGATGTTCTATTAAAAACCAAATCATTTCTGCAAGTCCAGATAGTCCACGGCAAGGCACAAACTCCAACCCGAATGTGTCTCGCGAAGTCAGGCTCAATCCCATTAAGCCATGTCCCAAATAACGCGTTAACAGAATTCAGTGGATTGATATTAAAAGCAATGTGGACCGTCTGCCAAAGTACTTTGGCCAATGGGCAATCGAAAAAAGGTGTTTGATTGTCTCATCCCGAACACAGAAACTACACCTAGTAGGTCCTGTCCAATTACGCTTTATCAAGTTGTCCTTGGTTAAAATAACTTGTTTATGGACAAACCACATAAACACTTTTATTTTCAAAGGAACTTTGACATCCCAAACATGCATGGAAGTAGGAATGGAGTTCGAATTAATAACATCAATATACATTGATTTAACAGTGAATACTCCAGACTTAGTCAATTTCCAGCGTAATTCATCGGGTTGTTGGGAAAGCTGGACCTCCATCAGTCTCCTAACTAGACATAGCCATTCTTCCCAACGATTGCCCGCTAGCGTCCATCGGAACTGAATATTAAGGGGGATAGATTGAAATACCGATGCGACAAACACTTCACGTCGTTGAACAATACGGTACAGAGACGGATATTGGATGGCCAAAGGTGTCTCACCGAGCCAAGTATCCTCCCAGAAACGTGTACTAGTGCCGTTTCCAATAACAAACTTCATCCTATTAAACAAAGATTGTTTGACTTTCATCAGACCTTTCCAGAAAGGTGAATCGGTCGGCCTGACTGTAACCTGGGACAAAGTTTTTGTCTGGAGGTACTTGGTACGAAGGATTTGAGCCCACATGGCATCATTCTCTGTTGAGAGCTTCCACAACCACTTGCTAAGATGGCATCTATTCTTAACTTCTAGATTCTCAATACCGAGACCCCCTTGGTCTTTCGGTCTACAGATGATATCCCATTTAGCAAGCCGATATTTTCGTTTAAGCTCATCACCCTGCCAAAAGAAACGCGATCGATAGAAGTCCAGTCTCTTCCTAACCCCAACTAGGACCTCAAAGAACGATAGGAGAAATATGAATCAGGATTAATCGGCCTCTGTATGACATGAGCTTACCCTTCCAACAACTCAGTTTCTTCTCAAGTCGGTCCTCGATGCACTTCCACTCTTTGTTTGTCAGCCTATGATGGTGGATTGGAATACCCAGGTAAGAGAAGGGTAACTCTCCCAACAAGCACCCAAACAATTGCATATAAGCCTCCTGTTCGTCTTTATCTCTACCAAAGCAGAACAGCTCGCTCTTATGAAAGTTAATCTTTAACCCGGTCAATTGTTCAAATAGGCATAACACAAGCTTCATATTTCTCACCTTGGCCAAGTCATGCTCCATAAAAATAATTGTATCATCAGCGTACTGAAGGATGGAAACACCTCCATCAACAAGATGAGGTATCAATCCACCTACTTGACCATTTTCCTTAGCCCTTCCTATCAAAATTGCTAACATATCCACCACAATGTTAAACAAGATAGGGGACATCGGATCTCCTTGTCTTAGGCCTTTATGTGTCTGGAAGTAATGACATATGTCATCATTAACTTTAATTCCCACACTATCTTTTTGCGTAAATGAGTCAACTTGTCGGTGCCAGGCTTCATCAAATCCTTCCATACGCAATAACTATTGGAGGAATGGCCATTTGACCTTATCGTACGCTTTCTCGAAATCCACCTTAAAAATTACTCCATCTAACTTTTTGGAATGGATTTCATGGAGCGTTTCATGCAGGACGACCACCCCTTCAAGGATATTTCTATCCGGCATGAAAGCAGTTTGGGACTGTTGCATCACAGAATGCGCAATCTGTGTGAGCCTATTAGTCCCTACCTTGGTGAAAATTTTGAAACTAACATTGAGGAGGCAGATCGGCCTGAATTGCTCAATTCGCACAACATCCGTTTTCTTAGGAAGCAGTGTGATAGTTCCAAAATTCAAGTGAAATAACTGAAGCTGTCCAGAGAACAGATCATGGAACATAGGTAGCAAATCCCCCTTAATAATGTGCCAACACTTTTTATAGAACTCGGCCGGGAATCCATCCGGTCCGGGAGCCTTATTGTTTTTCATCTGTGCAATAGCATCAAACATCTCCTTCTCTGAGAATGGGGCAACCAGAATATCATTATCGGCAACCGATAGCTGAGGCACATCCTCAGTCCTGGACTCATCGAGGGACACACAATTATCCTCCGGAGGTCCAGATAACTGCTTATAATACTCGGTAATATAAGTTTTTAGGTTATCCTGTCCTAAAATAGTGCCCTCATCTTGTTCAAGATGAAAGATACGCTTCTTTCTGTGTTTACCATTAGCTATCAGATGAAAGAATTGAGTATTCGCGTCCCCTTGGACCACTTTGCGGACTTTAGCACGCAAAGCCCACTTCAATTCTTCTTCGTGGAGCAGTTCTTTCAACCTCTTCTCCGCCTCAGTTTTAACCTGAAGCTCAGCTGGCAGTAAAATAGTGAACTCGGCCTTAATGTCCAGGACCTGTATAAGAGAAAAGAGTCTATCCTTTTCAATCTTATACACACCACTGAGGTGCTTAGCTCAACCCCATAAGAAACTTCTCAAATGCCTAATCTTATTCTGCCAACGCTCGATCGCAGTCGTGCCTCCTGCACCTCTCTCCCATTCCCTGGCAATCAAGTCCAAGAACCCCTCGCATTTGAACCATGACATCTCGAAAGAAAAGGTGTTCTTGTTACCCACGTGGTTCGGCTCCCCTGAGTCCACGAACAAGGGTGTGTGATCGGATATTCCCCTGGAGAGAGCTTGCACCGTAACCAGAGGGAACTTTTGTTCCGACTCCACGCTCGCAAGAACTCGATCAAGTTTTTCATAAGTTGGGTTTGGCAGAGCATTAGCCCAGGTAAACTTTCTACCAGAAAGCTCAATCTCCCTCAGATCCAAGCTTTCAATAATGGTATTGAACATAAACGACCATCTGTCGTCAAAGTTATCATTGTTCTTCTCCTCTCTCCTCCTGATGATATTGAAATCACCTCCAACTAAAATTGGAAACTGTTCTGACCCACAGATTCGAACAAGGTCCACCAGAAACTCCGGTTTGAGCTCGGGCTGTGCGGCACCATAAACCGCCACCAAAGCCCAGTTAAACCCATCTATCTTAGACCTGACTCGAAACTTCACCGCGAAGTCACCCATCACTACACTTCGTGCGAATCGCATCTCACACCGACTAAGATACCACCCGATCTTCCTCGCGGAGGGAGGCAATGCCAATCGAAATCAATACCACCCACAAGAGAGGAAAGAAACTGGGGCGCAAAGTTTTCTCTGCCAGTCTCTGATAGAGCAACAAAATCTAACTTCTGCTCTAAAGCTGCCTCAGCAAGGAACCTTTTTTTAGCCAAGTCCTTCAGACCTCTGCTATTCCAAAAGATTCCTCTCATATTTCATCATGGAATTTTTTAGTGATTCGAATTCTAGCACTCCTACGAACTGCGGAATCCTAGCACTCCTACGAACTGCGGAATGTTCTTTTCTTCCAAACCTGAAAAAGAAAGGTGTGCCAGGTTCTGGCAGATCCCTTCATAGGATCCAAGTACAAGTCTCCTAGGAGAACCATCAAAGTTCACAAGAGGCAGCATAAAAACGAAACTTGCGCTAGACATTAAACTAGCTCTAGAGAGGGCAAGATAGAGTGCTAGCTAATTGATGTTGTAGAAAGGAGTGGCAGGAAGAACCCTTCATAGGGTCCATGGCAGCCTGCGCACTGCTTCGCCGCAGCGTCGTTGCGGCTAGCATGGTTGCAGACGTCGCAGAAACATGCATGGACGAGCACTCGCCCTCCCATCGTCGCCACTCGGATGTTGCAAGCCTCACATTTTCTATGCCCGCTCGCGTGGAGGTTCTCCTGGACAATGACGTGCTTCAGGACGAAGAGGTCGCACCGAATAGTGAAGCGGTCGCCTTTGAGATGCTTCGAGTTCTCCATGGCCTCCCTTGCGATAAACCTGCGGTAGCCCACGGCGTAACCGCCATGCAGGTCAACTACCTGCCTGGTGCAAACATGCCTGGGATCCTGCTTCTCGACCTCGTCCATGAAGCTGAACTCAAGATGTACCCTGATGGGCCCTTTAACGTGCTCGTCGAGGGCGAGCAAGACGGAGATGAAGTCGGCGCTGTCCAGCCAGTCGCCGTTGGGGAAGAGGTAGATGGCCCAACGGTAGCCTCCCACGGTGAAAGGGCAGGACTTGAAGCTGGTGCCGTTGGTTGCTTGTTTAGCGATCGAGTAGCCGTCGATCTGTAGAAGATGAGATCCGGGCACCCTCGACTTGACGTAGAAGTCGACGCCGCCGGACGCCACCAGCGGCGCCATAATCCCCATCCTCACCAATGTGTACAGTTTGGAGTTGGGTTTCGATTCTATTTTCGAGGCAACGAGATCGGCGACTGATAAGGGTTCAGTGCGGCGGGCCACCCCTCTAACTAGGCCAGCCCATTAACGCCTCATTCAGAAGACCGAGTTGGGCCCGGATCTTAGGCCCTGTTCGGTTCACATGAATTTAAAACATAGGAATGGAGAGCAATAGAGAAATGGGATAGGAATGTGGGTGTAAAACATACTAGGAATTACTTACAAAATAGAGGAAACGGCAGAGGGAACAGTACGAAGGTGTGTTCGGATTGATGGGAGCGAGTACAGGAAAGCACCATCGATTCCAAATCAGTTTTTTAATCCGCAAAGCAATGATTTACTTTTGTCTGTACCTCAAAGAACTCTTCTCATTTAATATTTTATTCATGCACACACTGCACTTCTGCCTTCTTGCCTCGGGCTTCCGCCAAAACATGAGGCCGGGGTGGATTTTTTCAATCCCGTGAAATCCGTACGGAACTGCATGCTGCGGGAACTTTTCCTCCAGAACACTGTTCAATATTCCTTCGTCCCGAACGCTGGCTATGATAAATTTTCCAGAGGAACAGCTTCCCTGCACTTTTCCTTCAAATTTCCCGTCAGCCGAACGGGGCCTTAGAGAATTATCCCCTCGGTCTGCTTTCCGAAATGAGTGTGTCTAAGTCTAATTT
Source organism: Triticum aestivum (assembly GCF_018294505.1). Classification (NCBI taxonomy): domain Eukaryota; kingdom Viridiplantae; phylum Streptophyta; class Magnoliopsida; order Poales; family Poaceae; genus Triticum; species Triticum aestivum. The sequence continues at coordinate 658,877,593 of NC_057806.1, forward strand.
AGATGTGACATAACTATATTACATTTAAATTATTTTTTTCGTTTGTTTTTTTCTGTTTGTTTGTTGTTTTCTTTTTTGAGTTGACCAGACTCCAGAGGCAACACAGAAGCCAACGTCGCTCAAGCAGGTCATCGCTCCATCGCTCCATTTGGGCAGGCCCATGAACCCACGACCGCATCAATGAGTGTGTACGTGTGTTAGAAAAAAAATACGATTTGTTTACTCACACGAGTGTGTACGTGTATTGTGTGCACTAGATTGTGTCCTACTGTCCTTCTTAAAAAAAAGAGTATGCTGGGCAAAGAAAGCTAAATATTTTTTATGTAACTTTGTTATGAACAGTTTTTCTTTCCACCGCCTGTTTTATTTAAAATATGAATAATTTCAGATATATATGAAAAATGTACACCGTGTATGAAAAAAAGTAGACATCAAAACATGTACTTAAAAGATATTAATCATTGTATTTGAAAAAAATGTTAACATGCATTAAAAATTCATAAAAATCGAAGGTATTGAAGAGTCAAAAAATGCGGATAAAAATGTTCATGAAATTAAAACTGCGCATGAATTTGAAAAAAGATATATAAATGTGAAATGGTGTTTTAATTTGAAGAGAGTTCATGAATTTCTAAATCACAAATTTGAAGAAAACTGCAAGTTTACAAAAAAAGTCACAATTTTAAGGAAAAAAGGTTCTCTATTTATAGAAAAAATGCAAACAAAATAACGATAAAGAGAAAGGAAAAGAGGAAAATGTATAAACATTTTCAAAAATTGGTGGACATGCAACTAGCCGACAACCCACCCTCCCGCCGCTAGTTGTCGCATTGGGGGTCATGCTAGATGGAGTCGCATTGGGGGTCATGCAGGTGCCACACTTGTGGACACACACACTCCCCCTAGTTGTGAGTCGATGGTGGACATGCAACTAAGGACCCTCGACAAACATACAATGGCAACCGGGGACCACGACAAACACAAACACCCTTAGTTGCGAGAAGATGGTCGGCTTGCAACTGCGGGCCGTCCACAAACACACACATCCCCCAGTTGCAAGTTGATGGTTGGCTACAACTGGGGATCTTTCGACAAACACAAACACGCTTCGTTGCGAGTCGATGGTTGGCTTGAACTGGGGACCCTCCACACACACACACACACACACACACACACACACACACACACACTATTATTTGCGAGTCAATGGTCTAGATGCAACTATGGGCCCTCGATAAAAACACACTCCCCCTAGTTGTGAGTCGGTGGTTGGCTTGCAACTAGGTGCCACAACAAAACAGACACACCCCTAGTTGCGAGTCGACGGGCGATATGCAACTGGGGACCTTCGACAAACACAAACTCCCCTTAGTTGCGAGTCAATGGTCGGCTTGCAACTGGGGACCCTCGACAAACACACACTTCCCCTAGTTGTGAGTCGACGGTGGACATGCAACTAAGAGACCCTCGACAAACACACACCCTTAGTTGCAAGTCGATGGTTGGCTTGCAAACTTGGGAACTCTCGACAAACACACACACACACACACACCCTTAGTTGTGAGTCGTTGGTTGGCTTGAAACTAGGGATCTCTCGACAAACACACACACACACACACTTAGTTGCGAGTTCATAGTCGGATTGCAAAGGGGGACCCTCGACAAAACAGGCATGCCCCTAGTTGCGAGTCGATGGGTGACATGCAACTGGGGACCCATGACAAAAACACATGCTCCCCTAGTTGCGAGTCGATGGTGACATGCAACTGGGGCCCCCTGACAAACCACAAACACCCTTAGTTGCGAGTCGATGCTCGACTTGCAATTGGGGACCATCGACAAACGCACACACTCCAGTTGTGAGTTGATGGTGGACATGCAATTGGGGACCCTCGACAAACCCACACACACATCCTTAGTTGCGAGTTGATGGTCGATATGCAACTATGGACCCTCAACAAAAACACACTCCCCCTAGTTGCGAGTTGATGGTCAACTTGCAACCGGGGTCCTCAACAAACACACACTCCCTAGTTGCGAGTCCATGGGCTTCACGCAACCGGGGACCCTCCACACACACACACACACGCACACACACACACACACACACACACACACAACTACGACACATCCCAGTTGCGAGTCAATGGTTGACTTGCAATTAGGGCATGGGTGTGAGTCGATGGTTGAGTTGCGACTGAGGCAAACTACAAGAAAACGAAAAATAACCTAGTTGTGAGTCAATGGTTGACTTGCTACTGCCCCCTCCCCCTAATTGCGAGCCAAAGGTTGACTTGCAACTGGTGCAACTATGAAAAACCTAGTTGCGAGTCGACAGTGGACTCACAACTGGGCCCGCTAGTTGTAAGTCAATAGTTGACACGCAACCAGGGCACCTTCAAACTATGAAAAACTCGCCCCTATTTGCGAGTCAGGGGTTGACTTGCAACTAAGCCAGCTACAAACTATGACCTGACCTTAGTTTTGAAACCGAAGGTGGACATGCAACTGGAGTACTTGCAAAAAATGCCCCAGTTGCGAGTCCATGGTTGACTTGCTATTACCCCCTCCCCCTAGTTGAGAGCCAAAGGTTGACTTGCAACTGGCGCAACTACGATAAACCTAGTTGCGAGTCGACAGTGGACTCGCAACTGGGCCCGCTAGTTGCAAGTCGATAGTTGACTTGCAACTGGGGCACCTTCAAACTATGAAAAACTCGCCCCTAGTTGCGAGTCGAGGGTCGACTTGCAACTAAGCCAGCTACAAACTATGGCCTGACCTTAGTTTTGACACGAAGGTGGACATGCAATTGGAGTACTTGCAAAAAATGCCCCAGTTGCGAGTTGAGGGTTGACTGGACGCCGGGGCACATTTTGACTCAATGATTGATTTGCAATTGGGACAAACTGAAACTTTGAAAGAAAAAACTATTCACAAATCAAGGGTGGATTTGCAAAACTGAGCAACTGAAACTACAAAACTTTCGATTGCTAGATGGCTACTTGCAAATGAGGTGACTACAAACTACAAAAAATGCCAAATTCCGGAGTCACGGGGTTTACACTTGCATAGTCAGTAGAAATTTGATATGGAAAAAGTGCATTAAACAAAAAAGGTAAAGAAAAAAATCGGCTAATAACAAAAAAGGACACTGATGAAATGGGCAAAAAAGGTACATACCTAAAAATTATTAAAAGAAAAAAAGGAAATGGTGAAATATATCTAGACAACTTCTTTTGAAAAATGACATGAACATGAGCGATTGCAATATTAACCGCAAAAAATTGAGCGATTGCAATATAAAAAAACTCACAACCATTGGCCATTGTGCAAACTTTGTTCACTTCCATATGCACAAGACTGAGCCTGTGACGATGTGAGCGAGGCTACCAGCTCGATCTCATGACGTCGCCCAAAACGAAGCCCAACATTTAGAGCTCAAAACAAACAAAGGCCGGCCCAACAAAAAAACAGGAACCAGCCCGTCTCGACGTAACAACGCGACACCCACGATGACGACTAAAGCAGATCGCTCGTGCACAAAATTAGAGACACAGAGATCCGATGGTTGAACACTTAGATGTGAGATCACTAAAAAAACAAACATCTAGATGTGAGTTAGCCAGTTCGTTCCGAAATCATTACTTGAGTGGTACTTGTTGCAAAGATCACTTCCATCTTCACATGCGTGTCACTTGTCGCAACCTGAAAGTTTTTTTTTCTTTTGTAGATCCGTTTATTCAAAACGTTTTATCTCTTAAATAGTATGTCCAAATCTTGAACCGTTTTCACCTTTGGACTACCCGCGTCAAGATCTTCAAAACTAGATCCCATGTGGATAGGTTTTGACGAACTTTTTTTCACGAAAAAATACCGATCAAAAAAACGAACCGGGAGCACGGGTTTTTCCCCTTTCCGAAAGAGGTATGTCCGTGCCTCTCGCGAAAGCAAAACCGTGCCTCTCACGGTAGGAAAAAGAAGAAGAGAAAACACGTTTTTTTCGTTTCCGTGGAGGCACGGCCATGCCTCTCGCGAAAGCACAACCATGCCTCTCGGGGAAGCAAAACTGTGTCTCTCACGAAAGAAAAAGAAAACATAAAACACATGTTTTCGTTTTCAAGAGGCACGGCCGTGCCTCTCGCGAAAGCACAACCGTGCCACTTGGCGAAGTACAACCGTGCCTCTCGCAGAAGAAATAAAAATAGAAAACACATTTTTTTCGTTTCCAAGAGGCACGGCCGTGACTCTCGCGAAAGTAAAATCGTGCCTCTCGCGGAAGCAAACCCAAGACTCTCGCGAAAGAAAAAAAATTGCAGGTGGAAAACTGAAAACGTCGAAAAAAGGTAAGGAGGCCGGTGGAAAACCGAAATGTGGAAAAAACCATTTAAAAAGCCGAAAACGTGTGCGAAAAAAATCGGAGGGAGCACCCAGAACGCTAAACATGGCAGGCGGCTGAGAGCGCGCCAAGTGGCGCTGATTAAGGATGGCAATGCGTAGGGTATGGGGCGGGTAAAGTAATACCATACTCATACCCGTGTAGTTAATAGATACAAAATTCTAACCATACCCGTACCCATGAGTTTGAAATTTTACCCGTACCCATACCCGACGGCTACTCATACCCATTTGGTATCCAACGGATAGATCAAATAGTACACGAGTTGTTTATAATTTTACATTCATCTATAGCATATTTGACAAAAGAAACATTTATCTCAGCTTAATAACAGATAAATGAGTACATGACAATTATCTCAATTCAAATTAACAACTGATGACAACTTTAACATAGGTTCACAAACTCACAAAACAATTTTAACATAGGTACACTTGTGAAGCACGGGTAAAGTTCACATGTCGATATAAACGGGTAAGATATGGGTATATCCATGAGTAAAAGGCTATACCCGTGTCCTACACATGACATAATGGGTAGGGGAGAAATGCTACACTTACAGATGGATTCTTACTGATTGAAGTTACGCACTGAGCTGTGAAATCTGGATTGAAAATCAGGAAGGATTGGGACCCGTACTGGAAACAAGGGGAGAAAGAGATTGGTGGAGAGTAGTCCGTAGGTGGTTTCCGTGCCATCTTGCCCGTAAGTATAGAATTATCGTGGGTAGGGTATAGGTGCTCCCCGTGGGTATAAAATATGAGTACGGTATCCGCGGGTATCCGTATTCATGGGTAAAATTGCCATTCTTAGTGCTGATTGTTGTAAGGATCGAAAGAGCGCTCGTCAATTAGTTGCTCTCTCTGCTTTCTCAGGAGCAACTATCGAATGTTATTTGCCTTAGAAAAACTTAAATGGGGTCGCTACATCTCCGGCGACTAATTTTTTGAAAAGATCGGCCCGGACGTCAGCCGTCCAATCTAGCGCATTGAGCGGCTAAACAGGGCCTCCTCCGCCATTGCAACGCAAGTCTGGTTGCAGATTTTTTTTGCAACAGAGCTCTTGTTGCGGAATGTTTTTCTGCAACATAGGATTTGTTGCCCAAATTTTTTGCAAGAGAGATGTTGCTAAGAAAAATCGTAACAAAGGTCTTGCTGTAGAATTTTTTCGCATAGAAAGACTCAACATACTGCGTCAAAGATTATGTTTCAGAAACATCATCGACATTGCAATCCATCAAAACCAATTGAGAGCGAGTCGGAGGAGAGAGCACACTGGAAGCTCGGCCATGAGCTCGTGTGTAGAGAGAGAGGGGAGAGAGAGGGGGGAGAGAGGTAAGGAGAGAGGAGGGAAGGAGAAAGGGGCTGGTGGCGGAGCGCCATGGGAGCTCGGCCTGGAGCTCGTACCTGGAGAGAGAAGAGAGAGAGAGTGGTAAGAAGAGAGGAGGGAAGAAGTAAAGAAGATGAGAGAGAGAGAGGGATGGTTGTGCGGTACGACAGGATAAGGAGCTCTTGTTCCTTGTGGGTGTTTCTAGAGAAAGAGGTGGGACAGAAGGAGTGCGACATCGCCACACGATCTCTGTTGATTGGTCGGCTGCGTGGGAGACTGATCGATTTTGTGTTATCTGTCGGGTGATTCTTAGAGTTTCCTTTAAAAGAACTAGTGAACGTTATTCTTCGGCGCCAGGGCTATATGTCACCTGCACCTATTCCTAATAGTAATCGCCTCGAGTGACATCTAGCTGGCCGGTCCAGTACTGAGATTTCGTTCCTTGCAGGCTATAAGTTTGTGTAGGTCCGGTCTTCTATTTTTTTACTTTTTTCTTCAGTTTTTTCTTTAGTTTTATCTACTTTTTCACCGGTTTTCTATAGTTTTTTTCTTTGGTTTTCTTTATTTCTCAATGGTTTTTATTTTTTTCTTTGTTATACTCTGGTTTTCTTCTGTGCGTTTCACTTTTCATTGTTTTCTGCGGGTTCTTTTTGCCTTTTTTTTGTTTCTTTCTGTTTTTTATTAGTTTCCTTCTTCTCACATATGGCTTTTTAAGTACACAATGTACATTTTCAAGGCACACGTGAAACCTTTTTATGATATATGCTTGGATATTTTTCAAATATATGATGAATACTTTCCGAATACATAGTATAATTTTTTTCTAAATACACGTTGTACATGTTTTAATGGTAATAAAAAATAAACTATGGGAACATCTTTCTTAAATTGTATAAATACTTTTTAAATGTCACATTTATTAAACCACAACTTTTTCTTTAAAATGTGATGTACATATTTTAATGGTATGAAGTTTTTACTGTACGCAAACATTTTGTTTTTTTAGCATAATACAGTAGGGAATGTCCCTAATGTGTCTCGTTTTCTATTATATTGATGGATATCTGCAAATGGTGTTATGTTACATAAAAATACTACAAAGAGTCAAGTCACTGCTGCATTCCTTCTTTAAGACTAGGTTTGGCCTTGATCATCACTAGTTGGAAGCTTTCCTTGAAGGCATATATGCATTGATCCATATTGACATCTTTGCTATCAAATATAATACCATTTATGTGATTCCATATGCTCTAACATCCAGGGATCAAGATTTATTTGAATCAGATGAAGTTTATCCTGTTACAACCATTGATGAGCATCTCTATAATATTCATGTCAGTGTTCCACTCCATGCACAAGTATAGCCAGAAGTTTTGACTAAAGTCACAAGTGAAGAACATATGCACATTGTCCTCAATACATGTCTCATCACATAGTACACATTCATAGCAATCAATGTGAAAGTGTTTCCTCCACATGAGTTCTCTAGTACTCAATCCGTCCTGTATAAGAAGGGAGAAGAAAAATGTGTGCCTATGCAAGACAAATGGCTTCCATATCCATTGGAATGGGGCAGGTTCTTTTGGTGGGTTGCCAATGAGAGCATTGTAGACCTTCCTGTTTGAGTACTTGATACCCTGACCATGAAATTTCCTAGACTTTGGAGTATGATCCATGCTTAAATTGTAGATAATATTCTGTAACTCCTGACATTGTTGGAGGGCAATAGTGGAAAGTGGAAGGTGAAACATATACTACATGTTATCTTGTATGTAGTCATATGCTTTTCTGACTATGATGTCCTTTTCCTTGGCATAAGAATGGAGCTAGGGGAACTTAAATTCCATTTCAGTATCTCCCCAGGTGGCAGTCCATAGATAAACAGTGTCACCCTGAGTGATAGTGCATTGTGCCATGCTTTTAAACTCAAGGATAAGTTTGCAGCAATCTCTCCACCAAAATGATCCAACTTTGTCACTTTGATTTGGAATATAATGATTAGGATAATACGCTTTCCAAATTAAGTCAACCTAAGGAGTATCACTGTGATTGAAGAATTTATGTACCTTTTTCATGGGAAGAGTTCTATTTTGTTGTCTCAAATCTAAAACACCAAGACCACCAACCTCTTTGGGTAAGCAAATAGTATCCCATTTAACTAAGCATTTCCCTTGCTTATTTATGTCTTTTCCATACCAAAGGAAGTTTCTTTCATCTTTTTGCACATTTATCAAGAATAGTGTATTATACTTTATGGAGAACATAGCAAAGATGGGCATTGTAGATATAACAATCTTAATGTGGGTCATCCTACCAGTATAAGAGAGCATAGAAACAATACTAGAGAGTTTGTGTCAATTTTGGGTCTGGTAGTCCAATGGGAAATCCCATGCGCATAAGACCATCAATTTTGGGTCTGGTAGTCCCATGGGAAATCCTAAGTAAATGGCATACTTTCCTTTTTCATCCCATTTGATTGGCAAGTTCGTCGGCTCTTTCCTCGACAATATTAATACGAATGGGAGATGATTTCCGGTAGTTTACCAGGAGGCTAGTAGATTTAGAAATTTTATTGAGTATACCTTTCAGGGCATTCAGCTGCATAGGATCAGCTGCCATGATGATGAGGTATTGTATGATGGGGAATCCTAAACCATATGCATTATCAATAGGAAGGGAAATATCCTCATTGTTCCAAGCCTCATTGATGACAATTTGAACGAGTTTAGCAACCATGACAAATAACATGGGTGACGGAGGGTCGTCCTGTCTGGCCTCTCTTTTAAAAATGATCATTTTTTCACGTACTCCATTCAGGAGTACACAGGTACTGCAGTGCTAAGAATAGATTTGATCCATCTAATCCACTTTTCTCCAAATCCTAGATGTTTCAATATGAATATAGTGGCATTATGCTCAACTTTGTCAACTTTTTCAAAATCAATCTTGAATATGACAAATTCTCTCCTAGATTTGTGGCAGATGTGTAGGTATTCATATGCCCAAGATAAGCAGTCTTGGGTCATTTTTGTTTTAAATAAATGAATATTTATTCTACTCAATAGTGATAGGATTTCATGTTGGAGTCGGTTAGCTAATAGTTTAGTAATAAGTAAGACCATATACCCTGTTTGGATCCGTTTTCTCCTCTTTAAAAAAATCACTGCCATTGGTGAATTTTTGATCTTGAGGCGTGTAATTCTGGGGATAGGGAAGGGTGCTATGTGCACCTACCGATTTTCTTTGTAATTCTGTTTTTTCGCAACTTACTGCATGTCGGGCGGCATGGGGTAGTGGCTTGTCTTGTTTGCTTTGATTTTCCCACCGCTCAATACCCTCATCTGCTTTTCTCCACCACTCAATGATGATCTGAATGCTTTTCTTCACCGCTCTCTCCCCCGTATGCGGCGGTTGCCCAATGCCGTTATCCCCAAAAATGATATGCTTACAGGCAAGTCTATATGGATTGAAGTTATGAAAAGCTCTCCCATCAATCACTCTCCTTTGTGATTTTCACTAGTGGGCCACTCACCCCTCTAACCTCCAAACATAAATCGACACATCTTTCTGTGATAACTATCCCATAAAATGTGTCCGTAGATGTAGCATCGTTAGCATTGTCCCGAAAGCTCCAGTACAATCCTTTGCCATCGTCCACCGCTATATGAGGCTATAAAAATCCCTCCTTGCCTTTCCTCTCAAGCTCACCGCAGCTTCGTATGCCTCTCCCAACTCGAAAATGCTAAACCTACGAAAGCCCCTACGTATGTGTTACGGAAACTTCCCACTGCAAACTAAGCATCCCCCTGATTTTTAGGCGGGGTGGGCCTCACCCTACCCCTAATCCAATTAAACACCTCCATGTCAGATCAGCCCGTAATATATGTGGATGTAGCATTGCTCCTCCCAAATTTAAGGCATAGCACACATCCATCCAAGTAATGTTACAGCTAAGTAAGTTGTTTTACGTGATTTACGTACTGTGCCACATGGGCATAAATTCTACTCTATGTGATTTACGTAATGTGCCACATGGACATAAATTCGGATCTTGTAGCTTCTTCATAGGTGTAGGATTTGTTGGGAAACGTAGCAGAATTTTAAAATTTTCTACACATCACCAAGATCAATCTATGGAGTCATCTAGCAACGAGGGAGAGAGGAGTGCATCTACATACCCTTGTAGATCATGAGCGGAAGCGTTCAAGAGAACGGGGTTGATGGAGTCGTACTCGACGTGATCCAAATCACCGAAGATCCTAGTGCCGAACGGACGGCACCTCCGCGTTCAACACACGTACGGAGCGAGGACGTCTCCCGCGCCTTGATCCAGCAAGGAGGAGGGAGAGGTTGAGGAAGAGGGCTCCAATAGCAGCACGACGGTGTGGTGGTGATGAAGCCGCAGTACTCCGGCAGGGCTTCGCCAAGCTCTTATGGAGGAGGAGAGGTGTTGGGAAGGGGAGGGGCTGCGCCTTGGATGTTCTCTGCAGCCCTCCCCTCACCCCTCTATTTATAGGGGAAAGGGGAAGGGGCCGGCCCCCTCTAGATGAGATCTAGGGGGGGCGGCCAAGGGGAGGGGGGCTTGCCCCCCAAGCAAGGGGGCGCCCCCCCTTAGGGTTTCCCCCAACCCTAGGCGCATGGGCCCTAGGGGGTGTGGCGCCCCAGCCCACTTGGGCTGGTTCCCTTCTCCATACAACCCATAAGGCCCTCTGGAAGAGGTGGACCCTCCCGGTGGACCCCCGGAACCCCTTCGGTGCCCCCGGTACAATACCGATATGCCCCCGAAACTTTCCGGCGACCATATGACAACTTCCCATATATAAATCTTTACCTCCGGACCATTCCGGAACTCCTCGTGACGTCCGGGATCTCATCCGGGACTCCGAACAACATTCGGTAATCACATACAAGTCTTCCTAACAACCCTAGCGTCACCGAACCTTAAGTGTGTAGACCCTACGGGTTCGGGAGACATGCAGACATGACCGAGACGACTCTCCGGTCAATAACCAACAGCGGGATCTGGATACCCATGTTGGCTCCCACATGCTCCACGATGATCTCATTGGATGAACCATGATGTCGAGGATTCAATCAATCCGTATACAATTCCCTTTGTCAATCGGTACGTTACTTGTCCGAGACTTGATCGTCGGTATCCCAATACCTTGTTCAGTCTCGTTACCGGCAAGTCACTTTACTCGTACCGTAATGCATGATCCCGTGATCAACCACTTGATCACATTGAGCTCATTATGATGATGCATTACCGAGTGGGCCCAGAGATACCTCTCCGTCATACGGAGTGACAAATCCCAGTCGATTCGTGCCAACCCAACAAACACTTTCGGAGATACCTGTAATGTACCTTTATAGTCACCCAGTTACGTTGTGACGTTTGGCACACCCAAGGCACTCCTACGGTATCTGGGAGTTGCACAATCTCATGGTCTAAGGAAATGATACTTGACATTCAGAAAAGCTACAGCAAACGAACTACACGATCTTTGAGCTAAGCTTAGGATTGGGTCTTGTCCATCACATCATTCTCCTAATGATGTGATCCCGTTATCAATGACATCTAATGTCCATAGTCAGGAAACCATGACTATCCTTTGATCAACGAGCTAGTCAACTAGAGGCTCACTAGGCACGTGTTGTGGTCTATGTATTCACACATGTATTACGATTTCTGGATAACACAATTATAGCATGAACAATAGACAATTATCATGAACAAACAAATATAATAATAACCATTTTATTATTGCCTCTAGGGCATATTTCCAACAGTCTCCCACTTGCGCTAGAGTCAATATTCTAGTTACATGGTGATGAATCGAACACCCATGCAGTTCTGGTGTTGATCATGTTTTGCTCTAGGGAGAGGTTTAGTCAACGGATCTGCTACATTCAGGTCCGTATGTACTTTACAAATCTCTATGTCTCCATTTTGAACACTTTCACGAATGGAGTTGAAGCGACGCTTGATATGCCTGGTCTTCCTGTGAAACCTGGGCTCCTTGGCAAGGGCAATAGCTCCAGTGTTGTCACAGAAGAGGGTCATGGGGCCCGACGCATTGGGTATGACTCCTAGGTCGGTAATGAACTCCTTCATCCAGACTGCTTCTTGTGCTGCCTCCGAGGCTGCCATGTACTCCGCTTCACATGTAGATCCCGCCACAACGCTTTGCTTGCAACTGCACCAGCTTACTGCCCCACCATTCAAAATATACACGTATCCGGTTTGTGACTTAGAGTCATCCAGATCTGTGTCGAAGCTAGCATCGACGTAACCCTTTACGACGAGCTCTTCGTCACCTCCATAAACGAGAAACATTTCCTTAGTCCTTTTCAGGTACTTCAGGATATTCTTGACCGCTGTCCAGTGTTCCATGCCGGGATTACTTTGGTACCTTCCTACCAAACTCACGACAAGGTTTACATCAGGTCTGGTACACAGCATAACATACATGATAGACCCTATGGCCGAGGCATAGGGGACGACACTCATCTTTTCTCTATCTTCTGCCGTGGTCGGGCATTGAGCCGTGCTCAATCTCGTACCTTGCAATACAGGCAAGAACCCCTTCTATGACTGATCCATTTTGAACTTTTTCAATATCTTGTCAAGGTACGTACTCTGTGAAAGACCAATGAGGCGTCTCGATCTATCTCTATAGATCTTGATGCCTAATATATAAGCAGCTTCTCCAAGGTCCTTCATTGAAAAACACTTGTTCAAGTAGGCCTTTACGCTTTCCAAGAATTCTATATCATTTCCCATCAACAGTATGTCATCCACATACAATATGAGAAATGCTACAGAGCTCCCACTCACTTTCTTGTAAATGCAGGCTTCTCCATAAGTCTGCATAAACCCAAACGCTTTAATCATCTCATCAAAACGAATGTTCCAACTCCGAGATGCTTGCACCAGCCCATAAATCGAGCGTTGGAGCTTGCACACCTTGTCAGCATTCTTAGGATCGACAAAACCTTCCGGCTGCATCATATACAATTCTTCCTTAAGGAAACCATTAAGGAATGCCGTTTTGACGTCCATTTGCCATATCTCATAATCATAGAATGCGGCAATTGCTAACATGATTCAGACGGACTTCAGCTTCGCTACGGGTGAGAAAGTCTCATCGTAGTCAACCCCTTGAACTTGTCGATAACCCTTAGCGACAAGCCGAGCTTTATAGATGGTCACATTACCATCCGCGTCTGTCTTCTTCTTAAAGATCCATTTATTTTCTATGGCTCGCTGATCAACGGGCAAGTCAGTCAAAGTCCATACTTCGTTTTCATACATGGATCCTATCTCGGATTTCATGGCTTCCAGCCATTTGTCGGAATCCGGGCCCGCCATCGCTTCTTCATAGTTCGAAGGTTCACCGTTGTCTAACAACATGATTTCCAAGACAGGGTTGCCGTACCACTCTGGTGCGGAACGTGTCCTTGTGGACCTACGAAGTTCAGTAGCAACTTGATCTGAAGTTTCATGATCATCATCATCAACTTCCTCTCTAGTCGGTGCAGGCACCTCAGGAACATTTTCTTGAGCTGCGCCACTTACCGGTTCAAGAGGTAATACTTCATCAAGTTCTACCTTCCTCCCACTTATTTCTTTCGAGAGAAACTCTTTCTCTAGAAAGGACCCATTCTTGGCAACAAAGATCTTGCCTTCGGATCTGAGGTAGAAGGTATACCCAACAGTTTCTTTAGGGTATCCTATGAAGACGCATTTTTCCGACTTGGGTTCGAGCTTTTCAGGTTGAAGTTTCTTGACATAAGCATCGCATCCCCAAACTTTTAGAAACGACAGCTTAGGTTTCTTCCCAAACCATAATTCATACGGTGTCATCTCAACGGATTTCGACGGAGCCCTATTTAAAGTGAATGCAGGCAGTCTCTAAAGCATAGCCCCAAAATGATAGCGGTAAATCGGTAAGAGACATCATAGATCGCACCATATCTAATAGAGTGCGATTACGACGTTCGGACACACCATTACGCTGAGGTGTTCCAGGCGGCGTGAGTTGTGAAACTATTCCACATTTTCTTAAGTGTGTGCCAAATTCGTGACTCAAGTATTCTCCCCCACGATCTGATCACAAGAACTTGATTTTCCTGTCACGTTGATTCTCAACCTCACTCTGAAATTCCATGAACTTTTCAAAGGTCTCAGACTTGTGTTTCATTAAGTAGACATACCCATATCTACTCAAGTCATCAGTGAGGGTGAGAACATAACGATAGCCACCGCGAGCCTCAACACTCATTGGACCACACACATTAGTATGTATGATTTCCAATAAGTTGGTTGCTCGCTCCATTGTTCCTGAGAACGGAGTCTTGGTCATCTTACCCATGAGGCATGGTTCGCACGTGTCAAATGATTCGTAATCAAGAGACTCTAAAATCCATCTGCATGGAGCTTCTTCATGCGTTTAACACCTATGTGACCAAGGCGGCAGTGCCACAAGTATGTGGGACTATCATTATCAACCTTACATCTTTTGGTATTCACACTATGAATATGTGTAGCATTACGCTCGAGATTCATTAAGAATAAACCATTCACCATCGGAGCATGACCATAAAACATATCTCTCATATAAATAGAACGACCATTATTCTTGGATTTAAATGAGTAGCCATCTCGTATTAAACGAGATCCTGATACAATGTTCATGCTCAAATCTGGCACTAAATAACAATTATTGAGGTTTAAAACTAATCCCGTAGGTAAATGTAGAGGTAGCGTGCCGACGGCGATCACATCGACCTTGGAACCATTCCCGACGCGCATCGTCACCTCGTCCTTCGCCAGTCTCCGTTTATTCCGCAACTCCTGCTTTGAGTTACAAATGTGAGCAACCGCACTGGTATCAAATACCCAGGAGCTACTACGAGTACTGGTAAGGTACACATCAATTACATGTATATCACATATACCTTTCGTGATGCCGGCCTTCTTGTCCGCTAAGTATTTGGGGCAGTTCCGCTTCCAGTGACCACTTCCCTTGCAATAAAAGCACTCAGTCTCGGGCTTGGGTCCATTCTTTGGCTTCTTCCCGGCAGCTTGCTTACCGGGCGCAGCAACTCCCTTGCCGTCCTTCTTGAAGTTCTTCTTACCCTTGCCTTTCTTGAACTTAGTGGTTTTATTCACCATCAACACTTGATGTTCCTTTTTGACTTCTACCTCTGCTGATTTCAGCATTGCAAATACTTTAGGAATGGTCTTTTCCATCCCCTGCATATTGAAGTTCATCACAAAGCTCTTGTAGCTCGGTGGAAGCGACTGAAGGATTCTGCCAATGACCGCGTCATCCGGGAGATTAACTCCCAGCTGAGTCAAGCGGTTATGCAACCCAGACATTTTGAGTATGTGCTCACTGACAGAACTATTTTCCTCCATCTTACAGCTGAAGAACTTGTCGGAGACTTCATATCTCTCGACCCGGGCATGAGCTTGAAAAACCATTTTCAGCTCTTCGAACATCTCATATGCTCCATGTCTCTCAAAACGCTTTTGGAGCCCCGGTTCTAAGCTGTAAAGCATGCCGCACTGAACGAGGGAGTAATCATCAGCACGTGTCTGCCAAGCGTTCATAACGTCTTGGTTCTGTGGGACGGGTGCGTCACCTAGCGGTGCTTCTAGGACATAATCTTTCTTGGCAGCTATGAGGATGATCCTCAGGTTCCGGACCCAGTTCGTATAGTTGCTGCCATCGTCTTTCAGCTTGGTTTTCTCTAGGAACGTGTTGAAGTTGAGGACAACGTGGGCCATTTGATCTACAAGACATATTGTAAAGATTTTAGACTAAGTTCATGATAATTAAGTTCATCTAATCAAATTATTAAATGAACTCCCACTCAGATAGACATCCCTCCAGTCATCTAAGTATAACATGATCCGAGTTAACTAGGCCGTGTCCTATCATCACATGAGACGAACTAGTCAACATCGGTGAACATCTTCATGTTGATCGTATCTTCTATACGACTCATTCTCGACCTTTCGGTCTTCTGTGTTCCGAGGCCATGTCTGTACATGCTAGGCTCATCAAGTCAACCTAAGTGTATTGCGTGTGTAAATCTGTCTTACACCCGTTGTATTCGAACGTTAGAATCTATCACACCCGATCATCACGTGGTGCTTCGAAACAACGAACCTTCGCAACGGTGCACAGTTAGGGGGAACACTTTCTTGAAATTATTACAAGGGATCATCTTATTTAAGCTACCGTTGTTCTAAGCAAATAATATGTAAAACATGATAAACATCACATGCAATCAAATAGTAACATGATATGGCCAATATCATTTGCTCCTTTGATCTCCATCTTCGGGGCTCCATGATCATCGTTGTCACCGGCATGACACCATGATCTCCATCATCGTGTCTTCTTGAAGTTGTCTTGTCATCTATTACTTCTACTACTATGGCTAATGCTTTAGCAATAAAGTAAAGTAATTACATGACGTTTATGTTGACACACAGGTCATAAATAAATAAAGACAACTCCTATGGCTCCTGCCGGTTGTCATACTCATCAACATGCAAGTCGTGATTCCTATTACAAGAACATGATCAATCTCATACATCACATATATCATTCATCATTCATCACAACCTTTGGCCATATCACATCACAAAACACTTGCTGCAAAAACAAGTTAGACGTCCTCTAATTGTTGTTGCATGTTTTTACGTGGCTGCTATAGGTTTCTAGCAAGAACGTTTCTTACCTACGCCAAAACCACAACGTGAATTGCCAATTTCTATTTACCCTTCATAAGGACCCTGTTCATCGAATCCAATCCGACTAAAGTGGGAGAGACAGACACCCGCCAGCCACCTTATGCAACTAGTGCATGTCAGTCGGTGGAACCGGTCTCACGTAAGCGTACATGTAAGGTTGGTCCGGGCCGCTTCATTCCACGATGCCGCCGAATCAAGATAAGACTAGTAACGGCAAGCAAATTGACAATATCAACGCCCACAACTACTTTGTGTTCTACTCGCGCATAGTAACTACGCATAGACCTAGCTCATGATGCCACCGTTGGGGAACGTAGCAGAATTTTAAAATTTTCTACGCATCACCAAGATCAATCTATGGAGTCATCTAGCAACGAGGGAGAGAGGAGTACATCTACATACCCTTGTAGATCACGAGCGGAAGCGTTCAAGAGAACGGGGTTAATGGAGTCGTACTCGACGTGATCCAAATCACCGAAGATCCTAGTGCCGAACGGACGACACCTCCGCGTTCAACACACGTACAGAGCGAGGACGTCTCCCGCGCCTTGATCCAGCAAGGAGGAGGGAGAGGTTGAGGAAGAGGGCTCCAACAGCAGCACGACGGTGTGGTGGTGATGAAGCTGCAGTACTCCGGCAGGGCTTCGCCAAGCTCTTATGGAGGAGGAGAGGTGTTGGGGAGGGGAGGGGCTGCGCCTTGGATGTTCTCTGCAGCCCTCCCCTCACCCCTCTATTTATAGGGGAAAGAGGAAGGGGGCCGGCCCCCTCTAGATGAGATCTAGAGGGGGGGTGGCGGCCAAGGGGAGAGGGGCTTGCCCCCCAAGCAAGGGGGCGCCCCCCTTAGGGTTTCCCCCAACCCTAGGCGCATGGGCCCTAGGGGGGTGTGGTGCCCCAGCCCACTTGGGCTGGTTCCCTTCTCCATACAGCCCATAAGGCCCTCAGGAAGAGGTGGACCCTCCCGGTGGACCCCCGGAACCCCTCCGGTGGCCCCGGTACAATACCGATATGCCCCCGAAACTTTCCGGCGACCATATGACAACTTCCCATATATAAATCTTTACCTCCGGACCATTCCGGAACTCCTCGTGACGTCCGGGATCTCATCCGGGACTCCGAACAACATTCGGTAATCACATACAAGTCTTCCTAACAACCCTAGTGTCACCGAACCTTAAGTGTGTAGACCCTACGGGTTCGGGAGACATGCAGACATGACCGAGACGACTCTCCGGTCAATAACCAACAGCGGGATCTGGATACCCATGTTGGCTCCCACATGCTCCACGATGATCTCATTGGATGAACCACGATGTCGAGGATTCAATCAATCCGTATACAATTCCCTTTGTCAATCGGTACGTTACTTGTCCGAGACTCGATCGTCAGTATCCCAATACCTTGTTCAGTCTCGTTACCGGCAAGTCACTTTACTCGTACTGTAATGCATGATCCCGTGAT
Source organism: Triticum aestivum (assembly GCF_018294505.1). NCBI lineage: Eukaryota > Viridiplantae > Streptophyta > Magnoliopsida > Poales > Poaceae > Triticum > Triticum aestivum. The sequence goes on from NC_057806.1 coordinate 658,895,550, forward strand.
CAACCACTTGATCACATTGAGCTCATTATGATGATGCATTACCGAGTGGGCCCAGAGATACCTCTCCATCATACGGAGTGACAAATCCCAGTCTCGATTCGTGCCAACCCAACAGACACTTTCGGAGATACCTGTAATGTACCTTTATAGTCACCCAATTACGTTGTGACGTTTGGAACACCCAAGGCACTCCTACGGTATCTGGGAGTTGCACAATCTCATGGTCTAAGGAAATGATACTTGACATTCAGAAAAGCTACAGCAAACGAACTACACGATCTTTGAGCTAAGCTTAGGATTGGGCTTGTCCATCACATCATTCTCCTAATGATGTGATCCCGTTATCAATGACATCTAATGACCATAGTCAGGAAACCATGACTATCCTTTGATCAACGAGCTAGTCAACTAGAGGCTCACTAGGGACGTGTTGTTGTCTATGTATTCACACATGTATTACGATTTCTGGATAACACAATTATAGCATGAACGATAGACAATTATCATGAACAAAGAAATATAATAATAACCATTTTATTATTGCCTCTAGGGCATATTTCCAACAGGATTATCGCGGCCATCCTCCCCGACCTTGCCACCGTTGGCCCGTGATTCTTTGACTAATAAACTAAGGAATCTTTTGTGGGTGAAATACATCTCTATACTAGTCCGACACCACCTGACCAATACATGAACATGCCGCACGACATTTTCATTTAGTCATGCATGTGTACTCCCAGACCACTCAACCTATAGTACGAACATTTTACTTTCTTGTTAGCTATTAAATGATTGATATCATTTTAATAAATGTTTTATTTTTAAATCTTTTTATATATTTGAATTCCTAAAGACAAGATCTTTAAAACAAGACCAATATTCAATATATTTTAGCATAGTTTGAATTTTATCATTTCATTCACTTTGGCGTTTCAAAAAAATGGATGTAACTCATTTCAAAAAACTCGTTTCACTTTATTTCAAAAACTGGTTTCAGAATTAAGAAAACAAATTTGAGTCACTCAAAAATATAGATTTAACTCATTTTAGAAAACTAATTTTATTAATTTTAATACATTGATTCCACTCGTATCAAAACACATATTTAAGTAATTTCAAAGAATTGGTTTCGCTCATCTTGAAAAGGTCATTTCACTCATTTCAAAAAACTAAATTCACTCATTTCTAAACACTGATCTCAGTAATTCCAAAACACATATTTCACTCATTTACAGAAACAATTTTACTCATTTACAGAAACAATTTTACTCATTTTAGAAAACGTCTTACGATCGTGTAAAAAACAGAATCAACTAAATTTAAACACCGATTTCACATATTTGAAAACACATTTTTTATTCGTTTCAAGGAACTGGCTACACTAATTTCATAAAACTGATTTCAGTCATTTCATAAAACTAATTTCACTATGTTAAAAAAATGATTTCACTCGTATGAACAAACCGATGTCACTTGTTTCAGAAAAATAATTTCACTAAATTGAGAAAACAGATTTCACTCATTTTCATATTTCAGTTCGAAATGGATTTCAGTCAGTGCGAAAAACTGATTTCATTCGTTTAGAAATTCTGAAATAACAAGTTTTCCGCGTATTTCACACCCAAAAATGTGTCATGTGTATGAAAAACATATTTCACTCATTTAAAAAAATTGCTCTCACCCAATTCAAAGATCATATTTCACTCATTTTAGAAAATTGCTCTCACCCAATTCAAAGATCATATTTCACTATTTTTAAAAAGCTGATTTCACTCAAAGCAAATAACTGATTTCTAATATTTAAAAAAACTTATTTGATTCAATTGAATAAATATCAATTCAAAAAACAATTTCACTTGTTTTGTAAAACATATTTCACTCATTCAAAAAAAGTTTGAAATAATTAGTTTGACATGTTTTACGCGACCTAGTTTCAAAATTCTGAAATAACAAGTTTCATGTATTTCACACCCAAAATGTGTCATGTGTATGAAAGACATATTTAACTCATATTTAAAAATTGGTCTCACCCAATTCAAAGCTCATATTTCACTATTTTACGAAAGTTGATTTCACTCAAAGTAAATAACTGATTTCAAATATTTCAAAGAACTTATTTGACTCAATTCAAAAAACAATTTCACTTGTTTCGTAAAACATATTTCACTCATTTAATTTTTTTTTGATATAATTAGTTTCACGTGTTTTACATGACTAGTTTCAAAATTCTGAAATAACAAGTTTCACGTATTTCACACCCAGAAATGTGTGATGTGTATGAAAGACATATTTCAGTCATTTAAAAAAATGGTCTCGCCCAATTCAAAGATCATATTTCACTATTTTTAGAAAGCTGATTTCACTCATTTCAAACGTTGAAAATTAAACTTGTTTGAATGTATTCAAGATTGATCTTCTTCGAAAGGTCTTGGCTCGTGGAGTTCAAATATATATACAAAGTTTCAAAAACATTTTTTTTGTTTTGAAGATATGAACAATCTAAAATAGTGAAAAGGGAATTAAAAGTGTTGGATTTAGAGATGGAAAGAGAAGAGATAATGTCCGAGACATGCATGTTATAGTATGTACCATGACCAGTGAAAAGAGAAAAGCAGGACCATGCATGCATCTTTTGCATGTGCATGGTGGGCCATGAAATACAGTGACTTAAATAGATAAAAGAGGGGAATACAAATGTACACCTTTTGAGCTGGCAACATGCTATTAGTGAGAGAACCACCGGTACATCCCGGCACCGGTAAAAACACTTTGTGACATGTCCAGCCACTGCTTAGTTCCTCCACATTTTCTATTTCTGAATCTCCGTTTGAGTTGATGCACTATGATGTCTGGTTTTCACCCGTTGCTAGCAATTCTTGTTTTCACTACTACTTAATCTTACTTGATGATCACGCGCGCACCGTGTCTGTGTCTGGACTTTTCCATTACGATGTAAATCTGATGTGTTCCACACGATCAACATGGCTAATGACATAGTTGGGCAAAGCAAATGTTGGTCATTTATAGCAGAGATTGAATAGATTGGTGTTGATATGTACTATACTACGTTTCATTTATAGAACAACTTATGCTTCAGGCCTAAGTTATGGCATCCATCCATCCATCTCAACAAACACGATCAGCAACAAGAAAATGCTGCTCAATGAGAGCGCCAACCAAACATATGCAAGGAACTCAAACACTCAACATAAGCAACCAATGCAAAACAGACTTCCAGGAGTGATGAAAGTTACTCTCTTTTTTGCGAGGGTGATGAAAGTTACTTGATAGAATGGGATACTCAGCATTTTAGTACATAAGTTGTCGCAGAGACGACTAAATAAACATAGGACTTCCGCAGTTTAATCAGTTCAGGCGTAGCACTGCTGATTGAGTTCAGAAAGCGACCAAGAAATAAACAATACTTCATGTGAACAGGACAATGAGAAGCGCACATTCTTGCTTGACGAAATGCAGAAACATAGGGCAACAGGAGTCTGGATAGATGGTTGATTGTAGACAACATGAACTACAAACTGTGCTCTCGACTGAAGCCTGTGGAAACAAGAAACAAGACATAGTTAGCACATGGAGGTTTTCAGCTAATAGAACTGAACCAACAATACAACTTGCTTATCATGAAACCAGTCAGAAGTTGTAACGTACGTATCAATTAGTATCATTCGACAATTTATCCGGCACTCAAAGCAACAAAGTAGCACCAAGTTAAATTATTTCATTATGAAGACACAGTGCAAACCCACAATGAAGTGTTCACATATTTAGCATTCTACTGGGTGGTTTTGATTAATACTCATGCATTATCGTCCTAATCGACAGCATAGGCGTGCAGCTGAAGTTGTTACACCAGCAGATGCAGTCGCCATGTTGTTGCTGCTAGGAAATGATGCGACATTGCAGATGAAAGGTATTGTATGGTGCCATAGTGGCACACAAGCTAAATGATGTATGGTGCCATAGAAAATATGTAAGGTGGATCGTTTCCATTAACATGTACAAGCAAAAATCAAGTGTAATTTACCATTGCATCCTCAATGCGGTGGGGGTTGCCCGATCAGTAGGGCACGACAGACCTAGCATGGTGTTGAGATGGGATTGGCCTGGATTATCAGATGGCATGGGGGACATAAGCAATTGTGACCCACAAACAATGAGGTTAGAGCTGGACCCTGATAGCATTCGAGGCACAGTTCAGCTCCTGGCTGGAACTGGGTGGCCGTGGGAGTGGAGATGATGGCACGGGGATGTGTGCCAATGGGCTTTGAAGATTGAGCCCCTGATCCATAGCAGACGCACCAGCATTAAGCTGCAGGAACCGATCTTTGATTTCGGGGCCTGAGAAAAAATTGCTCAGCTAAACAGGACAAGAACTCGAGAAAGAATCTCAGAACAACATGAAAACGGCCCGAACCATACCTCCTGCTGCCGTGGGAAGCCACAGATTATTCTTGGTTCTCAGGTCGGGGCCCTTGATTCTCTTGGACCCAGTACGACTCCCCTGGCTGCCAAAACAAGGGATGGTATTTGCAGTTGCATTAGGAACACGTACGAAAACCAGAAAAGATGAATGCTTTGAGGTTTTATAGTTACCCATAAGACTTTCTCTTGGCTTTCCCCTTGTCGAGGACCAATGGTGCCTGAGGCGGCGCCTTGCGCCAGCGGAAAATGAGGAAGCTCCGCAACCAGAGCAGTCACTGCAGGCAATAAGAAAGATCTTAAATCTCGACGCGGACACATGCGAACCAGGAGTTTAGTTTTGGTTCAGAGAATCGACACACTCTTGTCGATGTTGGATGCATCTCCATCCCCGCCCTTGCCATCATGAGCAGACACATCCCCAGGCACTGCGCACGAAAAGAAGGGCTAGTTTTCGAATCCCGCGTGCCGGCGAAATCCAACAAAAAAAGAAGCATTTTTTCCCGTCGAAAACTCACCGGCCGATGACTGTGCGACCGCCACCTCCTTGCCCTTTCCATGGCTTCCTTGCCCAACTTCTCTCCCCTTGTCGGCGGCGGTGCTGCCAGTGGATGAGGCAGAGCCAGGGCCTTTCCCCTGCTCGGCCACCGTAGCATCTCCCGGAACTAAAAATAAACCAAAGAAAATGTGGGAAACAAGAGAGCCAAGAGTTCCATGGTTCGGATCCCAAGAAGAAAAGTAGAGGCCAAGTGGAGAAATCGGGTACCATCTTGGAGCACGGTGTTCGGGTTCTTGAGGCCGAGGTTTTCCACGGGGTCGGTGGAGCTGGGCGAGGAGCCAGCCCCGACGGGAGCCGGCTTCGACGAGCCGCCGGCGCCGTCGTCCTTCTTGGGCGAACCCTCCTTGTCCGCCATGAGCGCCTCCTCAGGAGAAGGGAAGGGAGGAGAGGAGAGCGGAGGCTCCTCGGGAGACGAGAAGCGAAACAACAGCGTCGGGGTGACGAGGAAGGGTAGAACAACTGTTCAAAGACAGGAGGAGGCAGGAGAAAAGAGTTGCGTTCCGCCCCTTAAACAATTTTCATTTCACGTTCCAGCTCCCTGTGCGTTCAACTTTTCCATTCAATTGGTGAGAGCTGCAATTTTCAGGTAAGTACGAGGGGTTGACCAAAAGTTTTAACAGCCTTGGCTGGTTTCGCCGGTGGGCCCAGTAAGGCCTCGTTTGATGGAAGAGGTTTGAAGAGGATTAGAGAGGAATATCCCCGTAGGGCCCAGAATCCCCCAGAAACCCCATCAGCCCATTTGATTCGCAGGTATTAAACGGGCCAAACCACTCCAATCCCCACCAACCCTCCCGACCCACGCGGCTCAGCAGCCTCGCGTAGCCCCTCGGGGAACGAGACCCCGCCGCCTCGCAGTTTGTTCGTCGCTGCCGCTCGAAGCAGCTCCTTCTTGGCGAGATAGGAGGAAACATCACTACTCAATTCTCTGAAATATTGTGGTTGGAGGGGGATTGAGGATTCAAAGGGATTTAAGGGGATTGGGTGGAAGAGAGGGATTCACCCAATCCTCTGAAATCCCCATCCCCTTTGGGGCTGGAAATCCCTCCATATCAAACGAGGTCTAACGGGTCTCGGTCGCAGACTCGACCATTTGCTTTCCCTTTTGGTCCATTTTTTGAACTCTAAAAATCATCTCCTTTGGCACCAACTATGTGAAGCCTTCGATCTGGTTATTTTTGAAACAGATTAGCTAAGTTCGCCTCGTATGCCTAAAACCTACTCTAGCATATTTTTCACTCCACACATCTGAATATATAGAGCATAACATATATTTCGATATTTTACGTTTATTATCACTTATAGACCAATGCTAGAGGCAAACGCGCGCTTCGCCGTGCCGTTTTTCACTTATGGGAATAACTTTTTTCTGTAGCATGTTAATGTTGTCGGTTGTTTTGTTCTGGTTCTATTTGTGTTGACTTGAGTTTAGGTTAGGTTCTAGCGGTGGTTTTTTATACATATATCGTGTTGGCTTGTTGTTCAAGACGGTGGTTGTTTTGAGAGAAGAGTGAAGTTGTTTGATGTGTGATCATGGTGTCCTTACATGTTTCGGCGTCGGTGTCAATGGGTGTTCGTTGTGTGAGTCCCTTGAAAGCTCATGTTCAATGTTGAAAAGGATCAAGTTATTGCTACAATGTGGTCCATGAAGCCCTAGCTCGCTCAAGTCTTCTCCTTGCTCGCTCGCTCGCTTTAGTGCTAGCTCTCAAAAAACCAACTATCATTTCTTATTTAATTTTTTTAATTAAATTAAAAAGAAGTCCAAAGTTTTAGAAAACTGTTCTAAATTAAGAAAATTGTAATTGTTAAAATAATCATGGATTTAAAAATTATTAGCGAATTTGAAAAAAAAATCTTCATAGAATAGAAAATACTCGTAAATTTAAAAATGTTCACATATTCTAAATATATTTGAAAATTTAAAAATTCCTTTAATTTCAAAAATGTTTAAGATATTTCTTAAGTATTCACGAATGAAAATGTAAAAAGATAAAAAAATTAATAAAAGACAAATAATTGGTAAATTCACCGAGCGAGTAGAGGGCTCCACGCAACCGAGTGAAGGAGGGCGCTCCATTTTAAGCGGGCATAGTTACATAGTACATTATATGTTGTGTGTGTGTTATAAAGTGTAACATCGAGTTTGTATTTTAGAAAAGTTTCTAATGGTATATTTTTATAATATACAGTTCATATATTACCGGTGGTCAACATAAATCACGAAATACGTATTAGGCCCTAGTACATACATGGGTTGAGGGATACACTGTTTTGCTATAATTCTGTCCTTGAGTAGCCTAGATTTGTAGTACCTCCCAGTAGGTGGTAAAGACATCTCCACGTGAACTCTTAAACCGCCCTCAGGCGTTCGGTCCGAGTTGTCAAGATGCACCTTATCATCCAATGCAGTACTGTGTTGATCTGTTGTCGCGTCCGGTTGTACGTTTTCCCACAAACCAAAAGCGAACTGGGGGAAGGAGCTTTTGCCGGAGTCCAGATCGCCACCACGTAAGACTCCGACACCCTCGGCCCACTCAAATCCCCCTTCCGGTCCACTTTTCTTTCACCCCACCCTTGCCCTCTCCTAACTTTGCATCCGCACCCTTCCCATCCGAAACCGTCATTGTACCTATCAGACCGCCGTTCAGGCATCCTCAGGCGTCGGTAGCCCGCACCCCACATGCATGTCTGCCTTGGACTACGTCGTCGTCCACCCAGGATTCCTCCGCAGCCAGGTACCCACCGCCCCCCTGTCGACACCATCCATGGGGGGCACCATGCCTGGCAGTTGTTCGACCAAATGTCGTTGAGCTTTTCTGTTGAACTTCTTGTTGTTCTCTAGAGTAAGCACGATGGTGTCGTACTCAATGATCGAGTATGAGTTGTTGTCTGATGCGTTGTTGGTCATATGTGCGGACTTTTTAGGCATGAGGCTACGAGGCTCGACCTTTGGCAAAACGTGCATGCTTCGTTTCATGAGAAAAAGAACGTCGCACCCTACGACATGGATGTCATCCATGAACGCAATGTGAAGTCGCTATCGCATCGGGGGTACATCATCCGCAGCTCCATCATGAAGTTTCATGGTGCAATTCACCGAGTGGACACAATGTGGTCATTGGGCTCGTCAACCATGAAGATCGTATGTGTTTGCTTCTTATTGCTTCACATGTTGGTTAATTCATTCATTCATTTACTCAATGTTCCAACTTGATAATCATCATGTTGTATAGTGTGGACCTGTTGTGCCCGGTCATTTACGCTCGTACATTGTTAGACGAAGCTCAAAGGGAACTATGTGTGGGATGACATATGCCGGTTCTAACTCTAGTATCGTTAAATTTGGAATCAATGAAATTCAAAAGGTTATTAAACATCCTGCTATTTCGGATGTAATATTTACATCTGAATTATTGTTGTATCAAGGATATTTGCATGTTAATTATGGATGAATTGTGCTATTTTCTATAATTATTTTGGGTGTTACGGAATTAGAAAAAAAAAGAGGGTGCGGACAGTGTCGGATGGCCAGCTCCTGTATCATTGTCCGCGGACTAGTACGGAAATGCTCGAGCTGCTGGACTTTAATGGAAAAAAGAATGAACGATAATTTTACACATGAAACTCAAAATATAATCACAACTATTTGCATGTAAATCGTCGAGTTCAACGAATATTCCAATTTGCAAAAAAAAAGGGAATATTCCGCCTTTACTTATTTGCAAAGAAACAAAAATCCACGTTTACAATGGACGATGGGGTGGAGAGTGGATGAAGCAGGTGGGTGGAGATGGTGGAATGGCCCGAGCAAGTTGCTGCTTGGGGCTGGGTTTGTTCGCTTGTTCCGTAATGCATCGCTCGTTTGCCCATCCGTTTGGCTCTGTCTCTGGCTCACTGATCTGATCTATTGGCATGGCCATCCCCTGCTTCTTTTTCCGCACCTGTCCCAACCAAATTACAGCGCACCGTAATCTGTCCCATGCCTGTGCCGGTACCGTAGTGCCGCTGCATGCGCGGTCCGCTTTTGAGCAAGCCATCTCTCCGTTGCGGGTAGCCTTGCCAGAACCGCCCCGCGATCAGTCGATGGCCAGCTTCACGCGGGGAGCGGCGCAGCACGACACAAACATCAGTCCATCGTCAAACACGCGTCCATGCATGCACCGCGCACGGAGACCGGCCAGGCCATATCTGGGAGCACGGCGACGCGACCAGGTCGACTCGTGCGGCTTCTTGAACGGTCAGCTGCACGATGCTACTATTCGTTGGGTGGGTGCATGGGCTACAAGCCACTTTTGCATGTCTACTCGTTGGGTGCATGGGCGACAAGATAGACCATGCAACTGAAAAAGTCTCTGTTCGAGCTTCGGCAATGGAGCCCATCCACTGGGTTTCTGTCCCTGGGTCCACGTCTCTGCACAGCGCCGCAACCGATCGCTTCTTTTGGAAAGCTACTTACAAGATTCTGCAAAGAACCCATGCAAAGCCAAATCAAACTCTTTTCAAAGAAAAAGGCAAAGCCGGGCATTTGTCCTGTTGGACTCGCCCTACAAGCGATGAATCGATCGAGTTGAGGTTTTTTCTCCGGCCCATGAAAAAAGGTAGGTAGATGGTCACCAATACGAGTTTGTCTTAGAGCATCTGAGCTTGTTACTAGTACCTATCACTAGAAATTGAAAAGGTTCAGAAAAATTTCAAACGGAAGCAAGCAAAAAATTTGTCTCATCCTTTAATTAGAAGAAGAGAAATGACCGGTTAATAAACAAAAAAAAATGGACGAAAATTTGAAAGCGAATGCGGGTGTCGCGTAATTGGACACGACACTTTGGAGCCTTGATGCCCCCTTTTTGGTTTGATGTGGGGCGAAAAGACGGACGAATCTTACCACTACGACCCAATGAGTTTACCCAAGTTCAGACCGCTGTGAAGCATGATACTCTACGTCTGTTTGGTTGTTTTGATTGATGTGTATGTCAAGATTAGAAATGTGCCAATTCCGTTGTTGGGGCTTAGGAACGAGCTATGTGTATGTTGTGGTGGCGGACTAGATAGCGAGTGATTCTCTAGGGTCCAACCTCGATCTAGGTTGCACGGTCCCCTAGTTGCAAGGGAACGCCACCGTAGTTACAAAGAAGTAAAAGGTAATAGCACCCCAGGTCCTTATACTTGCATGTCAGGTGATGTTTTAGTCCCTGAACTTGCAAAAGTAGATTATTTCATCCCTGAACTTGCATTGGAGGTGCAAATTTAGTCCACAGCCACTCACAACTCGACAAGTGGATGCCAAGTGGCCTGGCTGGTCAGCGCGTCGCATTTTGCACATAGCCCCCTGCCTTATTTGCTTATCAACCCGCACTTCATGACCAAGTGGCACCTGAATAAATGTTGTCTCCCCTGGGTCAATAACTCATGTTCCTCCTTTGTCCTCGCCAATCCGACCGCGTGAGCTGCTGCCGCTGGAGCTGGAGCCGCGGGCTGACGTCAGCCATCATGGCGACATCGCCGGAGCTCACTGGCGGTGTGCAGCCGCCTCCTTCCGTCCATCAAGTTAGGCCGCACAGCGTCTTTCCTCTAGATTACGGTTCGTTTCTTCATCTCCTCTGGTCGTCCTCCTCTGCTTTGCTCCTCCTCCATTGTCACCCATAGCACCGGCGGATCAGTTTGTTTTGAGAGCGATTCTTGTACATCCAGTGGTACCTGTTGCCTAGTGTTCTTGCAGCGGATTAAAGATCTGATTTTGACCACAGATTTTGGTCTAGGGTTTAGGTATTTCTATTTTTGGCAAAGGTTTAGGGTTCATGTGCTGTTGTGTATTTAGTGACCCTGGGTAGCCATTGCAAAGTGTGTTGAATAGGTAGGAGATGACGACTGTAACATAAATACCCAATTGTTACTAGATTTGTTCAGTTAATCTGCAAGATGTAGTTAACCAAACTTTTCTTCAGTTAACTGAACTTTTCTTCAGTGAACTATATTGTTGCACTTGGAGATGCAGTAGCTGACATTTCTTCAGTTACTATAAGAGTATAAGAGGTAGTTAACTATATTGCATATATTTTTGTTGTAGTGGCTTGGTCCCCTAAATCTGTAAGAGGTAGTTAACTGAATGTTTGCAGTTAACTAACTGCATCTACAAGATACAGTTAACTAATTTTGTGCTTATATTCTGCTGTATACTTGTTATGTTGATGTTTGTGCTTATATTATGCTCTATGTGGGTGCAGTGTGTGATTCAGCAATGGGACAGAGTGTGGATACTTCTTTCTTTACACTAGAACTTGAGCATGGTGGAATATTCTATGGACCAACAAATAGCATGGAGTATTACAATCCATCTGTGGAGGTCATTGACTATGTTGATGCTGGGTCATTCTCATATGCATTCATTGAAGAGCATCTAAAATGGCTGGGATATCCTGTCCATGAGCACATAATTTACTGGCAAAGACCTGGAAAAGCAATTTCAGATGGGATGGTGAGAATTAGAGGTGATGAGGATGTGCAACAAATGATCATAGAAAGTGCTAAGCAGAAAGTGCTTGTAATCATGGTGGACCATTCAGATTTCATCAGTAACTTTAGGCAAGATTTGATAGTGTCATCATTTCAGAGCCCAGACACATTGGCCACCTCAAATGGTGTTGTAGCCAGTGCAACATCATCTCACAGCCTCATTTTAGTCAATGTTGAATGTCCCCTTCCAGAGGTTGCAGCAGATTTTCAGTCTGAAGATAATTTGCTTAGTTATGGTGCACAGTCTGAAGATACAGTTCTGTCAGATTTAGATTTCAGTGACAATGATTATGACATAGATGATGGTGATGATGATCTTTATGAAGAGAACATTGACTTTGATGTTAATGAACAAGCTCAGCTAGAGGAGGAAGAGGTTGAGCCTGACTATTTACTTGAAGATGAAGACCTTGACATCTCCACTAAAGAACAGGAGCAACTTAAGTACAAGTTCAAAGCTTTCAATACCAAGGTGGACATGAAATCCCCTGTTTTTAAAGTGGGCATGGTCTTTGCTGATGTGGTTGAGCTGAGGAAAGCTCTTACTGCATATTCTATAAGGAACAAAGTGCAGATCAAGAAGGTGAAGAATGATAAGATAAGATTGGAGGCAGTGTGTACTCCAGGCTGCCTTTGGCTGCTTAAGGCTAGCTATGACAATAGGACTGGAGGATTTGTCATAAAGGCTTACAATTCAGAGCATGTTTGCCAGAAGAAATGGAAACTAAAAGATTTGACAGCTAAATTCTTGTGCAACTTTTTCATAGATGAGTTCAAAGATGACCAGAAAATGTCACTTGGCACATTTTCAAGAAAATGCACTAGTGAGTTCAATTGCACCCCTAACAGATGGAAGTTAGCAAGGGCTAGAAAGCAAGCACTTAATCAAATCCATGGTGATGAGGAGGAGCAATTCAGTAGGTTAAGGGATTATGGGCATGAATTAAGGACCAAAAATCCTGGGTCTACATTTCTGGTTACTACTGAACTTGTCAAGGATACCAAGTTTCCATTGGGCAAGAAGTGTTTGAAAACATTGTATTGGTCTTATGATGCATGCAAAAGAGGGTGGCTAAAGGGTTGCAGGCCAATTATATTCATTGATGGCTGTCATATGAAAACAAGGTTCAAAGGAGTGCTGCTTAGTGCTATAGGTATTGATCCTAATGACTGCATTTTCCCAATTGCAATGGGTTGGGTGGAAGTAGAATGCACTGGTTCATGGGAGTGGTTTCTGACAAGTTTGAAAGATGATCTAAATATCATTAACACTGCTCCTACACAATTATGAGTGACAAGCAGAAGGGTTTAATAAATGCTGTGCAGAAAGTTTGGCCTGATGCAGAACATAGGTTTTGTGTGAGGCACATCTACCAGAACTTCAATGAGAAGCACAAAGGGGAGGTTCTGAAGCAAGACCTGTGGGCCATTGCAAGATCACCTAACAAAGTTAAGTGGAGAGAAAATTGTAAGAAGATGGATGATCACTGCCCAGCTGCATTTCATTGGACTGAAAGGCTGGAACCAAAGACTTGGTGCAAAGCATTTTTCAGTGAATTTCCAAAATGTGATTTTCTGCTCAACAATAACTCTGAAGTGTTTAACAGGTGAATTACTTGTCAAATTTGGTTTTTAACTATGTGCTTTGAATATATCAGTAGTACTTTATACACATCACACATAACTATGATTGCATTCTTCCACTCTTTATGCAGCTACATCCTTGATGGCAGAGAGATGCCAGTGCTTTGTATGCTTGAATACATATTTTACAAGATCATGCACATGCTAGTGAGTAAGCGGAGAGAAGCTATAGAAAAGTGGACTCACCAGAGGATATGCCCTAAGATCAAGAAGAAATTGGACAAGAATACTGAGTTTGCTACAAATTGCCATGTATCAGAAGCTGGCCAGCAGATCTTTAAAGTTCAGTCAGGTAATTCTAGCTACACAGTGAACCTTTGCTTGCACACTTGTGATTGCAGGAGATGGCAGTTAGGGGGAGTACCCTGTGGGCATGCTGTAGCTTGTTGCAGGGAGGAGTGAATTGATCCTCAGACAATGGTTGATGAATGCTATACTGTTGAAACATATCTCAAGGCATATGGGTACACTCTAGTCCCTCTAGGAGACCCAAAGGAGTGGGAGAAACAGAATGGATATAAGATATTTCCACCTGTCTTCACTAAACAGTTGGGGAGGCCCAAGAAGAATAGGAAGCAGAGACCAGAGGAGAAGATCAAGAATGGTGTCAGGGTTTTGAACAGAAAAGGTCTTACAATGCATTGCTCAATTTGTGGTAGAGCTGATCACAACAGAAAAGGTCACTACACATGGCAGGAAACTAACATTCAGGAGCGTGTAGAAGAGGTTGATGAAAACTATGATGACCCATCTTTTCTCCAGGTAATTTCAGTGTTCAACTTATATGCTGAACTTACCTGAACTCTAACTGAACCTAACTGTATTTGAACCCTAACCGAACTTAGCTGAACCTAACTATATTTAACTGAACTTAACTGAACCTAACTGAATTTAAATGACTCTAACTGAGTTTTGTGCTTTGCAGAACATCTTCCCTAGCCACCCAGATCCTAGGCTGGACCCAACTGAGTCACCAACCAGTATGGTGTACAACATGGCTCAAAGAGAGACTGCAAGAAGAGGTGCTGAAAGGGTTCATGTGCCACTGCCTGAGCTTTCTTCATTTGTTGCTGCTGCTGGTGCTTCCATGCCTCATCCAAGAGTGACTACAGAAATGCACATAGGGAGGCAAACAAGGGCAAGCACACAAGCTGAAAACAATGCAACTGCAGCTGGTAGGGGAAGAGGAAGGAAAAGAGCAAGAAATTCAGATGTTGCTGCTGCTGGAGGAAGAGGAGCAAGTGCAACCGCAGGGAGAGGCAGAGGAGCAAATGCAAATGGAGGGAGAGGAAGAGGAGCAAGTGCAACTGGAGGGAGAGGAAGAGGAGCAAGTGCAACTACAGGGAGAGGCAGAGGAGTTAATGCTACTGGAGGGAGAGGAAGAGGAGCAAGTGCCACTGGAGGGAGAGGTAGAGGAGAAAATGCAGATGACCAAGTTCCAACTGGAGGGAGAGGCACAGGAGCACCAAATGAAAATGCATATGCTTGGAGAGGAGGAGCACCAGATGCAAGTGCTTGGCCAGAAGGAGCAGCAAATGCAACTACTTGGGCAGGAGGAGAAGTTCCATCTATAGGGAGAGGAACATCAAATGTTCCATATTCAGGATGGAGATGGCTACTGTTTGGAGATCAGAGGACAGTTCCTGATCTCAATGCTCCTGCTGATGATTTCATGGCACCACATCAGTGATTGTGTGCCAGTTGGTGGTAGTGATTGCCTACCATTCTTTTTTGTTAAGCAAACAGTGGCTTAAATTGCCTGTTTTTTGATGGAAAACTGTGGCTCATAATGGCATTCATTGCCTTTTTTGTAACTAACTTATATGATGCATGGATGTGTTACTTATGAATGGCTTAAATTGCCACTGATTCAGTTAAGTTATATGATGCATGGATGTGCTGCTTATTATTCATGCATGTGTTAGTGAATTGAAGATGCAGTTAACTGTAGATGCAGTTAACTGAAAATGCAGATAACTGCAGATGCAGTTAACTGAAAATGCAGATAACTGCAAATCCAGATAAAATGCACATATGCAGTTAAATGAAGAAGCATATAAATTTCAATAATTAGTAACCTAAATGATTGTGAAAAATTCAAATTTTAAAAAAAATGGTGTGCCTGGGGCTCGAACCCAGGACCTGTTGTTACAAACGCTGAGAACAATGCCAGTAGAATAGTAGTAGTGATTTGTTAGGTTGTATGTAACTAGGTAGTTATTATGCGCCCTCGTTTCGTCCGCCTGTTCAGTTTCCAGCCCTTTAAGACCACCCACCGCTGAACTCGCCCACTCAACCAGCTCCACTCCCCTGCCCAGCCCACCCACGTCTCTTCGGTCTCGCCGCTCCACCAACTTCCACGCCCCGCATTGAAACCCTTGCTCGCCGTCGAGCTCAATGCCGCCGCCAACGCCATGGACAACACTCCATCGTGGCAGCGAGCGATCGAAGATCTGGCCCGTGACGACGAAGCGGCCCGCGCGGATCTAAGGGAGATCGCGCGCTGGTTCCCCAACATCGGCATGATGCGCCATCATGCCCGCGGCCTCATCAAGATCATGATGGACGACGAGAAGCGGCGGGCAATGCCCCCTGGGCCGGGGGTTGCGCCTCCGCTGATCCTCCGCTTCATGATGATGGAGACGCGCTCCGACGACCCGAGGTAGCGCGCGAGGTGGTGGATGTATCGCTCCGCCACCATGCCCTCGCCACACCCGGATCCGTTCCACGTCGCATCTAGGGCGCAGAGCGTGCGCGACGTCGTCCTGGCCCTCCCCGCGCTGGTGAACACCGCCTACTGGGATAGATTCCAGCCCGAGCTCCTCGTCCACAACGACATCTCCGATGCGGACTCGTCCGACGATGACGACTTCGAGTACTGCAAGGTCGACTCCGACAACGACTCTGGCTACAGGGGGACACTAGCACTTCTTCCGAGGAGGAGGAGATAGAGGTCGTCGTCCTGTCAGACAACGAGCCGGAGATCCAGATGGTGGTGCCCGTCGTCGACCCCAGGGAGGGTGGTCACAAGGCTCGTCCAATCAAAGTGGACCTGCTTCCAGACGTGCCCGACATCATCAAGCAAGAGTTGCTGGAGGAGGTAGCGCAGGACGCGACGGCGGAGCCGGCCAGGATCGGTGACAAGGCTGTGAAGAGGTCTTCTGCAGGGGAGGTGCGCCGCTCCGAACATCTCAAATGCCTGAAGATGTGAAGAAGAACGAAGGAAGACTGAAGAAGAAGAAGATGAAGTAGTTAGGTATGCTACTTATAAGTTCAGCATATAAGTTAGAACTATTTTGCGTTTAGTTAAGTTAGGTGTGCTGTTTATAGATTCAGCACATAAGTTATTTGTAATGCTGCTATGGGAACTGCTGCAAGTTTATGCAAGGTTATCGTTGAACTGCTATGCTATGATGTTAGGGTGATGATATTCTGCAATGTTGCTATTTTGGTCATGTTGCTTCAATTTGGTTACAATGTTGTTGCTGTTGTAGTTGCCATGCTGCTGTGTTTTGCCATGCTCCTGCCTTTGCCATGCTGCAGTACAAATGTGCTGTGGATAGCATGTGTTGTGCTGTTGTGTCCAAAATTAGCATAAATTTAATAATGTAGATTCAGCAGATACTTAATCTGTACTAATGCATCTCTCTTTAGGTCAAAATCATATTCATTTTACTATTCAGTTAGTACTACCGCATCTCTCTTTAGTTTACTGAATCTTTAGTAACACTGTAAAAAATTCAGTTATGTAATAACACCTTCAAACAACATAACTTGGGCAGTGATAAAATTTAGTTAACTAGAGGCAGTCATACAAATTCAGTTAACTCAGTAAAGTTCATTTATGTTGAGTTAAGGTCAGTTAAGTTAGTTCACTTAAATTCAGCTAAGTACACAAACAAGATGCTGTTAACTGTAAACAATTCAATTAAATTAACAAACAACATGTTGTTCCAAGTTTGATTGAACTGTAGATCTACTAACCTTTTGTGCACAAGCTAGATACCTCCTTCCACTATCAACTGATTCAAAGGAAACAAGCTTCTCACAGACACACTGGTGTTCACATCTAGCTGGAAGATCTGGAGCAAGTCCTGTCCACTCAGAGCAAAAAATGGTGGCAGGAGCAGGAGCCTATAACACAATATTTTCAGAAAAATCCCCCCTTCTTGCCCAAACCCTAACTGGCAGAGTCATAGTAGATCTACTCACCTCACTTGTAACAGAGTAGCCGCCGGACCACAAGCTGGAACCTTCACTCCAAGAAACCATGGCGGAGAGCTGGAGGCTGCGGCGAGCTGGCGGCTGCGGCGAGGTGGAGCAGGGAAGGAAGCGAGGGAGCAGAGAAGTGAGCGGAGGGTGAGCTGCCGACAAAGTAGAATATTCCAACGAATATACCAACACAGGTCTCACATTTGTGATGAAGTGCGGGTTGATAAGCAAATAAGGCAGGGGGCTATGTGCAAAATGCGACACGCTGACCAGCCAGGCCACTTGGCATCCACTTGTCAAGTTGTGAGTGGCTGTGGACTAAATTTGCACCTCCAATGCAAGTTCAGGGATGAAATAATCTACTTTTGCAAGTTCAGGGACTAAACCATCACCTGACATGCAAGTATAAGGACCTGGGGTGCTATTACCTCAAGTAAATGAGGTGGTTGTGCAGTGGGGCACAACGCGCTGTTGTCAAGCGGCACGTGGCGTCGTGCCATCTTGCCGGGGGCAAACGCACGTCTCATCCATTGCCATTGTTGAATTTTGTGTCCGTCATTGTAGCGTGCGTCGCCAAGTGGCTTGCATGCGGTAAAAAGCCTGCAGAGCGCCAGCAGGCACGCGACTTGCCCGCCAAGAGAAGTCATGCATACTTGTGTGCTTGCTCCTCCCTACGTCTAGTCACCGCTCCCCCAAGCACTCCTATCACACGCTTGCCAGCGACTTGGTCGTTGGCAGAGTTCTGGGTGCCCTTGAGCGGCATGTCATGAGGACTGGGTTCCTAGGAGGAAACCCGTTCTCAAGGAGCTCTTGGCCTCGGTTTTGTTGATGTCGTCAAACGGCCTCTCTCCAGCGCGATGACCTTGCATGGGAGAGTCTTCACAAAGACCTGCATCTTTTGGGCTGGTTCATATAACATTTTTCATTAAAATTTTATATTGTAAAGAGAAGCATGTATGTACTTAATGTGGCAGTATTGCTAATTTGTTACGATTTTGGCCTTTTTGGGAGAGGGGGGAGGGGAGGGGGTGAGGTACACATGAAATGCTCGTGCTGCTAGACTTTAGTTGAAACCAATACATTCATAATATAATCACAACTATTTGCATGTAAATCATGAGTTCACGCAATATTCTACTTTTACAACTGACGATGGGGGTGGAGAGTGGATAATCCAGAGGATGCAGATTGTGGAACCGCCCGACCACGTGACAGGGCCGGGTTCGTTGGCTTGTTGCGTACCGCATCACTCTTTTGCCCATCCCTCTGGTTCACTAATCTGTCTCATTTTTGAAAGAAGCTCGCTGATCTTTCTTTAAAGAGGAAAAAATACAATCTATTCATTAAATGTCATGGTAGTACTACAAACAATACCAGAAATAATAATAAATTACATTCAAGTTCATCGACCACCTAGCAATGACTACAAGTGCTGGAGCGAACCGAAGGCGTGCCACCATCATCGCCCCTCCTTCACTGGAGCCTGGCAAAACTTGTTGTAGTAAACAGTCAGGAAGTCATCATGCTAAGGCCCCATAGGACCAGCACACAAGAACAACAACCGGCGTCGATGAAGAGAAGCGTAAATCAGAAGAATCCAACCTGTAGACACTCAAACATAGACGCACCAAGACTAGATCCATGAAGATCCACAAAAGACCAACATCAATCGAATCCCACGAGATCTGCCAGAGGCACACCTCCACACGCCTTTTGACGATGTTGTACGCACAACTAGAATGGGTACTAAGCAGATAGGACCTTATTCCTACTACAGGGAATCGCCGCCGTCTCGACTTCCTAAACAGGACACAAACCCTATTCAACCCTAAAAGTGGTCATGACCAGAATGGGCGACAAGATAGACCATACATAGCTGGGAGTGCGGCGCGCGCCCTAGTCCCCCTGGCCCGCCCGTCGGGGACACAACCACTTTTCTCTTCCCTTTTCTTCCCTATGGCCTCTGCCCTCCGCCACCGCCGCCACCCCCGTTCCCAGCCGCATCGCCTTCCATCAAGGGTGTCCGCCCCACAACCACGACATGTCATAGCTGCCCCATGTCCGTGTTTTGGTACAACTTTTTGCCGGCGTTCGTGGTTCCTTTTTGGCGATGGGAGAGAAGCCACGGCCGCCGGTACCGACCGTCGACCCCAACAACTTTTGGCTGGCGCTGCATTGCCGCAGGGCACCCGCCCCACCAACACCAACCTTGCTTCTCTCCATCGACTCACATTGGCAACCGGTAAATCTATCAGTTACTTTTCATGCAAACAAATTTCAATTGGGTTGTAAAGACTATTTCATATTCTTTTTATTTCGATTGAGTTGTCAGACTATTTCAGATGTGAAACTATTTGCTATGCTTGATTTGAACTATTTACTATGCTTATTTTTAGGAGAAAAGTATACTTTTCATCCCTCAACTCTTGGTGAAGTCTAGATTTGGTCCCTCAACTTCAAAACCGGACAACTTGCACCCCCAACTACCGAAACTGGACAAGGTTTGTCCCTGGACTCGGTTTTGACCGGTTTTTGGTGTTGACTCACCCCGGTTTTGACCGGTGCTCACTCATATTCCTGTAAATTTTTTATATCCGTGAACTTTTTGAAATTCACATACACTTTTCAACTCTGCATAGTTTTTTCAAGGTCGCGTATTTTTTAAAAATAAACATAACTTTTTTCAAATCAGCGAACTATTCTGAAATTCGCGTACTTTTTTCAAATCCGTGATTTTAACATTTACGTATTTTTTCCAAATCCCCGATTTTCCCAAGTTTGTATAAATTTATCAAATCCAAGTATTTTTCAAAGCCATGAATTGTTTCTGAAATTCGCATACTTATTTCATATCCACATGCTTTTCAAAGTCCATTTTTTTCAAATCCGTGTCGGTTTTATAATCCATGAACTTTGTATGAAATTCACGTACTTGTTTCAAGTTGAAATAATTTTTGAAATCCACATATTTTGCGCAAAAGAAGTCCATATCCACGTACTTTTTTCAAGTTCGCATAAAATTTTCAAATTCATGAACTCTTTCACAAAAATGTACTCAAATATGAAAGGTGCATCAATTTTAAAAAATTAAAACTTAAAAAAACTAAATGAACTTTAAAAAACATATGCATTTTTGAAAAAATACATGAACTTGGAAAAAAAGTACGCCGATTTAAAAAAAGTACACAAAATTTTAAAAGGTTCACGTATTTGAAAAAGTAACCGAATTTGAAAACAGTACGTGGACTTGGAAAAGGTAGGCAAATTTGAGTCGGAACGGTTAAAACTAGGGTGGGACACCACCAAAACCGGTCAAAACCGTGACCAGGGATGAATCTTGTCCGGTTTGAGAAGTTAAGGGTGCAAGTTGTCCGGTTTTGGAGTTGAGGGACCAAATCTAGACTCCGCCAAGAATTGAGGGATGAAAAGTATACTTTTCTCTATTTTTTAGTATACTTGCCTTGGACGCACGGACGAGATGCGGCCGAAATGTGGCCCTGCGTTGGGCACACGACCACCGTATACAGAAATCCTGGCCGACGCGGCCCCATTGGCACCCCAAACGGACGAAAAGCGGACGAAACAGACATCTGTTTAGGGTCGCGCATTGGAGTTAGCCTAAACAACCCACACAAGCCAAGTCAGAACATCTACAAACAGACCACCCAAAACGCTCGGACGAGCTGCCCGCTTAGTGACCGGACCAAAAATTGTCACCCAACCGGACTCCTCATGTCCGGTCTAAACACCCGGACCGACCAGCACTACTATAACCGACCCATATTTGGGGCTAAAATGGAGAGGCTCGGACGCGCTTGGGCATGCTCACCACGTTGGCATTGCGCACTATGGCCCACTTGTCCCCACAAAAACCCTGGCTGATGAACCCTAGCCACAGTTCTTTCTCTCGCCCGCTCCGCTCCTCTTCCAGTCTATTCCCCTTCTCGCCGCTTCACTTCTCTCTGCCACCTTGAATTCGGCAAGCTCTTTTGGATGAAGAGGAGCTCATGCTCAACATTACTCTCCGTCGCCCGCGTGTGGTGTCGGAGCTAAATCCAGCGGATCTCGGGTAGGGGGTCCTGAAGGAAATATGCCCTAGAGGCAATAATAAAGTTATTATTTATTTCCTCATATCATGATAAATGTTTATTATTCATGCTAGAATTGTATTAACCGGAAACATAATACATGTGTGAATACATAGACAAACATAGTGTCACTAGTATGCCTCTACTTGACTAGCTCGTTGATCAAAGATGGTTGAGTTTCCTAGCTATAGACATGAGTTATTATTTGATCAACGGGATCACATCATTAGGAGAATGATGTGATTGACTTGACCCATTCCGTTAGCTTAGCACTTGATCGTTTAGTTTACTGCTATTGCTTTCTTCATGACTTATACATGTTCCTATGACTATGAGATTATGCAACTCCCGAATACCGGAGGAACACTTTGTGTGCTACCAAACGTCACAATGTAACTGGGTGATTATAAAGGTGCTCTACAGGTGTCTCCGATGGTGTTCGTGGAGTTGGCATAGATCAAGAATAGGATTTGTCACTCCGATTGTCGGAGAGGTATCTCTGGGCCCTCTCGGTAATGCACATCACTATAAGCCTTGCAAGCAATGTGACTAATGAGTTAGTTGCGGGATGATGCATTACGGAACAAGTAAAGAGACTTGCCGGTAACGAGATTGAGCTACGTATTGAGATACCGACGATCGAATCTTGAGCAAGTAACATACCGATGACGAAGGGAACAACGTATGTTGTTATGCGGTTTGACCGATAAAGATCTTCGTAGAATATGTAGGAACCAATATGAGCATCTAGGTTCCGCTATTGGTTATTGATCGGAGACATGTCTCGGTCATGTCTACATAGTTCTCGAACCCGTAGGGTCCGCACGCTTAAATTTCTGTGACGATCGGTATTATGAGTTTATATGTTTTGATGTACCGAAGGTAGTTCGGAGTCCCGGATATGATCACAGACATGACGAGGAGTCTCGAAATGGTCAAGACATAAAGATTGATATATTGGAAGCCTACATTTGGACATCAGAAGAGTTTCGGGTGAAATCGGAATTTTACCGGAGTGCCGGAGGGGTTACCGGAAACCCCCGGGGGTTAATGGCCCTCGTTGGGCCCTAGTGGAGAGAGAGGGGCCGGCCAGGGCAGGCTGCGCGCCCCCTCCCCCTCTGGTCTGAATTGGACTAGGAAGGGGGGGCCCTTTCCTTCTCCTTCTCCCCTTCCTTTCCCCCTCCTAGTAGGAGTAGGAAAGAGGGGAGTCCTACTCCTACAAGGAGGAGGACTCCTCCTGGTGCGCCCTACAGGGTCGGCCGACCTCCCCCTTGCTCCTTTATATACGGGGGTAGGGGGGCACCCTAGGACACACAAGTTGATCATTGATCTCTCCCAGCCGTGTGCGGTGCCCCCCTCCACCATAATCCACCTCGGTCATATCGTAGCGGTGCTTAGGCGAAGCCCTGCGTCAGTAGCTTCATCAACATCGTCACCATGCCGTCGTGCTGACGAAACTCTCCCTCGAGCTCTACTGGATCGTGAGTTCGCGGGACGTCACCGAGCTGATGTGTGCTAAACGCGGAGGTGCTGTACATTCGATACTGAGGATCGGTCGATCTGAAGATGTACGACTACATTAACCGCGTTGTCATAACGCTTTCGCTTAACGGTCTATGAGGGTACGTGGACAACACTCTCCCCTCTCGTTGAGATGCATCACCATGATCTTGCGTGTGCGTAGGAATTTTTTGAAATTACTACGTTCACCAACGGTGGCATCCGAGACAGGTTTATGCGTAGATGTTATATGCACGAGTAGAACACAAGTGAGTTGTGGGCGATACAAGTCATACTGCTTACCAGCATGTCATACTTTGGTTCGACAGTATTGTTGGATGAAGCGGCCCGGCCGACATTACGCGTACGCTTACGCGAGACTGGTTCTACCGACGTGCTTAGCACACAGGTGGCTGGCGGGTGTCATTTGCTCCAACTTTAGTTGAACTGAGTGTGACTATGCCCGGTCCTTGAGAAGGTTAAAACAACACTAACTTGACAAACTATCATTTTGGTTTTGATGCGTAGGTAAGAACGGTTCTTGCTCAGCCCGTAGCAGCCACGTAAAACTTGCAACGACAAAGTAGAGGACGTCTAACTTGTTTTTGCAGGGCATGTTGTGATGTGATATGGTCAAGGCATGATGCTATATTTTATTGTATGAGAGGATCATGTTTTGTAATAGAGTTATCGGCAACTGCAGGAGCCATATGGTTGTCGCTTTATTGTATGAAATGCAATCGCCATGTAATTGCTTTACTTTATCACTAAGCGGTAGCGATAGTCGTAGAAGCAATAGTTGGCAAGACGACAACGATGCTACGATGGAGATCAAGGTGTCGCGTCGGTGACGATGGTCGTCATGACGGTGCTTTGGAGATGGAGATCAAAGGCACAAGATGATGATGGCCATATCATATCACTTATATTGACTGCATGTGATGTTTATCCTTTATGCATCTTATTCTGCTTTGATTGACGGTAGCATTATAAGATGATCTCTCACTAAAATTTCAAGGTACAAGTGTTCTCCCTGAGTATGCACCGTTGCAAAAGATCGTCGTGCCGAGACACCACGTGATGATCGGGTGTGATAAGCTCAACGTTCTTATACAACGGGTGCAAGCCAGTTTTGCACACGCAGAATACTCAGGTTAAACTTGACGAGCCTAGCATATGCAGATATGGCCTCGGAACACTGAGACCGAAAGGTCGAGCGTGAATCATATAGTATATATGATCAACATAGTGATGTTCACCATTGAAAACTACTCCATTTCACGTGATGACCGGTTATGGTTTAGTTGATTTGGATCACGTGATCACTTAGATTATTAGAGGGATATCTATCTAAGTGGGAGTTCTTAAATAATATGATTAATTGAACTTAAATTTATCATGAACTTAGTACCTGATAGTATTTTGCATGTCTATGTTGTTGTAGATAGATGGCTCGGGCTGTTGTTCCATTGAATTTTAATGCGTTCCTTGAGAAAGCAAAGTTGAAAGATGATGGTAGCAATTACACGGACCGGGTCCGTAACTTGAGCATTATCCTCATTGCTGCACAGAAGAGTTACGTCCTGGAAGCATCGCTAGGTGTACCACCTGCGCCGGCAACTGCAGACATTGTGAATGCCTGGCAGTCGCGCGTTGATGACCACTCAATAGTTCAGTATGCCATGCTTTACGGCTTAGAGCCGGGACTTCAACGACGTTTTGAATGTCATGGAGCATATGAGATGTTCCAGGAGTTGAAGTTAATATTTCTAGCAAATGCCCAGATTGAGAGATATGAAGTCTCCAATAAGTTCTACAGCTGCAAGATGGAGGAGAATAGTTCTGTCAGTGAACATATACTCAGAATGTCTAGGTACCATAATCACTTGACTCAACTGGGAGTTAATCTTCTTGTTGATAGTGTCATTGACAGAGTTCTTCAATCACTGCCACCAAGCTACAAGAGCTTCGTGATGAACTATAATATGCAAGGGATGGATAAGACAATTCCCGAGCTCTTCGCAATGCTAAAGGCTGCGGAGGTAGAAATCAAGAAGGAGCATCAAGTGTTGATGGTCAACAAGACAAACAGTTTCAAGAAAAAGGGTAAAGGGAAGAAAAAGGGGAACTTCAAAAAGAACGACAAACAAGTTGCTGTTCAGGAGAAGAAACCCAAGTCTGGACCTAAGCCTGAGACTGAGTGCTTCTACTGCAAACAGACTGGTCACTAGAAGCGGAACTGCCCCAAGTATTTGGCGGATAAGAAGGATGGCAAAGTGAACAAAGGTATATGTGATATACATATTATTGATGTGTACCTTACTAGAGCTCGCAGTAGCACCTGGGTATTTGATACTGGTTCTGTTGTTAATATTTGCAACTTGAAACAGGGACTACAGATTAAGCGAAGATTGGTCAAGGACGAGGTGACAATGCGCGTGGGAAATGGTTCCAAAGTCGATGTGATCGCCGTCGGCATGCTACCTCTACATGTACCTTCAGGATTAATTTTAGACCTGAATAATTGTTATTTGGTGCCAGCGTTAAGCATGAACATTATATGTGGATCTTGTTTGATGCGAGACGGTTATTCATTTAAATTAGAGAATAATGGTTGTACTATTTATATGAATAATATCTTTTATGGTCATGCACCCTTGAAGAGTGGTCTATTTGTGTTAAATATCGATAGTAGTAATACACATATTCATAATGTTGAAGCCAAAAGATGCAGAGTTGATAATGATAGTGCAACTTATTTGTGGCACTGCCGTTTAGGTCATATTGGTGTAAAGCGCATGAACTCCATTCTGATGGACTTTTGGAATCACTTGATTATGAATCACTTGGTACTTGTGAACCATGCCTCATGGGCAAGATGACTAAAACGCCATTCTCACGAAATATGGAGCGAGCAACAGATTTGTTGGAAATCATACATACTGATGTATGTGGTCCAATGAATATTGAGGCTCGCGGTGGGTATCGTTATTTTCTCACCTTCACAAATGATTTGAGCATATATGGGTATATCTACTTAATGAAACATAAGTCTGAAACATTTGAAAAGTTCAAAGAATTTCACAGTGAAGCGGAAAATCATTGTAACAAGAAAATAAAGTTTCTACGATCTGATCGTGAAGGAGAATATTTGAGTTAGGAGTTTGGTGTACATTTGAAACAATGCGGAACAGTTTCGAAACTCACGCCACCCGGAACACCACAACGTAATGGTGTGTCCGAACGTCGTAATCGTACTTTACTAGATATGGTGCGATCTATGATGTCTCTTACAGATTTACCGCTATCGTTTTGGGGTAATGTTTAGAGATGGCTGCATTCGCGTTAAATAGGGCACCATCAAAATCCGTTGAAATGACGCCTTATGAACTGTGGTTTGGTAAGAAACCAAAGTTGTAGTTTTTTAAAGTTTGGGGCTGCGATGCTTATGTGAAAAAGCTTCAACCTGATAAGCTCGAACCCAGATCGGAGAAATGTGTCTTCATAGGATACCCAAAGGAAACTATTGGGTACACCTTCTATCACAGATCCGAAGGCAAGACATTTGTTGCTAAAATGGATCCTTTCTAGAGAAGGAGTTTCTCTCGAAAGAAGTGAGTGGGAGGAAAGTAGAACTTGATGAGGTAACCGTACCTGCTCCCTTATTGGAAATTAGTTCATCACAGAAACCGGTTCCTGTGACACCTACACCAATTAGTGAGGAAGCTAATGGTGATCATGAAACTTCAGATCAAGTTACTACCGAACCTCGTAGGTCAACCAGAGTGGTATGGTAATCTGTTCTAGAAGTCATGTTACTTGACCATGATGAACCTACGAACTATGAAGAAGCGATGGTGAGACCAGATTCCGCAAAATGGCTTGAGGCCATGAAATCTGAGATGGGATCCATGTATGAGAACAAAGTATGGACTTTGGTTGACTTGCCCGATGATCGGCAAGCCATCGAGAATAAATGGATCTTCAAGAAGAAGACTGACACTGACGGTAATGTTACTGAGGGAGTCCTGGATTAGGGGGTCTCCGGACAGCCGGACTATATCCTTTGGCCGGACTGTTGGACTATGAAGATACAAGATTGAAGACTTCGTCCCGTGTCCGGATGGGACTCTACTTGGCGTGGAAGGCAAGCTAGGCAATACGGATATGTATATCTCCTCCTTTGTAACCGACCTTATGTAACCCTAGCCCCCTCCGGTGTCTATATAAACCGGAGGGTTTTAGTCCGTAGGACAACATACAATCATACCATAGGCTAGCTTCTAGGGTTTAGCCTCTTTGATCTTGTGGTAGATCAACTCTTGTACTACTCATATTATCAAGAACAATCAAGCAGGACGTAGGGTATTACCTCCATCAAGAGGGCCCGAACCTGGGTAAACATCGTGTCCCCTGCCTCCTATTACCATCCGCCTTAGACACACAGTTCGGGACCCCCTACCCGAGATCCACGGTTTTGACACCGACATTGGTGCTTTCATTGAGAGTTCCACTGTGTCATCATCATAAGGAGGATGGCGCGTCTCGTTGTCAAGGACAACATCAGCTCTGAGGGAGCCCTGGCTGTAGGCCAAACTCTCCAATTAGGCGGCTTCGTCATGACCGCCCGCTCGGCTGCTGCGCCAACGATGACCTCTCGGGTCATTGAAAATAGCCTCCACATTGGCTCGAAATTTGCCGAGCAGATGGATCCAATGGAGCTCTCCTCTTTGAACGAGCTCTTGGATCGCATCGACGCTTTGGGAGTCACTACGGACTACGATCGGATCGGGCTTAAACCCGACCAAAGGGAGATTAACTCTCCGCCGGTCACCCATCAGATAGTGGTGCTGGAGGAGCAATGCGGCGATTCTCCCTCTATCCTGAGGACGAACTATGTCCGGATTCCCGAGCTCTCCAAGCCGGATACCCGCTCACGGGAGGACACCGCCTTAACCCTGAACCCAGAATCAGGTCGTATACCGAACCCGCGGGGCAACATCCCGGAGCCCGAACTTCCAAGATCGGAAACTCCCCTGCCCCAGGACTGTAGATTGGGTCAAGGTTTGGACTTAAATCTACCCACCCACCCAGATACAAACGATCTTTCCCACATTAAGCAAGCGCCCCAAGAGACAGTACATCACTATTGGGCCAGATTCCTCCTTGTAATGAACAAGGTCAAGGACTGTCGTGAGGAAGACGCAATTTCATTCTTTTGCAACAATTGCACGGACAAGGGCATCCTCAACGCCATAAGTCGCCGTGACATAGCACACTTCGCTGACTTGGCGGCCATAGTACGGAAATACTGTGCGATGGAAAGTGCCTGGAAAACCCAAAAGCAATTTTGGGATAATCCGGCTCTGACAAAACCCCCAGTCCGGACTAAAAGGGTGCACTCTCATAAGTCGCCCGACTCAATTACAAAGAAGCAAAAGCCCACTAAAGGGCGTGGAACCATGTTGGAGGGATGGCTTAACGGGCCCTGCAAAATCCATAGTACAACGGATGCCATATCAACACACAGCCTTAGAGCATGTTGGGTACTCCGGCAGGTGGCCAAAAGCGGTGAGGATCTCCTCACCCAACATATCTCAGAACACCTTCCCACGGATAATAATACAGTATTAACGGTCTTCAAGCCCTTCGCCTCAAATAATAGGCGTAAGCGAGCACTTTGCAGCCTTGCCGAAGTCTGCCACGTGGCAGTAATAAATCCATGGAGTGACACGGCTATTACCTTCAATGCCAGTGACGAACCTAAATTCTGAACAGCCCGAGCACCAGCCGCTTTGGTCCTCAGTCCAATTGTGTACGGCTTTCGGCTCTCAAGGTGCTCATGGACGGCGACAGCGGATTAAACCTCATCTATGAGGAAACTCTCCAAAAAATGGAAATAGACAACAACCGTATCGAGCAAAGCAGTACGACCTTCCGAGGAATCATCCCTAGTCAGGAGGCACGTTGCGCTGGGAAAATCACACTTGATGTGGTATTCGGCACTCTAGAGAATTACAGGTCCGAAGAGATTACATTCCAAGTGGCCTCGTTTAGTAGCGGATACCACGCCCTTCTAGGGCGGGAGGCATTCACGATTTTTCAAGCCATACCCCATTACGGGTACATGAAGCTCAAAATGTATGGACCCAATGGAATCATCACTCTAGTTAGTGATTCGGACATAGCACTCCACACCGAGAACTAAACAGCTGCACTAGCCCTCGAGACATTATCCGAAGTCCTTGTGGCAGAGGAGTTAACCGCGTTGCACTCCACGGTGGATAGGGACGACGTGATACTAGACAAAAGATCCAAGTCCACCTCCTTTAAACCAGCGGACGAAATAGTCAAATTCCAAGTCCATCCAACGGACCCCACAAAAACAGCATCCATCGGGGCATAGTTAAACCCCGCTGTAGATGCCGCAGTATGGGAGTTTCTGCGCGAGAATTGGGACATATTTTCCTGGCATCCTTCAGACATGCCAGGAATCTCACGCAGATTGGCCGAGCATAGCCTTAATGTCCTAAAAGGATTCAAGCCGGTCAAGCAGACTCTTCGGCGTTTCTCTGAACCTAAGAGACAAGCCATGGGATAAGAGGTAGCCAAGCTACTGGAGGCCGGATTTATTAGAGAAATAAAACATCCGGACTGGCTAGCAAACCTGGTGATGGTACCAAAGAAGGACAAATCCTGGCGCCTATGTGTCGACTTCAAAGACCTTAATAAGGCTTGCCCAAAGGATCCCTTTCCACTCCCTCGCATCGATCAAATCATCGACGCTACCGCAGGACACGAATCATTGTGCTTCCTCGACGCATACTCCGGTTACCACTAGATTAACATGGTGGAGTCTGATCAAGACACAACGACATTTATCACGCCATACGGCCCCTTCTGTTTTAATACAATGCCCTTCAGGCTCAAAAACACCGGCGCAACATATCGGCGCATGATCCAGACATATCTGGAAAAGCATATCGGCAAGACTGTGGAGGCATATGTAGACGATGTGGTCATTAAAACCAGACACGTCGACTCTTTAATACACGACTCGAGGCTAGCGTTCACCAATCTCCGAACATACGACATTAAGCTCAATCCGGAAAAATGTGTTTTCGGCGTTCCCATCGGAAAGCTCCTGGGCTTCATCGTCTCCAGTAGAGGAATTGAAGAAAATCCGGCTAAAATCCGAGCTCTGTCGCAGTTGGATATCCCAACTGACCTCAAGCAAATCCAGAAATTGACTGGATGTGTGGTGGCTTTAAGCCGCTTTATCTCCCGATTAGGAGAAAAGGCACTTCCCCTTTATCGCCTTCTTCGGCGCACCGAACACTTCGAGTGGACGGATGCAACCACGGTCGGACTGGAAGAAATAAAAGCCATCCTGGCCACCAACCCAATCTTGGCCACGCCAACTGTTGGCGAACCAATGCTATTATATATAGCGGCAACTGATCAAGTTGTAAGCACAGTGCTCGTCGTCGAACGAGAGATGGACGGACATAAATTCTCACTTCAAAAGCCGGTATATTATGTATCCACCGTCCTCACCCTATGCAAATCACAGTACCCACATTATCAAAAGATAGCATACACGATATTCATGGCATCCCAGGAATTACGACACTGCTTTCAAGAGTGTTCAATCACTGTGGCCTCTGAAGTACCACTCAATGACATAATAAACAACCGCGATGCCACGGGCCGGATTGCCAAATGGGCCATCAAGCTCCTCCCGTTCGACATAACATACAAACCATGACACTCCATTAAGTCACAAGTATTGGCCGATTTCGTGGCCGAATGGACAGAAGTCGAACTCCCTAAAGAGTATGGCGCATACTCCAATTGGATCATGCACTTCGACGGCTCTAAAATGCTGGCCGGTCTGGGGGCTGGCGTCGTCCTGACATCCCCCACCAGAGATACAGTACAATACGTGCTCCAAATACTATATACAGACTCCAATAACGCGGCTGAATATGAGGCCCTTCTACACGGTCTCCGGATGGCAGTCTCCATGGGCATTCAACGCCTGGAGGTGCGCGGGGACTCGTACCTTGCAATATCCCAAATAAATGGAGACTTTGATGCCAAGGATCCGAAAATGGAAGCATATCGCAACTCCGTCCTCAAAATGTCAACTCGGTTCGAGGGGCTTGAATTCCACCATGTGGCTCGGGAAAACAACCAGGCGGCGGACATCCTCACCCGTATCGGTGCTAAACGTGACCCTGTCCCACCGAACATCTTCCTGGAAAGACTGTTCAAACCATCCGTGGTATGGGAAGGGGACACTGGCAAAAATAGTCCGGACCCGGCCACAACCCCAGATAACAAAGACTCTGACACAATCGGAGGTTCTGCCACCGAAATAACACCTTTAGCCCATGTGATAATGGCCGTCATCACCCCGTGGACAGAACCATTCCTAGCCTACCTAACTAGGCAGGAACTACCCGAGGACCAAAATGAGGCACGCTGCATAGTGCGGCGATCTGAAGCCTACAAGGTCCATGAGGGAGAGCTTTATAAGAAAAGCACAACCGGAGTCCTTCAAAGGTGCATCTCTGAAGAGGAAGGGTGGAAGCTTTTGGAAGAAATCCATGCCGGACTCGGCGGCCACCACGCCGTAGCCCGGGCCCTTGTAAGCAAGGCCTTCCATACAGGTTTTTATTGGCCGACGGCCCGGGCAGATGCACAGCATCTGGTCCAACATTGTGTTGGTTGCCAGCTTTTTGCAAACCAAAGCCACATGCCACATACCGCCCTCCAAACAATCCCCATTACTTGGCCCTTTGCGGTCTGGGGGCTTGATATGGTCGGACCCCTCAAAGGGGGAACCCATAAGAAAAATAGTTACTGTTCATGGTGGATAAATTCACCAAATGGGTAGAAGCCAAACTTGTCAAAACGGCTGAATCCGGACCGGTGATAGACTTCATATCCGGGGTTGTACACCGTTATGGCGTCCCCCACAACATCATCACTGACAACGGCACGAACTTTACAGCCGACAAGGTGAAACTTTGGTGCAGCAACATGGGCATTAAGCTCGATTATGCTTCTGTCTATCATCCGCAAACTAACGGTCAAGTCGAACGAGCGAATGGTCTTATCATGAGCGACATTAAACCAAGATTAGTCAGGTCCCTAAAGGAATCAGACACGCATTGGGTAGAGGAGCTCGACTCCGTACTATGGGGGCTGCGGACCACGCCGAATCGCACTACCGGATACACACCGTTTTTATGGTGTACGGCGCTGAGGCAGTGCTGCCTTGCGACATAATTCATGACTCACCTTGAGTGCGCATGTACGAAGAAAGAGAGGCCGAACTCGGTCGGCATGACAGTTTGGATGCCCTGGAGGAGGAACGCGACGTAGCAAAGGCCCGTTCTGCATTCTATCAGCAACAGGCTCGAAGGTATCAAAGCAGAGAAGTACGGGCCAAAACCTATGACATTGGCGAACTAGTTCTATGCCTGCCGGAGAAGAAAAAGAACAAGCTCAAGCCCAAATGGGAAGGTCCCTTCATTATCGACCAGGTTCTGACCGGTGGAGCTTACCGTCTGCGGGATGCATCGGATAATCGACTCGAGCCAAACCCATGGAACGCAGCCAGACTCCGAAGATTCTATGCCTAGCGTCGGACTCTATGTTCATCTCCTTACCTCCATCAATTTTTTGCACATATGTTTTTTCTCTCTTTCTTTCTCTTTTTTCTCTCTTCACGGCCCTAAAAGGCTACACTTGTGTCTTGATTACACAATCTTGGTGTGCTAACCGTGCTCAATATACCTGGGGGCTTCTTAAGCTTAATCTAATTATCTTTTCGGGCTTTATGCCCCGCACATGTGTTATTCTTCCGCATGTATCTTGTTTCGCCATTATATGCATCGATATGACTTAAGTTTTGGCCAAGCTGGGTTGCCTGGCTCTTGTATTTATGCCCTACCTTCCCGTTAATTCGGCTAGGGCATAAGGGGAGCACCTCTGCGATTGTTACTGCCGGGTCAGCCGGATGTGTACCTCGGACTGGGTGAAGCCGAAAGCTAGCGTTCTTAAGGGGATATTCGATCGGTGAATAAAAGATGACTTTCATTTAATTTACTACATGCCCCCAGATGTTTTTTAGCCTGTGTCTCGCAGTTCGGACATGCACATTAGTGCATGCGTACCCAGGAAAAGGAACCCTTAACGGAACTATTATCCCTGGAAGATGTTTCTTACTATCTATACCTACTAATAAAGCAAGGTGCGTTTCTCCGATTTTTCATCCGTTCACCAACGAAAAGATATTTTTTATCCGAGGCGGTACTAAATTTTTGTGCAAAAGAAAAACGGATTGTCCAGGATTTTGTACCTAGGCCGTGCGCTGAGGCCCAGCCAAGCCAGACCGTTATTTTCCAGCTCATACAGCTCACAGAATCCTATTTGCTGCACAGAGCGTCAAATACCCAAAGCTTCGCACAGGACGCCCGATACTGGGCCGGCCTAGTTTTGTTTTATCCTGTGTTTTTTTCTGCTCATTTCTCCTTTTCTTTCCTATTTCTTTTTACTTTTTTCCCATTCCAAGTTTAATTTCATTTTTCCTTTTTAAGTAAATTTGAAAATTTCAAAATATCTCAAAATTCATTTTTTTAATTTTCGGTAAATGTTCCAAATTCTAAAAATATTTCTATTTTCAAAAATGTTAAGGACTTTATTTTTTTCTTACTTTTTTATTGTCCAGGATTTCGTACCTGGGCCGTGCGCTGAGGCCCAGCCAAGCCAGACCGTTATTTCCCAGCTCATACAGCTCGCAGAACCCTATTTGCTGCACGGAGCGTCAAATACCCAAAGCTTCGCACAGGACGCCCTGTACTGGGCCGGCCCAG
The DNA here is from genome assembly GCF_018294505.1 of Triticum aestivum. Lineage (NCBI taxonomy): Eukaryota > Viridiplantae > Streptophyta > Magnoliopsida > Poales > Poaceae > Triticum > Triticum aestivum. Next base: position 658,929,383 of record NC_057806.1, read on the forward strand.
TTTCGTTTTATCTTGTGTTTTTTCTGCTCATTTCTCTTTTTCTTTCCAATTTCTTTTTACTTTTTTTCCATTTCCAAGTTTAATTGTTTTTAGTAAATTTGAAATTTTCAAAATATCCCAAATTCACTTTTTTTAAGTTTTCGGTAAATGTTCCAAATTCTAGAAATATTTCTTTTTTAAAAAATGTTAAGGACTTTATTTTTTTCTTAATATTTTCGGATAAACAAATGTTCCCAATTTTCAAAAAATGTTTTATTTTCCATAATTATTCATTATTTCCATTTGAAAAAGTGTTTTTTTCTTACTTTTTTGCATTTGAAAATTGTTTCAAATTTGAAAATGTTGTTGTTTTACTAAATTTTATATGAAACTAAAATAATTTTATTAATTAAAAAACATTTCCAAATTTGTTCTGAATGTTCAAACATTTTAAAAAATTGTTCGCTAATTCAGAAAATTTTGAAGTTATTATAAAAGGTTCTTGTTTTCAGAAAATGTTTGTGAATTTCAAAACATATTCCAATTTAAAGTTTTGTTCACATTTTCCCGAAATATTCAGAATTTTCAAAAAGCTATTTGGAATTTGAAAATTTGTTCATGTTTCGGAGAATATACGCAAATTCATTCTAATTTTTTATGATAAGTTCGAAAAATTTCAAAAAATGTTTCGAAACTGACGCTGCATTAAATTTTAAAATATTCACGCTGGCCATTGATTATTAGGACGTGTTTCTTCGACTAGCTAGCAGCACATCATCGGGTCTTTCATTTATGTGCTGTAATTATTAATGCATCCAGTGACACCGTGATAGGAGACGCCAACAAACCCCACCACTATGAAGATCTCGTACGCCAAACATGACCCACGAGAAATCGCAGCTCCTATCTCCGTCGGCCACCGCTGCGGAGACTGTTTTCGGAGGACTCATCATTTCTCTCTCGTTGCTTCTCCTAATAAATATCTCTCCCGTTGCAACGCACGGGCAAGTGTGCTAGTCCATGTAATATAACATAGCTAGTTGGGTTCTTGTCTGTTCAAGCACTTATGACCCCTACACCTGGTTTCCATGCATATCCCGGTTTTTACATAATCGAGTGGGTATTCGGATAAACTCCGGACTATCGGGTCCAGAGGTCGAAGCGAAAAGGTCCGCCATGACAAATGATTTACAATCTGGCTAGGGACATTACATATGTCACTTGAAGTATGCAGTCACTAAGACTGATTAAATTCTTCCTCTATACCATCCAACAGGCTGTCTAGCCTACAATCCTGTTGGGAATACTTTGCGGCTAATTCTACTTGGTCATACACTAAACTGACAGGGATCTATTTCCCATCGGGCCCCATAGGTCTGACCTCAGCCATGTGGTTTGGGTCCACCGTGGTATATCATGTCTTCACCATAGCCCAGGCTTCCCTTGCACCTTGCCGATAGGCTGATATCTTCCATAATCGGATATTGCCCTTGAGCTTCTCTATAAGCTCCCCCATGCCTCCTGGAGGGGACGCGGATGGCCACAAGGCTTGGGCAATACCCTGCATCACCTGCTGAACTTGTCCGTGCAGTCGTGAGAGCTCTGGTACAAGATCACCCGAAGACCTGGGCATCTCCTCCGCGGGACGACCCATCAGCATACTTGCAGACATAATGCTGTTAGCAGGCTTCTTCGCCGAACTCTTTTAAAAAAGTTCGTTCAAGCACTTACTAAAAATGCCGCGCCGAAGCCGTTTATTCTCCTTCATGGAGTCCGCAAGCTGGGCTCAGACATCCTTCAGTTCCACGCCCAGCCTGATATTGGCGTCTTGGAGATTATTTTTCTCCTGCCTAACTCGCGTTAGCACGCGCTTACCAACATTTCGCTGCCGATCATCACGTGCCGTATCCGCCTCCACGGCCTCCGGATTCACTCCGGGGCCACCTGCAACATCTATTGTTAGGTGTGCATACATGCCGCATACTACCTGGTACCCATATTCTTTGTAATAGACAAAGGTGTTACCAGGAGGACCCTTTTTGGACTCCTTCAATGCGGCAACAGCGGCTTCCAGCTGGGCCTTGCACTCGTCCAGCTCTTGAGACAATTGGGAATTCTTCTCTATAAGAACCTGCACAATAAGATGATCCTTAAATCAGTTATGTTAACTATTTCAAGTCTCAGGGGCTACTGATACATATAATCGTCAGATTTGCTTACCCGTATATCCCTTACATACTGGTCCGTGGCTCTGGCTAGACCATTTTGAGCAGCACGGATGTACGCATCTCCAGAATTGAAGGCATCAAATGCCTCTGGTGAGAAACAAGCGTCACGGAGTACGGCCCGTCGACGCCTGTGATTCATGGCGCTCTCCACTTCTGAATTTGTAGCGGATAGTCCATCTGCATCCTCTGTAGGAGGAGCATCCGGCGTCCGCCCCATGTTAGCTTCCGCCTCTATGTCCGGCCCTGGAGCCCTACTGGTGGAGACGTGATCGGCAGCCACTCCGGATATAGTCCGACGAGCGTTCTTTCTATTAAAGAAACATGGACGTCATTATATTTTGAGAAAGACGACAACCACGGAGCGAGGTTTTGTGTCATACCTCTGTGCCGGCGTCTCCGTCCTGATTGCCTTCCTTTTTGGCCTACCCGGCTTCGGTGCCTCTTGTTGGCGAGTTGCTGCGGGTTCGGCATGGCGTCCCGAATGCCTTCCCTGTAAAACACCATATGTGTACGGTACGTGAAGTGTTTAAAAGGGGGTCCTATTTTTGGAGTTGGGATTTTTGCTTTTTCTTACGTGCGACGCGGGGAGCAGTCCGGGATAGTCGGCCGTTATGGCCACCATGGCGTCATCGCAGCTCAATTGATAGAATTGTCTGTCTATCAGCTCCACGAATATGTCAGGATCCTCTTCAAGTCTGGGACCGAGGGCCTGACCAGGGTCCTCTGGTTGTGGAGGCGGGCTGTTGACCTCCCTTACAGCTTTTCGAAGTTCCTGCCGTAAAATGGCAAGGTGAGTACCTACGACGAAGGATGCGGGAAGAATGGGAGTAAAGAGGTATAACTCACCTAGCTTGGAGGGTTGTACATGGAGAATCCATCTCATGGCTTGATATGGATGAACTCCTCTTCCTCTCCCTTGAACAACTCGGACATAATTCTTGCTAAAGCAGCAGCGGAGTCCGGTCCCTTACGCCCGCAACGGGTAGCATCATCTTCCCCGTTAAAACACCATAGGGGGTGCCCTCGATATTGAAGTGGCTGCACTCCCCGCATTATGCATATTGACATAACCTTGATTATTGTCAAACCTGATTGACCAGCGCTTTAACCCGGTTCATCAGGTAAAGGACTTCTCCGTTGTCTTCCTCCTGGGGGCTCCGAGGGCGCCAGCTTCCGACTTTCTTCAGAGGAGCATTGTTGAACTCAGGAAGACCCCGCCGAATAGGGTCTGGAAGGGGGACGTCCTCTATATAAAACCACTCGGAAGCCAGTCTTCGGACGTCTTCTTCGGAGTGCCGGATAGGTATCCGGTCTCGGCGATGCACCATATTTCGGCTCCACCCACTGATAAAGTGACCCCTTCTGTGCGCGGGGCACAAGGCAAAATAACCTCTTCCACAGCTCGAAATGAGCCTCGCAGCCCAGAAATAGCTTGCAAAGGGCCACATAACTGGCGATGTGTAATATGGGAGCAGGGGTGAAATTATGTAGTTGGAGGCCATAAAACTCCAGGAGCCCGCGGAGGAACGGATGAATTGGAAATCCAAGTCCCCTTTAGTAAGTAAGGGACAAGGCACACCCGCTCCCCCTTAGAGGGGCTGGGGAAGCTCTCCGCTTGCTCCCCACCATTATAGGTGGCGAGCCCAGCTCAGACGGGGACCATATACGCTGGAGGGAGAAATCCCTGGGTCTGCAGCTCTACTAAACGACTGTGCGGGACGGAACACCTCTCCCAATCACCGAGCTTAGGGCTACGGGGGCGGGAGGAGGAGCTGCGGTGGTTGGCCATGGTGGAATGGATTTTTCCGAGCGTGCTCCGATGGATTCTCGCTGTGGGAGGATGGTGTGGATTGGATCTAAGAATCCCCATCCCTTTAATAGACAATTTATTTACCTGGCTAGGGGGGCGAATGTAAAAACACACTGGCTCCTCGCATTCGCTTGACGCGTGGAAGATAGCCCTTATTGGGCACAGAAGCCAAGAAGTCCAACATTTATGGGAGCCGGACACTACTTAACAGATATTCAAGATTTGGAGAAGAACCCGCCTTGCAATGCCGAAGACAATACTGCGCACCGGACTCATCGTCATTGAAGCCTGGTTCACGGGCTACTGAGGGAGTCCTGGATTAGGGGGTCTCTGGACAGCCGGACTGTTGGACTATGAAGATACAAGATTGAAGACTTTGTCCCGTGTCCGGATGGGACTCTACTTGGCGTGGAAGGCAAGCTAGGCAATACGGATATGTATATCTCCTCCTTTGTAACTGACCTTGTGTAACCCTAGCCCCCTCCGGTGTCTATATAAACCGGAGGGTTTTAGTCCATAGGACAACATACAATCATTCCATAGGCTAGCTTCTAGGGTTTAGCCTCTTTGATCTCGTGGTAGATCAACTCTTGTACTACTCATATTATCAAGAACAATCAAGCAGTACATAGGGTATTACCTCCATCAAGAGGGGCCGAACCTGGGTAAACATTGTGTCCCCTACCTCCTGTTACCATCCGCCTTAGACGCACAGTTCGGGACCCCCTACCCGAGATCCGCCGGTTTTGACTACAAAGCTTGACTTGTTGCGAAAGGTTTTTGACAAGTTCAAGGGGTTGACTACGATGAGACTTTCTCACCCGTAGCGATGATTAAGTCTGTCTGAATCATGTTAGCACTTGCCGCATTTTATGATTATGAAATTTGGCAAATGGATGTCAAAACTACATTCCTGAATGGATTTCTGGAAGAAGAGTTGTATATGATGCAACCAGAAGGTTTTCTCGATCCAAAGGGTGCTAACAAAGTGTGCAAGCTCCAGCGATCCATTTATGGACTGGTGCAAGCCTCTCGGAGTTAGAATAAACGTTTTGATAGTGTGATCAAAGCATATGGTTTTATATAGACTTTTGAAGAAGCATGTATTTACAAGAAAGTGAGTGGGAGCCCTGTAGCATAAAAGGATACTTGAATAAGAGTTTTTCAATGGAAGACCTCGGAGAAGCTGCTTATATATTGGGGATCAAGATCTATAGAGATAGATCAAGACGCTTGCTACCTCTTGAGCACTGCATTGGTTTTTCCTTGAAGAGGAAAGGGTGGTGCAGTAAAGCAGCGTAAGTATTTCCCTTGGTTTTTGAGAACCAAGGTAGCAATCCAGTAGAAGACCACGCGTGATTCACCTCGTACCTACACAAAAAAATAAGAACCCCGCAACCAACACGATAAAGGGGTTGTCAATCCCTTCACGGCCACTTGCAAGAGTGAGATCTGATAGAGATGATAATAATAAGATAAGTATTTTTAGTATTTTTATGATATATATTGAAAGTAAAGATTGCAAAATAAAATAGATTGGAAACTTGTATGATGGAAAATAGACCCGGGGGCCATAGGTTTCACTAGTGGTTCTCTCAAGATAGCATAAGTATTACGGTGGGTGAACAAATTACTGTCGAGCAATTGATAGAAAAGCGAATAATTATGAAAATATCTAGGCATGATCGTGTATATAGGCATCATGTCTGAGACAAGTAGACCAAAACGATTCTGCATCTACTACTATTACTCCACACATCGACCGCTATCCAGCATGCATCTAGAGTATTAAGTTCATAAGAACAGAGTAACGCCTTAAGCAAGATGACATGATGTAGAGGGATAAACTCATGCAATATGATATAAACCCCGTCTTGTTATCCTCGATGGCAACAATACAATACGTGCCTTGCTGCCCCTACTGTCACTGGGAAAGGACAGCGCAAGATTGAACCCAAAGCAAAGCACTTCTCCAATTGCAAGAAAGATCAATCTAGTAGGCCAAACCAAACTGATAATTCGAAGAGACTTGCAAAGATAACCAATCATACATAAAAGAATTCAGAGAAGATTACAATATTGTTCATAGATAAACTTGATCATAAACCCACAATTCATCGGATCTCGATAAACACACCGCAAAAAGAAGAGTTACATAAAATATATCTCCAAGAGAATCGAGGAGAACTTTGTATTGAGATCCAAAGAGAGAGAAGAAGCCATCTAGCTACTAGCTATGGACCCGAAGGTCTGAAGTAAACAACTCACACATCATCGGAGGGGCCATGGAGTTGATGTAGAGGCCCTCCGTGATCAATGCCCCATCCGGTGGAGCTCTGGAAAAGGAACCAAGATGAGATCTCTTGGGTACAAAAGGTTGTGGAGGTGGAATTAGGTTTTCGTGGTGCTCCCAGATGTTTGCGGGGTACGTGGATATATATAGGAGGAAGAAGTAGGTCGGTGGAGCAACGAGGGGCCCACGAGGGTGGAGGGCGCGCCCCCTGCCTCGTGGTGATACGTCTCCAACGTATCTACTTATCCAAACACGTTTGCCCTTGTTTTGGACTCTAACTTGCATGATTTGAATGGAACTAACCCGGACTAATGTTGTTTTCAGTAGAATTACCATGGTGTTATTTAGGTGCAGGAGCAAACGTTCTCGAAATGACCTGAAACTTCATGGAGCCACTTTTCAGAAAATACGAAAAATACCTGCAAAAGATGAAGGCCAGGGGGCCCACCACCTCTCCATGAGGGTGGGGGGTGCGCCTACCCCCCTAGGGCGCGCCCCCTACCTCGTGGGCCCCCTGTTGACTCTCCGACTCCAATCCAACTCCATATATTGAGTTTCGGGGAGAAAAAAAATCAAAGAGAAGAAATCATCGCGTTTTACAATACGGAGCCGCTGCCAAGCCCTAAAACCTCTTGGGAGGGCTGATCTGGAGTCCGTTCGGGGCTCCGATGTAGCGACCCGACCCGAATGGATCAAGTCTCTGTGCTTAAGTGTCATCCCTGGATCGGTATGCTGACACACACAATACTCGAGGATTTATAACAGAGGTAAATCACATGTATAAGTAACGTAAAATACTATTACCTCAATCCAAAATAGCGGAAGTAACAAGGTTGTGGATTCCCATTAACACCAACGGCAAAGTTGAGTGTAGAAATCGTAACCCTAACGTATCACTTACTCGTCGTAAGAAATCCTGCAACATGAGACGTTGCAGCCACAGAGGGTCAGTACATTGAATGTACTGGCAAATTCACCCCATAGAGAATGATGAATAAAGGCTATCACTACATGCATATTTGTCTGGTGGAAAAGCTCTATGGTTATATGTTTTTGCGAAAAGCCAATTTTTCCCTACTGCAAAGGAATACATTTTAATTAACTATCATGGTGGTTGTTGAACATTGAGAATGGTTGACAGCATTCTCAATCCCAATTAAGTAACATCATTAAACCCAACAACTTAATTTAAAGTAACATGATGAGATTCACATGATAATCCAGGTACTAGATACTCAAGACGTCCATAACCGGGGACACGGCTAATCATGATTAGTTTATACACTCTGTAGAGGTTTGCGCACTTTCCCCACAAGACTCGATCTCCTCCGTTGGATATCTCGCACAGCACGGTGTTTGAGAAACGGATGACCGAGACATAGTCTTTCAGAAGCGTTTGCACCTTACGATGGGTAGACCGTACCACCTACAACCCCTACATCTGCTAGTCTACCACTGTAAGAGTTCACACAACTTAATCAACTATGCTAGAGCCCATAATAGCATGTGCCTGCACACGGAAGTTTCTAGTATGAATAATCTCATGATCCCTTTGAGCCTGGGTGGCGGTCCATAAAAAAAACAGGCAATCCTGGAATACCCAGGTGCCTAGATAGGCAATCGCTGGAATACCCAGGTGCCTCAATCCACCCAGATATGTGTTAAAGTTGCCACCTTAAGTAAACCATTAATTAACAATCTCACATCTATCATGAAATACTCTCAAACCCAATCCACGTCTACGAGCATAGCATGGCAATATAAGCATAACGTAATAGTAACTCCCAAGGTTTGAATGCAGGGCAATAGGTTCGTACCTCATCAACAACTTCCCAATACCCACATGTTATCAATCCTACTCATGCAATGTTTGAGGGTTGAGACTAATGCATAAAAACTGGGTATGAAAAGGGATATGATCAAAGTGTGAACTTGCCTGCAATGTTGATGAAGATGATTCGCACTCATAACTCTTGATAGTTCTACTCGTCACACTCCAGTCAATCTATCGTAAGCAAGCAATAGTAACCACACATAAGCAATCACTCAAAAGATCGGGAAGAACGAAGAAGACAATTCGGAAAACATCAAAACCAAGCAAATAACTCTTGCAACATAAAACAATTTCTAACAGTACCAAAATTAAGTGAATTTGGCCTTATCAGAAAGTTTAGGTCAAGAGCTTCGATTTGCAAAAAGAATCAACTCAAACGGAGTTACAGAACTCAAGTTATGATCAAACGAAGTTTGAATTCAAATCTAATCTAATTCAAATTTTAAACTTTTCAAAAACATGTTTGAGTTGGATTACTGGATAGAGGAGATCGTAACGAAGACGTGAGCGTTGGTTTCGTTGGATTTGGACTAACGAGTAAAAAGATGTGATCGATTGAAGTACATGGACTAATTTGTAAAAGAAACTACTACAAATAGGTCCCTGGACAGAAAACTAAAGAAATAAAAGAAAAAAAAACTAAATAGTGAACGTTCGTTACCGAGCGCTAACGAACGAAAACCGTTTGCTACAAACCCTAAACTAGCGAGCGTTCGCTATATAACTAAACCTAATAAAAAACAGATCTAGGTTTTCTAAATAAAACCGAAAACGAATAAAAAATAAACTGGGGAGGTTCGCGGTTTATACCGGTTGGGTTTTTCGTCGAGAACCGGCGGTTTTCGGCGGCGGATCGAGTCCGGTGAGTCGGCGCAGCTCCGGCGAGGGCAGCGCGCTCCGGCGCGGCGGCGGCAGCGGCGCAGGGCGGCAGAGGCAGCAGCTATGCGGGGCGGCGAGGGGCTAGGCGAGGCGCGTGGGGTGGAGGCGCATGCGATGCAGCGGGCGGCGGCATCGGCGAGCAGCGGCGCGGCGGCGACGGGATGCGGGAGGCGGCGATGCGGCGAGGAGGAGAGGAACGGGGCCTCGGGTTTTATAGGGGAGGGGAGGAGGACTTGGAGAAGGGGGCGAGGTCGAGGCGGCGGCGGAGTCCTGGTGCAGGACGGCGGCGGCGTCTGGCATGCGAGTGCGGGAGTCTGCCCGAGCTCGGGGATGAGCGGGGCGCGGCGCTGGGCTGGGCCGCAGCCTGGCTGGCTAGCTGGGCCGGCCCAGTTCGGCGGAGGGAAACTTTTTTTTAGATTTTTTTATAACACGCACATTTTTTTTTAGAGAACTAAAATAATAAAAACAAAATAACTAAAAATATTATATAGGCATATAATATACCAAAATTTGCAGAAAAAGATTTTCTACAACATGGACATTTTTATAATGCCAAATAAATCCACACAAATTCAGATAAATCAAAGAGTGCTACTGGTCTAATAAAATCCAATAAAAACCATTTTAAAAATACCAAAATGATTTCAAATAAATTTTTCTCCAATTTTCTATTGTAGGGAATCATGTTACCCTATTTTCCATGTATTTTATTTTTGGAGAAAAATAATTTGAATAAAACTCAAATAACTCCAAATAAAAAAAATAATTTCCAAAAGGACTTTGAATTTGATCCTTGAAACTCCCAACTCATATTTCATAATTTGAAGAAGTCATTTTATCTCCTCTCATGAAAATCATTGAGTTGCTTAAAGTTTCTGAATTGGAAATATTTTCCAAATGAAATTCAAATATTTTCAACACCCCTTGTCATTTAAATAATGGAAGAAGTCATGTTATCTTCTCTCCAGGGTTTCGTGGTGAAAAGAATTTGAATTCACGGAGACCACAAATGAAATATGAAGTTTTGGGAAAGTCCTTTTATTCCTTCTCATTTAACTTTCAAAAAGGTTTTGAATTTCACTCAATTTCACACAATCAATCAAACAATCAATCAAATCTATCTATTTATTATAACATTCCAAAATTTAGAATTTTGGGATGTTACAAACCTACCACCCTTAAAAGGAATCTCATCCTCGAGATTTGGAGAGGCTAGCAAGAAAAGGTTAGGGTTTGGGGGTCTCCTCAAAATCCATCCATCATCACAGGGGTCTGGGGTGCTACCACCCTTAGAAGCATGGTTACTGTTCCATCAAAACTCATATACTCCATCCTTATTCTTGACAGTGTCGGTCTTCTCAGATCCTCGAGAAAATTCCTCCTCTGAGCTCTTCCGGTAACGACATAACCTTTTCCTCAATCTTTTGTCCTTTCCTCTTGGTAAGGTTATTCCGAGATTTGGTCTTCTTAGCTGACGGGTCTGGCGCCAATTCTAAATAACTATCGATATCTCATGATGGTCAACCATTTATAGTTTCTCCTGCAAGAAATGGGTCTAGTTGATCCTCACCGTATATCCTCCGGTTGGCAAAAACTGCCTTGTACAAGGGAAAAATACATATACCATTCTAAGGCTTAAACACGGTTTTGATCGTCGTCTCTCTACTATAGGTAAGTCACTCAGATTTACCATCCCATATAGCAAGGCGAACAATAAGAGTAAGTCGGTATGGTGATCAATCCATCCCGCACCCAAATCATTACCCTGTATACGGTTTAGCGAATCTCGCATTCTAACACGCGGTCATCGTCACAAGCATTGCAGAATTTCTCTTGTCCACGAACTGCGTTCGGAATAATCCATTGATTCTGCAAGCCAAACAAACATCTATCGTTCCTTCACAACTCTCAGGTTTTGCGTTACTCCTATAAAATTGTCTATCGATAAGGGCATATCCTCTTCCAGGGTTTTTCCTTCAGCAAAAATGTGCTTGCTTCTTGGCAGGTCCTGGGGTATGTGGGTTATGGCCCATCTCATCACTTGTAGTCCTTGAACTTATCATCGGGCAACTGGTCAATATTCCAACTTCCAACTTCCTAGTATTCTTAAATCCATCTAATTGTATTGTCTTCATTCCTTCTATTGGCACCAAACTAAGACATGATTACTCAAACTCATCATGGAGTTTCCATTGATCCATATTTCCGGCATCATACCTCCTTTATGTCCAATAGTAATTTATCTCTTCATCCTCGTGGGATATCCCTCATACCGAGATAAAAACTTATACTTATGAAGTCCATATTCCACTTCGTGGAACATCATTATCCTTTCCAGGGTCAAGCGTCCTTACAGGGGAATATTGGCCATCTCTGCATGGCACTTCTTCAACTGGGAAATATGAAACATATCATGAACTCCTGATAGTCCTTCGGGTGACTCCAACTTGTTGTCCACTTCTCCCGTACGCTCCAAAACTCAGTATGGTCCTACAAATCTCAGGGCTAACTTTCCCTTAACTACAAATCGTTTAACTCCTCGCAGAGGGGACACACGAAGACATGCTCCGTCTCCCACTTCATAGACTACCTCCTTGCGTTTTTGAGTCTGCATATCTCCTCTGCCTGGACTGAGCTACCTTCAGTATATCTCGAATCAACTTAACATTCTCTTCTGACTCCTTGATCACATTTGGTCCAAACAACTGACAGTCTCCAACTTCATCCCACATACTCTTGGGGTATCACACATATCGAGACAAAACTCTTATTCATTTTGTCCGAAATCCACTCAGTGGAGTATCCTTATCTTTTCCAGAGGTCAAGGGTTCTTACAGGGTACTACCACCCTTAAAATGCACAAATCTTCCATAGACCATATTTCTCTTATCCTAAAAAATGGTCAAAATCCTTCTTCATAGAGTAACAACTCATAAAATCCATATCAGTACCAATGATGCTAACTTTATTCACTCTCAATTGATTACAATCTCTCGCTTTTCCATTACATGTCTCAACTCAACACCTCAATATAAAAGAAAATGTTCTCTCTTCTACTACTCCATTTCTTTTGTTGCAAAGTCAACTATCTAGCACAAGTTTCCTTCTCCTTGGGGCATTCTCTGGCAAAGTGCCCTGCTCCATTACAACTAAAACATATTACTTCTGAAAAGTATCGAGGTTTCCTTTTTGGGCAACTATTGAGGTAGTGCCCTGACTCCTTGCACCTGTAACAGGTGATATGACTCAGGTCCTTCCTGGAATCCAATCTTCTTCTCTTCCTGGACCTTTCCATGCCAATCATGGCTTCTATTTCTTGTGGGTCATATTCTACTTCCTTTGTCGGGAATTATACTAGATCCCCATTCAAACAATTTTGGGAGATGTGTCCTTCTCCACATGAATAGCAAGACTTAGTGCAGGGTTTACTTGGGTCTTCTTTAGGCGTGTCCTCCATCTCTTCCTTCATCACAGTTTCTTCTAAAATTTCCATGAGGGCTCCTTTCATTACTTCTTTCTCCTGCTGGATGGTTCATTGTACCATGGGGTAAATGTGACACTGAGCAGGATAGTGGGTAGTCCCTTCACACAAGAAACAAGTAATCTGCCTAATTGGGCATTCTTCAACTGGGTGACTTCCTTCACAATTAGGCATTCATCCTTGTGTTCTTTATGGGTGTGTCTGATTTCTCCACAAATCTTGCATGCACAAGGTTTCTTCATGTCCTTTCATAAGGCTTCAACTTCTGGGAAACAAGCCGAGACTTTGGCAGAGTCAACTTAAATTCTTTCCAAGTGGTTACTCCTTGTCATCCATTGATGGTTTGGTACATCCTCCACCAAGTAGCAGCACCTCTTTCAAAGCACTGAAGAGCATGTTGGGTCATATCCTTTCCGACTATAGGGTTATTCTCCATGTGATCCTCCATGTTCTGAATCCATCGGTCTGTCTCCAACTGACTCATCGGTCCAGAAAATACAAGCTCATCTCCATTCATCCTTAGGTCCATGTGGGTTTGGAGTAAGATAAGAGAGAGGGAGAGGGATACACACAATACAAACAAAAGTTTTGAAAAGACAGATTTTTGTTGTGGCTGTCGAAAAACATCAAACAAATGACAGCTCACAATCATCGCATCTAACGTAGGTACAGGACAGGGGTTTGGTCTTCTAAGGGTCAATAAATCTTCAAAATTGCCAACTCTTCAAGTCTTTTTTATGTCTCTGATGGCTTCTTCAGATCATGCTTGTCTTTCTCAAGTTCTTTTGCCAGATCAACTCTATTGACGCGAAGTCTCTCGTGACGTCCTTAAATATTTTGGAGTTGCGTTCCGAACTTCTGGTTTCAACATCCTTCACATGAACCATGGTCATACTGTCCTTCAGTTCCTGACAATCTCCGGTATCTCGAGGTTTTGCTCCTCCAGCTTGGCTACTTTCAGCTTCTGGATCCTGAGTTCTCCATGAAATGGTCCTTGTCAAATATAGCTTCCTAAAGGTCCATCTTAACTTCTGGATGTAACACTCCAGATCCTGGTGATACATTAGCTAAGGTTAAAACATCACCTCTTGCTGATAGATGCTCCATCAGCCTTCTACCATCCAATTCTTCCATGCATATGCATGCTTAACTCAGCACGGTGACAATAGCATAAGCGGACGTTAAAAGCTTGGATAGTCGTGTTTCTGCTCTTGCCATTTCCATGAGCTATCATTCCATAGTTGATATCTCCTGCCTTAGGGTTTCTTGACAAAAACTTTGAGTTCTAATGCTCCATGCTCCGGTCTTTCTCCGATACACCTTGATCTCGGGTATTGATAACTTCCATAGTCTGTCAAGTTCCATCAGGGGAGTCTTACTAGGTCATACAAATCTGGAAATTCTTCATAGCCTATCATGGTGGTTGTTGAACATTGAGAATGGTTGATAGCATTCTCAATCCCAATTAAGTAACATCATTAAACCCAACAACTTAATTTAAAGTAACATGATGAGATTCACATGATAATCCAGGTACTAGATACTCAAGACGTCCATAACCGGGGACACGGCTAATCATGATTAGTTTATACACTCTGTAGAGGTTTGCGCACTTTCCCCACAAGACTCGATCTCCTCCGTTGGATATCTCGCATTGCACGGTGTTTGAGAAACGGATGACCGAGACATAGTCTTTCAGAAGCGTTTGCACCTTACGATGGGTAGACCATACCACCTACAACCCCTACATCTGCTAGTCTACCACTGTAAGAGTTCACACAACTTAATCAACTATGCTAGAGCCCATAATAGCTTGTGGATGCACACGGAAGTTTCTAGTATGAATAATCTCATGATCCCTTTGAGCCTGGGTGTCGGTCCATAAAAAACAGGCAATCCTGGAATACCCAGGTGCCTAGATAGGCAATCGCTGGAATACCCAGGTGCCTCAATCCACCCAGATATGTGTTAAAGTTGCCACCTTAAGTAAACCATTAATTAACAATCTCACATCTGTCATGAAATACTCTCAAACCCAATCCACGTCTACGAGCATAGCATGGCAATATAAGCATAACGTAATAGTAACTCCCAAGGTTTGAATGCAGGGTAATAGGTTCCTACCTCATCAACTACTTCCCAATACCCACATGTTATCAATCCTACTCATGCAATGTTTGAGGGTTGAGACTAATGCATAAAAACTGGGTATGAAAAGGGATATGATCAAAGTGTGATCTTGCCTGCAATGTTGATGAAGATGATTCGCACTCATAACTCTTGATAGTTCTACTCGTCACACTCCGGTCAATCTATCGTAAGCAAGCAATAGTAACCACACATAAGCAATCACTCAAAAGACCGGGAAGAACGAAGAAGACAATTCGGAAAACATCAAAACCAAGCAAATAACTCTTGCAACATAAAACAATTTCTAACAGTACCAAAATTAAGTGAATTTGTCCTTATAAGAAAGTTTAAGTCAAGAGCTTCGATTTGCAAAAAAAATCAACTCAAACGGAGTTACGAAACTCAAGTTATGATCAAAAAAAGTTTGAATTCAAATCTGATCTAATTCAAATTTTAAACTTTTCAAAAACATGTTTGAGTTGGATTACTGGATAGAGGAGGTCGTAACAAAGACGTGAGTGTTGGTTTCGTTGGATTTGGACTAACGAGTAAAAAGATGTGATCGATTGAAGTACATGGACTAATCTGTAAAAGAAACTACTACAAATAGCTCCCTGGACAGAAACTAAAGAAATAAAAGAAAAAAACTAAATAGTGAACGTTCGTTACCGAACGCCGACGAACGAAAACCGTTCGCTACAAACCCTAAACTAGCGAGCGTTCGCTATATAACTAAACCTAATAAAAACAGATCTAGGTTTTCTGAATAAAACCGAAAACGAATAAAAAAATAAACCGAGGAGGTTCGCGGTTTATACCGGTTGGGTTTTTCATCGAAAACCGGCGGTTTTCGGCGGCGGATCGAGTCCGGCGAGTCGGCGCGGCTCCGGCGAGGGCAGCACGCTCCGGCAGCAGCGGCGCAGGGCGGCGGAGGCAGCAGCTATGCGGGGCGGCGAGGGGCTAAGCGAGGCGCGCGGGGTGGAGGCGCATGCGATGCAACGGGTGGCGGCACCGGCGAGCAGCGGCGCGGCGGCGACGGGATGCGGGAGGCGGCGATGCGGCGAGGAGGAGAGGAACGGGGCCCGAGGCCTCGGGTTTTATAGGGGAGGGGAGGAGGACTTGGAGAAGGGGGCGAGGTCGAGGCGGCGGCGGAGTCCTGGTGCAGGACGGCGGCGGCGTCCGGCGTGCGAGTGCGGGAGTTTGCCCGAGCTCGGGGACGAGCGGGGCGCGGCGCTGGGCTGGGTCGTAGCCTGGCTGGCTAGCTGGGCCGGCCCAGTTCGGCGAAGGGAAACTTTTTTTTTAGATTTTTTTTATAACACACACATTTTTTCAGAGAACTAAAATAATAAAAACAAAATAACTAAAAATATTATATAGGCATATAATAAAAGATTTTCTACAACATGGACATTTTTATAATGCCAAATAAAATCCACACAAATTCAGATAAATCAAAGAGTGCTATTGGTCTAGTAAAATCCAATAAAAACTATTTTAAAAATACCAAAATGATTTCAAATAAATTTTTCTCCAATTTTCTATTGTAGGGAATCATGTTACCCTATTTTCCATGTATTTTATTTTTGGATAAAAATAATTTGAATAAAACTCAAATAACTCCAAATAAAAAAATAATTTCCAAAAGGACTTTGAATTTGATCCTTGAAACTCCCAACTCATATTTCATAATTTGAAGAAGTCATTTTATCTCCTCTCGTGAAAATCATTGAGTTGCTTAAAGTTTCTGAATTGGAAATATTTTCCAAATGAAATTCAAATATTTTCAACACCCCTTGTCATTTAAATAATGAAAGTCATGTTATCTTCTCTCCAAGGTTTCGTGGTGAAAAGAATTTGAATTCACGGAGACCACGAATGAAATATGAAAGTTTTGGGAAAGTCCTTTTATTCCTTCTCATTTAACTTTCAAAAAGGTTTCAAATTTCACTCAATTTCATGCAATCAATCAAATCTATCTATTTATTATAACATTCCAAAATTTAGAATTTTGGGATGTTACATCCGGAGAGGGGAATCCGTCGCCATCGTCATCATTAACTATCCTCCATCACCAATTTCATGATGCTCACCACCGTGCGTGAGTAATTCCATCGTAGGCTTACTGGACGGTGATGGGTTGGATGGGATCTATCATGTAATCGAGTTAGTTTTGTTAGGGTTTGATCCCTATTGTCCACTATGTTCTGAGATTGATGTTCCTATGACTTTGCTATGCTTAAGGCTTGTCACTAGGGCCCGAGTGCCATGATTTCAGATCTGAACCTATTATGTTTTCATTAATATATGAGTGTTCTTGATCCTATCTTGCAAGTCTATAGTCACCTATTATGTGTTATGATCCGTTAACCCCAAAGTGACAATAATCGGGATACTTACCGGCGATGACCGTAGTTTGAGGAGTTCATGTATTCACTATGTGTTAATGCTTTGTTCCGGTACTCTATTAAAAGGTGGCCTTAATATCCCTTAGTTTCCGTAAGGACCCCGCTGCCACGGGAGGGTAGGACAAAAGATGTCATGTAAGTTCTTTTCCATTAGCACGTATGACTATATTCGGAATACATGCCTACATTATATCAATGAACTGGAGCTAGTTCTGTGTCACCCTAGGTTATAACTGTTACATGATGAACCACATCCGACATAATTCTCCATCATTGATGCATTTCCTACGAGCTTTCCATATATTGTTCTTCGCTTATTTACTTTTCCATTGCTATTGCTATCATCACTACAAAATACCAAAAACATTACTTCTACTATTGTTACCTTTTGCTACCGTTATCACCACTATCATATTACTTTGCTACTAAACACTTTGCACAAGATATTAAGTTTCCAGGTGTGGTTGAATTGACAACTCAGCTGCTAATACTTGAGAATATTCTTTGGCTCCCCTTGTGTCGAATCAATAAATTTGGGTTGAATACCCTACCCTCGAAAACTGTTGCGATCCCCTATACTTGTGGGTTATGAAGACTATTTTCTGGCACCGTTGCCGGGGAACATAGCTCTATTCTTTGAGTCACTTGGGATATATATCTGCTTATCATTATGAAGAACTTGAGAGATCAAAAACCAAGATCTATCCCTCAACTACGAGGGGAGGTAAGGAACTGCCATCTAGCTCTGCACTTGATTCACCTTCTGTTATGAGTAAGTTTGCGACACCTACACATGCTTCTGCTATTCGTTCTAATATGTCACATGTTATTGATGATGCCACTTCTGCTATGCATGATACTTATGATGAAACTACCTCTATGCGTGATACTTTTGTGCCACTTAGTGATTTTCTTGATGAACAACTTGCTAGGGCTAGAAAAATTGAAAATATTGAATCTGATGATACTGATGAAAGTGATGATGAAGAATCACTTGTTATTCCTAAGGGTTATTTTTTTGATCAAGAAGCTTCTTTAGCTATTTTAGCTTGCAAAAATATAAATGAACTCAAAAGGTTATTAGCTAAATGGAGTAAGAAATCTCTAAAGGCTAGAATGAAACCTGACCCTGCTTTTGCTACTTCACCTATCTTTGTTACTGATAAGGATTATGAATTCTCTGTTGATCCTAATATAATTACTTTGGTTGAATCCGATCCTTTTCATGGTTATGAATGTGACACTGTTGTGGCATATCTTACTAAATTAAATGATATAGCTACCCTGTTTACTAAAGACGAGAGAACTCGTTACTTTTATATCCTTAAAATATTTCCGTTCTCATTAAAAGGTGATGCTAAAGGGATATATATAATTTTGTGCAAATTGAAGAAGAGAGTCTCCCACAAGCTTGGGGGAGGCTTCTCCAATTACTTAATGCTTTGCCTGATCATCCTCTTAAGAAAAATGAAATACTTGATATCTTTTATAATGGACTAACCGATGCCTCCAGAGATTACCTGGATAGTTGTGTTGGTTCTATTTTCAGGGAAAGAACACCGGATGAAGCTGAAATTCTATTGAATAATATGTTGACAAATGAAAATAATTGGACACCTCCGGAGCCAATTCCTGAGCCTATTCCTAAACCAACTCCAAAGAAGAGGGGTATTCTATTTCTCAGTCCTAAAGATATGCAAGAGGCAAAGAAATCTATGAAAGAAAAAGGTATTAAAGCTGAAGATGTTAAGAATTTACCTCCTATTGAAGAAATACATGGTCTTAATTTACCGCCTGTTGAAGAAACATATAATCTTAATCCTTTACCTATTGAAGAAACTCATGGTCTTGATAACCCGACACAGGTAGTAAAGGTAAATTCTCTCTATAGATATGATAAAGCTGAAATTCCATTTACTAAATTTGCTAGCCCATGCTTAGATGAGTTTGATAAATTTATGGCTAAGCAAGAAGATTTTAATGTTTATTTTGGTAGACAATTGAAATACAATTAAAATATGCTTGAACACTTGGGTGATTATATGGCTAATGTTAAAGGTGAACTTAAACTCATTAGTAAACATGCTTCTATGGTTACCACTCAAGTAGAACAAGTACTTAAAGCTCAAAATGATTTGCTCAATGAATTGAATAGTAAAGATAATGATAATGCTGTTAGAGTGGCTACTAGAACTGGTAGAATGACTCAGGAACCTTTGTATCCTGAAGGCCACCCTAAGAGAATTGAGCAAGATTCTCACAGAAATAATATAGATGCACCTAGTTCTTCTAAAAAGAAGAAAAAGAAAAATGATAGGACTTTGCATGCTTTTTTTGATCCTATTGCTGAAACACCTGAGAATTCAAATGATATTTCTATTTCTGATGCTGAAACTCAATCCGGTAATGAACCTGAAATTAGTGGTAATGTTAATGATAATGTTCATAATGATGCTCAACCTAGTAATGATAATGACATAGAAATTGAACCTGTTGTTGATCTTGATAACCCACAATCAAAGAATCAACGTTATGATAAAAAAGATTTTGTTGCTAGGAAACATGGTATAGAAAGAGAACCTTGGGTTCAGAAACCCATGCCTTTTCCTCCCAAACCATCCAAGAAAAAGGACGATGAGGATTTTGAGCGCTTTGCTGAAATGATTAGACCTATCTTTTTGCGTATGCGATTAACTGATATGCTCAAAACCAATCCTTATGCTAAGTACATGAAAGATATAATTACAAATAAAAGAAAGATACCGGAAACTGAAATTTTCACCATGCTTGCTAATTATGCTTTTAAGGGTGGAATACCAAAGAAACTTGGAGATCCAGGAGTACCCACTATACCATGCTCCATTAAAAGAAACTATGTTAAAACTGCTTTATGTGATCTTGGAGCCGGTGTTAGTGTTATGCCTCTCTCTTTATATCGTAGACTTGATTTGAATAAGTTGACACCCACTGAAATATCTTTGCAAATGGCTGATAAATCAGTTGCTATACCTGTCGGTATTTGTCAGGATGTGCCTATTGTAGTTGCAAACATTACTATTTTAACGGACTTTGTTATTCTTGATATTCCTGAGGACGACAGTATGTCTATTATTATTGGAAGACCCTTTTTGAATACTGCAGGGGCTGTTATTGATTGCACTAAAGGCAATGCCACTTTTCATGTTAATGGTAATGAGCACACGGTACACTTTCTGAGGAAACAACCTCAAGTTCATAGTATCAACTCTATTGGAAAAATGCCATCGATTATATTTGGAGGTTTTGAATTTCCTCTTCCTACTGTCAAGAAGAAATATGATATTCTTATTATTGGGGATGTGCATATCCCCGTTGAGGTAACATAGTGTTATTCGAAATTTCTCCAGTTCCATGTTATTCGGAATGAGTTCGTTAACAAGACTTGATCAACCTTGTTAGTGGATTCCTTTTGATGATCATGAGATGGATGAAACTAGAAGGCACAACCTTCTGTACCCCACTTTTACTTTCTGTTATTTACATTAAATAAAATAAAAATAAGTATTTTTCTGTCTATTATCTGATTATCCGTGCAATATAAAAATACCTCGAAAATAAAAGTTCTCCAAATGCCCTTAAATTTAAATATGATTTTTTCCAGAAAATTTGAGAATATTTGGCACTGAGAAGATAGCAGGGGGTCAACCACCTGCCCACGAGGGTGGAGGGCGCGCCCTACCCCCCTGGGAGCGCCCCCCTTCCTCGTGGGCCCATGGTGGTCCTCCTCCACTTATTCCTGCACCCACACACTTCATCTTCCTCCCACAAACACGAATATCCAGCTCAAGCACGAGTTCTAGCTCACTTTGCTGCCATTTTCGATCTCCTTGCTCAAAGCACCTCTCACAAAACTGCTTGGGGAGATTGTTCCTTGGTATCTGACTCCTCCATTGGTCCAATTAGTTTTTGTTCTAGTGTTGTATTCATTGCAAATTTTTGTTTCTTAGGTGACCCTGTTCTTGAGCTTGCATGTCAAATTTATATGGTTCCAAGTAGTTTTGATGCATGATATAGGCTCTAGGGACTTGTAGGAGTAGTTGCTATCAATATTATTGAGTTTGGTTTACTTTTATTTTGAAGTTACTAAAAATTTCAGAATTTTTCAAAAAATGATGAGGAGACTTTTGAGGGGCTCATCGAGCCAAAGCTCGAAGGAAAAGGCACCAAAGCCTAAGTATAATCTGCCTCACACCGCGGAGATTCGGGCATGTGAATGGCCTTTCGATGATTTCTTGAGAGCAGCCGGGATTTATGAAGATTTTCATGAATTGGCTAAAAATGCAGGCCTCATCGCTTTCCTCCACAACCAATGCGATCAGTATCTCTTACTCACAAATACCTTTGTGCAAAACTTTCATTTCCATTCTAGGAGCTCACCACCTACAGTGGAGTTTCGTTTATATGATGAGCATAAGGAGATGTCACTTTATGATTTTTGTCGGGTTTGTTTAGTCCCTTTTGAGGGCAAGACAGAAGAACCACATCACGATGATGTGGAGGGGTTCATTGATACTATCATTGTAGGGGAAACAAGGAAGGTTTCCGATGCACGAATCACTAGCATACATTTTCCTGTTTTACGTTACTTTGCATTATTTGCTAGTCGTTGTTTAATTGGTCGCGGAAACTGTGGAAACCTTAGTATCCCTGATATTAATATTTTGCTCCATGGTTTATACGGTGATAACTCTGTTAGTATGGGCGGTATTATTGCCAAACGGTTAAGTCTGAACCATACAAAGGGCCCCATCTTTGGAGGCATCTATGCTTCACGCCTAGCTGCACATTTTAACATACCTATTAGGCATTATGAGAAGGAAGAAAAAGTGCTGCCTCGTGTTTATCTAGATTATAAAAGTATGGTGGCACATGATTTTATTGTTAAGAATAGGGAAGGAGAGCTTAAATATCAATTGTTCTTTAATAAACACCATCCTGAGACTATTACCCTGCCTGCTCCTTCTTTATTTGATTTATCTGTAGGCACGTACCTTGTTCCGTTGAAGGCTATTCACGCCTACCGGAACCCTGCACCAGCTGAGGAGCCAGAGCCGGAACCACAAATTGATCCTTCACGACAGTCTAATTATCAGTGGGATCCAGAGATGATTGTCAGCCAGTGGCAATCGGAGTCTTCCTCTTCTTCTTCTCAGTACGACCCCAACTATTATTATGGATATCCGCCAAGCCAGCCGTGGCCATAGACCAACTTAGGCCAAAAGCCTAAGCTTGGGGGAGTACGTATTTCCCACCGACATTACATTTATGTTCACACACTCATTGCTAGATGTCGGTGCTCATACTTTTTCATTGTATCATCCATGGTAGTTTATTTACCGTTTTATGCTTTCTTCTTGTGTGTTTAATAAACCTTAAGAAAAACCAAAAAAAATTAGTTGTAGCTTTTAATTAATTTAATTTCCATGCTTGTAGTAGTAATTAAAAAGAAAACCCAAAAAGATTTCATGTTCTTCTTTTGCTTGTTGGGAGCTTTCCCGTGTAAATAGTTTTATTTCTGTTCTTTTCTTTGGGGGTCGATGGGAGAAGACCATAATTAAATTGTTGAAGTGGCTCTTATATGCATTATTGTTGATCTGACAAAAGATCCCATATTGCCTTGTCTTCTCCTGTTTATTGAATGCTTGCAGATTACAGCTTAGTCCAATGCACGTGCACCATTATTATTATTCACATCATTCGATCGTGCAAGTGAAAGGAAATTATGATGTTATATGATTGATTGGCTGAGATGAGAAAAGCTGGTATGAACTCGACCTCTTTTCTTTTTGTAAATATGATTAGTTCATCGTTCCTGATTCAGCTTATTATGATTAAACATGTTTGCAATGACAATTAGAGATCATAGTTTCTTATGCCATGCTTGATTAGCTATGAGTTATAATGGTTTACCTTGCATGCCAACATGCTATTAAAATGGTTATGATGTGGTATGATAGGGTGGTATCCTCCTCTGAATGATTTAAGTGACTTGACTTGGCACATGTTCACGCATGTAGTTGAAACAAAATCAACATAGCCTTCATGATATTTATGTTCATGGTGGATTATATCCTACTCATGCTTGCACTCGGTGTTGATTAATTTTAATGCATGTTCATGACTGTTGTCGCTCTCTAGCTGGTCGCTTCCCAGTCTTTTGCTAGCCTTCACCTGTACTAAGCGGGAATACTGCTTGTGCATCCAAACTCCTTAAACCCCAAAGTTATTCCACATGAGTCCACTATACCTACCTATATACGGTATCTACCTGCCGTTCCAAGTAAATTTGTATGTGCCAAACTCTAAACCTTCAAATAAATATCCTGTTTTGTATGCTCGAATAGCTCATGTATCAACTAGGGCTGCCTGTATCTTCCATGTTAGGCGGATTATTCTCAAGAGGAGTGGACTCCGCTCCTCACTCACGAGATAAATGGCTGGTCACCGGGATGCCCAGTCCCATGCTTTATGCAAACTAAATCAAAATAATTGCAAACAGAACTCCCCCTGGGACTCTTGTTAGTTGGAGGCACTCATTGTTTCGAGCAAGCCATGGATTGATGCTTGTTGGTGGAAGGGGGAGTATAAACTTTACCATTCTGTTTGGGAACCGCCTATAATGTGTGTAGCATGGAAGATATCACCATCTCTTGGTTGTTATGTTGACAATCAAAGTATACCGCTCAAAATATTATTCACCTATGTTTCAAAACCGAGCTTTGGCACGTCTACAAATCCATGCTTCCCTCTGCGTAGGGCCTATCTATTTACTTTTATGCTGAGTCATCATCCTCTTATTAAAAAGCACCAGTTGGAGAGCACCGCTGTCATTTGCATTCATTACTGTTAGTTTACATTGAGTATGACTTGACTGGATCTCTTTTACCATGAATTACAATGTCTAGTCAGTCCTTGGTCTTTAAAGGTGCTCTGCATTTATGTTTTGCGGTCTCAGAAAGGGCTAGCGAGATACCATCTTGTTATATCATATTATGATTGTTTTGAGAAAGTGTTGTCATCCGGGATTTATTATTATTGCTCGCTAGTTGATTATGCCATTGATATGAGTAAACTTGAGACCTATGTGTTATTGTGAATGTGGTTAGTTATAATCTTTGCTAAAAACTTGAATGCTGGCTTTACATATTTACAACAACAAGAGCAAACAAAGTTTGTAAAAGTTTTTCTTTATCACTTTCAGTTTGTCAACTGAATTGCTTGAGGACAAGCAAAGGTTTAAGCTTGGGGGAGTTGATAAGTCTCCAACGTATCTACTTTTCCAAACACTTTTGCCCTTGTTTTGGACTCTAACTTGCATGATTTGAATGGAACTAACCCAGACTGACGTTGTTTTTAGCAGAATTACCATGGTGTTATTTATGTGCAGGAGCAAACGTTCTCGGAATGACCTGAAACTTCATAGAGCCACTTTTCAGAAAATAAGAAAAATACCTGCAAAAGATGAAGGCCAGGGGGCCCACCACCTCTCCACGAGGGTGGAGGGCGCGCCCCCTACCTCGTGGGCCCGCTATTGACTCTCCGACTCCAACTCCAACTCCATATATTGAGTTTCGGGGAGAAAAAAATCAGAGAGAAGAAATCATTACGTTTTACGATACGGAGCCGCCGCCAAGCCCTAAAACCTCTCGGGAGGGCTGATCTGGAGTCCGTTCGGGGCTCCAGAGAGGGGAATCCGTCATCATCAACCATCCTCCATCACCATTTTCATGATGCTCACCGCCGTGCATGAGTAATTCCATCATAGGCTTGCTGGACGGTGATGGGTTGGATGGGATCTATCATGTAATCGAGTTAGTTTTGTTAGGGTTTGATCCCTAGTGTCCACTATGTTCTGAGATTGATGCTGCTATGACTTTGCTATGCTTAATGCTTGTCACTAGGGCCCGAGTGCCATGATTTCAGATCTGAACCTATTATGTTTTCATCAATTTATGATTGTTCTTGATCCTATCTTGCAAGTCTATAGTCACCTATTATGTGTTATGATCCGTTAACCCCGAAGTGACAATAATCGGGATACTTACCGGTGATGACCGTAGTTTGAGGAGTTCATGTATTCACTATGTGTTAATGCTTTGTTCCGGTACTCTATTAAAAGGAGGCCTTAATATCCCTTAGTTTTCGTAAGGACCCCGCTGCCACGGGAGGGTAGGACAAAAGATGTCATGCAAGTTCTTTTCCATAAGCATGTATGACTATATTCGGAATACATGCCTACATTATATCAATGAACTGGAGCTAGTTCTGTGTCACCCTAGGTTATGATTGTTACATGATGAACCGCATCCGGCATAATTCTCCATCACTGATCCATTGCCTACAAGCTTTCCATATATTGTTCTTCGCTTATTTACTTTTCCGTTGCTATTGCTATCATCACTTCAAAATACCAAAAACATTACTTCTACTATTGTTACCTTTTGCTACCGTTATCACCACTATCATATTACTTTGCTACTAAACACTTTGCTGCAGATATTAAGTTTCCAGGTGTGGTTGAATTGACAACTCAGCTGCTAATACTTGAGAATATTCTTTGGCTCCCCTTGTGTCGAATCAATAAATTTGGGTTGAATACTCTACCCTCGAAAACTATTGCGATCCCCTATACTTGTGGGTTATCACGTGCCCGCCTTGTTGATTGCATGACGTCCACTCCAAGTCATCTGGATCATGTTTGTTCCAAAAATCACGTTCCCGAAGGTTTCATTCCGGTTGGACTCCGTTTGATATTCCTTTTCTATGAAACACTGAAATAAGCAAAAAAAATAGCAATTTGGGTTGGGCCTCTGGTTAATAGGTTAGTCCCAAAAATAATATAAAAGTGTAAAAATAAGCCCATTAACATCCAAAATAGATAATATAATAGCATGGAACAATAAAAAATTATAGATACGTTGGAGACGTATCAGCATCCCCAAGCTTAATTCCTGCTCGTCCTCGAGTAGGTAAATGATAAAAACAGAATTTTTGATGTGGAATGCTTCCTAATATATTTCTCAATGTAATTTTCTTTATTGTGGCATGAATATTCAGATCCGAAAGATTCAAGATAAAAGTTTAATATTGACATAAAAATAATAATACTTCAAGCATACTAACTAAGCAATCATGTCTTCTCAAAATAACATGGCCAAAGAAAGTTCATCCCTACAAAATCATATTTTTTGGTCATGCTCCATTTTCGTCACACAAGAATGCTCTCATCATGCACAACCCCGATGACAAGCCAAGCAATTGTTTCATACTTTAGTAATCTCAAACTTTTTTCAACTTTCACGCAATACATGAGCGTGAGCCATGGATATAGCACTATGGGTGGAATAGAATATAATGAAGGGGGTTATGTGGAGAAGACAAAAAAGGAGAAAGTCTCACATCGACGCGGCTAATCAATGGGCTAGGGAGATGCCCATCAATTGATGTCAATGCAACGAGTAGGGATTGCCATGCAACGGATGCACTAGAGCTATAAATGTATGAAAGCTCAACAAAATAAACTAAGTGGGTGTGCATCCAACTTGCTTGCTCACGAAGACCTAGGGCACTTGAGGAGGCCGATTGTTGGAATATACAAGCCAAGTTCTATAATGAAAAATTCCCACTGGTATATGAAAATGACAAAACAAGAGACTCTCTATCATAAAGATCATGGTGCTACTTTGAAGCACAAGTGTGGAAAAAAGGATAGTAGCATTGCCCCCCCCCCCCTTTGTTGGGCCTTCTTTTTATTATTTGGCCTTTATTTTCTTAATTTTTTTATGGGACAATGCTCTATTACTGATGATCATCACACTTCTATTTATTTACAACTCAATGATTACAACTCAATACTAAAACAAGATATGACTCTATATGAATGCCTCCGGCAGTGTACCGGGATTGCGATGAATCAAGAGTAACATCTATGAAAAAATCATGAACGGTGGCTTTGTGATACGTCTCCAACATATCTATAATTTTTTATTGTTCCATGCTATATTATATTCTATTTTGGACATTATTGGGCTTTATTATACACTCTTATATTATTTTTGGGACTAATCTATTAACCGGAGGCCCAGCCCAGAATTGCTGTTTTTTTGCCTATTTTAGAGTTTCGCAGAAAAAGAATATCAAACGAAGTCCAAACGGAATGAAACCTACGGGAACGTGATTTTTGAACAAACGTGATCCAGAGGACTTGGACCCTACGTCAAGAAAGCAACCAGGAAGGCACGAGGTAGGGGGCGCGCCTACCCCCCACCCCAGGCACGCCCTCCACCCTCGTGGGGCCCACGTTGCTCCACCGATGTACTTCTTCCTCCTATATATACCTACGTACCCCCAAACTACAAGATACGGAGCCAAAACTCTAATTCCACCACCGCAACCTTCTGTACCCGTGAGATCCCATCTTGGGGCCTTTTCCGGAGCTCCGCCGGAGGGGGCATCGATCACGGAGGGCTTCTACATCAACAACATAGCCTCTCTGATGATGTGTGAGTAGTTTACCTCAGACCTTTGGGTCCATAGTTATTAGCTAGATGGCTTCTTCTCTCTTTTTGGATCTCAATACAATGTTCTCCCCCTCTCTTGTGGAGATCTATTCGATGTAATATTCTTTTGCGGTGTGTTTGTTGAGACTGATGAATTGTGGGTTTATGATCAAGTTTATCTATGAACAATATTTGAATCTTCTCTGAATTCTTTTATGTGTGATTGGTTATCTTTGCAAGTCTCTTCGAATTATCAGTTGGTTTGGCCTACTAGATTGATCTTTCTTGCAATGGGAGAAGTGCTTAGCTTTGGGTTCAATCTTACGGTGTCCTTTCCCAGTGACAGTAGGGGCAGCAAGGCACGTATTGTATTGTTGCCATCGAGGATAACAAGATGGGGTTTATATCATATTGCATGAGTTTATCCCTCTACATCATGTCATCTTGCTTAAAGCGTTACTCTGTTCTTTTGAACTTAATACTCTAGATGCATGCTGGATAGCGGTCGATGTGTGGAGTAATAGTAGTAGATGCAGGCAGGAGTCGGTCTACTTGTCTTAGACGTGATGCCTATATACATGATCATACCTAGATATTCTCATAACTATGCTCAATTCTGTCAATTGGTCAACAGTAATTTGTTTACCCACCGTAATACTTATGCTCTCGAGAGAAGCCACTAGTGAAACCTATGGCCCCCGAGTCTATTTTCTATCATATTAATCTTCCATCAACAAACTATTTCTTGCACCGTTTTTATTTTGCTTTATTTACTTTGCATCTTTATCATAAAAATACCAAAAATAATATCTTATCATATCTATCAGATCTCACTTTTGAAAGTGACCGTGAAGGGATTGACAACCCCTTTATTGTGTTGGCTGCGAGGATTTTATTTGTTTGTGTAGGTGCGAGGGACTCGTGCGTGGCCTCCTACTGGATTGATACCTTGGTTCTCAAAAGCTGAGGAAAATACATACGCTACTTTGCTGCATCACCCTTTCCTCTTCAAGGTAAAACCAACGCAGTGCTCAAGAGGTAGCAAGAAGGATTTATGGCGTCGTTGCCGGGGAGTCTACGCAAAAGTCAACATACCAAGTACCCATCACAAACCCTTATCTCCCGCATTACATTATTTTCCATTTGCCTCTCGTTTTCCTCTCCCCCACTTCACCCTTGCCGTTTTATTTGCCCTCTCTCTCCGTCCTCCTTCTCTTTCCCTATTTGCCTCTTTTTGCCCGTTTCTTGTTTGCTTGTGTGTTGGATTGCTTGCCTGTCATGATGGCTCAAGATAATACCAAATTGTGTGACTTTACTAATACCAACAACAATGATTTTATTAGCACTCCGATTGCTCCTCTTACCGATGCTGAATCTTGTGAAATTAATGTTGCTTTGCTGAATCTTGTCATGAAAGATCCATTTTCCGGCCTTCCTAGTGAAGATGCCGCTACCCATCTAAACAGCTTTGTTGATTTCTGTGATTTGGCTGCTAGTGTTTCCATGATTCCAAAGACATTGTGTGATTTGCTAGGTTTCCGTGATTTTGATGATTGCTCTTTAAACTTGCACCTTGCGGATTCCACCATTAAGAAACCTATGGGAAGAATTAATGATGTTCTTATTATTGCAAATAAGAATTATGTGCCCGTAGATTTTATTGTTCTTGATATAGATTGCAATCCTTCATGTCCTATTATTCTTGGTAGACCTTTCCTTAGAACGATTGGTGCAATTATTGATATGAAGGAAGGGAATATTACATTCCAATTTCCGTTAAGGAAAGGCATGGAACACTTCCCTAGAAAGAAAATTAAATTACCATATGAATCTATTATGAGAGCCACTTATGGATTGCCTACCAAAGATGGCAATACCTAGATCTATCTTTGCTTTTATGCCTAGCTAGGGGCGTTAAACGATAGCACTTGTTGGGAGGCAACCCAATTTTATTTTTATTCCTTGCTTTTTGCTCCTGTTTAGTAATAAATAATTTATCTAGCCTCTGTTTTGGTTGTGTTTTTTGTGTTTAATTAGTGTTTGTGCCAAGTAGAACCGTTGGGAAGACTTGGGGAAAGTCTTTTTGATCTTGCTGTAAAAAACAGAAACTTTAGCGCTCACGAGAATTGCTGCCATTTTTATTTGGAAAGTGATATTTAGTTAATTATTTTTGAAGATGATTAATAGATAAATTCCTCACTTCCAGAAATTTATTTTAGAATTTTTGGGGTTCCAGAAGTTTGCGTTAGCTACAGATTACTACAGACTGTTCTGTTTTTTGACAGATTCTGTTTTTCGCGTGTTGTTTGCTTATTTTGATGAATCTATGGCTAGTAAAATAGTTTATAAACCATATAGAAGTTGGAATACAGTAGGTTTAACACCAATATAAATAAATAATGAGTTCATTACAGTACCTTGAAGTGGTGTTTTGTTTTCTTTCGCTAACGGAGCTCACGGGATTTTCTACTTTAAGTTTTCTGTTGTTAAGTTTTCAAGTTTTGGGTAAAAGATTTGATGGATTATGAAACAAGGAGTGGCAAGAGCCTAAGCTTGGGGATACCCATGGAACCACAAGATAATCTAAGGACACCTAAAATCCAAAGCTTGGGGATGCCCCGGAAGGCATCCCCTCTTTCGTCTACTTCCATCGGTAACTTTACTTGGAGCTATATTTTTATTCACCACATGATATGTGTTTTGCTTGGAGCGTCTTGTATTATTTGAGTATTTATTTTTTTTAATTTTCCACAATCATCTTTGATGCACTCACCTTTTGAGAGAAACACACATGATTTGAAAATTATTAGAATACTCTATGTGCTTCACTTATATCTTTTGAGTTATATAGTTTTTGCTCTAGTACTTCACTTATATCTTTTAGAGCACGGTGGTGGATTTGTTTTATAGAAAATATTATTCTCTCATGCTTCACTTATATTATTTTGAGAGTCCTAAACAGCATGGTAATTTACTTAAACTGGGAAATTAATCCTAATATGCTACGCATTCAAGATTAGTAAAAAAATCGTATGAGTGTGCTGAATACTAAGAGAAGTTTGATACTTGATAATTGTTTTGAGATATGGAGATGGTGATATTAGAGTCATGCTAGTTGAGTAGTTGTGAATTTGAGAAATACTTGTGTTTAATTTTGTGATTCCCGTAGCATGCACGTATGGTGAACCGTTATGTGACGAAGTCGGAGCATGATTTATTTATTGATTGTCTTCCTTATGAGTAGCGGCCGGGGACGAGCGATGGTCTTTTCCTACCAATCTATCCCCCTAGGAGCATGTGCGTAATATTTTGTTTCGATAACTAATAGATTTTTGCAATAAGTATGTGAGTTCTTTATGACTAATGTTGAGTCCATGGATTATATGCACTCTCACCCTTCCGCCATTGCTAGCCTCTCTAATACCGCGCACCTTTCTCCGGTATCATACACCCACCATATACCTTCCTCAAAACAGCCACCATACCTACCTATCATGGCATTTCCATAGCCATTCCGAGATATATTGCCATGCAACTTTCCACCATTCCGTTTACTATGACACGCTCCATCATTGTCATATTGCTTTGCATGATCATGTAGTTGACATTGTATTTGTGGCAAATTCACCGTTCATAATTCTTTCATACATGTCACTCATGCATCATTGCACATCCCGGTACACCGCCGGAGGCATTCACATAGAGTCATATTTTGTTCTAAGTATTGAGTTGTAATTGTTGAGTTGTAAGTAAATAAAAGTGTGATGATCATCATTATTAGAGCATTGTCCCAGTGAGGAAAGGATGATGGAGACTATGATTCCCCCCCAAGTCGGGATGAGACTCCGGACGAAAAAAAAGAAAAAGGCCAAAAAAAGAGAAGGCCCAAAAAAAGAGAGATAAAAGAGAGAAGGGACAATGCTACTATCCTTTTACCACACTTGTGCTTCAAAGTAGCACCATGATCTTCATGATAAAGAGTCTCCTATATTGTCACTTTCATATACTAGTGGGAATCTTTCATTATAGAACTTGGCTTGTATATTCCAATGATGGGCTTCCTCAAAATGCCCCAGGTCTTCGTGAGCAAGCAAGTTGGATGCACACCCACTAGTTTCTTTTGTTGAGCTTTCATACACTTATAGCTCTAGTGCATCCGTTGCATGGCAATCCCTACTCACTCACATTGATATCTATTAATGGGCATCTCCATAGCCCGTTAATACGCCTAGTTGATGTGAGACTATCTTCTCCCTTTTTGTCTTCTCCACAACCACCATTCTATTCCACATATAGTGCTATGTCCATGGCTCACGCTCATGTATTGCTTGAAGATTGAAAAAGTTTGAGAACATCAAAAGTATGAAACAATTGCTTGGCTTGTCATCGGGGTTGTGCATGATTTAATACTTTCTGTGGTGAAGATAGAGCATAGCTAGACTATATGATTTTGTAGGGATAACTTTCTTTGGCCATGTTATTTCGAGAAGACATAATTGCTTAGTTAGTATGCTTGAAGTATTATTATTTCTATGCCAATATTAAACTTTTGTCTTGAATCTTTCGGATCTGAATATTCATACCACAATTAAAAGAATTACATTGGAATTATGCCGAGTAGCATTCCACATCAAAAATTCTGTTTTTATCATTTACCTACTCGAGAACGAGCAGGAATTAAGCGTGGGGATGCTT
The DNA here is from genome assembly GCF_018294505.1 of Triticum aestivum. Taxonomy (NCBI): domain Eukaryota; kingdom Viridiplantae; phylum Streptophyta; class Magnoliopsida; order Poales; family Poaceae; genus Triticum; species Triticum aestivum. The sequence goes on from NC_057806.1 coordinate 658,961,655, forward strand.
GATACGTCTCCAACGTATCTATAATTTTTGATTGTTCCATGCTATATTATATTCTGTTTTGGACATTATTGGGCTTTATTATGCACTTTTATATTATTTTTGGGACTAACCTATTAACCGGAGGCCCAACCCAAAATTGCTGTTTTTTGCCTATTTCAGAGTTTCGCACAAAAAGAATATCAAACGGAGTCCAAACGGAATGAAACCTTCGGGAACGTGATTTTTGGAACGAACGTGATCCAGAGGACTTGGACCCTACGTCAAGAAAGCAACCAGGAAGCATAGGGTAGGGGGCGCGCCTACCCCCCAGACGCGCCCTCCACCCTCATGGGGCCCATGTTGCTCCACCGACGTACTTCTTCCTCCTATATATACCTACGTACCCCCAAACTACCAGATACGGAGCCAAACCCAAATTCCACCGCCGCAACCTTCTGTACTCGTGAGATCCCATCTTGGGGCCTTTTCCGGAGCTCTGCCGGAGGGGGCATCGATCATGGAGGGCTTCTACATCAACACCATAGCCTCTCCGATGATGTGTGAGTAGTTTACCTCAGACCTTCGGGTCCATAGTTATTAGCTAAATGGCTTCTTCTCTCTTTTTGGATCTCAATACAATGTTCTCCCCCTCTCTTGTGGAGATCTATTCGATGTAGTCTTCTTTTGCGGTGTGTTTGTTGAGACCGATGAATTGTGGGTTTATGATCAAGTTTATCTATGAACAATATTTGAATCTTCTCTGAATTCTTTTATGTATGATTGGTTATCTTTACAAGTCTCTTCGAATTATCAGTTTGGTTTGGCCTACTAGATTGATCTTTATTGCAATTGGAGAAGTGCTTAGCTTTGGGTTCAATCTTGCGGTGTCCTTTCCCAGTGACAGTAGGGGCAGCAAGGCACGTATTGTATTGTTGCCATCGAGGATAACAAGATGGGGTTTATATCATATTGCATGAGTTTATCCCTCTACATCATGTCATCTTGCTTAAAGCATTACTATGTTCTTTTGAACTTAATACTCTAGATGCATGCTGGATAGCGGTCGATGTGTGGAGTAATAGTAGTAGATGCAGGCAGGAGTCGGTCTACTTGTCTCGAACGTGATGCCTATATACATGATCATACCTAGATATTCTCATAACTATGCTTAATTCTGTCAACTGGTCAACAGTAATTTGTTTACCCACCGTAATACTTATGCTCTTGAGAGAAGCCACTAGTGAAACCTATGGCCCTGGGTCTATTTTCTATCATATTAATCTTCCATCAACAAACTATTTCTTGCACCATTTTTATTTTGCTTTATTTACTTTGCGTCTTTATCATAAAAATACCAAAAATATTATCTTATCATATCTATCAGATCTCACTTTCGTAAGTGACCGTGAAGGGATTGAAAACCCCTTTATTGCGTTGGTTGCGAGGATTTTATTTGTTCGTGTAGGTGCAAGGGACTCGTGCGTGGCCTCCTACTGGATTGATACCTTGGTTCTCAAAAACTGAGGGAAATACTTACGCTACTTTGCTGCATCACCCTTTCCTCTTTCAAGGGAAAACCAACACAGTGCTCAAGAGGTAGCACTTTGCCACAAATACGATGTCAACCACATGATCATGCAAAGCAATATGACAATGATGATGCGTGTCATAATAAATGGAACGGTGGAAAGTTGCATGGCAATATATCTCGGAATGGCTATGGAAAAGCCATAATAGGTAGGTCTGGTGGCTGTTTTGAGGAAGATATAAGGAGGTTTATGTGTGATAGAGCGTATCGTATCACGGGGTTTGGATGCACCGGCGAAGTTTGCACCAACTCTCAAGGTGAGAAAGGGCAATGCACGGTACCGAAGAGGCTAGCAATGATGGAAGGGTGAGAGTGCGTAATATCCATGGACTCAACATTAGTCATAAAAAACTCACATACTCATTGCAAAAATCTACAGGTCATCAAAAACCAAGTATTACGCGATGCTCCTAGGGGGATAGATTGGTAGGAAAAGACCATCGCTCGTCCCCAACCGCCACTCATAAGGAAGACAATCAAATAACACCTCATGTTTCAAATTTGTTACACAATGTTTACCATGCGTGCATGCTACGAGACTTGCAAACTTCTGAAGGAAATATGCCCTAGAGGCAATAATAAAGTTATTATTTATTTCCTTATATCATGATAAATGTTCATTTTTCATGCTAGAATTGTATTAACCGGAAACATAATACATGTGTGAATACATAGATAAACAGAGTGTCACTAGTATGCCTCTACTTGACTAGCTCATTAATCAAAGATGGTTATGTTTCCTAACCATGAACAAAGAGTTGTTATTTGATTAACGAGGTCACATCATTAGTTGAATGATCTGATTGACATGACCCATTCCATTAGCTTAGCACCCGATCGTTTAGTATGTTGCTATTGCTTTCTTCATGACTTATACATGTTCCTATGACTATGAGATTATGCAACTCCCGTTTGCCGGAGGAACACTTTGGGTGCTACCAAATGTCACAACGTAACTGGGTGATTATAAAGGAGCATTACAGGTGTCTCCAAAGGTACATGTTGGGTTGGCATATTTCGAGATTAGGATTTGTCACTCCGATTGTCGGAGAGGTATCTCTGGGCCCTCTCGGTAATGCACATCACATAAGCCTTGCAAGCATTACAACTAATATGTTAGTTGTGAGATGATGTATTACGGACCGAGTAAAGAGACTTGCCAGTAATGAGATTGAACTAGGTATTGGATACCGACGATCGAATCTCGGGCAAGTAACATACCGATGACAAAAGGAACAACGTATGTTGTTGTGCGGTCTGACCGATAAAGATCTTCGTAGAATATGTAGGAGCCAATATGGGCATCCTGGTCCCGCTATTGGTTATTGACTGGAGACGTGTCTCGGTCATGTCTACATTGTTCTCGAACCGCAGGGTCCGCACGCTTAAAGTTACGATGATAGTTATTATGAGTTTATGCATTTTGATGTACCGAAGTTAGTTCGGAGTCCCGGATGTGATCACGGACATGACGAGGAGTCTCGGAATGGTCGAGACATAAAGATTGATATATTGGATGACTATATTCGGACACCGGAAGGGTTCCGGAGAAGTTTCGGATAAAACCGGAGTGCCGGAGGGGTTACCGGAACCCCCCGGGGGGTTAATGGGCCTTATGGGCCTAATGTGGAGAAGAGGAAGGGGCTGCCAGGGCAGGCCAAGCGCCCCCTCTCCCCCTAGTCCGAATTGGACAAGGAGGGAGGGGCGGCGCCCCCCCTTTCCTATTCTCCCTCCACCTCTCCTAGTTGGACAAGGAACGGGAAGGGGAGTCCTACTCCCGGTAGGAGTAGGACTCCTCCTGCGCCCTCCTCTAGGCCGGCGCACCACCCCCCCTTGGATCCTTTATATACGGAGGCAGGGGGCACCCTAGAACACACAAGTTGATCCTCGTGATCGTTCCTTAGCCGTGTGCGGTGCCCCCTGCCACCATATTCCACCTCGGTCATATCGTTGTAGTGCTTAGGCGAAGCCCTGCGTCGGTGGAACATCATCATCGTCACCACGCCGTTGTGCTGACGGAACTCATCCCCAAAGCTTTGCTGGATCGGAGCCCGGGGAGCGTCATCGAGTTGTACGTGTGCTAAGAACTCGGAGGTGCCGGAGTAACGGTGCTTGGATCGGTCGGATCGGGAAGAAGATGTACGACTACTTCCTCTATGTTGTGTCAACGCTTTCTTTGAGATCTACAAGGGTACGTAGATCATACTCTCCCCTCTCGTTGCTATGCATCACCATGATCTTGCGTGTGCGTAGGAAATTTTTTGAAATTACTGCGTTCACTAACAGTGGCATCCGAGCCTAGGTTTTATGGTTTGATGTTATATGCACGAGTAGAACACAAGTGAGTTGTGGGCGATATAAGTCATACTGCCTACCAGCATGTCATACTTTGGTTCGGCGGCATTGTTGGATGAGACGACCCGGACCGACATTATGCGTACGCTTACGCGAGACCGGTTCTCCCGACGTGCTTTGCACATAGGTGGCTTGCGGGCGACAGTCTCTCCAACTTTAGTTGAACCAAGTGTGGCTACGCCCGGTCCTTGCGAAGGTTAAAACGGAGTCAAATTGACAAACTATCGTTGTGGTTTTGATGCATAGGTGAGATTGGTTCTTACTTAAGCCCGTAGCAGCCACGTAAAACTTGCAACAACAAAGTAGAGGACGTCTAACTTGTTTTTGCAGGGCATGTTGTGATGTGATATGGCCAAGTCATGATGCTAAATTTTATTGTATGAGATGATCATGTTTTGTAACCGAGTTATCGGCAACTGGCAGGAGCCATATGGTTGTCGCTTTATTATATGCAATGCAATCGCGATGTAATGATTTACTTTATTACTAAGCGGTAGTGATAGTCGTGGAAGCATAAGATTGGCGAGACGACAACGATGCTACGATGGAGATCAAGGTGTCGCGCCGGTGATGATGGTGATCATGACGGTGCTTCGGAGATGGAGATCACAGGCGCAAGATGATGATGGCCATATCATATCACTTATATTGATTGCATGTGATGTTTATCTTTTATGCATCTTATCTTGCTTTGATTAACGGTAGCATTATAAGATGATCTCTCACTAAATTATCAAGAAGTGTTCTCCCTGAGTATGCACCGTTGCGAAAGTTCTTCGTGCTGAGACACCACATGATGATCGGGTGTGATAGGCTCTATGTTCAAATACAACGGGTGCAAAACAGTTGCACACGCGGAATACTCAGGTTATACTTGACGAGCCAAGCATATACAGATATGGCCTCGGAACACGGAGACCGAAAGGTCGAGCGTGAATCATATAGTAGATATGATCAACATAGTGATGTTCACCAATGAAACTACTCCATCTCACGTGATGATCGGACATGGTTTAGTTGATTTGGATCACGTGATCACTTAGAGGATTAGAGGGATGTCTATCTAAGTGGGAGTTCTTAAGTAATATGATTAATTGAACTTAAATTTATCATGAACTTAGTCCCTGATAGTATCTTGCTTGTTTATGTTGATTGTAGATAGATGGCTCGTGTTGTTGTTCCGTTGAATTTTAATGCGTTCCTTGAGAAAGCAAAGTTGAAAGATGATGGTAGCAATTACACGGACTGGGTCCGTAACTTGAGGATTATCCTCATTGCTGCACAGAAGAATTACGTCCTGGAAGCACCGCTGGGTGCCAGGCCTGCTGCTGGAGCAACACCAGATGTTATGAACGTCTGGCAGAGCAAAGCTGATGACTACTCGATAGTTCAGTGTGCCATGCTTTACGGCTTAGAATCGGGACTTCAACGACGTTTTGAACGTCATGGAGCATATGAGATGTTCCAGGAGTTGAAGTTAATATTTCAAGCAAATGCCCGGATTGAGAGATATGAAGTCTCCAATAAGTTCTATAGCTGCAAGATGGAGGAGAACAGTTCTGTCAGTGAGCATATACTCAAAATGTCTGGGTATAATAATCACTTGATTCAATTGGGAGTTAATCTTCCAGATGATTGCGTCATTGACAGAATTCTCCAATCACTGCCACCAAGCTACAAGAGCTTCGTGATGAACTATAATATGCAAGGGATGAACAAGACTATTCCCGAGCTCTTCGCAATGCTGAAAGCTGCGGAGGTAGAAATCAAGAAGGAGCATCAAGTGTTGATGGTCAATAAGACCACTAGTTTCAAGAAAAAGGGCAAAGGGAAGAAGAAGGGGAACTTCAAGAAGAACGGCAAGCAAGTTGCTGCTCAAGAGAAGAAACCCAAGTCTGGACCTAAGCCTGAAACTGAGTGCTTCTACTGCAAGCAGACTGGTCACTGGAAGCGGAACTGCCCCAAGTATTTGGCGGATAAGAAGGATGGCAAGGTGAACAAAGGTATATGTGATATACATGTTATTGATGTGTACCTTACCAATGCTCGCAGTAGCACCTGGGTATTTGATACTGGTTCTGTTGCTAATATTTGCAACTCGAAACAGGGACTACGGATTAAGCGAAGATTGGCTAAGGACGAGGTGACGATGCGCGTGGGAAACGGTTCCAAAGTCGATGTGATCGCGGTCGGCACGCTACCTCTACATCTACCTTCGGGATTAGTATTAGACCTAAATAATTGTTATTTGGTGCCAGCGTTGAGCATGAACATTATATCTGGATCTTGTTTAATGCGAGACGGTTATTCATTTAAATCAGAGAATAATGGTTGTTCTATTTATATGAGTAATATCTTTTATGGTCATGCACCCTTGAAGAGTGGTCTATTCTTATTGAATCTCGAGAGTAGTGATACACATATTCATAATGTTGAAGCCAAAAGATGCAGAGTTGATAATGATAGTGCAACTTATTTGTGGCACTGCCGTTTAGGTCATATCGGTGTAAAGCGCATGAAGAAACTCCATACTGATGGGCTTTTGGAACCACTTGATTATGAATCGCTTGGTACTTGCGAACCGTGCCTCATGGGCAAGATGACTAAAACACCGTTCTCCGGTACTATGGAGAGAGCAACAGATTTGTTGGAAATCATACATACAGATGTATGTGGTCCGATGAATATTGAAGCTCGTGGCGGATATCGTTATTTTCTCACCTTCACAGATGATTTAAGCAGATACGGGTATATCTACTTAATGAAACATAAGTCTGAAACATTTGAAAAGTTCAAAGAATTTCAGAGTGAAGTGGAAAATCATCGTAACAAGAAAATAAAGTTTCTACGATCTGATCGTGGAGGAGAATATTTGAGTTACGAGTTTGGTGTACATTTGAAACAATGCGGAATAGTTTCGCAGCTCACGCCACCCGGAACACCACAGCGTAATGGTGTGTCCGAACGTCGTAATCGTACTTTACTAGATATGGTGCGATCTATGATGTCTCTTACTGATTTACCGCTATCGTTTTGGGGATACGCTCTAGAGACGGCCGCATTCACGTTAAATAGGGCACCATCAAAATCCGTTGAGACGACGCCTTATGAACTGTGGTTTGGCAAGAAACCAAAGTTGTCGTTTCTGAAAGTTTGGGGCTGCGATGCTTATGTGAAAAAGCTTCAACCTGATAAGCTCGAACCCAAATCGGAGAAATGTGTCTTCATAGGATATCCAAAGGAAACTATTGGATACACCTTCTATCACAGATCCGAAGGCAGGACTTTTGTTGCTAAATTCGGAAACTTTCTGGAGAAGGAGTTTCTCTCGAAAGAAGTGAGTGGGAGGAAAGTAGAACTTGATGAGGTAACTGTACCTACTCCCTTATTGGAAAGTAGTGCATCACAGAAAACTGTTTCAGTGACACCTACACCAATTAGAGAGGAAGCTAATGATGATGATCATGAAACTTTAGATCAAGATACTACTGAACCTCGTAGATCAACCAGAGTGAGATCCGCACCAGAGTGGTACGGTAATCCTGTTCTGGAAATCATGCTACTAGATCATGATGAACCTACGAACTATGAAGAAGCGATGGTAAGCCCAGATTCCGCAAAATGGCTTGAAGCCATGAAATCTGAGATGGGATCCATGTATGAGAACAAAGTATGGACTTTGGTTGACTTGCCCGCTGATCGGCAAGCAATTGAGAATAAATGGATCTTCAAGAAGAAGACTGACGCTGACGGTAATATTACTGTCTACAAAGCTCGACTTGTCACGAAAGGTTTTCGGCAAGTTCAAGGGATTGACTACGATGAGACCTTCTCACCCGTAGCGATGCTTAAGTCTGCCCGAATCATGTTAGCAATTGCCGCATTTTATGATTATGAAATTTGGTAGATGGATGTCAAAACTGCATTCCTGAATGGATTTCTGGAAGAAGAGTTGTATATGATGCAACCAGAAGGTTTTGTCGATCCAAAGGGAGCTAACAAAGTGTGCAAGCTCCAGCGATCCATTTATGGACTGGTGCAAGCCTCTCGGAGTTGGAATAAACGCTTTGATAGTGTGATCAAAGCATTTGGTTTTATACAGACTTTTGGAGAAGCCTGTATTTACAAGAAAGTGAGTGGGAGCTTTGTAGCATTTCTGATATTATATGTGGATGACATATTACTGATTGGAAATGATATAGAATTTCTGGATAGCATAAAGGGATACTTGAATAAGAGTTTTTCAATGAAAGACCTCGGTGAAGCTGCTTACATATTAGGCATAAAGATCTATAGAGATAGATCAAGACGCTTAATTGGACTTTCACAAAGCACATACCTTGACAAGATTTTGAAAAAGTTCAAAATGGATCAAGCAAAGAAAGGGTTCTTGCCTGTGTTACAAGGTGTGAAGTTGAGTAAGACTCAATGCCCGACCACTGCAGAAGATAGAGAGAAAATGAAAGATGTTCCCTATGCTTCAGCCATAGGCTCTATCATGTATGCAATGCTGTGTACCAGACCTAATGTGTGCCTTGCTATAGGTTTAGCAGGGAGGTACCAAAGTAATCCAGGAGTGGATCACTGGACGGCGGTCAAGAACATCCTGAAATACCTGAAAAGGACTAAGGATATGTTTCTCATATATGGAGGTGACAAAGAGCTCATCGTAAAAGGTTACGTTGATGCAAGCTTTGACACTGATCCGGACGATTCTAAATCGCAAACCAGATACGTGTTTACATTAAACGGTGGAGTTGTCAGTTGGTGCAGTTCTAAACAAAGCATCGTAGCGGGATCTACATGTGAAGCAGAGTACATAGCTGCTTCGGAAGCAGCAAATGAAGGAGTCTGGATGAAGGAGTTCATATCCGATCTAGGTGTCATACCTAGTGCATCAGGTCCAATGAAAATCTTTTGTGACAATACTGGTGCAATTGCCTTGGCAAAGGAATCCAGATTTCACAAGAGAACCAAGCACATCAAGAGACGCTTCAATTCCATCCGGGATCTAGTCCAGGTGGGAGACATAGAGATTTGCAAGATACATACGAATCTGAATGTGGCAGACCCGTTGACTAAGCCTCTTCCACGAGCAAAACATGATCAGCACCAAGACTCCATGGGTGTTAGAATCATTACTGTGTAATCTAGATTATTGACTCTAGTGCAAGTGGGAGACTGAAGGAAATATGCCCTAGAGGCAATAATAAAGTTATTATTTATTTCCTTATATCATGATAAATGTTTATTATTCATGCTAGAATTGTATTAACCGGAAACATAATACATGTGTGAATACATAGACAAACAGAGTGTCACTAGTATGCCTCTACTTGACTAGCTCGTTAATCAAAGATGGTTATGTTTCCTAACCATGAACAAAGAGTTGTTATTTGATTAACGAGGTCACATCATTAGTTGAATGATCTGATTGACATGACCCATTCCATTAGCTTAGCACCCGATCGTTTAGTATGTTGCTATTGCTTTCTTCATGACTTATACATGTTCCTATGACTATGAGATTATGCAACTCCCGTTTGCCGGAGGAACACTTTGGGTGCTACCAAACGTCACAACGTAACTGGGTGATTATAAAGGAGCATTACAGGTGTCTCCAAAGGTACATGTTGGGTTGGCGTATTTCGAGATTAGGATTTGTCACTCCGATTGTCGGAGAGGTATCTCTGGGCCCTCTCGGTAATGCACATCACATAAGCCTTGCAAGCATTACAACTAATATGTTAGTTGTGAGATGATGTATTACAGAACGAGTAAAGAGACTTGCCAGTAACGAGATTGAACTAGGTATTGGATACCGACGATCGAATCTCGGGCAAGTAACATACCGATGACAAAAGGAACAACGTATGTTGTTATGCGGTCTGATCGATAAAGATCTTCGTAGAATATGTAGGAGCCAATATGGGCATCCAGGTCCCGCTATTGGTTATTGACCGGAGATGTGTCTCAGTCATGTCTACATTGTTCTCGAACCGTAGGGTCCGCACGCTTAAAGTTACGATGACAGTTATTATGAGTTTATGCATTTTGATGTACCGAAGTTAGTTCGGAGTCCCGGATGTGATCACGGACATGACGAGGAGTCTTGGAATGGTCGAGACATAAAGATTGATATATTGGATGACTATATTCGGACACCGGAAGGGTTCCGGAGAAGTTTCGGATAAAACCGGAGTGCCGGAGGGGTTACCGGAACCCCCCGGGGGTTAATGGGCCTTATGGGCCTAATGTGGAGAAGAGGAAGGGGCTGCCAGGGCAGGCCGCGCGCCCCCTCTCCCCCTAGTCCGAATTGGACAAGGAGGGAGGGGCGGCGCCCCCCCTTTCCTATTCTCCCTCCACCTCTCCTAGTTGGACAAGGAACGGGAAGGGGAGTCCTACTCCCGGTAGGAGTAGGACTCCTCCTGCGCCCTCCTCTAGGCCGGCGCACCCCCCCCCTTGGATCCTTTATATACGGAGGCAGGGGGCACCCTAGAACACACAAGTTGATCCTCGTGATCGTTCCTTAGCCGTGTGCGGTGCCCCCTGCCACCATATTCCACCTCGGTCATATCGTTGTAGTGCTTAGGCGAAGCCCTGCGTCGGTGGAACATAATCATCGTCACCACGCCGTTGTGCTGACGGAACTCATCCCCGAAGCTTTGCTGGATTGGAGCGCGGGGAGCGTCATCGAGTTGTACGTGTGCTAAGAACTCGGAGGTGCCGGAGTAACGGTGCTTGGATCGGTCGGATCGGGAAGAAGACGTACGACTACTTCCTCTATGTTGTGTCAACGCTTCCGTTGAGATCTACAAGGGTACGTAGATCATACTCTCCCCTCTCGTTGCTATGCATCACCATGATCTTGCGTGTGCATAGGAAATTTTTTGAAATTACTGCGTTCACTAACAACTTCAACACAAGTATTCCTCAAATTCACAACTACTCAACTAGCACAAATTTGATATCACTATCTCCATATCTCAAAACAATCATCAAGTATCAAACTTCTCTTAGTATTCAATGCACTTATATGAAAGTTTTTATTATGCCTAAAAGCAAATTGCCATGTTGTTCTAAAGGACTCTCAAAATAATATAAGTGAAGCATTAGAGATCAATTATTTCTATAAAATAAAACCACCACCGTGCTCTAAAAGATATAAGTGAAGTACTAGAGCAAAAACTATATAGCTCAAAAGATATAAGTGAAGCACATAGAGTATTCTAATAAATTCCAATTCATGTGTGTCTCTCTCAAAAGGTGTGTACAGCAAGGATGATTGTGGTAAACTAAAAAGCAAAGACTCAAATCATACAAGACGCTCCAAGAAAAACACATATCATGTGGCGAATAAAAATATAGCTCCAAGTAAAGTTGCCGATAGACGAAGACGAAAGAGGGGATGCCTTCCGGGGCATCCCCAAGCTTAGGCTTTTTGGTGTCCTTGGATTTTACCTTGGGGTGCCTTGGGAATCCCCAAGCTTAGGCTATTGCCACTCCTTGTTCCATAATCCATCAAATCTTTATCCAAAACTTGAAAACTTCACAACACAAAACTTAAAAGAAAATCTACGTGAGCTCCGTTAGTAAAAGAAAACAAACCACCACTTCAAGTACTGTAATGAACTCATTCTTTATTTATATTGGTGTTAAACCTACTGTATTTCAACTTATCTATGGTTTATAAACTCTATTACTAGCCATAGATTCATCAAAATAAGCAAACAACACACGAAAAACAGAATCTGTCAAAAACAGAACAGTCTGTAGTAATATGTAGGTTTCGAATACTTTTGGAGCCCCAAAAATTCTAAAATAAATTTCTGGACGTGAGGAATTTATCTATTAGTCATCTTCAAAAAGAATTAACTAAATATCACTCTCCAGAAAAAATATGTCAGCAATTCTCGTGAGCGCTAAAGTTTCTGTTTTTTACAGAAAGATCAAAAAGACTTTCCCCAAGTCTTCCCAACGGTTCTACTTGGCACAAACACTAATTAAACACAAAAACACAACCAAAACAGAGGCTAGATAAATTATTTATTACTAAACAGGAGCAAAAGGCAAGGAATAAAAATTAAATTGGGTTGCCTCCCAACAAGCGCTATCGTTTAACGCCCCTAGCTAGGCATAAAAGCGAGGATAGATCTAAGTATTGCCATCTTTCAATTTTTTAGTAGAGTCATGCTTGAATCCGGGAGGTTCTTTACGTTTCCCTTCATATTCGGAAATTTTTAGATATAAAGAGTCCAACCTCTTATTACAAAGAGTGGTCAACATATTCATGCGGTGAAGATTCCCGCTAACATACTTAAGAGGTTCAAGAGATTTTTGTAATATTTTCGTTACTTCGCAAATTTTCTCAAAAACTTGGGTTTCTTCCTGGGTATAATGAGGCCCCTTTTGTTGAGGTAGTGTCCCACTATTCCCTCTATAATTTCATGCGCAATACTGGGATCAACTTCGATAAAATTTCCTTTGGCAACACAGGCCAAGAGTTGTCTATGGGACATATGTAGTCCAACATAAAAATTGCGAAGCAAAATTATAAAATTCACCTCTAGGGTGCAATTACGATAAGATTCCATCATCCTAAACCAAGCATCTTTTAAGTTTTCTCCTTGTCTTCGTTTGAAGTGAAGAACCTCAAACTCGGGAGACAAAGGAGCGGATAAAGGACTAGCCATAACGACGAAGCAAGCGGAAAAGAGGCGAACAAAAAGAGAGGGCGAAAGGAAAAGAGGGCAAATAAAACGGCAAGGGTGAAGTGGGGGAGAGGAAAACGATAGGCAAATGGCAAATAATGTAATGCGAAGGATAAGAGTTGTGATGGGCACTTGGTATGTCTTGACTTGGCGTAGATCTCCGCGGCAACGGCGCCAGAAATCCTTCTTGCTACCTCTTGAGCACTGCATTGGTTTTCCCTTGAAGAGGAAAGGGTGGTGCACTAAAGCAATGTAAGTATTTCCCTCAATTTTTAGAACCAAGGTATCAATCCAGTAGGAGACCATGCGCGAGTCACCTTGTACCTACACAAACAAATAAGAACCTCGCAACCAACGCGATAAAGGGGTTGTCAATCCCTTCACGGCCACTTGGAAGAGTGAGACCTGATAGAGATGATAATAATAAGATAAGTATTTTTGGTATTTTATGATATCGACTGAAAGTGAAGATTGCAAAATAAAATAGATTGGAAACTTGTATGATGGAAAATAGACCCGGGGGCCATAGGTTTCACTAGTGGCTTCTCTCAAGATAGCATAAGTATTACGGTGGGTGAACAAATTACTGTCGAGCAATTTATAGAAAAGAGAATATTATGAGAATATTTAGGCATGATCATGTATAGGCATCACGTCCGAGACAAGTATACTGAAACGATTCTGTATCTACTACTATTACTCCACACATCAACCGCTATCCAGCATGCGTCTAGAGTATTAAGTTCATAAGAACAGAGTAACGCTTTAAGCAAGATGACATGATGTAGAGGGATAAACTCATGCAATATGATATAAACCCCATCTTTTTATCCTCGATGGCAACAATACAATACGTGTTGTTTCCCTTTCTGTCACTGGGATCGAGCACCGCAAGATTGAACCCAAAGCTAAGCACTTCTCCCATTGCAAGAAAGATCAATCTAGTAGGCCAAACCAAACTGATAATTCGAAGAGACTTGCAAAGATAAACCAATCATACATAAAAGAATTCAGAGAAGATTAAAATATTTTTCATAGATAAACTTGATCATAAACCCACAATTCATCGGATCTCGACAAACACACCGCAAAAAAAAGAGTTACATCGAATAGATCTCCAAGAGAATCGAGGAGAACTTTGTATTGAGATCCAAAGAGAGAGAAGAAGCCATCTAGCTACTAGCTATGGACCCGAAGGTCTGAAGTAAACTACTCACACATCATCGGAGGCGCCATAGAGTTGATGTAGAGGCCCTCCATGATCAATGCCCCTCTGGCGGAGCTCGGGAAAAGGCCCCAAGATGAGATCTCTTGGGTACAGAAGGTTGCGGCGGTGGAATTAGGTTTTCGTGGTGCTCCCGGATGTTTACGGGGTACTTGGATATATATATAGGAGGAAGAAGTAGGTCGGTGGAGCAACTAGGGGCCCACGAGGGTGGAGGGCGTGCCCGGGGTGGTGGGCGCGCCCCCTGCCTTTTGGCTGCCTTGTTGATTGCTTGACGTCCACTCCAAGTCCTCTAGATCACGTTTGTTCCAAAAATCACGTTCCCGAAGGTTTCATTCCGTTTGGACTCCATTTGATATTCCTTTTCTACGAAACACTGAAATAGGCAAAAAAAATAGCAATTTGGGTCGGGCCTCCGGTTAATAGGTTAGTCCCAAAAATAATATAAAAGTGTAAAAATAAGCCCATTAACATCCAAAATAGATAATATAATAGCATGGAACAATCAAAAATTATAGATACGTTGGAGACATATCAACGCTTAATTGGACTTTCACAAAGCACATACCTTGATAAAGTTTTGAAGAAGTTCAAAATGGATCAAGCAAAGAAAGGGTTCTTGCCTGTGTTACAAGGTGTGAAGTTGAGTAAGACTCAATGCCCGACCACTGCAAAAGATAGAGAGAAAATGAAAAGTGTTCCCTATGCTTCAGCCATAGGCTCTATCATGTATGCAATGTTGTGTACCAGACCTGATGTGTGCCTTGCTATTAGTTTAGCAGGGAGGTACCAAAGTAATCCAGGAGTGGATCATTGGACAGCGGTCAAGAACATCTTGAAATACCTGAAAATGACTGATAACCCACAAGTATAGGGGATCACAATAGTTTTCGAGGGTAAAGTATTCAACCCAAATTTATTGATTCGACACAAGGGGAGCCAAAGAATATTATCAAGTGTTAGCAGCTGAGTTGTCAATTCAACCACACCTGGAACTTAGTATCTGCAGCAAAGTATTTAGTAGCAAAGTAATATGATAGTAGTGGTAACGGTAGCAAAAGGTAACGATAGCAAAAGTAATGTTTTTGGTATTTTGTAGTGATGATAGCAATAGCAACGGAAAAGTAAATAAGCGAAGAACAATATATGAAAAGCTCGTAGGCAATGGATCGGTGATGGAGAATTATGCCGGATGCGGTTCATCATGTAACAGTCATAACCTAGGGTGACACAGAACTAGCTCCAGTTCATCAATGTAATGTAGGCATGTATTCCGAATATAGTCATACGTGCTTATGGAAAAGAACTTGCATGACATCTTTTGTCCTACCCTCCCGTGGTAGCGGGGTCCTTACGAAAACTAAGGGATATTAAGGCCTCCTTTTAATAGAGTATCGAAATAAAGCATTAACACGTAGTGAATACATGAACTGCTCAAACTATGGTCATCACCGGTAAGTATCCCGATTATTGTCACTTCGGGGTTAACGGATCATAACACATAATAGGTGACTATAGACTTGCAAGATAGGATCAAGAACTCTCATATATTGATGAAAACATAATAGGTTCAGATATGAAATCATGGCACTCGGGACCTAGTGACAAGCATTAAGCATAGGAAAGTCATAGCAACATCAATCTTAGAACATAGTGGATACTAGGGATCAAACCCTAACAAAACTAACTCGATTACATGATAGATCCCATCCAACCCATCACCGTCCAGCAAGCCTACGATGGAATTACTCACACACGGCAGTGAGCATCATGAAATTAGTGATGGAGGATGGTTGATGATGACGATGACGACGGATTCCCCTCTCCGGAGTCCCGAACAGACTCCAGATCAGCCCTCCCGAGAGGTTTTAGGGCTTGGCGGCGCCTCCGTATCGTGAAACATGATGAATCCTTCTCTCTGAAACCAAATATATAGAGTTGGAGTCGAGGTCAGAGGAGCTCCAGGGGGCCCACAAGGTAGGGGCGTGCCCTAGGGGGCAGGTGGGCCCCCTGGCCTTCATCTTTTGCAAGGATTTTTTATATTTTCTGAAAAGTTGTTCCGTGAAGTTTTAGGTCATTCCGAGAACTTTTGTTTTTGCACATAAATAACACCATGGTAACTCTGCTGAAAACAGCGTCAGTCCGGGTTAGTTCCATTCAAATCATGCAAGTTAGAGTCCAAAACAAGGGCAAAAGTGTTTGGAAAAGTAGATACGATGGAGACGTATCAACTCCCCCAAGCTTAAACCTTTGCTTGTCCTCAAGCAATTCAGTTGATAAACTGAAAGTGATAAAGAAAAACTTTTACAAACTCTGTTTGCTCTTGTTGTTGTAAATATGTAAAGCCAGCATTCAAGTTTTCAGCAAAGATTATTACTAACCACATTCACAATAACGCTTAGGTCTCAAGTTTACTCATATCAATGGCATAATCAACTAGCGAGCAATAATAATAAATCTCGGATGACAACACTTTCTCAAAACAATCATAATATGATATAACAAGATGGTATCTCGCTAGCCCTTTCTGAGATCGCAAAACTTAAATGCAGAGCACCTTTAAAGATCAAGGACTGACTAGACATTGTAATTCATGGTAAAAGAGATCCAGTCAAGTCATACTCAATGTAAACTAACAGTAATGAATGCAAATGATAGCGGTGCTCTCCAACTGGTGCTTTTTAATAAGAGGATGATGACTCAACATAAAAGTAAATAGATAGGCCCTTCGCAGAGGGAAGCAGGGATTTGTAGAGGTGCCAGATCTCGGTTTTGAAATAGAGATGAATAATATTTTGAGCGGTATACTTTCATTGTCAACATAACAACCAAGATATGGCAATATCTTCCATGCTACACACATTATAGGCGGTTCCCAAACAGAATGGTAAAGTTTATACTCCCCCTTCCACCAACAAGCATCAATCCATGGCTTGCTCGAAACAACGAGTGCCTCCAACTTACAAGAGTCCTAGGGGGAGTTTTGTTTGCAATTATTTTGATTTAGTTTGCATAAAGCATGGGACTGGGCATCCCGGTGACCAGCCACTTTCTCGTGAGTGAGGAGCGGAGTCCACTCCTCTTGAGAATAACCCGCCTAGCATGGAAGATACGGACAGCCCTAGTTGATACATGAGCTATTCAAGCATACAAAACAGGATATTTATTTGAAGGTTTAGAGTTTGGCACATACAAATTTACTTGGAACGGCAGGTAGATACCATATATAGGTAGGTATGGTGGACTCATATGGAATAACTTTGGGGTTTATGGAGTTGGATGCACAAGCAGTATTCCCGCTTAGTACAGGTGAAGGCTAGCAAAAGACTGGGAAGCGACCAGCTAGAGAGCGACAACAGTCATGAACATGCATTAAAATTAATCAACATCGAATGCAAGCATGAGTAGGATATAATCCACCATGAACATAAATATCGTGAAGGCTATGTTGATTTTGTTTCAACTACATGCGTGAACATGCGCCAAGTCAAGTCACTTAAATCATTCAGAGGAGGATACCACCCTATCATACCACATCACAACCATTTTAATAGCATGTTGGCACGCAAGGTAAACCATTATAAGTTTGTAACGCCCCGAGAGCGATGTGCCAGGTGTCCTCCAGTTATTGCTGTTATTGCTTTGTCATTTTCTTACGTGTCACATCTTGTCATGTCATCATGTGCATTGCATCATCACGTTTTCAAAACCTGCATCCGTCCGGGTTCCCCCAGTTCCGTCTGTTGTCCGTTCTGAGCCCAGACTCACTTGCACGCGCCCGCGGTACGTCCAAAATATTATTTTATAAGTGGCCGGAAAATTTTCTTGGAATGGGATGAGAGTTGGCGTGGGGTCTTGTTACAGTGTAGGTAGACCGTCTGCCAAGTTTCATCGCAATCGGAGTTCGTTTGACGCCCCAACAATTAACTATAGCGGCAGTATAGCCGGTCAAACGTCGGACGTTTTCGGTCTCCGGAAATAGTCGCCGGGTCTCTCTCTTCTCTTCTCTCAGCCCAAGGCCTTCTGCACAGCCCACTACCTACCGCCAGGTCCAAACTAACCTCTCTCGTCACACCGCGTCCCTCCTCGCGCGCGCGTCCGAAAGCTATCCCGGACCCGACCCGGACTGTCGCCACCGTTGTGTCCGGATCATCCCCAAACATCTACAAAACATCACCGTTTTCTTATTTATACTTCCTACCTATTTATTTCTCGGTCGTCCGATTACGATCGGAGGGATCCGCTAGCCCCTAACCTAACCCACCAGCGTATATAATGGGCAACCCTAGGAATTAGGGATCCTGTCCCATCCTTCCATCCATCCAATCCATCCTCGCTGCCAGTCTCCTTGATTTCAGCGCCCAACCAACCACCAAGCCGATCCAATCCAGCCCCTCCTCGATCCACCCGTCTGCCCGAGCACCGCACAGGTCCACACGACCGAGCCGCTCGCGCGCGAGCCCGCACGCCCCTGCTCTGCTCAACCGGATCAGGAGGAGCCCGATCCCGAGCTTCCCCGACGCCCCACCGTTCCTTCGTCTTCGCCAAACCCCGCCGCCTCCAGTGAACGTCGCCAGTGATCCCAGCAGGTCCCCTGCCTCGCACCCTTTTTCTCCCTCTCTTGGCTCTCCGATTCCTCTCACCGCCTCTATCTCTAATCTCTCTGCTCTCTCTTCCGTTGCCCACAGGAAAACCATGACCTCCCATTGTACCTGCGCCGCTGTCACCCCGTGTCCCTGAGCACCCCATCGCCGCCTTGCCCGTTGATTTCTGCCGCGCTGCTTCGCTCGCGTCGCCCCGGCCCCCTTCCGTTCCATCCACGTGAGGTGAACGAACGCACCAGCGGCATTCGTTGACCGCGTCGTTGCTCCCGCGTCGCCAGGCCAGCATCGCCCTCCCCGTCGTCAAGTCCGCCGCCTGCGTCCTCTGCTTCCAGGACGAGAGCAGCGCGTCTCCAGTGCCTGTGTTGACCACGGCCTGCCCAGTTCCTTCGCCTCCTGGGCCTCAATTTAGCCGCGCGTGGGCCTCCTTGCCTCTCCAAGGCCCAGCCTGCCGGCCTCTCTCCTCTCCACCGAACGGGCCAAGCCCATGGGTGAGCCTCACTGCTGCGCCCCCTCCCACTGATGGGCCAACCAGATGGTCTTGAACCTTAACTTAATTAAAATGAATCAACTGTGTGAGTTACCGTGATGGTCTCTTCTCGGCGGAGTCCGGGAAGTGAACACGGTGTTGGAGTAATGCTTGCCGCAGGTTGTTCTCTAGTTATTTGTTCGCGCTTTGCCCTCTCTTCCCGCTCTCTTTTGCGAATAGGTTAGCCACCATATATGCTAGTCTCTTGCTGCAGCTCCACATATTTACCTTGCCTTACCTATAAGCTTAAATAGTCTTGATCGCGAGGGTGCGAGATTGCTAAGTCCCTGTGGCTCACAGATTACTTCCAAACCAGATGCAGGACCTGATGATTCCGTTCCGGATGACGCGCTTGAGCTCAAGTGGGAGTTCGACGAGGACTCACGCCGTTACTATGTGTCTTTCCCTGATGATCAGTAGTGGTGCCCAGTTGGGTCGATCGGGGACCTTGTCGCATTTGGGGTTCTTCTTTTATTTTGGTACCGTAGTCGGACCTTGATTGTATCTAGATGAGGTAATGATTTATTCTTGTATTTGTGTGAAGTGGTGATTGTAAGCCAACTATGTATCTCTTTCCCTTATGTATTACATGGGTTGTGTGAAGATTACCTCACTTGCGACATTGATTTCAATGCGGTTATGCCTCTAAGTCGTGCTTCGACACGTGGGAGATATAGCCGCATCGAGGGTGTTACAAGTTGGTAATCAGAGCCTTCCCTGACCGTAGGAGCCCCCATTGCTTGATCGTTTTTAGCAACCGTTGTTGAGTCTAGAAAAATTGTTTTGAGTCATTTAGGAATTATATATCGGAGAGTTTAGGAATTCTTTTTACTCCCTACTCTCCTCATCGCTCTGGTAAGGCATCCTGATGTAGAGTTTTCACTCTTCTCTTCTCAAATTTCACTAAAAAAAATTTAGGATCACGCGGGTATCTTGGAATCGTTTCGATGGTTTTGTGACGAGAACATTGTTCTTGGTGCCTCCTGTCTTTAGGGGTTGTGGCAGTGTCCCGGGGAGTTGAGCTCCGAGGTGTTGTCGTCACAATTTTATCATTGCAGTTCTGGAATACCTGAGTTTAGTACACCGACATCGAAAATCACTTTTATGCAGTTCGTTGGTGAGATAACCTCGACGCCACCCAGTACTGGGGCAGGAGTTCGGGAGTATTGCCATAACTTGTATAACGGATGCTTTTCGAAGGTTGAGGTAGACGATTTCCGAAGGTTTCTTGGTTATGTGTTGAAGGATGGATACAGCTGGATGTAGGATTTGCTAGCTTTGGGTGAGATATTATGCTTCCCCTGTATCCCCAACACCTGATTGCATAACCGGAAAATTTCGGGAGTTCATAAGTGGGAATTCAAGTAGCCCTCAGGATATCTTTCCGACAGATGTATGATGTGAAATTGGGGTTCGACGTCTAGTGGTCCGCCTGTTCACGGTTGGTTTTACAGTGGTCTCATTGTGTCTTAAAGAGTCGTTGGCTATGCTGACTCGGGGACGCTTCGTATGTCATGTGCACTGCCTTGTACATGATGGTGCTGTACGATCGAGCCCGTGTAGGCCCCACCACGAAAACTTCGGACAAAATCTCTATCATATGTTTGTTCCGGCTTATTCTGCAAGCCAATCCTTTGTTTTTGTTTTGAGTTGTGGTATTCGAGTTGCTTCGAAGTCAAATGTTGATTCCATACCTTCCCCAAGTGGTGTTCTCATACTCCGATGTGAATACTAATCCTTCTCGAGCATCGAGTCTGTCATGTCAACCTTTTCAACCGGTGTGCTTCTCTTCAAGCGGATCCGTTCATTTTCAACATTTGCAAGATTCAACCTCAGTTTTTCTCAACGGTGTTCGTTTCATCCGTCTCCAAGTTGCCTTTGTTTTTCCCGCCCACCCACCCTTTTTCCTCAAGGACTCGGATTTCTTAATCGAGTATCATTTTATTCTTGTGAAGTCCCTTCATTCTTTTCTTTGAATGTTCTACCCGGTGGTTCTCATGAAGATGCTCTTCAAGTTCGTCATTCTTCATTCTTTTCTTCTCCGGTGGACTCAATTCAAGCTTTTGGTGTTGATCATATCTTTTCCTCGTTTCAGAAGTTTTATCATACCGGTGCACCTCATAATCATCCACTCTTCGCTATTCATCTGTTCCGAAGTGCTCAAGATATCTCGAAGATTCGTGTTTCCACTCTACATTCGTTCAAGATCTTTCGAGGTCGTTTTCTCATTCAACCCATTTAATTCAACCGGTGCAACCTCTCTTTTAAATCATTTCAACGGTGTTTCTTTTGAGTGGGCCCTAACCCACAGGTCTTTTCCAGGATCTTACCTGACTCTTCTAATTCTATTGGAGTTACTCTCAAATTCATTTCCAAGTTTGACGTAAGAATGAATTATCATCAGTGTCATGTTTTTCTCCAAGATCTGTCGAATTCTTTTCATCGTTGGCTCAACCTTTCCATTCTTCATTCCGGAGTGCCTCAACAATTCATGGTGGTGTTTCTTGTCGTCATTCTCGGATTTTGAAGACCGAAGAAGAGTTTTTCATCCATATCTTGCTCCATTCTCTTCAAGATTCGTGGTTCTAGTTCAAGGCCATCCTCTCATAATTGTTTTCGATTGTCAGAATTATTTTCATCCTATCCGGAGCAATTCAGGATTATGCTCAGTTTGATTATCCGGAGCCCATCATCTAAGATTTATTCATTCCAGCTTTCAGCTCTCACACTCTAAATCATACCGGTGTCTAAATCAAGGATTCTCTAATCAACTTGTAATCTCTTCGTTCTCTTGGATCTAAATTCTCTCAAGCATCTTCGTTTAATTGCTAATCCTTCCCGGTGTTTCTTCATGTTTTAATCGTTCTTTTTCAATTCTTACGGTGGTTCGTTGAAGACGTTCTTAAGTTTTGATATATCTCTTTTAATCCTTTCTACGAGAATAAGTAGTATGCCAAATCCATTGATTGTCACCAATTTAATTGGTGAAGGATAAGCATAATGTAATTCTTATTCTTGTTTCATCCTAATGATTAATTCTTTATTCCGGAGGCCCTTCAAATTCTTGGTTTCATTTGTTTCATTTTATCTTTTTCCCGGGGTTCCAACCTCTTTCAACTATGAAATTACGGAGATCTATCTAAATCGTTACAAGGCTCCACCTTGTGTTTTCAACTACCCTTTCTTTCCGTTTAATCATTCTTTTGTTTAACGGAGTTCTTCATGGAGGTTCTACATGATGGTTCATAAAGGATTTAATTCCTTCTCCAAGTTTTTCTTCGACATTCTTTTCTAAGAAGCTCAAGCCTTCTTCATATTGTAATCCAGTGCTATTCTTCCTTCCGTATCAATAGAGGTGGTATTATATCATTCTTGATAATTTGAGTTCATGTTTCATGATTCACATGTTGTCAAGAATGAGGTATTTAAACCCATCACTTTCTTCATTGGAATTATCTTGGGTTATATTTCACCTAAAGTTTTCCCTAAGGATTGTTGCTAATTATGGTGCTTATAAATGACCCAAGTTCTTCATTATCCTCCCGGTGAGATAAGTTTCTTGTCTCCTTGTTCATATCAATCCAATTCTTCTTCCCGTGAGTGGCAGGTTGTCACCTCATAATTTGGGATGTATTCCATAAGACCATATCAAGCTTGTTCTTCTCATTGTTGCTTTTCCAACAATTCCGCTCAACCCGTCTCCTAAGGATGCCTTCTCAAGCTCTTTTGTGGCAGAAGTTGGCATTTTCTTCTCAATTCTCCTATGGCAATTATCTATCTTCTATTCTTTCGTTCCGGAAGCTTTATGATTTTGCTCTTCTCAACCCATCATCTCATTCGTCAAAGGTCATGTTCTTTTCATGATTGTCCATTTAACCGGAGTGTCATGCCCTCTTTTCAAGTTCTATCACTTAATCAAGTTCTTATTCAATTCCTTTCTTTTCAAATGGAGTGCTTCAACTTTCTTCATCTCCGTTGTATCCTTTCTTTCAATGTGTTGAACCTCGCAAGGTTCTTTGGTTTCACTCATTTGTCAGAGAAGCAACATAGTTTCACCTCACCTCTTCCTCTTCCTTTCCCCTCCGGTGCCATTCTAGATCTCGGGACGAGATCCTCTCGTAGTGGTGGAGTGTTGTAACGCCCCGAGACCGATGTGCCAGGTGTCCTCCAGTTATTCGCTGTTATTGCTTTGTCATTTTCTTGCGTGTCGCATCTTGTCATGTCATCATGTGCATTGCATCATCACGTTTTCAAAACCTACATCCGTCCGGGTTCCCCCAGTTCCGTCCGTTGTCCGTTCTGAGCCCAGACTCACTTGCACGCGCCCGCGGCACGTCCGAAATATTATTTTATATGTGGCCGGAAAATGTTCTTGGAAAGGGATGAGAGTTGGTGTGCGGTCTTGTTATAGTGTAGGTAGACCGCCTGCCAAGTTTCATCGCAACCGGAGTTCGTTTGACGCCCCAACGATTAACTATAGCGGCAGTATAGCCGGTCAAACGTCGGACGTTTTCGGTCTCCGGAAACAGTCGCCGGGTCTCTCTCTTCTCTTCTATCAGCCCAAGGCCTTCTGCACAACCCACTACCTACCGCCGGGTCCAACCTAACCTCTCTCGTCACACCGCGTCCCTCCTCGCGCGCGCGTCCGAAAGCTGTCCCGGACCCGACCCCGACTGTCGCCACCGTTGTGTCCGGATCATCCCCAAACATCTACAAAACATCACCGTTTTCTTATTTATACTTCCTACCTATTTATTTCTCGGCCGTCCGATTACGATCGGAGGGATCCGCTAGCCCCTAACCTAACCCACCAGCGTATATAATGGGCAACCCTAGGAATTAGGGATCCTGTCCCATCCTTCCATCCATCCAATCCATCCCCGCCGCCAGTCTCCCTGATTTCAGCGCCCAACCAACCACCAAGCCGATCCAATCCAGCCCCTCCTCGATCCACCCATCTGCCCGAGCACTGCACAGGTCCGCACGGCCGAGCCGCTCGCGCGCGAGCCCGCGCGCCCGTGCTCTGCTCGACCGGATCGGGAGGAGCCCGATCCCGAGCTTCCCCGACGCCCCACCGTTCCTTCGTCTTCGCCAAACCTCGCCACCTCCAGTGAACGTCGCCAGTGATCCCAGCAGGTCCCCTGCCTCGCACCCTTTTTCTCCCTCTCTTGGCTCTCTGATTCCTCTCACCACCTCTCTCTGCTCTCTCTTCTGTTGCCCACAGGAACGCCATGGCCTCCCCGTCATACCTGCGCCCGCCGTCACCCCGTGTCCCTGAGCACCCCGTCGCCGCCTTGCACGTTGATTTCTGCCGCGCTGCTTCGCTCGCGTCGCCCCGGCCCCCTTCCGCTCCATCCACGCGAGGTGAACGAGCGCACCAGCGGCGTTCGTTGACCGCGTCGTTGCTCCCGCGTCGCCAGGCCAGCATCGCCCTCCCCGTCGTCAAGTCTGCCGCCTGCGTCCTCTGCTTCCAGGACAAGAGCAGCGTGTCTCCAGTGCCTGTGTTGACCACGGCCTGCCCAGTTCCTTCGCCTCCTGGGCCTCAATTTAGCCGCGCGTGGGCCTCCTTGCCTCTCCAAGGCCTAGCCTGCCGGCCTCTCTCCTCTCCACCGAACGGGCCAAGCCCATGGGTGAGCCTCACTGCTGCGCCCCCTCCCACTGATGGGCCAACCAGATCCGGCCCGTAACGTGTATTTTTTTCACAGAACGTTTTAGCTATTTTTCCCAGAGTTTCCATTTTTGCAGAAAAACCCTCCATGTTCATGCATATGATGACTTAATAACCGTGCATCATATTAAAATGAATTGTATATGAAACTTGCTTAGTTTTTCATCTAGTTTAATAATATGTCGTTTCCATCCGTGTTTAAAATGTTTAAAATGTTGTTTGGTTAAATTTGCTCCTATGCCATGCTAAAATGATTTTTTTCATAACTAAATAACCGTAGCTCCATTTTAAATAAACTTTATATGTAAATGGGGTAGAAAAATGCCTAGTTTAACATGGTGTACTTGTTTTGCATGTTTAACAACCCTATAATTGTGTTTAGGGCAAAACAGTACCAAATCTATAATATGCATATGGGGATTTACCGGAATTGTTGTTTATTGCTTCCGGACTCATTTAAACTTGACTAGATAGGTAGTTTTACTTTGCTTCACCCTCTTGCCATGTTTAACAACATTTAATATTGTTGGGTACATAACCGAGAGAGAACTAAATAAGTCATGTGGTGTTTCGTCAATATGCAACTCCGTTGCATAATGAGCTCCACTTAATTTGTAGGATTGTTTGTGCACTTTGCCATGCCATGCCTCATTAAACCGGACATGCATCATACTCGATTGTGCATCACGCCATGTTGATGTGATGGTTGTTTACTATGTTGTGTGCTTCTTTCCGGTGTTTGCTTCTTCGGGTTGGTTCCGATAACGTCGCGTTTGTGAGGACCCGTTCCACTATGACTGTTTGTCTTCTTCATGGACTCGTTCTTCTTCCTTGCGGGATCTCAGGCAAGATGATCATACCCTCGAAATCACTACTATCTTTGCTTTGCTAGATGCTCGCTCTTTTGCTATGCCTATGCTGCGATGCCTACCACTTGTTTATCATGCCTCCCTATTTGCCATGTCAAACCTCTAACCCACCATGTCCTAGCAAACCGTTGATTGGCTATGTTACCGCTTTGCTCAGCCCCTCTTATAGCGTTGCTAGTTGCAGGTGAAGATTGGAGACCGTTCCTTGTTGGAAAATTATTTACTTGTTGGGATATCACAATATATCTTATTTAATTAATGCATCTATATACTTGGTAAAGGGTGGAAGGCTCGGCCTTATGCCTGGTGTTTTGTTCCACTCTTGCCGCCCTAGTTTCCGTCATATCGGTGTTATGTTCCTGGATTTCGCGTTCCTTACACGGTTGGGTAATAATGGGAACCCCTTGACAGTTCGCCTTGAATAAAACTCCTCCAGCAATGCCCAACCTTGGTTTTACCATTTGCACTAACAACCTACCACCTTCCCTTGGGTTCTGCAGACTCAAGGGTCATCTTTATTTTAACCCCCCCCCCCCCCCGAGCCAGTGCTCCTCTGAGTGTTGGTCCAAACTAGAGTCCTGTGCAGTGCCCCCTCGGGGAAACTCGAGGTTTGGTTTTAGTTGTACGGAGCGCTCATCTGAGTGTGCCCTGAGAACGAGATATGTGCAGCTCCTATTGGGATTTGTCGGCACATTCGGGTGGTGTTGCTGGTTTTGTTTTAACTTGTCGAAGTGTCTTGTAGAACCGGGATACCGAGTCTGATCGGAACGTCTCGGGAGAAGGTCTATTCCTTCGTTGACCGTGAGAGCTTGTCATGGGCTAAGTTGGGACTCCCCTGCAGGTATTTGAACTTTCGAAAGCCGTGCCCGCGGTTATGGGCAGATGGGAATTTGTTAATGTCCGGTTGTAGATAACTTGAACCTTAACTTAACTAAAATGAATCAACTGTGTGAGTTACCGTGATGGTCTCTTCTCGGCGGAGTCCGAGAAGTGAACACGGTGTTGGAGTAATGCTTGCCGCAGGTTGTTCTCTAGTTATTTGTTCGCGCTTTGCCCTCTCTTCCCGCTCTCTTTTGCGAACAGGTTAGCCACCATATATGCTAGTCGCTTGCTGCAGCTCCACATATTTACCTTGCCTTACCTATAAGCTTAAATAGTCTTGATCGCGAGGGTGCGATATTGCTGAGTCCCTGTGGCTCACAGATTACTTCCAAACCAGATGCAGGGCCTGATGATTCCGTTCCGGATGACGCGCTTGAGCTCAAGTGGGAGTTCGACGAGGACTCACGCCGTTACTATGTGTCTTTCCCTGATGATCAGTAGTGGTGCCCAGTTGGGTCGATCGGGGACCTTGTCGCATTTGGGGTTCTTCTTTTATTTTGGTACCGTAGTTGGACCTTGATTGTATCTGGATGAGGTAATGCTTTATTCTTGTATTTGTGTGAAGTGGCGATTGTAAGCCAACTATGTATCTCTTTCCCTTATGTATTACATGGGTTGTGTGAATATTACCTCACTTGCGACATTGCTTTCAATGCGGTTATGCCTCTAAGTCGTGCTTCGACACATGGGAGATATAGCCGCATCGAGGGCATTACAAAGCTCCTAGCTAATCAAGCATGGGCACAAGAAACTATGATCTCTAGTTGGCATTGCAAACATGTTTATTCATAATAGGCTGAATCAGGAACGATGAACTAATCATATTTACAAAAACAAAAGAGGTCGAGTTCATAGCAGCTTTTCTCATCTCAATCAGTCCATCATATATTGTCATAATTGCCTTTCACTTGCACGACTGAATGATGTGGATAATAATAATAGTGCATGTGCATTGGACTAAGCTAGAATCTGCAAGCATTCAATAAACAGGAGAAGACAAGGCACTATGGGCTCTTTTATCAGATCAACAATAATGCATATAAGAGCCACTTCAACAATTTAATCATGGTCTTCTCCGATCGACCCCCAAAGAAAAGAAAAGAAATAAAACTATTTACACGGGAGAGCTCCCAACAAGTAAAAGAAGAATAGGAAATATTTTTGGGTTTTCTTTTTAATTACTACTACAAGCATGGAAAGTAAAATAATTAAAGGCTACAACTAATTTTTTGGTTTTTCTTAAGGTTTATCAAACACACAAGAAGAAAGCATAAAAGGAAAATAAACTAGCATGGATGGTACAATGAAAAAGTATGAGCACCGACATCTGGCAATGAGTGTGTGAACATAAATGTAATGTCGGTGAGAAATACATACTCCCCCAAGCTTAGGCTTTTGGCCTAAGTTGGTCTATGGCCACGGCTGGCCTGGCGGATATCCATAATAGTAGTTGGGGTCGTACTGAGATACAGCGGCTATCGCCTCCTGAGCTGCAGCGTGGCGACGAGCGGCCTCCGCTCTCCTCTCGTACTCATCTGCCTCCTCTCTGGTAATAACATATCTTCCTTTTGCCTGATAATCAAAGAAGGCAGGAGCAGGGAGAGTAATATGGACAGCACGGCGTCTGACAAAGATTAGTCGATACTAGAGAGGTGATTCATTCCTCTCGACAAACTGGTGGTGAACCATAGCATTAAAGTCTAGGTAAGCAGGGGGTAATTCAATATCATCTTCGCATATGGCTACACCAAGAAAATTAGCTATGCGGGTTGCATAAATTCCACCAAAGAAATCTCCATTAAATCTATTAAGATGCAACCTACGTGCAACAATGGCTCCCAAATTATAAGATTTATCTCCTAACACAGCACTTCTAAGAATACTGAGGTCAGGGACACACATGTGACATGCCTCATCTTTACCATTAATGCATCTACCTATGAAGAGAGCAAAATAATGTATAGCAGGAAAGTGAATGCTCCCTATGGTAGCTTGTGTTATATCTCTAGATTCCCCCACAGTTATACTAGCAAGAAAATCTCTAAATTCAGATTTGCGAGGATCCCTGATACTACCCCATTGTGGAAGTTTGCAAGTAGTGGTAAAATCCTCTAAGTCCATAGTGTAAGAATTTTCGTAAAGATCAAACAGGACAGTTGGAGAATTACGTGAAGATGAAAATTCAAACCTCCTCACAAAGGAACTAGTGAGATAGTGATACTGGCTGCACTTTTCTTCCTCGAAGCTCACAAGATCGGCGTTACGCAAATATGCGCTAAATTCTTCTTTAATTCCCGCTCGATCCATAAAATTTTCCGAAGGCCATTCACAAGGACACACTGGAGCGTCTCTTGGTGGCTCTTCATCAGCATCACGCATTGCAAGTCTGGGTCCTTGCTTCCTTGAAGAACCATCTTGGAACATTTTACTAAGCATATTTCTTCCTCTAAAAAATTCTGAAATTTTTTAGTAACTTCAAAATAAAAGTAAACCAAGCTCAATAATATTGATAGCAACTACTCCTACAAGTGCCTAGGGCCTATATCATGCATCAAAACTACTTTTGACCATATAAATTTGACATGCAAGCTCAAGAACAGAGTCACCTAAGCAGCAAAAATTTGCGATGAATAAAGCACTAGAACGAAAACTAATTGGACCAATGGATGAGTCACATACCAAGGAACAATCTCCCTAGGCAGTTTTGTGAGAGGTGCTTTGAGCAAGGATATCGAAAATGGCAGCAAAATGAGCTTGGACTCGGGTTTGAGCTGGATATTCGTGTTTGGGGGAGGAAGAAGGAGTGTGTGGGTGAAAGGATAAGTGGAGGAGGGCCACCGTGGGCCCATGAGGCAGGGGGCGCGCCCAGGGGTAGGGCGCGCCCTCCACCCTCGTGGGCAGGTGGGTGACCCCCCTGCTGTGTTCTCAGTGCCAAATATTCTCAAATATTCCAAAAAAAATCATATTTAAATTTCAAGGCATTTGGAGAACTTTTATTTTTGGGATATTTTTATATTGCACGGATAATCAGATAACAGACAAAAAAAATACTATTTTTATTTTATTTAATATAAATAATAGAAAGTAAAAGTGGGGTACAGAAGGTTGTGCCTTCTGGTTTCATCCATCTCATGATCATCAAAAGGAATCCACTAACAAGGTGGATCAAGTCTTGTTAACGAACTCATTCCGAATAACATGGAACCGGGGAAATTTCGAATAACACTATGTTACCTCAACGGGGATATGCACATCCCCAATAATAAGAATATCATATTTCTTCTTGACAGTAGGAAGAGGAAATTCAAAACCTCCAAATATAAACGATGGAATTTTTCCAATAGAGTTGATACTATGAACTTGAGGTTGTTTCCTCAGAAAGTGTACTGTATGCTCATTACCATTAACATGAAAAGTGACATTGCCTTTAGTGCAATCAATAACAGCCCCTGCAGTATTCAAAAAGGGTCTTCCAAGAATAATAGACATACTACCATCCTCGGGAATATCAAGAATAACAAAGTCTGTTAAAATAGTAACGTTTGCAACTACAACAGGCACATCCTCACAAATACCCACAGGTAGAGCAGTTGATTTATCAGCCATTTGCAAAGATATTTCAGTAGGTGTCAACTTATTCAAATCAAGTCTACGATATAAAGAGAGAGGCATAACACTAACACCGGCTCCAAGATCACATAAAGCAGTTTTAACATAGTTTCTTTTAATGGAGCATGGTATAGTTGGTACACCGGGATCTCCAACTTTCTTTGGTATTACACCCTTAAAAGTATAATTAGCAAGCATGGTGGAAATTTCAGCTTCCGGTATCTTTCTTTTATTTGTAACAATATCTTTCATATACTTAGCATAAGGATTCATTTTGAGCATATCAGTTAATCGCATGCGCAAAAAGATAGGTCTAATCATTTCAGCAAAGCGCTCAAAATCCTCATCATCCTTTTTCTTGGACGGTTTGGGAGGAAAAGGCATAGGTTTCTAAACCCATGAATCTCTTTCTTTACCGTGTTTCCTAGCAACAAAGTCTTTCTTATCATAACGTTGATTCTTTGATTGTGGGTTATCAAGATCAACAACAGGTTCAATTTCTATATCATTATCATTACTAGGTTGAGCATCATCATGAACATTATTATTAGCATTATCACTAGTTTCAGGTTCATTACCAGATTGAGTTTCAGCATCAAAAATAGAAATATCATTTGGATTCTCAGGTGGTTCGATAACAGGTTCACTAGAAGCATGCAAAGTCCTATCATTTTTCTTTTTCTTCCTTTTAGAAGGACTGGGTGCATCCATATTGTTTCTCTAAGAATCTTGCTCAATTCTCTTAGGGTGGCCTTCAGGATGCAAAGGTTCCTGAGTCATTCTACCACCTCTAGTCATAACTCTAACAGCATTATCATTATCCTTACTATTCAATTCATTGAGCAAATCATTTTGAGCTTTAAGTACTTGTTCTACTTGAGTGGTAACCATAGAAGCATATTTACTAATAAGTTTAAGTTCACCTTTGACATTAGCCATATAATCACCCAAGTGTTCAAGCATATTTGAATTGTATTTAAATTGTCTACCAAAATAAGCATTGAAGTCTTCTTGCTTAGCCATAAATTTATCAAACTCATCTAAGCATGGGCTAGCAAACTTAGTAAATGGGATTTCAGCTTTATCATATCTATAGAGAGAATTTACCTTTACTACCTGTGTCGGGTTATGAAGACCATGAGTTTCTTCAATAGGTAAAGGATTAAGATCATATGTTTCTTCAACAGACGGTAAATTAAGACCATGTATTTCTTCAATAGGAGGTAAATTCTTAACATCTTCAGCTTTAATACCTTTTTCATTCATAGATTTCTTTGCCTCTTGCATATCTTCAGGAATGAGAAATAGAATACCCCTCTTCTTCGGAGTTGGTTTAGGAATAGGCTCAGGAATTGGCTCCGGAGGTGTCCAATTATTTTCATTTGTTAACATATTATACAATAGAATTTCAGCTTCATCCGGTGTTCTTTCCCTGAAAACAGAACCAGCACAACTATCCAGGTAATCTCTGGAAGCATCGGTTAGTCCATTATAAAAGATATCAAGTATTTCATTTTTCTTAAGAGGATGATCAGGCAAAGCATTAAGTAACTTGAGAAGCCTCCCCCAAGCTTGTGGGAGACTCTCTTCTTCAATTTGCACAAAATTATATATATCCCTTAAAGAAGCTTGTTTCTTATGAGCAGGGAAATATTTAGCAGAGAAGTAATAAATCATATCATGGGGACTACGCACACAACCAGGATCGAGAGAATTAAACCATATCTTAGCGCTCAAAATCCTCATCATGAGAACGGAAATATTTTAAGGATATAAAAGTAACGAGTTCTCTCATCAATAGTGAACAGGGTGGCTATATCATTTAATTTAGTAAGATGTGCCACAACAGTTTCAGATTCATAGCCATGAAAAGGATCAGATTCAACCAAAGTAATTATATCAGGATCAACAGAGAATTCATAATCCTTATAAGTAACACAGATAGGTGAAGTAGCAAAAGCAGGGCCAGGTTTCATCCTAGCATTTAGAGATTGCTTATTCCATTTAGCTAATAACATCTTGAGTTCGTATCTATCTTTGCAGGCTAAAATAGCTAAAGAAGCTTCTTTATCAAAAACATAACCCTTAGGAATAACAAGCGAGTCTTCATCATCACTTTCATCAGTATTATCAGATTCAATAATTTTCATTCTCTCTAGCCCTAGAAAGTTGTTCATCAAGAAATTCACCAAGTGGCACAGTAGTATCAAGCATAGAAGTAGTTTCATCATAAGTATCATGTATAGCAGAAGTGGCATCATCAATAACATGCGACATATCAGAACGAATAGCTGAAGCAGGTTTAGGTGTCGAAGCTTACTCAAAACAGAAGGTGAATCAAGTGTAGAGCTAGATCGCAGTTCCTTACCTCCCCTCGTAGTTGAGGGATAAATCTTGGTTCTTGGATCTTTCAAGTTCTTCATAATGATAAGCAGATATAAATCCCGAGTGACTCAAAGAATAGAGCTATGCTCCCTGGCAACAGCACCAGAAAATAGTCTTGATAACCCACAAGTATAGGGGATCACAACAGTTTTCGAGGGTAAAGTATTCAACCCAAATTTATTGATTCGACACAAGGGGAGCCAAAGAATATTCTCAAGTGTTAGCAGCTGAGTTGTCAATTCAACCACACCTGGAAACTTAGTATCTGCAGCAAAGTATTTAGTAGCAAAGTAATATGATAGTAGTGGTAATGGTAGCAAAAGGTAACGATAGCAAAAGTAATGCTTTTGGTATTTTGTAGTGATGATAGCAATAGCAACGGAAAAGTAAATAAGCGAAGAACAATATATGGAAAGCTCGTAGGCAATGGATCGGTGATGGAGAATTATGCCGGATGCAGTTCATCATGTAACAGTCATAACCTAGGGTGACACAGAACTAGCTCCAGTTCATCAATGTAATGTAGGCATGTATTCCGAATATAGTCATACAAGCTTATGGAAAAGAACTTGCATGACATCTTTTGTCCTACCCTCCCGTGGCAGCGGGGTCCTTACGGAAACTAAGGGATATTAAGGCCTCCTTTTAATAGAGTACCGGAACAAAGAATTAACACATAGTGAATACATGAACTCCTCAAACTACGGTCATCACCGGTAAGTATCCCGATTATTGTCACTTCGGGGTTAATGGATCATAACACATAATAGGTGACTATAGACTTGCAATATAGGATCAAGAACTCTCATATATTGATGAAAACATAAAAGGTTCAGATCTGAAATCATGGCACTCGGGCCCTAGTGACAAGCATTAAGCATAGCAAAGTCATAGCAACATCAATCTCAGAACATAGTGGATACTAGGGATCAAACCCTAACAAAACTAACTCGATTACATGATAGATCCCATCCAACCCATCACCGTCCAGCAAGCCTACAATGGAATTACTCACGCACGGTGGTGAGCATCATGAAATTGGTGATGGAAGATGGTTGATGATGACGATGGCAACGGATTCACCTCTCCGGAGCCCCGAACAGACTCCAGATCAGCCCTCCCGGTAGGTTTTAGGGCTTGGCGGTGGCTCCGTATCATAAAACACGATGAATCCTTCTCTTTGATTTTTTTCTCTCCGAAACCAAATATATAGAGTTGGAGTCGAGGTCGGAGGAGCTCCAGGGGGCCCACAAGGTAGGGGGGCGCGCCCCCCACCCTCGTGGACAGGTGGTGGGCCCCCTGGCCTTCATCTTTTGCGAGGATTTTTTATATTTTCCGAAAAGTTGTTCCGTGAAGTTTCAGGTCATTCCGAAAACTTTTGTTTTTGCACATAAATAACACCATGGTAATTCTGCTGAAAACAGCGTCAGTCCGGGTTAGTTCCATTCAAATCATGCAAGTTAGAGTCCAAAACAAGGGCAAAAGTGTTTGGAAAAGTAGATATGACGAAGACGTATCAATGACTAAGGATATGTTTCTCGTTTATGGAGGTGACAAAGAGCTCGTCTTAAATGGTTACGTCGATGCAAGCTTTGACACTTATCCGGGCGATTCTAAATCGCAAACCGGATATGTGTTTATATTGAACAGTGGAGCTGTAAGTTGGAGCAATCCTAAACAAAGCGTCGTGGCGGGATCTACGTGTGAAGCGGAGTACATAGCTGCTTCAGAAGCAGCAAATGAAGGAGTCTGGATGAAGGAGTTCATATCCAATCTAGGTGTCATACCTAGTGCATCGGGTCCAATGAACATCTTTTGTGACAATACTGGTGCAATTGCCTTGGCAAAGGAATCCAGATTTCACAAAAGAACCAAGCACATCAAGAGACGCTTCAATTCCATCCGGGATCAAGTCCAGGTGGGAGACATAGAGATTTGCAAGATACATACGGATCTGTATGTTGCAGACCCATAAGCCTCTTCCACGAGCAAAACATGATCAGCACCAAGACTCCATGGGTGTTAGAATCATTACTGTGTAATCTAGATTATTGACTCTAGTGCAAGTGGGAGGCTGGAGGAAATATGCCCTACAGGCAATAATAAAGTTATTATTTATTTCCTCATATCATGATAAATGTTTATTATTCATGCTAGAATTGTATTAACCGGAAACATAATACATGTGTGAATACATAGACAAACATAGTGTCACTAGTATGCCTCTACTTGACTAGCTCGTTGATCAAAGATGGTTGAGTTTCCTAGCCATAGACATGAGTTGTCATTTGATCAACGGGATCACATCATTAGGAGAATGATGTGATTGACTTGACCCATTCCGTTAGCTTAGCACTTGATCGTTTAGTTTACTGCTATTGCTTTCTTCATGACTTATACATGTTCCTATGACTATGAGATTATGCAACTCCCGAATACCGGAGGAACACTTTGTGTGCTACCAAACGTCACAACGTAACTGGGTGATTATAAAGGTGCTCTACAGGTGTCTCCGATGGTGTTCGTGGAGTTGGCATAGATCAAGAATAGGATTTGTCACTCCGATTGTCAGAGAGGTATCTCTGGGCCCTCTCGGTAATGCACATCACTATAATCCTTGCAAGCAATGTGACTAATGAGTTAGTTGTGGGATGATGCATTACGGAACGAGTAAAGAGACTTGTCAGTAATGAGATTGAGCTAGGTATTGAGATGCCAATGATCGAATCTCGAGCAAGTAACATGTAAAGGGAACAATGTATGTTGTTATGCGGTTTGACCGATAAAGATCTTCGTAGAATATGTAGGAACCAATATGAGCATCCAGGTTCCGCTATTGGTTACTGACCGGAGACATGTCTCAGTCATGTCTACATAGTTCTCGAACCCGTAGGGTCCGCACGGTTAAAGTCCTGTCACGATCGGTATTATGAGTTTATATGTTTTGATGTACCGAAGGTAGTTTGGAGTCCTAGATATGATCACGGACATGACGAGGAGTCTTGAAATGGTCGATACATAAAGATTGATATATTGGAAGCCTACATTTGGACATCGGAAGAGTTCCGGGTGAAATCGGGATTTTACCGGAGTGCCGAAGGGGTTATCGGAACCCCCTGGGGGTTAATGGGCCTTGTTGGGCCCTAGTGGAGAGAGAGAGAGGGGCCGGCCAGGGCAGGCCACGTGCCCCCTCCCCCTCTGGTCTGAATTGGACTAGGGAGGGGGCGGCGCCCCCCTTTCCTTCTCCTTCTCCTCCTTCCTTTCCCCCTCCTAGTAGGAGTAGGAAAGAGGGGAATCCTACTCCTACTAGGAGGAGGACTCCTCCTCCTAGCGTACCCTACATGGCCGGCCTCCCCCTTGTTCCTTTATATACGGGGGCAGGGGGCACCCAGGACACACAAGTTGATCATTGATCTCTCCCAGCCATGTGCGGTGCCCCCCTCCACCATAATCCACCTCGGTTATATCGGAGCGGTGCTTAGGCAGAGCCCTGCGTCGGTAGCTTCATCAACATCGTCACCACGCCGTCGTGCTGATGAAACTCTCCCTCGAGCTCTACTGGATCGTGAGTTCATGGGACGTCACCGAGCTGAACGTGTGCTGAACGCGAAGGTGTCATACGTTCGGTACAGAGGATCGGTCGATCGTGAAGACGTATGACTACATAAACCGGGTTGTCATAATGCTTCCGCTTAACGGTCTACGAGGGTACATGGACAAAACTCTCCCCTCTCATTGCGATGCATCACCATGATCTTGCGTGTGCATAGGATATTTTTTTAAAATTACTACGGTCACCAATAGGTCCCGGTCTAGTAATCTTGACTAGATGGTAACAATGACATAGAGGACACAATGTCTACCCAGGTTCGGGCCCTCTCGAAGAGGTAAAACCTATTGGGAAATGTAGTAGAAAATAAAAAAACACCCTACGACTACTTAGGAACAACATGACGATGCATATAGGATCAATGATCTTTACTAGCTCTGGAGTGCAGCGGAAGTAAACGATTCGGTGTAGATCGTACTTGAAGTCCCTCGAACCGTTGATGCCGATCTCGCGAACCGCCCTCCAACAATCCCTCGAACTGAAGTACGGAAGCACGGCCTCTTACTTGGTCTTCATGATTCGACAGCGCTTCGCCATCTAGAGCTAATCGTCACCAGAGAATTAGAGGGAAGAGATTAGAACCACACTGGGCCTCTAATTATGAGGATTATAGGAACTAGATCTAGCTCTAATTGAATCAACTAGGATCAACTAGAACAAGGACTATATGGACTCGAGGCAGCTCTAAAACTTGTGTTTTATCAATGGACAAAATCCTCTAGTATATATACTTTTGAGGGGAGAGGAGGGCCTGCCACTGAGGAGGGAAGGTCCCTCCTTAGGGTGCCGGCCAAGAAGGGGAGGAGGAATCCCCCATAGTCCAACTCGGCCTCCCCTCCTTGGAAAGGGGGGCGCCACCTCCACTTGGGCCTTGGTGGCCCAAGTTGCCTTCCACCACTAGGCCTTTTAAGGCTCGTTGATATTAAATTAACTATAAAAGACAATTAATAGAGCCTTTTATATATAATTTAACATCAACATAAACATTTCCCACCTATATATAATTTATCAGTAATACCAAGTATTGCCTGATAAACTCCAAAACCCTTCCGGTGACCCCGAAACGCCTCCGGTTCCTCTCAAAACTATTCCAAATATTGATGAAACAATTCCACAAATAAAGCCTCGATACTCTCATCCTACTAACACTCAGTAGATCATGATTACCTTAAGCTTCTGACCCCATAGGTTCGGTAAATCATAGATATGAACGAAACCCCTTCGTTAAATGACTGACAGCGGAACCATGGACATCCATATCGATCCATAAGATTAGACTAATGACATTCGACCTGTGATTATCATGTGATGTTCCCTTTATTTCTCAATACTTTACAAAATCCGGGATGCATAGATATCCTCCTAAGTCATACACATGCTCACTATACCGTTGATCCTGTTGCCGGTTTTGTTCTTCTTTCTCGTTGAAGTGTTCCGGCGTCCCCGTGACGTAGTCACCTGTGTCTGGCCAGACGATGATGGATGCCGTCACACTGAGAGGCCCTGAGAATATATCTCCATCGTCAGAGGAGCAAATTGCACTCTTGGGCTATGTAGTCCCTTGTCAAACTTCCTAACACTACTAGGGAAAAGCTTATACTCCCTCCTTCCATCTATATAGGGCCTAATGCGTTTTTCGAGGCTAAGTTTGACCAAATATTAGAGCAATAATATATGACATGCAACTTACACAAAGCACACCGTTAAATTCGTGTGTGAAAGGAGTTTTCAATGATATAATTTTCACATTGTGCATGTCATGTACTATTAATCTTATCAATAGTCAAAGGCGGTCTTAAAAAATGCATTAGGCCTTATATAGATGGAAGGAGGGAGTATACAGGATCTTACCAGCAGTGAGTTTTAAAATAAGGCGCTGCTGCAATGTAGCAGTAGCACGCTCCGGCAGTACTCGCTGCTGAAATAAATGTAGCAGTAGCGCGCCTCCTCTAAGCTGCGCTACTGCTATAATTCCCACGAACACGCCGCGAAGCTAGTTCTAGCAGCAGCGCGTTAATTTGGACCGCGCTACTGCTAGGTAGTTCAGCAGTAGCGCCTTTGCCTTTAGAGCGCTACTGCTAAAACTAGCTATCTCCCACCCCCCATGCTCTCCTCTATCCGATCCACACTCACACTCACACTCACTCCCCCTCTCCCCCCCCCCCCCCCGCGCGCTCCGGTCCTCCCCCGTCGGCAGCCGGCGCCCCCGCCAGCCGTCGTCGCCTACCCCTCTTCCCTCTGTGCCGCTGTCAACTCCTCCTCCTCGCTGGACTCGGTACCGCCCTCCTCCTCCGTCCTCCCTCGACTCGCCGCCGGCTGGCCCCTCCTCGCTCCGCCTTCCTCCTCCGTCCTACTCTCTTCTCCCTCCTCGAGTCGCCCCTCCCTCTCCCTCCTCCCTGCTACATTTTGATTTAGTAGGCTAGTTCATATGCAACATTTTGATTTAGTTGATATGATTTAGTTGATTTAGTTGATTTAGAACATTTTGATTTAGTTTATTTAGTAGGCTAGTTGATTTAGTTGATTTAGAACATTCTGATTTAGTTGATTTAGTAGGCTAGTTGATTTAGTAGATTTAGTAGGCTAGTTGATTTAGTTGATTTAGAATATTTCGATTTAGTTGATTTAGTATGCTAGTGGATTTAGTAGGCTAGTTGATTTAGTTGATTTAGTATGCACCATTTTATTGTTATTTTTTTGTACATGGATAGGTAGATGCTTTTGTTTTTTGTAATAAGTTATTTTTTGGCAAAATGTAGGTGCCAATTTAGTTAAATTTGTCACTTGTTTTTTTAATCAATTATCTTAGGCAATAGGGGCCAAATTAGATGAAATGTCTTGGTAGGTGGTACCCTTATTTGGTAGATATTTGTGAAAAGTTTTTTCAGCAATAGGTGCCACCGAAATGCTTTGGTAGGTGGTACCTTGTCATCTAATAAGTTACTAGATCTTAGGATTATAATTGTCCATAAAATTGCTTCTCGCAAAAGAACCAAAAATATCACATGCTAGTGTTTTTATTTCATGTGAAGTGGATCCTTAATCCTTTGCTCATATTGCTTTAGGAAAATGGCGCCACCACCACCACCACTATGTCGACTATGCAAGTCAAGGTGCGCCAGCAGCCTTGCAACTGGCAAGCTATTCAGCATCTACTTCCATCTGAGTTTTCGTCATGCGGCGGTAAGAAATTAGATGAAATGTAACAACTATTTTATTTTTAGAGTTGGCATTACTGCATTGTGTCATTTTGCTTTTTTTACACAGATTGTCCCATGCAATGTGAGGTTGAAATTCAACAAGCTAACAGGAGACACTGTGACATTTGAGGCTCCTGGGGGTCGTACACTATGGAGGTCGAGAAAGGACGCAATATGTCGCAGACTGGAGGAGATGGATGGGCCTGTTTCCTTGCTTACATGCGTCTTACTGGTGGTGAGTTGATCAGCTTCTCCTTCAGAGCAGAAAGACCCAAGCTGGCTGTCATTTATCTCAACCTGGTGCAAGATGATGAAGATGATGAAGATGACGAAGATGACAAAGATGATGAAGATAATGAACCCACTTTATGAAGCCATCGTAGCTCAAAGAATGAGGCTGAGCGAGGAGGAGGTGTGCAACCTATGGGACATAATTCCGCCACGTAATGACTTTGTCGGGGTGCCATTCGTGACCCGCCTGACAAGTACCATGGTCGATCGGCATGAAATGGTATGTTATACTGACTGTAGTAATTTGATGATATATATGTGCTTTACTGCTATACTTACAAATGCAAATTATCCGATGATATGCTTAGTGAATCTGATGATATGCTTAGTGTAGAGTCCAATGATATGCTTTGTGAAACCTAGTCGATGATATGCTTTAGTGTAGAGTCTGATCACATGCTTATTAGTGTAGGAACTATTAATAGTGTAGATAATCCATATATACTTATTAGTAGAATTCATGATTAATTAGTACAAATGCGTACTACTGTGTCTTTTGATAGTGTAAAAATCTAGACTTAATAGAAATATATTTACAAGGGTATGTGCGAGGCTATTTATTAATTGATATGTTTTTCTTATTCAGAAATTGTCAAAGAACCTATCTGTGAGTTGTGGTATCGAGCCTGATGAAGAAGGCTCAGCTGGACTACGCCTTACCGCAGGGGCTCCGTCACCATCGGTACTTACCGCATGGACACAGACGGTCGCACACACTTAAACTCGGTTGGGTGAAAGAGATTCCTCGTTGGCGAGAATCTTCGTGTTGAACAGGCCATCCTAATTACTATCAGGAACACCCACCGCCCAGGCTTGAGGAGGAGGATCGTCGTCGATATCATCTAGAACTACATATGTGTGTGTGGCTATAACATCTAGAACTACATATGATGATT
The DNA here is from genome assembly GCF_018294505.1 of Triticum aestivum. Taxonomy (NCBI): domain Eukaryota; kingdom Viridiplantae; phylum Streptophyta; class Magnoliopsida; order Poales; family Poaceae; genus Triticum; species Triticum aestivum. The sequence goes on from NC_057806.1 coordinate 659,002,053, forward strand.
GTCGTCGATAGCATGTAGAACTACATATGATGATCGTCGTCGATATCACCTAGTACTGCTTGAGGATGCATGTTGAGTATATATGAAATTGTTATCTAGTACTCCCTCGATTCCAAATTACTCGTCGTGGTTTTAGTTCAAATTTGAACTAAAACCACGACGAGTAATTTGGAACCGAGGGAATACTACCTAGTACCTATAATGCTTTATGAAATTGATATCTAGTAGTACCTAGTATCTGGAAATTACAGTTTATTGAAGCTGAAACGGGGTGGAAATGATGAAAGATATAGCAGTAGCGCGGGACTAGGAAATCGCTACAGCTAACTAATAGTAGTGTTTTCCAGAAAAGCGCTTCTGATATAGTCAATAGTAGTAGCGCGGGTACAGACAACACTACTACTAACAGTTAGCTGTAGCGCCTTATTGGTAGCGCGGTTGCCCGCGCTGCTGATAGCCTCAAAACTCGCGCTACTACTAGGTTTTCCCTAGTAGTGTAATGAACTTGTACGTTGTCGTTATGATCAACTAGTTACATATTACATTTGAGCAACCCCAAAGTCCACTGTACTGTAGGAAGTCAATACGATACTCTAATGATATGAGGAACTTAAACACATGCTAACACCCCGTGTTATAAGAATTGATTTCTAACGATATTATCTCAATGCATAACAAAAAAGTTTGGGTCGATTCAATATGAATGTTCTTCCAACGCCATATTCTCCATGTTTTAGGACTATCATTACACTTAACGATATCCTAAGATCAGGAAAACATGATCAATAACAACACTTGAGCCAGTCTTAGAGGCAAGACTAGGAACCTATACTTTACCGTTTATCATTCTACACGTGCATATGAGTTTTCCACCGAATTGCATATGCATATTCCAGAGGATCATAGCAGTTATAGTATGAAATATAAACTCTTAATTACGAAAATGGAACATATCATCTTGCTAGTTGCAAGGCTACATCTATATGATCTAGTAGGGGTTAAAAATGAAGTTTCACTATGATACGTCCATTTTGCATCATGCTTTTATATCGACATTTATTGCATTATGGGCTGTTATTACACATTATGTCACAATACTTATGCCTATTCTCTCTTATTTTACAAGGTTTGCACGAAGAGGGAGAATGCCGGCAGCTGGAATTCTGGGCTGGAAAGGAGCAAATATTAGAGACCTATTCTGCACAACTCCGAAAGTCCTAAAACTCCACGGGAGTCATTTTTAGAATATATAAAAATTATTGGGCGAAGAAAGCACCAGAGGGGTCCACCCACCATCCACGAGGGTGGGGGCGCGCCCTACCCCCCTGGGCGCACCCCTGTCTCGTGGGCCCCCTGGCAGGCCTCCGGTGCCCATCTTTGGCTATATGAAGTCTTTCACCCTGGAAAAAATCATAAGAAAGCTCTCGGGACGAAACTCCGCCGCCACGAGGCGGAACCAATCTAGGGATTCGGCGGAGCTGTTCTGCCGGGGAAACATCCCTCCGGGAGGGGGAACACATCACCATCGTCATCACCATCGATCCTCTCATCGGGAGGGGGTCCATATCCATCAACATCTTCACCAGCACCATCTCATCTCAAACCCTAGTTCATCTCTTGTATCCAATCTTTGTCTCAAAACCTCGGATTGGTACCTATGGGTTGCTAGTAGTGTTGATTACTCCTTGTAGTTGATGCTAGTTGGTTTATTTGGTGGAAGATCATATGTTCAGGTCCTTTATGCATATTAATACCCCTCTGATTATGAACATGAATATGCTTTGTGAGTAGTTAGGTTTGTTCCTGAGGATATGGGAGAAGTCTTGCTATAAGTAGTCATGTGAATTTGGTATTCGTTCGATATTTTAATGAGATGTATGTTATTTTTCCTCTAGTGGTGTCATGTGAACGTCGACTACATGACACTTCACCATTGTTTGGGCCTAGGGGAAGGCATTATGAAGTAATAAGTACATGATGGGTTGCTAGAGTGACAGAAGCTTAAACCCTAGTTTATGCGTTGCTTCGTAAGGGGCTGATTTGGATCCATATGTTTCATGCTATGGTTAGGTTTACCTTAATACTTCTTTTGTAGTTGAGGATGCTTGCAAGAGGGGTTATTCATAAGTGGGATGCTTGTCCAAGTAAGGGCAGTACCCAAGCACCGGTCCACTCACATATCAAATTATCAAAGTAACGAACGTGAATCAAATGAGCATGATGAAAACTAGCTTGACGATAATTCCCATGTGTCCTCGGGAGCGCTTTCCTTTATATAAGAGTTTGTCCAGGCTTGTCCTTTGCTACAAAAAGGATTAGGCCATCTTGCTGCACCTTGTTTACTTTTATTACTTGTTACCCGTTACCAATTACCTTATCACAAAACTATATGTTACCGATAATTTCAGTGCTTGCAGAGAATACCTTACTGAAAACTACGTATCATTTCCTTCTGCTCCTCGTTGGATTCGACACTCTTACTTATCAAAAGGACTACGATAGATCCCCTATACTTGTGGGTCATCACACTGATTATTGTCAATTGGTAGGGGTTAAAGCCAAAGTTTCACTTACAGTCATCGCTAGCTTGATCATCCACTGCCTAGTTATATAGCTACTTCACATGGGTAGGAAATGATTTCTACTACAAATACATCATACATGAACAAATCAGATGTAAGTTCCATTCCTTTTAGCATGACCGAGTTTTAGATCAGGCAACTTGTTAAATAGTATTATATTTGTACAGAATTGTATTTGTACTTGCAATGTCATTTTGCATGCAACTTGTTAGTAATACTAGGATATTATACATAGTGTGGATTTTATGCGTAGAAGCTCACAAAATTTTATTACATATTTAATACTAGGATATTATACGTAGTGGGGATTTTAGTTTTTTCTACACTAGTGCATGGGTGGCGGCATGATGAGTGGAGGCATGGGAGGATTCATGGGCGTCATGGAAGGCGGCATAGGAGCATTCTTGGGTGCCATGGGAGGTGGCATTGGAGGAGGCATGGGTGGTGCTATGAGTGGTAGCATGAGAGGGGGCATGGCTGGTGGAATGGGAGGAGGTATAGATGGTACCATGTATGGCAATAAAGACAATGAAGTCAATGGTGGCAATAAGACCGATGTTCCAAGCCATGGAGACAATTCAAGAACTTTTAAGAATCAAGGCGATGAAAGCTAAGAGGCTATGTTGCTATGTACTTTTATGTTCTATACACTTTTTTTGTGTTGGTGACTCACTATGCTTGTGGTTTGCATTTGAATTTGATATGTCGATTGAGGTTCAATTTGATATGTTGTTGATTATGTGTGTGGTGATCTTGCAAAGTTTAAATTCTATCCATATTCATGTTTTGTTTCAATATGTATGCAATTGTGGAGAAGAAATATGTGGTTGGATGCCCTATTTACATCATTTGTTGGAGAAGAAATTTTCTATTGCCCTAAAACTCTTTTCAGTGCCTTTTTTACATCACCTATTAGAGGTGTTCTAAAATGGTGCAAGAGCAACTCTAGTAGATTCTCATATCAGCGGTCATCATCCGCATGCTTCATATGGATATGGAGCAGTGGTGAATCCATGAAGAAACTGCAGGGAGGGCTCAAAGTTAGCAGCGAAAAAACAAAATATTTTTGTGTCATTATCTCCTAATCTTTTAGTGAAAATAAGCTCAAACACTCCTAGATTAATAGTGAGCACATTTAGTAGTTACTGAAATTGTTTAGCATTTTTATAAAAAATATCATTGTACCAAGAACTAGGTCTGTTTAGTAAAATAGACATGATTTCCTAATCATTATGTCCGAATTGTATTGAATACTAAATCCTGTATTGAACCAAACTTGTGCATACTCATACTCTGTCTCTTTATTCTTGTAAATTTACAAACAAATTGTATTGAACACTAAATCAATTAACAACTTATCACATAAAATGCATATTCAGAAAGCTAGTGTCCCGGGACCCAAATTTGTGGTCCCCCCCTCCCCCCATAGTTGGCCCCGTCAGCCACCCTTGCCTCCACTAGCGCAAGGGTTTAGTACCCGTGTGTGGATCTCGTTGTTTTTAAGGGGTCTCTGTTTTCTCCGCGTGATAGGACGAGACCTCCTATTTGGTGCTCTCCGCGCTAGTTAGCGCAACAGGCGCTCGTACGTGACGCGTAGCGGGCCGATCCAGCAAACGTGAAGCTCATTTGGTTCTTGCTCAAATCTCATTACAAGTCGGGTCACTTGTTCCGCTCGCTCTGCGGCTCACACCTCGCTCGCTCGCTTGGGATATCTGGTTGACCACTTGACCGGCGAGAAGTGCATGGATGAACCCGGGTACATATGAACCTATTTTAAAAAACATATTTTGCAATGTCAAAAAATTCTGAAAAAAGATGCGCGCAGACATCTTCATATTCTATGTGTGTGCAGAAAGTTTCACAGAAAAACAATTTTTTTTGTAGCCTGTGCAAAAAAGACAAAATTTTATGCCGTGAAACGCTATTTACAAGTAGTAAAATTTGTCTTTTTTACTGAGACAAAACAAAAATATTTTTTTACACAAAACTTTGTGCCGTGGACATACCTTTGCCAATATGTATGCATAAATATTTTTTTAGAATTTTTGAACATTACAAAACGTGTAAAAAGTACATTTTTGAAAAGCGGGTGCAGATGCCCCCGTGTGCAGATTGTCCACTCTCCTTGACCGGCTCACTAGTTTATCGTTAACTTTTGGGGGGAAAAGTGCAGATTTTTTTAAAAAACCTAAATTTGAAAAGGAGTTCACCAAAAAAACATCATGAATACTGAAAATGTTCACAACTTTTTAAAAGTTTGTAAAAAATGGAAAAAAGTTTGCAAAAAAGAAGAAGAAATCAAGATTTTAAAAAAGTTCAGGAATTCATGAAAATTTCAGTACTTGATTTTTAAAAATGCGAATTTGAAAAAAATCACGAATTTGGGAAAAAAACTCACCAAACTTGAAAAAGATCACAAATTAAGAAAAGCTCACCCGTTTTAAAAAATCAGGAATTCATGAAAATTTCAGTAATTTGATAAAACATCATGAATTTGAACAAAGTTGATGATTTTTTTATAAAGTTTGCTGATTTAAAAATATAAAAAGGAAAAACAAAATAAAAAGTATTTTTTTTTAACAAAAGTCGGTCCAAAAAACAAGAAAAAAATGAGAAACCCACCCTTAAAGGTTCTAATTTTTTGTCAAAACTGGAGTGGGAAGGTTCTTTAAACCAGGGCGGGAAGCTTTACCAGGACAGTTTCCCAGCGAAAAAGCCTTATGGACCGGCTCAATACAATCGAAGGAGTGCTCCCTATATAACTATAAGTAGCGTGGAATACTAATTATTGCATAGGTCGGAGAATAGGGTAGTAATGCACACCTTCCATCGCGAGCGTGCTGCGTCAATTGGGACGGGTCATTATCAATTTTCACCCCATCGATTTGGGGAAGATTCTAGAACCTTCCATGAACCGGGTTGTCAATTTTTCTTGTTTTTTCATTCTTCTTTTATTTTTCTCATTTTTTTCTGTTTCTGCCAATCCTTTTTCTATGCATTTTCGTTTTGGGATTTTTTTCTATATTTGTTTGTTTCTTTTTTATTTTCGTATAAATATGCAAACAATTTTTGAAATGCACAAACATTTGTTTAGTTCAGGAAAAAGTTTTGAAATAACTGAAAATTTATTGAATATGTTAACAGTTCTTGAATTAACGAATATTGCTTTTGAAATTCTTCAACATAGTTTGAATCTGTGAACTTTTTACTGAATCAACAAACATTTTTTGAATTGACAAACATTTTGAATTCATGATCTTTTCTGAATCAATAATATTTTTTGAAATTTAGGAATTAATTTTGAAATTCACGAGGACTTTTTTATCGACGAACATTTTCTGAATCAGTGAACGGTTTCTGCTATTTGGTACATAACAATTTTTTAAGTTTGCAAAATTTTATTAATTCAGGACATTTTTTTGAATTCATGATTATTTTATCAAATTCTTGAACATTTTTTCGAAATTTCTGTCATTTGTTAAAAAATATTGAAGCTGAACATTTTTTTGAAATTAAGAACAATTTTATTTTCGAATTTGAGATTCGTGAACAGTTCTCAAAGTAACAAAAAACAAAAGGAAATAAAGAAGAAAAACAAGAACCATAGGATCTTTTGCAAGCATTACGCAGTGACCCTAAATAAAGCTTGTCTCGGTAAGCCCGTATAAAAACGGGCCAGTGCGGTACTTATGCGCGGACGCGCGGCCCATCCAAGCCCGACTTGACTGCCCGGAGCGCTTCCAGTTTTGACACCGGCCGGCGACGGGAAATCGGCCTCGCCAATCTCGCCGGCTTCCCTCCGTCCCTGCCCAACTGCGGCTGCGGCGTCAGATCGCGCACCGAGAAGAGTTGATCTGCCGGCGCTGATCTGCTCTGCTCGGTGGAGACGATGGAGAAGGGAGGCGAGGCGGGCGGCGGCAGGCCGGAGTACAGCATCATCGTGCCCACCTACAACGAGCGCCTCAACGTCGCCCTCATCGTCTACCTCATCTTCAAGCACCTCCCGTAATCCTCCACTGCCACCCCTCCCCCCATCAATCCACCCACCTCTGTTCATCCTCTTTTAGTTCTCCCGGTGGTTGAGATCTTTGTCTTGGACGGAGGTCGTTCGTGATCCAGATAGATTTAGAGCCCGCTCAGATTTCCTCTTCTGTAGATATACCTGGGGCGGGATGCCTCGACATCAACTGAAAATTTTGTTGCCAATCGATTTGAGGTTCGCAGGCGGGTTAAGCAGAAAATTCAATAGCTATTAGTTCATTCTGTACTCATATAGCACAACTGCACAACACCTTTGCAATTGCCTATTGTGTTCCCATTCAGACCCGGGCCATGAGATACGATCACTGCCGCTTTTTTTTATATGTAACTGCTAAATGCTAGCTGTGCCGTGTCAGCTGAATTTAGTCTCTGTTGTCCACTTGATCTTGTGAGAAGAACTCCCAAAGAACAATAGATTAAGGTGACAGTGTCATAAGACGATTCCAAAGCTAGATTCCGCTTCATGTTATTTGTCCAAGACTAGGAAGTTATTCAGAGTTACCCGAAGTATATCTGGTCCTGTCATTGTGCGCAGCTGGTTTCAGTTAGCACTTATCAGTGTCCATTATCCTAGATGCACTTCATCATACTGCTGGTATGGCTAGTTTGATCGATTGGACTAGCAGAAATTCGGAAACCATAGGTTATTAGCTATATCAACTGGTTGATATGAGCACACCATCTTACTCTTAGATTTGGTAAAAACTAATTTCTCAGGATTTTACAAGCCTTAGCTCTTTCTGATTCACATTATCTGTAGGTTATTTTAGAATCCATCACGCAGCACATTTATTTGTAGCAGCCAACATGTTCTCCGTTGCTGCTGTATACGTGTAGTATTTTGTCAGCATTACAACCTGTTTCGTTGCTGCTCTATACTTCTATTATTGTTAGCATGATATTGGTGTATGTCAAATTGCAAGGCTGTTGCATTTGTTTTAGTACTAAACTTAAACTGATGATGTAATTTTCAACTGCAGGGAGGCCAAGTTCGAAATCATTATTGTGGATGATGGAAGCCCCGATGGAACACAAGACATTGTAAAGCAGTTGCAGCAAGTATATGGTGAAGATCGTGTTGTAAGTAATTTAATGTATGAGTTTATGTATGCATGTGTGGTCTGGATTTTGGTTATTTATGACTTATTGCAGTGTCTTTTACTTGATATAATACCAGCTTCTGCGAGCTAGACCAAGGAAGCTAGGACTTGGTAAGCTTAGCTGCCCACTTCTACGAATTGTAAGCCATTGCTTGATGTTCGTGTTAACGAAATAGTGTAAACATTCAGGTACTGCATATATGCATGGATTAAAGCATGCCTCAGGGGAGTTCGTTGTTATAATGGATGCAGATCTATCTCATCATGTATGTTTCTTCTCTATGTTATTTGGCATAGTTAAGCTATTTAAATAGTTCCGTTCCTTTTAGTTACTGATTCCTTTTTCTATTTTGAACAGCCAAAGTATTTGCCAAGCTTCATCAGGTAAGAATCATATACTCAAAGATGCTTTTAAATTTATCCGGCAAGAATGATTGGATTTATATGCTTTGTATTTTATTTTATTGAGGAAACTGGCAGGAGCACTGAATTTCAGTAGAAGAGAAAAACATAATTTCAGTAGCTCGTTTTTCAACAATAACACCACAGAGTTCACATGCAGACTGCTCCCCACACTGAATTGCACACTTCCACTTCATAGAATGGCTCCTGTCGATCGAGACCACATTAAGCACACTCCACAGACCAAAAAATCACAAAGGGGGGCAAGAGCACTCATTCTGGCCCCCGAGGGAATCCAATTCTTGCCTTATAATACCTTTTTCACAATTCTCTTCCTGACTTGATCTCTCTTGGATCCACTATCGACGTGTGTTCTTGTGTGCTTTGTTTCTAGATAGATACATATTATAATTGTGTAGCAATGAGGAGAAATTGAAAGGCCGGTCTTACGTCTGCCTCCTAGACACAGATGATCGAGATCCTCTCGTCGTCATTCTGGGAGGTTGTAGCATGATGTGATATTGGCGAAAGGTTTCCTCTGAGCCATTCTCTCCAGATATTTATATAGTCTGGCATGGGCACTGACACTGCCCTACTGTATGCTTTGTAAATATTAAGTGCACATTTACAATATAATTGTCTGCTTATTCTATTCTGTTCACTGGTCTCTTCTCTTTTGCAAAATACGTCTTAATTAACCAGTTTGCTCTTGTGAGGCATAGATATGTACTTAGTTGAGTGTTAGTTGTTTGATTTAATGGCTGAAACAACTTCAGCGAAGTTTGATATAGCTGAGCTATCCAAGCTCACAAAAACAATTACTTGGAAGAACCTATATAGCTTTTTTAATCATGTTCATCATTGACCAGGAAGCAAAAGGAAACCGGTGCTGACATTGTAACTGGCACGCGTTATGTTAGCAATGGTGGTGTCCATGGTTGGAATCTTATGCGTAAGCTGACCAGCAGGGGAGCAAATGTTCTGGCACAGACGTTACTACGCCCCGGAGCTTCTGATCTGACTGGGTCGTTTAGGTGTGCCTCATTTTATTCGAATATAATAAGATCTTTTACCATTACTGTTATTTGACACTTGCCGATTTCCTAGGCTATATAAGCTAAGTGTTTTGGAGGATGTCATCTCCTCCTGCGTCAGCAAGGGCTATGTATTCCAAATGGAGATGATTGTCAGGGCTACTAGGAAAGGTTATCACATCGAAGAGGTAAAGCCATTTCGTATTGATCCATTTTCATTTGTGTAGGCTGGATACAATCTCCTAGCTTTGATAGTTACTATAACTTGCTTGTCCTGTCCAGGTCCCAATCACTTTCGTCGACAGGGTCTTTGGAATCTCAAAGCTCGGGGGATCCGAAATTGTTGGATATTTGAAAGGCCTTGTGTATCTGTTGCTCACAACTTAGGGGAAAAGACACGGTAGATGCATGACTGTTATAGCACAAACTCTTGTTAAGAATGATTTTTCTTATGTTCAGCTTGAGTTGCATAAAATTGCTAACATTTTCAGACTTCCAATTGAATCCTGTACACAAGTTTTGATCTGCTAGTACCCTTATGAATTGTGCCGTACCCCAGCTTAGCTGCTTATGGTGTATATACCACACCATATAATCGTATATCAATTACTGCTTCGAGCCTTCAACAGCTACCTTGGAAGAAATATATGACTGTATATTGATGAACAGCAGGCAACTTTTAGAACAACCGGTTGGTATTCCTATTGAAGTTATCATTCAAGGAAATGGATTGACGGCACAGAAACAAGAGGACAGCAAACATAAGAACATTCGTATACTTGAATTTAATTTAGCTAATTGTAAGAGCGTCTAATGCTCGAGGAAAAAGACACAGAACACCAATATTTTGTTTTTAATCTCAGCGCACCCTTATGCTTAGTACAAAGAAGAAATGTGTGAAAATAGAGCGCACATAGAGATGAATGGTCATCCAAATCCCTGAATCTATATTACATCAAAGGAACTGTCCGAAAATCAACCACGAATGACCACTCATCATCAAAAGATGAGATTTCTTGCAGATCCTTTTGATTGGTAATGTCCGACACTAACTTGCCGTCCTTCCCTCTCAATCTTGGCTCTTCTCATTTTCTTTTTCTAGCTTCTGTAACACACCCAAAAGAAGTTAGAACGCATTTCAGAAGAAGTTGCACAACGACAATATACAACAAATGCCAAAAAGCAAAACGACTTGGAAATTCTGAGAAACACAAGTTGCTGCCGCATCAGTTTTGTCTTATGTACCAAAATGCATACCAAGTTAAGCCCACAACTATAGCCTACAATTCCTCTCTATCTGAAGCTGCATTTTATCATCAGCGGGTGCTGCAACCGTTTCCTTTCAGCCAATAATGAATGGTTTAATGAAGCAAACCAGATATATGTACAACCACATAGTGTCACAAATATAGGTTTCCATTTTTCTTTGCGGCCAGATACATCAAGAAGAGCCAACAGGTTTCCTACTCATCCTTCATTCTATACCTCACCTAAAAGACAAAATATACATTTATTGCACACCTGATCATTGAGTCGCATTGACGGTTACGAATAGTGTGATAATACTGACCAGCTCAATTAAAATAGATTAAGCTCACAATTTGATGGAATAGTTACTTTATGGCCATATGCCCCACATAAATGCAGGCATGTAATCCCCAAGAACTGACTAGCAGCTCAACAAAAATGCATCAAATTCTCAGTTTACCCAAAAACCAAGGTAATCTGTAGCCATGCTATTCTAAATTCTAAATATACCAAGGATAGTCACTGCACTAGACATCAAAGGGCTGTCCAAAAGCAAACTCAGTTCCCATTAGCTGCTTAAGTAACAACACGCATGCCTCACATGTTTTTGGTCTAAAAAAACAGACTCCGGCTTCGAGAGCATAATACAGAGTACTGAACCAACATTGTGAATACAAGATCCTCCACCACTGCAGGTAACACCAACAGCCACAGTATAAGCCACAGGGAGCCCTCCAAAATGACGTGGCTAGGTCTCAGGTTTTCCCCACTGTAAACAAGGAAGAACACACATAGAGATCCATGGATCATACTCTGCTCCCAGCTACGCGCAGTACCGATCATGCCTTGGCACCTACGCATCAACACGGCAACTAATCACACGGCCGCATCCGCCCTCTCACGCGCCAGCCCACCCACCTACGCATCGCGTCAGAGCGCAGCCATGACAATCAATCAACACACGACCAGTATAAATCTGCTCTGATTTCGCAGGCCCGGGGCAGCAGGGGACGGATTCGGCAGGAATAAGCAGCAGGGCGGGCTGGGGAAGAAGGAGGGGGGCGGGCGGCGCTTACGGATTGCTCGGAGTGCCAGGCGAGGCCGCGGTAGACGTTGAAGGAGAAGGAGCCGGCCAGGTAGAGCGTCGCCACGCCCAGCCCCGCCGTCAGCGCCTTGAACGCCGTGTCCATCACCGCCATCTCCGCCGCTCTCTCTTCCTCGCCGCCGGGTCCCGGGTTGTTCGAGCGCAGAAACCCTCGTCGCCGGATTCCGTCGGTCTGCGTGCGTGCCACGAGGGGGAGAAACCTCGAGTTGGCCTACTGGTTCGGGCCGTGGGACGTGGGCTGGGCCAGCCCGCCCGCGGCCTGCCCAACACACTAAACTAACTACTCGTCTGTCTCCCCTCAGAAGAAAAAACTATCTACTCGTCTACTGTCTCTATCGATTTCCCCTCACAGTTCACACTACCCCCAAAAAACCCTCACACTATACAAAAGTCTATCGACTTGCACTAAATTCCCACAAAAACAAAAGTCTATCGAATACCAGTAAATTCACACTTGTGATATCATAGGTTTCAAATATTATGTTTCAGGTTTCAAATTGAGGCCTAGGAAGCGGCACATGGAACAAAACATGGAGGTTGAAGTGGTGACAAGAAAAGCAGTCGATATCATGGATGCGAGAGAAGAGTCAGTGATGAATACTGAGATTGTGAATAAGAAGTTGTCAAAGCTAAAGATGTTGACCAAGCGATACGAAGTAGAGGGTAGAGAGTAAAAATTGCTATCCCCGTGTTTTTTACACGAAAAGAAGTTTGCAATTGACCCAAAAAAGATTAACCAATCATGCATAACTCAACTGGATTGAGTGAGAATAAATAGCGTGGACCATGCCAAAAACTGATTAGTTAATTAATGCCATTGACGTCTCACTCACAAACGATGTTCGTAGAGTTGATGTCCCTAAGATATGAGGAGGATAATACGACTTACAACATTTTAAGTACTACCGGATACTGACTCGATCCCCTAACAAAGAAAAAGATAAAAAAAAACTTGCACTTGTTGACTTGCCGTGGTTGTGCCGCCCAAACCATGACCAGCAACATTTAACGTGGGAAAGGTTGAAACCTTGTTTGTTGCGACCTACTACGAGTACCCCAATGTGTATACCAAGGAAAAGACAAGCAAAATGCTCATTGGTGCCACTCTTCTAAGTATAGTGCTTTCCTATAAGATTAATTTTCTAATCCTTTATTAGAGAATTAAAAATAATAATTGATGTCATTTGATACCGATGCTTGCATGATAGCTTCACCCTTGCATGTGTATGTGATTTCTCCAACTCCTCATTGTGAATATTCATAGCAAGACATTTCAAGGATTATTTTCCATCGAAGAACCGACTAGTCCAATGCGAAGTTTTTTTCAACTGCATGAAAGGGGCCACCCATGAGCATTTCTAACACCCATATTGTCAATGTTCTATTCAACAATCACCGCATTGAAAGTGAAGTGTTTTTTTCACCCAAAGGCCGACTAGTCCAAAGATAAAAGAAATTTCTTCAAGCATGCATGAGAGGGGTCGCCTCTCAGATGTGGATCAACCTGGGCCTCTTGGTTCCATCCTCTTGGGAAGCATATGGGAGGCTCCATCTCCAACAGGCCACGACCCTAATGTTTGGCCTTCTGTCACGCTCACTATTCTTTGGAAGATTTGCGATTCTAGAAACACCCTAAACTTCTGTGATGAGCATCACCTTTCAAGTCACTTTTAGGAACATAGCGTCAGGCTTCTCTCTCTGAATCTTTCGTTTTTACGACATTGCACTAAAGGATGCAACAATCTTAGATATGGTGCCTCTCTTCAAGGTTTGTATTTCGCCCTTTTTTTTACTATTTCGAGAGTGGACTTCGTTTGGATGTGCGCATCTTAGTTATGCAAAGGTAGCTGTAATGCTTAAACCTTTTAAGTAACAAAGTCACTTTATCGAAAAATGCAAGATATGTGCTTTGAGTGGTAGTATATTCAGATGGGGAAGCTCTCCCCTCCGGTGACCATTAAAAAAATTATTGGTGCCATTTGATACCAATGCTTGTCAATGAAAAAAATAGCATGCTATAGCAAAATAGCGTCACCTTTAAATACGCTATTAGGATGATATAACACACTATTTTTTCAATGATATGTTTGTATGATAGCTCTGCATTGCGTGTATACATGATTTCTTCCAACTTTTCATTGTCAGTATTCATGGTAAGACATTGCAAGAGTCGCAGCTTGTGCGGGTATGCTTCAACTTTCATGACAACAAAAGTGAAGGATTTTTCCATAAAAAACCGACTAGTCCGAAGGTTTTTTCTCAATTGCATGAAAGGGGTCGCTCATGAGCATTTCTAACACCCCCATTGTCAATGTTCTCTTCAACAACCACCGCATTGAAAGTGAAGTGTTTTTTTTTCACCCAAAGGCCTACTAGTCCAAAGATTAAAAAAATCTTTCAAGCATGCATGAGAGGGGTCGCCTCTCAGATGTGGATCAACCTGGGCCTCTTGGTTCCATCCTCTTGGGAAGCATATGGGAGGCTCCATCTCCAACATGCCATGACCCTAATGTTTGGCGTTCTGTCGCGCTCACTACTATTCTTTGAAAGATTTGCGATTCTAGCAACACCCTAAACTTCCGTGATGAGCATCACCTTTCAAGTCACTTTTAGGAAAAATAGTGGCAGGCTTCTCTCTCTGGATCTTTGGTGTATACATGATTTCTTCCAACTTTTCATTGTCAATATTCACGGCAAGATATCGCTAGAGTCGTAGCTTGCGCGGGTATGCTTCAACTTTCACGACAATAAAAGTGAAGGATTTTTCCATCAAAAAACCGACTAGTCCAAAGTGAAGCCTTTTTTTCAATTGCACGAGAGGGGGCGCCTATGAGCGTTTCTAACCCCATCGATGTCAATATTCGCTTCAACTATCACCGCAATGAAAGTGAAGTGGTTTCGATTTCCACCCAAAGGCCGACTAGTCCAAAGATAAGTTTATTTCTTTCAAGCATGCATAAGAGGGATCACCCATGAACGTTCTAAAGCCTTGAATGTCAATATTCACGGCAGCTTAGCCAAGGACCGCGTATTGTGCATGCACGCTGAAACTTTCACCAAAAGAGTGACTAGTCCGAAGGAAGCTTTTTCTTTCAACTCTGCATGGGAGATTGGGAGGGGGGTAACGTTTTAACACTTGGTCGTCAACATTCGCGGCGAGGTTTGCCCAACTCCGAAGGGTCGCCGGCGCTTCAACCTTCACGGCGATGGAAGAGAAGGGTTTTTCCAGCGAGAGGGCCCGGCATGTACACAAAGTACTGCAAAGTGAAGCTTGTGTGCATGAGATTGGCCATCCAGCATTGGTGTTCTGCGTCCAGGGGAAACGACGAACAGTGAGGGGAAGCGGGTTGGAACTCGGAACTTGGACGCACATGTGAGTGAACATGAACGGCAGAATTGACAAATTTGACCTTAAAGCAAAAGTATTTCACAAACTAAACTGTTTTAAAAAATATTTCACACTGCTGACCCTTTTGTGCAGCTCCCAACAGTAAGGCGCTGCACTCTACTGTGCAACTCCTTACAGTTAGGCGCTGCACAGTGTAGTGCAACTCCTTACAGTTAGGCGCTGCACAGTGTGGCTCCTGTGTGTTAGGCGCTGCACAGTAAGAGTGTAGCGCCTTGCTGTTGGGCGCTGCACATTAAAGGTCAGCTGAGTGAAATACTTTTAAACATAGTTTAGTTTGTGAAATAGTTTCGTCTTGAGGTCAAATTTATGTTTTTTGCCAACATGAACCGCTTGAGACGGCCGGCGGCCCAATCATGGACGCAATCATGCAACCCCCACTGATATAGAAAAGCATTTCATGTCGCATCCGCCGCCTCGCCGAGCTATATATCTCCACCGGCAGCTATAGCTTGACTTGACCAAAAACAAAAAACCACGACCGACCTCCCAAGTCGTGCTGAAACTGCTACGTGATCAATGATAAACAACTCCTAATGAGCCTGACCCTTGAAAAGAAAAACATAATGATGCTGTCAGAGCACACGTCGATCATGGCTGGCTGGCTGGATTGATACAGTATAATTGATCAACGCAACGTACGCGGTTGTGCAGGGCCAGAGTATTAATGAAGTCAGCGGGGTCGTCGCCGATGGGTGCATTTATATCATAAGCAACTTCTGCAACGCGGTTTCTCTCTGGCAGACCCACATGCATGATGCATTGTACTCCTACGACTCGTACTCGTACAAATGAGGGTGGTGGTTCTGTCGTCGCAACCGTTGTCCGCCGCGCGCGCGGCCTAATTCTGGAGAGCATTATATTGCTTGTTTACTCACGATCGGGGCCCTTTCCCTTTGTGTGGGTGCGTATGCAGTGACTCGGATCATTAACTCAGCAAAACCGTACCGCTTGTTCCATTGGCCGGACACGATCGAGCTAGTGTTGTATGTTCACATTATCTGACCTGGCTAACTACGTACTCACCTCACTCGTATCTGAAACTTAGCTCTTAAGCAAGTACTATATGAAGAACGAGCCATGTTGCTATGCCATGTCAAGCGCTTTCTTTTTTTTATTTATCAAAATAACCTCTCTTTCGGTCGATTTCTGTTAAAGAAACCACCACATGTCATGCATCTCGAACGCTGACCCTGAGCCGGACACCGAATCCATCCGCGGACCGTAGGACCAGTCAGCGAAAGCCGACCATCCAACCGTGGCCGTATACATTTCAAACTGGACAAATTTCATCAAACATGACGGAATTCAGTAAGGTTCAGACAAACATTACATAAACGGACAATATTTATGTTTATTTTTCGTGAAAAAAAGCATCGGATCTCTTATAAAAGTTCATCAGAAGTACAAAGCACCCCAAACATAGTAAAAATTACATCGAGATACTTAGACCACCAAATGACCAATACTACTGCCAGAACGAGCCGTTGTTCCTGCTCCCTTATTGGAGCTGGCATGACCTTGTCGATAACAGTTGGGAAGCGTCGGGATTCTCCTTCCCGCCACTGGCCGCCGGAGCGGCTGGCAGAGGGGAGTTGCAAACCCTAGTTGCCGCTTTGTAAAAGGAGCATACTTTATACTATGATGAAGTTGTGCAACTCTGGTCACGCGCAAATAAAAACGAGATAAACTGGTCACCGGTGGCTACATAAACAGATGATATTTCATCCAATTAACTAAACTAAGCCCGGAACACTCAAAGTAATTATAAAAAATAGCACAATTGATCCATAACTAGGATGCAAATATCTCGGGTACAACAATAGTTCAAATTCAACGAGATAACCAGATGGTCAACAAGTTTTCGAAATCAACGATACTAAAATCATAGCCGGCACATGTCGTCCCACAACCCCTTGATCTTAATCCAACAATGTATGTGCGTGAATGGCCTACGCTCGATTTTATAGTACATCACGGCAAAGCTTGCAGGCTATACAACGTGTAGAGCAACATGAAGCGAATGAATGAATTAACCAACATAGAGAGCAACAAGAAGCAAAACTTACGATCTCCATGATTTACACACCCAATGACTACATTGTCTCTAGACATTCAACCGCGGCGCAAAACTTCATGATAGAGTTGCAGATGGTGTACCATAGATGCGATATCGACTCACACAATGTTCATGGATGATGTGCATGCCGTAGGACGCGAAGTGCTTTCGTGCATGAAATAAACCATGCATGCACTACCAAAACATCGAGCCCCTTGAGTTCATGCCTACAAACTCCACAGATACGGTCAACCACACGCCGCACAATAACTCATCCTCCTTCACCGAATACCCCGCCATCATGCTTGCTATAGGACACAACAAGAAGTTTTAAAAAAGAGTTTAATGGCATTTTGACTAAATACCTGCCAGGCGCAGTGTTTGCCATGGACGTCGCCGACCGGGGGGGGGGGGGGGGGGCTGGGGATACCTAGCTACGTAGGGTCCTGGGTGAACGGCGGCGTAGTCCAAGGAGTGGGGGTTGCAGACATCCAATGATGCCTGGCGGCGGCCGAAGAGGTACAACGTCGGCGTCGGATGAGGAGGATCTGGATGCAAGGCAATGGGGGCAGGGGCAGAGTGGAAGAAAAAATGGACCGGGAAAAGGATTTGAGTGGGCTGGGGGTGTCGGAGTCCTACATGGTGGCGGTCCGGACTCCGACAACACCCCCCCCCCCCCCCCCCTCCTCTTGTTTGCTTTCGGTTTGCGGGAAAAAAATGACATCCGGCCTACTCTGCGGACTGATAGGAAATCATGTTTGATGATAAAATAGATCTGGACACCTTGGTCCGGAACTGTACGGACGGTTTAAAGTCAGCATTGGAGATGCGCTAATGGTACTCTCTTTGTCGATGGCGGACTGCTAGAAGATCACGTTTTAGACGTTGCCATGGTCTGTAGCAGTTCTATTCGGTGTACAATTGTTTTCCATGACATTTTCTCTTTCCGGGGGTTTCCATGACAATTTCGATGATAACATTTTTTTTTCTCACTTTATCGATCTGAACATTTTTTTTATAAAGGATGTATTTTATCGATCTGAACATATCTGGAATGTGCCTACAGTGGTTGTAAGTTAGAAATGTCTGATCGAACGTTTGTTCACGAACGTGTCGACGTACTTCTAGTGACATGATATGCCACAGAATTAACGTCATGGTCGACTCGGGACCTAAATTAGTAGTACAACTCTGGTCTTTCGTGTTCACATCGGCTCCAACGACATTACTTAATGTCCAAATCTTAGCTTTTAAGCAAGTACGAATGACAATTCATTCTGAGGTGGAAATGTCTTTTACATTAAGGCACATAATGCACGTTTGTGTGCATCTAGGGAAATGGCCATTATGTCCTTCTGGTTACAACGCGGTCCTCCCGTTTCCGCATTACTACTTCTTTGCCACATCTCTTTCATCTACCGCCCAGAATCTTGTCGGCCTCACCAGCTTCTTCTTCCCGTATTCGCCTCCTTCGATTGCTGCCCCCTACCATCTCATGTTCTTCTGCTTGGTTTCTATAAGGAAACCCTCTTTTGCGGAAAAAAAAACCTTCTCCCTCCTTGTTGCCGACATCTCCTATCGCTCCACTCATCCCTCAATAGAAGACACTAATCTAAGAGCAAGTACAATAAGGTACTAACATAAACATGCTATAAGAACTAAAATATTATATCTTTACTTAGTTGGCGAAGAAAGAAGAGAAGTGGGCTCTTAGTTAGTTGCCGGCTCTAGCATGAGCCCCAAGACGCTTTGTGAGGTTGTAAGGTGGGCCAAGTGCTAATAAAGTAGTACATATATAAAACTTACTATTGTATATGCCGACTACAATGTTGGCTATAGATGACATGGCAACTTCTTATAGCCGATTGTTCGTTGTATTATTAACCATGCTATAAAGCAATCAGGGCACTCTTCCCTGTTGGACGCCAGTGTGTTGTAGCCACCACTACCTTATAACTGCCAAACTTGCCATCATCAAGGCACTCTCACTCCTTATCCATGACACTGAAGAAGACACAACCTATAATTGCCACCGACTTGGAAAATAGGTCCCTTTTGAATATGAGTAGGGCCCCTAGGCTAGGTGGTGCTTTTGTGGAGCTAGACCGAAGGAAGAGCAAAGGGCGATTCCACAACCTACTTGGAATATGGTTGTGTGCATCATGTGATGCAAAGGCAAGGGTAATCCCCTTTTCAAAAAAGAACGACCTACTTGGAATATGCAGGAGGGAGGGGGATTTAGCTCTGCATCCTGCATGTTTCGAGAAGTGAACATATCAGAAAGAGGACTGAGTTCGATATCTACGCCGAGCAAAAGACGAAGTCTAAAAGAAGGTAACTGTACATGCCTGATAAGGAAGAGGGTGAGAACATGTTGTAACCTATCTCAACCTATTTCCTCACACGTTTAGAATGACAAATGGCTGAAACAGTAACTAATGTGCTTTCTCTCCCTATCATTTCGTCAATAAAGAAGACATCCCTAACTTGATTTACCATTTCATCCCAACTGAGCCTGCCTATTTGAAGTATTTATCTCTATCTTTCTCTATTTAGAACATCGTCCTTCACTACTTGCATCTCGTCTGTCATGTGTTGCTATGTAAGTCGTACGCTTAATTTTCAATTTGTAAAATATAGAATTGTAGAAGTTTTCATTCTATGTTATCTCTTCATATTAGTGCTTGGGAAATTTTAGAAGCACGATCCCCTCCCTTCCTCCCCACACGTCTCGCCATTATCCATGCGATGCTTCCAACTTGTCGCCCGGAGGCGTGTGGAGGGTAGTGTGTCCCTATATCCTGTACTCTATATCATTTTTTCTGTGTAGATCTATCTCGGCGGTGCTGTATTTCGGAACGGACGGCATGGTTTGTGTGTTTTTGGTCCTCTAGATCCACATTCGCCCAACGAAGGCTGCCATTCTTAGCTTTCTCATGTAGCGTGTGATTTTTGTGCTCCCCGATTCTTCCTGATTTGGTCTGGGGCTTTCTCAAGGCCCTCTTAATGTTTTCTTCTCTGGGGCAACGATTTGCTTCATAGATCGGGCCCATCGACGTCTCCTGGTTTCCATTGGCAACTTATCAGCCACTACGACAATGTTTGTTGGCTCTGATGTTGATCTAGAATTCTAAAGGTGGCACCGAGCTCTTCTCACGACACAATGTTAGTGAATGCATGTGGAATGAAGTTTCGAGACCCCCAAGGATTTCGATGCAAGTATTTAAGGGTATGTTTGTAAGGATAGGGTTTGATATATTGCCTTTGTCCTGAGAGAGAGAGAGAGAGAGAGAGAGAGAGAGAGAGAGAGAGAGAGAGAGAGAGAGAGAGAGAGAGAGAGAGAGAGAGAGAGAGAGAGAGAGAGAGCATATTTGAGGTTGATGCAGATATATAAAAGCGCTTTGGCTATTTATCGGGTGCGTAGGCAAGGGGGGTTGCCGTTGCTAGAAACATGAGGTCAAGGTGGTTTCGAGGGATGGCCTTGGCCGACGGCAGCACAACATTGGGCGGCAGCATAGGGGCGTAGGTAAATGGGCGGTTAAGCTGGTGCTTTTGGCATGGACATCTGGAAGAAGATGAACGACAATCATGGGGGGCTGGAAGGTTGAAGAAGGTGGGGCAATAGTTGGATTAAAATCCAACAACCCACACATATTGATAGATTTTTTTCAACTAACCATTGAACATAGGGAGTGCCTATTCATCACATATATGAAAAAAAGTGTTGCATCAGGGACCGTCCGGTCTTCATCCAACAACCCAAAATAGACCGCACATTGTTCATCTTCTTCCTACATTCCTTCTTCCTCCTTACACAGCCGCCGGCCAACTCAGGCCTAACCGCGCGCCTCCGCCCCCCCCCCCCTCGACCTTCCCCATCGCCGTGTTGTCCGTCCTTGTCATCCCTCTAAGCCTTGCGGCACGAGTGAACAATTCCGGCAGTCCTCTGCACATCCCACCCGCCCGTAGGATAGATAACGAGGTTGTGCCTTCCCTCTAAGATAGGTAATGAGGCTATGGCTTTCCCCTGAGATAGATAGTGGGGTTGGTTATTGTCCGGCGAGGTTTCTTCTTCTCCAACGAGGTCCGGCATGCCTGAAGGAAGAAGGTGCCTAAGGGCATCTCCAACGCCGAACCCCAAACCTCCAGCATCCGTCTGGACCGCACTGTCCGGACCCTGGAAGCCATCCAACGTCGTCCTGTCTCAGTCTGCGGCACGGTCCGGACGTACTTTCTCTCACAAACCGAAGACAAACATGGGGAGGGGGGCTTTGCGGGAGTGCAGACCACTCCCACGCCTGCTTCTGACCACCCTGAGCCACCCAAACCCCTCCCTCGCCCGCGAGCGTTCCTGCCCGACGCAGCTGCCCACATTCATGCCGCTGTAGAGGGCGCCACTCCACATTGAAGATGGCTCAGGGCGGATGCGACCTCTCACTTTGAAGTTGCGCCTCGGTCGAGGAAGCCACCTGTGACGCGTCTCCGGTGTCTACAGTGCCGTCCGCGCTCAAGCCGCCGCTCGTCAGGAAGCGGCAGCCGTGGAGGCACAGCTGCAAGCGATCGCGGAAGAGAACAATGCCAGCTGCGCCTCCTACGCGCCGCTGATGAACTATCAGGCGGCCCGATGGGATGACGACAACGCCGGCGCCACCATTTCCATCGTGGATCTCATGTTCACCGGCGATGGAAAAGTCGCAGACTCCTCCTGGGATGAGTAGGCCACGGGAGGCGGCATGGCCTTATGTCCCATGTGGACCGGTCCATATCCATGTTCTACTCTTCCTCGCCGGAGACCGCACCTTCACTTCATGGGTCTTATCGTCGGTGCTCATGAAGAAGGCAGATGGAGGATGACATGGGCTTGGACGCCGGCCGCCGCCACCGTAGGATAGGTTTAGGGTCGGGTCATTTTTTTGTTTTAAATGTAATGGAAATCCGCCGTGTTTCTATGAAATTTGTCATGTTTATATGAAATTCGGTCGTGTTTGCATGAATTTCATCCGATTTGTTGAAAAAGAGTTTAAAATGTATGTGGCTACGGTTGGATGGCGGCCTCCTATATCCGTGTCCACGGACAGATGCGGAAAGAAATTTACGGGTGCGCGTTGGAGATGCCCTAACGCAACAAAAAAAATTCCAGGTACA